>NC_137004.1:25019423-25044423 GCF_032717465.1 Coenobita brevimanus
AGCTAACATACAGCTTGGCAAGTTTTCCCGCCAAATCCACCAACTTGTTCCTACATAGTTTATTTCTCGTTTTTTTTTTTTTTTTCCCCTAATTCGTCGCCGACTTCAGCCATCTCCTTTCTTACGCTCAAAAGTTCACTTTCCCTTCCACTCCTCTCGCTTCTCGCATATTTCACCCGTCTCTCATTTCATAATCTTCTCTAATCCTCCTTTATCGTCTCGTTTTTCTTCAGTAACATATGAATGGAAACCTTTCTGCTCACCGTGATTAAATCCACTTCAGTATTACTCCTCTTGTGACATTTACTTCAATTTTCGTAATTAGTCTTGTGCGATAAACTCGATCACAGGATTAAATAAGTGGAAACTAAGCTGTAAGTCTTTTTTTTCTACATCCTTCTAATGCCTCGAAGCAAAACAACATAAGACTTGTGGGGAGAACCAAACATTTGCCAATACGTCGCCTGCCTGCTGCGAGTATTAGTAGACAGTAGATTCGACACTCATGAACAGTTTCAGTTCAGCAACCTTTTTTTTTTTTATTGCTCTGGAGAAGTCAAACAGTATTATATACCCTAAGAGAAACCCCTTTGCCTGAAGCGGTTTGACATCTATAGGTGTTCCTTAATTTCACTTACCCTTAACATTGATCAGATTTGTCCAGCTGGGGAGGGTGGTTTAGGTAGGAGGGTCAGGGAAGAGAGAGCAGGGAGGAGGAATAATCCGACGTTAGAAGTGACCTATAAGAAATTAGCAAAGGATGAAAATAAGAAAATATAACGGAGAGGAGGATGAGGACGGGAGATGTGAGCGGTGAAAGGACGACAGTCGATAGGTGACGATAAAAGGACGAGGGAAGGAGAAGAGGGAAGAAATAAACGAAACGAAAGAGGGGACAGATGAGAGTTGGAGGAGGGAGGGGAGGGAATTATGTACGATAGGAGTTGAAGGAGGCGAAAGTGGAGTTCAGAATCTGGGGGGAAAAACGTGTGAAAAAGATTCGAATGACGGGACAGAGAGACACGAAGAGGACAGAAAAAGTAAACGGATAGAAAGCTGAAAAGGATTAGGAAAGAGAAATGAAACTAGAACAAGAAGGTACAAATGAGAGTCGAAACAAGGAGAATGACAGACCAACAATCGGAGTAACAAGGAAAGGGACTGATCAAACAAAATATAGGTAGAAAATGGGAATAGGGGAATCAAAACGAAAATTGAAGCACATACATTCAGGTCCTAAAAAAAAAAGAAAAAGGAAAAAATAGCCCTTGATCAAATGCACTTTTATATTGTAACTCCCATGGTTAATAAAATAGCTGAGAATTATTACTTTATTTATTGCTTGTACATTTATTGGGTGAGATCCAATAACGACTCACCGTGGAGGGCGATGCTGCAAGGGGAGAGAATTTTAGCACGCTCTCCTCTGTGAATTGATTCTTGGAAACATTGATAGTATGGTAATATCCTTTGCTTGTCTGAAAGAGATGGAGAGGATAGACTGGGGCAGATTGATAGATAGATAGATGGAGAGAGAGTGAGAGACGGGGGAGGGGAGGGGAGGGGAGGGGTGGAGAGGAGAGGGACAGACAGACAGACAAACAGTGATATCCTTACCGCTACAATCACGTTCGGTACACAGTCTAACAACCTGAAAGAAGGCTTTGTTGTGGTCAAGAGGACACAGAGTGGGAGGCGGGAGGAAACCTTATCCGGGGGAGAGGAGAGACATACCGGTACTCCTAATGAAGGGAAGGGGGAAAGGAGGGGGAAAAATTAATAATGAGTTATTCTTTAGAAGACGGAAAAAATAAGAGAGGAGGAAGAGGAAGGATAAAGGAAAGAGGAGGGGGAAGGGGAGGAGAAGGAGGAGGAGGAGGAGGAGGAAGAAGAAGAAGAAGAAGAAGAGGCAAAGGATGAGGAGGAGGAGGAGGAGGAAAAAAAGGAAAAGGAGGAGATGAAAGAGCAGGAGGAGGAAGTGGAGAAAGAGGAAATGGAGGAGGAGGAGGAGGAGGAGGAGGTGAAAAAGGAGAGAAATGATAAAGATGGAGGAAGAAAATGCAATGGAGGAGGAAAAGGAGGAAGAAGTGGAGGAAAATAAGGTAATTGAAATAAAAATCTAATGAAATCTCTACTCCCCTCTTTCCTCTTCCTCCTCCACCCTCCGCGCCATAGCCACCGTCACCTTCTTTGTTAACACCACCTGAACCAACACAATCTGATGACATAAACTGAGAAGACACCCTCTAAAATCTAAATGAAGATGATGACTCCTGGTCCTCTCCTTCCTTTCCACTGTCATCTCCTTTTCTCTCACATTCTGTCCTTCCTCTCCTCTGTCAGACTTCCTCTTGCCTCCTTTCCTTTCTGATTCCTTCTTTTCCCTTCTATCTCTCTGCCTCTCCTTCTTTTCTTTCTGTCTCTCCTTCCTCAGTAATTCTCTCCTTTTCTTTCTTCCTCCCACTTCATCCTGGCCACCATCACCTCTATTATTAACAGCACCATAACCACAACCCACGAATTACGTAAATAATAAGGCGGCATGTCAGTGCGTCACGGTGATGGCTCCTTGTCCTTGCCTTATTCTGCATTGCTCTCCATTCCTCAATTCTCCTTCTCTTGGCAAGTTTTCCCATCCTCTTCTCTCTCAGCTTCCTTCGTTCTTCTTATCCTTCTTTCTCAAAAATTTTCGCCTTTCTCTTTTCCTTTCTTCTCTTTATTGCCCCTTTATATCCCCCTTCCTTCCCTATTTCTTAGTCATTCTTGCTTCCCTTCTTCTTTCTCACCTCTCTCCCTTGCCACCATCACTTCCATTATCAACGCCACCAGAGCCAACGCGCCACCAATGACATAAATGAAGAAGGCGCCCTGTATATGTGTGATGGTGATGGCCCCTGGTCCTCCTCGTCTCCCACGTCGTCGCCTTCCAGTGGTAGAGGCAGAGGGTGAGGCTGAAGGGCGCTGCTGATTTAGTTTCAGAATCTCGTCCGCCTTCCATTTGATCACCAGGCCAGCTTCAACCAATCGCTCCAGTCTGAGGGAGATACATAATTCATAGATAGGGGGAGAGTAGGCTATAATTCAGCTCTTGTATGATGATGTTATATGCGTTTAGCTACCGCCAGACGATTATATTCGGTTTAAATAAAAGGAATAGAAATTTTCCTAACAACTACTCTATTATGATGAAATCATTTATATCTTGGTGTTGCTACTGTCATATTTATCTTAAAGGCTTCATCAGGAACTTTCTTATTGTGAAGGAGACTGAAATTATCTTTATTAACCCCCTTAGTATGTTAACATTTTTAGTTGTTCGGCTTACCACCAGATGATAGTACTCAGCTTAAGGGAGACCTCTGATAGTGAAAGGGTTGAAAGCTTTTTCTGTGAACATTTTCATTACGATGGTGCCTTTAAGTACTATCACACCCATGCTCCTGAAGCGGAAGAGAGTGTTATGGTTTACTAGACTCGCAAGCGTGCAATACTCAAGAAGTTTTAATCCGATATTAGCCACACTTAGCGGCCAAAGGGTTGACCTATTGTTTTTGGAAGAAGTTAAAGGTCAAGGTTTAAGGCTGTCAAGCATGACCTGGTAAGGTCAGCTTAAACAGTTTATACCCAATTTTGACCAGTCTTGGGGAAAGGCTTGAAAGTAAGGCAAGAACGAAGGGCTTTGATTTCGAAAATATTTTTTCACAGGGCAAGGTTTTTCGATCACTATGTCAGTGTTTGTCGAAAATAAAGCATTTCTTATATTATTTCAACCAAACTTGGTTCGAGAGATGATGATCCCGAAAAGAGTTGACCTATTATTTTTTAGGATAACTATTAAACGTCAAGGACACATAGCAAGGTCAGCTTAAACAGTTTTTATTCGATATAGACCAATCATTGTGCATGACTTCATGGTAAGGCAAAAGATAAAGGGTTTCGATTTTGAGAACATTCAATCAAAGATTAGGGTCACAAGGAAATTTCAACGTTCAAGATCACAGGATAAGGTCATCGCAAAGTTTTGATCTGATCTGAACATAACGTGGTGAAAATGTTAAGAGTCAGGCAAGGATGAGATCATTCGATTTGGGAACAGTCGGTCGAAGGTCAAAATCACGGGGCAGTAATATATGGGATCCTTAGACCAGTTGGTGCGATTGGGTGTTGCACTCTGAGTGCTCTTTCTCGGTTTAATTGTTGCTACCAACCAATTTTGTACTTGAATTGTGAGAGACCCCTCTCAGTTTCGAAGTAAAAGGTCGGTGACCTGCCGGTGCCAGTGGTGGTATTGCATTGATGAAAAAACTTCCAACCACCTCCTGGGGATTTAGAAATGTGTGTAAGACATGGCCGTCATCACTTATGCCTTCCTTAAACCACTAGACTGTACAAAGGAGAACACACTATAATTTAAGCCGCCTAACACTCAATACTCCAGCTTCGTGTACATAGGGGAATTATATGGTCAGTGTCAGTGAGTGGACTGGGACGTTCATTCAGAATTAATGCAGGACAGGGCTGAGTTTCTCTCTCTCTCTCTCTCTCTCTCTCTCTCTCTCTTTTCTCTCTCTCTCTCTCCGCCACCATTACACCCATTTTTACCCCGTCTACACTCCAACTTCCTCGCTTTCACTAATATTAGTACCTCCTCCCCCCCTCTTTTCCTCTCCTCTCCTTCCATCCCCCCTCCTGTTAGGATACTCTCTTCACTCATACCTACTTCGGGCCATCTCATCCCTTTCATGTTCCATCCCCATCTCCGTCGTCCCTCCTCCCTTTACGCCCACCTTCCTCCCTCTCATTCCTCTCCTTTCTCTTTTGCTCTTTTTCCCCCTTCTACAAGCTCCCCCTCCCCTTTCCACTCTCATCCCTTGCTCCTATTATTGTTTCTTTCCTCTCCGCATCGCTCCACTTACTGAGGTAAATATAATATGAGCCTGTTAATGGACCACAAGACTCTTTTCGAACAACAGACCCTTTTAAGTTTCCTGCTCGAAAAGTTAAAATGTTCTGCATGCGTAGTTAAGAGGTACGGTTGGGAATAGTTCGACTTCATTTGTACGCTATGTATTTTAGAATGAGAATCTATCATTGGTTGTTGTCTAAATCTCTTTGTGTGTGTGTGTGTGTGTGTGTGTGTGTGTGTGTGTGTGTGTGAGAGAGATTGCGGAGTGAAAACGGGGGGGGGGATGAATTTGTATTTGAAATATCAGGTGTGTTGAATATGAATATTGAAGTAGCTCTAGATAGTTTTCAACGTCAGAACTTCTAGTTCTTTTTTTTTCTTTCTTTCTTTTTTCGTTTGGAAAAAGATTGCCTGGTGAGTGGCTGGATGAAATACCTTAGCCTATGGTAGGGATGTGGTTATACGATCTTAGAAAATGATGAGAAGAAAGATATGGGTGAGAAAAGAGTTAGGGTGGTAGTGGCTTTCAAAATTATGAATACTAATTGTGAATACTGTCCATTGATGTTCGTTTTCATCTGCTGGTAATAAAACCAGTAAAGTGCGCTTTGTGAGCGCGTTACGAGCGAGGGAGCGCCATGTTATCACAATATCCTTCTGATGTAAAATTATAGGTGGAATCTCCGATATTTAATTGCTCGAGTTGATACCAAAAGACACAGTGTTACGACGGAAAATCGTTTTTAATTTGATTTCGTATTTGAGGCATTCACCGATTCGAACCGAACACTTCCATGGAAAACTTGAGATTCCAAGGGGTTCCTGTATACGCTTCTATGGGTGAGTTTTTAGTTGATAACAATATTTACTGATTGACTGTATTACATGCAGAAAGAATTTCAGCTCTAACGTAGGAGTATAAGTTATTAGCTTCTGCTTAGCGTGACGGTCGGGCCGGGTCTCTCATTTCCAAACTTAACTGTTAATAACGTCTCTTTCTACTCCTTAGTGGACACTTATTATTTTTGCAAAGTTACCGCCACAGTTAGTACCGGCAGTTATCCTGGAAGTTACCAATGCAGTTATTTTCACATGAAATACCATAACACAAATTGTGTGTGTGTGTGTGTGTGTGTGTGTATACTAATTCAGTAGTTACTAACAAAAATGAAGTATTACTGCACTTGTTGCTGCATTTGTTACTGTGTTTGTTACTGACTGCTGTTACCCGTTAGGAAAGGAAAACTACCCTTGTGCTGAGAGTTGGAACTAAACTTTCTCAACCGGAAAGTTATAAACAACAGGGTATTTCGCTCTTTAAATTTTCGTCAGATAAAGTTTGTTGCTCAGGGTGATCCCCTTTCCTTGGGGGAAGCAGCCTAGGTATATAGATAGATAGATAGACTGTATATATTTTGTGTACGAGAGCTTAGCTAGGATATGTCTTGCAGGGGGATGTATGAGGTCTGTACATGATATGTGTCTTTTTCCGGGGTGGTCTGTGTGAAAAACTTTGAAAGTACAACATTTGTCATGAGTCGTGTCAGATAATCAGTTTCTCCCACATTCATCGTAATTGATTCTCTTAAATATGGACCTCGTAGGAACAGAGAAATAGAGTGGGGATTGAAGAAAACGAAAACACATTTTCAGTATCGTGTTTTCATGTATTTTGGTATTTCATTTCTGTCATAACACCATGTACTGTGCAATCAGAGACAAAAGTCGTGTCCTGGAAATTGATGAAATCATCTACTGAAAGGCTAAAGTTTGGGTGCGTTTTGCTTTGCGTCATACTGACGGTTGGCAGCACAGACATAGCTGCCATTTACTCCAGGTGACGAGCCAGTGGATGCCAGTATATTTTTCATAACTAAGCGAAATAAATACATATAGCTGTGTTTCTCTGACTTCTGACTTTATTCACATATATATGAACAGCTTCTTATCTGTTCTCGTTTTCCAATACATGTTAGGGATACTAGGAACACTATAGTTCGATTCGCTAAAGACGTGTCGGGTTTGGGTTCTACTTCTGTATTGATTTGACTTCTGCTTAGCTTAAGTTGGTAATTATGAGCTATGATTTTCACCATTTGTCATCCAACAGCATTGTTACATACGCAAATAGAGTTAGTGTATATTGATAATCGAATGTTTGATTGTGAGTGGCAAGGTGAATCCCACAAGCTGGAGTTCGAACGCATAACCCAGAAGACCGAGGTTTACGCACAGCTGTTCGTGTGCTTCATTCTACTGTAGGTTCAGTTCATCTCTTACGGAATAAGCACTGCTTACAGATGCTATCTTCCATCGTTGTGATTATTTCCTGGTCCTGTACTGGTGTGGTAGCATTAGGGCGACCTGAACAATGACTGCTGTCCGTTGTGCCTTCCTCCTGAAAGCTCCTAATCCACATTTCTACAGTTCTTCTTAAACCGAACGTTTGAACTCTGTTCAGGATTCTTTCCTCCTAAACACGAGTAAAGGGATATCATGTCCATTCTCATCTTCCCAATAGCTGGACGCATGTTTTGCCCTGTCCATGCCAGGGTATATACTGGCTCTGCCTGACGTTTTGTAATTAGTAACGGCCAGTCATCGCCTGACCGAATGTGGTTCGCATTTCGTCTCTCAGACGCTGCAGTACTCGCAAATGGATGTCGAGGCTTCGAAATTTCCTGGGTTCGTTTATACTGTCATCTCATCAGCAGCAGATAATTTGTTTGAGGAAAGTCAGGATAGCCAACCACGAATATGTAGCTGTGGTAGAGCTGTCATAATGTTTCACATATTGCACTTAATCTTTGGACAACCCCGGGACGCTACTTTCGTCTTTCACTGAACACAATTTCGGTTCTTACGGAAGTACCACTTTGAAATCTGTACATTATTTTACCCATCCCACATTGTGTGCGACTACCTGTTGCTGCACAGGAAACCATATCAAGCATGGTAGCATCTCAGAATTAATGAATAATAAACGTTTTACTGTAGGCTGCAGGAAGGGAGGCACTGTGGCCACGTGATCTGACCTGACCAGTCACACTCTACCTGCTGAGACCGGGTATTGCTAAACTCTTTTATATCCACCGCTCTGAGCTAAGACAGGCTGAGATGCATTGCCTGGTGGGGGAGGTCATGACCAGTATACCGTGTGAAGATGGACATTACATGAGGGATGGCGGTGATGGTGGGAACGTGTAAGTCGCAGGTGTGCTGAGAGAGAGGGAGAGGGGGAGGGAGGGGGGAGAGGTGGGGAGAGAGAGAGGGAGAGGAGGAGGGAGGGGGGAGAGGTGGGGAGAGAGAGAGAGAGAGAGAGAGAGAGAGAGGGGGAGGGAGGGGGGAGAGGTGGGGGGAGAGAGAGAGAGAGAGAGGATGAAAAAAGTGTGAAAAGGGGATGAAATGCCGTCGGGTGATGGGTCCTGGCACGTGATACTCATGTACTCTGTAAAGGTGGGCGAGATAAGTTGACCAGTAACGGCGTGGCATCATCTTCAGAAAGATGACACCGTTTAGTTAGTATGTTTGCTATCGTCTCAAGAATATACTCAGATTAAGAGTAACTTTTCGAGTTTAAGGGAATAAATTTAGCCTCCACTAACCTTTTCATTTTAAGGTGTCCCTCCAAGACCAGGAAGAAAAAAATGAGACAAAATAAAGGTAAGAATACTTGAGTGGAATGAGTTGCTTCATAGATCCCTCCTATGAGAAAAACAAGGAGAAAAAATTAAGCATGTATCTCTCTCATATCAATGGGATCTCCAGACAACGGGGTAAAACATCGGGACACAAAGGCTACTGGTGTGAGTCAGTGAAACTCTTTTTGGATTGAATCTCGAGAAGCTCAGTATCATATTATTACTATTATTATTAAGCTTCGCCATATAAATGGCCAATCTTACTGTTTTTGTAAGTGTTATTTATTATTTTTCTTTGCATTTTTTCTTAGATCTTGATCATAATTATTAATTATACAGGAAGGTACCCTAGGGTAACCCAAGTACTTGTGCCAAATACAAATGACGACCTGTTTTTGAAGGTCATATACTCGTTCTTGGTGCAGAACTTGCATATTTAAGATTGAAATATCTCAGAAACTATTTGGGGTACATCTGTTTGGTTGAAAATCCTGTGATAAAAAAGTATGGCAAAAATTTTGGCCGAATACTTTGTCGTTTAACCTAGTGAAAAGGACCAGTTTCAAATATGCTCAGTGCTTTATTTGTCGCTCGTTTTAGAGAAACCCACAAAAACTGTAAAGCTGTAACTTCACAGAAATATAGCCATGCTCCCTCTTATTATCTGAAAGGATTATGGTTACAGTGAAGCCTACAGTTAGCCAGTTATTGAGACAGATGTAAAATGTATCCATGCGTTCTTCCACATCTTTGTCTTCAGATCTTGTTGATATTAGACAAGAAGCCAACTTAGGTTAGTCTGATTACATGTTCCAAATATGAATGACCTTGAACAACTTTAAAAGGTCACAGACTTGTTTATGATGCCAAAATTTCATACTTATTTACCATAAATAGTTATGGCAAAGCTTCCTTGTTGTGGCTACACAGCAATGAAATAGGTAACTGGTCATTGTTATTAATATTATACCTTGACATCAGTACCCTACATAGAATGCAGCTCGTGTCTTAACGGGGAGAGGACTTTCTTCTGATAAAAGCATGAAGCCAGAAAACATAACGAAAACTATAAAGCAGAGAGAGAGAGAGAGAGAGAGAGAGAGAGAGTTTATTTATTCTTGGAGAGGTGGGCTGAAGATGGATTCCCTGTTTTCCATTCGTATATGTATTCTGCGTCCCTCCTTCGTTTTTCCTCCTCTCTTTTTTTTCACCGAGTTTCCATTTTTCTGTATATTTTTTCCGTTTTGTTTTGCTCCCCTCGTCATCACCATTGCACTTCCTTTGATCCTCTTATCCACTGTTTTTCTTACTCTATCCCATCAGTTCTTTACTTATTTTTGGGACCTTGAGTAACTTTTTATATTTCCCCTTTTTGGTTTCTTTCTTTCTTTCTGCCTTGTTAGGTGATTGGTTAATGTTCTGATTTTTTTTTTTTTTTTTTGCTTCGATCATTCTTTATATCCACTCTTAGGCTGTTTTCTGTCATTTTTCCACTTTCTTGCCTTAGTCTTTTCTTTTATCGTCTGCTTTTCTTGCCGTTTTGAGTTTTTTTTCTTTTTCGGCCTCTTCCACCATTGATTCTTTCCCCCCACCCACTTTTCCTTTGTCTCTAGTTTCTCTAATTTTTTTATTTCCCTTTTCTTACTCTCGTTTTCCTTTTGATTTTTATTTCCTTTGCTTACCCTCGTCTTCCTGTTTATTTTTATTTCCCTTTCTTACTCTCTTTTTATTTCCATTTCTTAACCTCGTCTTTCTTTTAATGTTTTTTGGCATTTTCTTACACTCGTCTCGATGTTGATTTTTCCTTTTCTTACTCTCGTCTTTCTTTTGATTTTTATTTCCTCGTCTTACCCTTGTCTTTCTGTAATGTTTATTTCTCTTGCTTACCTTCCTCTTTCTTTTAATGTTTTTTCTCTTTTCTTACTTTTGACATTCTATTTTTATTTCTTTTTGTTACACTCCTCGGTCCCTTCGGGTTATCCACGGCAATTTCTACATGTGTCTCTTAACATTATATTGGGTTATTTTCGTTTTTCATTCATCCTACCCATTTTTTGTTTCATATTCTGTCTCCGTTTTTCCCTTTTCTTACTCCTGTCTGTCTTCAGTTCCTTAGTCTGTTTTATATTCTTACCCATCTCTAGTTCGTGTCTTTTCTTTGATCACCTAGTCTACTGCTTTTCCTCCTTTCTTTCTGTTATTTTTATCCATTTCTTCCGTTTTTCTGCCTTCCCTTTCCCCATATATATATATATTTTTTACTGCACCTAATGTCATTTTCTTTCCTCTTCTAACATTCACCTGTCCTTTAAGCTTCTTACCCACAGATTCTCACGTGCCGCTGCTACAGTTTTACTTTATTTCTTTTTTAAGCCAACTGTACTTCTCCCCCTATGTCTTTTTTTTTTTTTTGTTCATGTTTGCTGTTCATTTCTTAGGTTTCTTTTTGTCTGACTATTTCTCTGGGTTTCCCTTTTATTGCTCCCGCCTTTCATTTCATCTCTTTAATATATGTTTTTATTCTTCAGTCATTTCCGTGCTTTTGTTTTTCTTTTTTGCCTTCCTTACTTTATTATTTAATGTACTTTATTCTTATTTTCCCATTATAATCATTCTTTTTTCCCTCGCCCTCTTTATCTTTTTACTGTAATTTATTTTCAGTCTTTTTTCTGTTCTCTTTTCCATCACTTTTTTTCTTCAGAAGTATTTTTCTCAAGTTTCTGTAAGTTATTTATTGTACCACATTTGCATTCTCAGTACTTTTTGCTATATTATTTTTGCTGTAATTCTTTTTTTTTTTTTTTATTAGTTTGCTTATTTTGTTTCACCATTTTCTAGGAAAATAATACGAAAAGGAAAATGATGCCGGCCGTGGATTATAAAGAAACCTTCTCTTGTACCACCTGTTTCCAGTACTCTCTGTCTGTCTGTCTGTCTGTCTGTCTCTCTCTCTCTCTCTCTCTCTCTCTCTCTCTCTCTCTCTCTCTCGTCGTAATAAACATGCATGTAAGTGGACACGTGGAAGTGAGCTAATTTATTAAAAATACTCAAGGTTATTTTTAGTACCTTTTTATCTGGCCAGGTGTCAGAAATAATGAAAGTCTGAGTCACAAAAGTCTTATCAGGATATCACGAGTCGTCCTCCAGGAGTCACCAGAATATAAAAAGTGGCCGTTTCCCTCTTTCTATAAAATTTTCACCTTTTTTTTCTTTCACTCAATGATGCTTTTCTTCGTCTTTGCAACATTTTTTCATATTTGCATTTAGCTTCACACCTTTTTCCTTTTTTTAAGTAAGAGTTTCTGCAGCCACCTTCCCTTTTAGTTAGTTTTTTTTGTTGTTGTTTCCGGCTGACAACTTTAGATAGCTTAGGAAAACTTTTCGTCGTAAAGGGGATAGAAAGCCTCAGTTAACCCTCTCAACCCTCTCGGAGCGGTGACGTCATCTATACTTCGTTCTTGCTGCCGACCTGCCTTTTTATTTAGCGAAAGAAAGACGCATTATTGTGGAGGAGGAAATGTTTTGTCCTTCTTCCCTCCCTTTCTTCCGTCCTTATTTCCCCTTCCTCGCATTCCACCTACCTTTCCCTTACTCACTTTCTCTTACTACGTTTTCTTTCTTCTTTCGCGCCTCCCCTTGTTCGTTTCTCATGGTCTCTTCTCCTTTTCCGTCTCTTTTACTTCTCCATTCTCCTTCCACCTTCATTTACATCACTTCCAATTTTTTACTATTTCTTCTCTCCTCTTTTCTTCTCGCTTTCCTTCCTCTCTCATACCTTCCAACACTCTTTGACCTCCTTCCCTCCCGTATTCTCTCCTTCTTTCTTCCATCTCGTTTTCATTCTCTGTTTCCTTACTTCTCACCCCCTTATTTATCTTTCGTCCTTTCATCCCAGTACTTTCATTTGTCTCTCATTTCCTCCTTCTCCTTCCCTTCCTCCTTTCCTCCATACCTCTTTCCCCTGGCTCCTTCCTTTCCTCCTTCCATCCTCTCACATTCTATCTACTCCTTCCAACCACCTTTATTTTCTCCTATTCTCCGCATTCTCTCCTTCCCTTCTTCAGTTCCTCCTCATTCGCCCATCTCTTACCCTTCCTCCCTCTGAACCTTCACTCATTTCTCTTCCCCCCGTGTTACTCTCTCCCAACCATCTTTATTTTTTATCTCAGTACTCCTCCTTCCTCCCATTCTTTCCTCATTTCCTTTATTACTTCCTTTATTAATCAGTCCCCCCAAAAAAAAAAATTATCATCCTTCTTCCATTCTTGCCTCCCTCATTCTCTCCTCTCTGTCTCTTCCGCCTTCCCTCTCTCCATTCTCCTTTGCAGTCACCTTTCCTTTTCATTCCTCCCTCATTCTTCTCCTTTCCTTCCCTTCATCCTTCTGTTTCTGCGTCATTCTCCCATCTGCCATCCCTTCTTCATATTCCCCTCCTTTCTTTTTTTCTTCGTCATTTTTTAAGTCGTCTTTCCTCTCCTTTTCTCCAATCTCTTTCATGTTTTTTTTTTTCTTAACATTTCTACATTCCTTGCCAGACGGATCTTACCTCCTTGAAGCCCTTCCATTCCCTCATTTATTCCCTATCCTCCTCCTCCTCCTCCTCCCTGTACTGGATATATTAATAGGATCATGACCACTCTTTTCATTGCCTAATGGTATTCAGAAACCTAAGATAATAGCCACAAAATCCAAATATTCTTTTCATTAATATGCTTTTCCTCAATAATCTTGTGGCTGTTTAAATTTAAAGTAAGGGGAAAATTTTAAAACAACATTAGTATATTAAGTAAATCGTATCAACAACAGACTGATTTCTTCACATAGTCAGATACCGGAACAAAGCCTATTAATTCTGCACTGTCGGCAGTGGAACGGATTCTTCTGATGATGCAGTCTTCTGTTTACCGAGAATTGTATTGGCTTCATTTGTTTCATCATAACAAATTAAAAAAGAATCATAGCGGAGTGTATCCTCGATGCTTATGTTTGTGTTAGCCTTATTGTAAGTAATCAAGAACGCAGAGTAAATAAATAAATAAATAAGTAAAGAAAAGTCGCTGATAATAATGGACCACTCAGAGGAATTATTGTCTGACCTAACGTCACCTAAATATATATTGCACCTTATCACATCCAACCTCCCTAATAAAGGCAAAAATATGGTAAATAAGATAAGGTGAGGAGTGAGCAATTAGAAAATACCGTTTACACTGATTAAGAGGACAATAGGACAAAATGAATACCGTATGACATCCAAAACGAAAAGAAAATGAAAGAGATACAGTAGGACAGCGAAAATGAAGAAAATGAAGTGGTGTGAAACAGATGTAAAGTAAATAAAGCGATACGAATGTGAAGTAGAAAATGCAATATGAAAATGAGTAATACGAAGTGAATCTGTATTAAATATAAATGAGTAAAAATCGCAAATCTGATGAAAAGAAATAATTAGTGCGAAAAAAATACGCGGTAAAAAACCCGAAGTAAGCAATAAATATAAATATATGAAACACATATATATAGAGTAGTAAATATAAGGAAAATAATACGAAAAGGAAAATGATGACGGCCGTGGGTTGTAAAGAAACCTCCTTTCCTAGCACCTGTTTCCAATTCTCTCTCTCTCTCTCTCTCTCTCTCTCTCTCTCTCTCTCTATTTGTCTGTCTATTTATATCATCTATCCATTTATCCACCTATGTATCTGTCTATATATTTGTCTGTCTGTTTATCAGTTAATCAGTAAGTCATTGTTAGAGGTGGTGAAAGCGTCTGCTAATCTGTCTATATAGCTATCATTCAGTCATCAGTTATTCAATATATCTATCCATCATCATCCATCTATCTATTTACAGTATTTATCTATATATCTGTCACTCTCTTATTCACATATGCCTTCTGACTGTATCTAGCTGTCGATAAAATTTTTCTTAGCTATTTATGACTTTCAGTTGGGTTTCTGTGTCTGGTTATCTGTATGTGAATATATCAGTCAGTTAATAAGTCAGTGTGTCTGTGTCTTCATCCATCCACTCCACATTCTAATACTCACACCATGTCGAAGTCTTCCCTGTAGGAGGCTCCACTGGGACACACCACACCGTAGCCCTGGGGTATGAAGCTCTGCCGACCCATGAAAAACTCATCTCGCCCTGATAGATCCAGAGAAATATTACACTTTTTTTTTTTTCTTAAATTACTGTACTGCCTTGACCCTCACCCCCATCCCTCACCCTTACCCAGCACTGTAAATCCTTTCTTCCTCACCCGTCACTCCCTCTCCCTTTTTTCCCTTGCTTTACGTCCCCCACCCCTCTCCCACACCCCTCACCTGTCACTCTGTATCCATTCTTCCTCACTCGTCACAATCCCTCATCTTGCATCCCTCTTTCTTCATCCTCACTTTCACCCTCACTCCTTTCACACTATCAGTTCTTATCCCTCATAGCTCAATTCGCCGCTTTCGCGTGAGTTAATCTTTTGAGCTGCCAATTTATCGGGCTATATTTTTCTGCAAACTGTAGGCGATTTGATTCCGCCAAAAAAAAAAAGAAAGGGAGAAGAAATGTTGAAAGCCAGCCCCACTAACTTTGTGGTCAAGTATTACGATCTCGTGTGCAATTCCAGAAACACCAAATAACTACATTAAACTGACAGAAACCATAGCCAAAATATTAAGGTGTCTTCCCAGTTCCTTTTCCCTACCAGTTTTTTATGCATACAGCACGTGAACAGTCTCTTATGTAGTTTACCTAATCTGTGTTTATACTGAAAAGGCATGGATAATATTATAGAAAATATTCATATGTTATCAAATATATTTTATGACCCGCTTAAAAGGGGGAACTAGATAACTATAACAGAAAATATTAATGTGTAGCCCCATATACATCCTGAATTGCTAAAAAGGAGGAACTAAGGAACCTGCAAGCTCACCAGCATTTGACCTTAAGTATGCGGTAGATGTGCACAGACTTCATGATCCCACTGAGACGATCAGGACCTTAATACTGACAGAATAGTAAATTCGTAAAGAGAAGATCAGTAACACAAAATGATGGTACAATACTCCAGAAGGGTAGCGTCCCTACTCTGTCCGCACGAGTTATATGTCTTACAGTTGAACTATAAGACATATATTACATTACCCTAATCTGTATTATGCATTTGTCCTTTCGTATAGTGTTTCACGTAGTTTTGTCTATACTAAGTGGTGTTCCCTCTCACTTTTTCCCTCTAATTTCAGCCAGCAAACTTACTGGTTAGCCGGATGCCATCTTTGTCAACGTAGTGTATGATCTAACAGCCTTACTACAATTGTATATTTTTTACATTTTTCCTTCTGATATACACTGTCTTTTCTTCTCTGCCTCTACGCTTATCGCTTGGGGCATTCTAAGCCTCTGCTGCAGCTTTCCCTCCCCTCCTCTGCACTTTCCTTCATTCACTGTGACACACTAATTGGCCTAACAAAGTGAAGGTTGATGCAGTAACCAGTACTAGATAAAATGATATATATATATATATTTTGTGTGTGTGTGTGTGTGTGTGTGTGTGTGTGTGTGTGTGTGTGTGTGTGTGTGTGTGTGTGTGTGTGTGTGTGTGTGTGTGTGTGTGTGTGTGTGGTTTCTCCATTTCCTGCATTCTCTGTCTTTTTTCTACACCTTACATCACCTTGTCCATGGGTGGATATAGAGGACAGGTTGATGGTTATGATGATAATAGTTATTTAAATGTATGGACCTATGAATAACTACAAATGTTGGTATTTATGTATGAGTGCAGGTGAGTGTGATTTTAAACGTTTGTCCATACAATGAGTATTTTGCAGGAGGCCCTTGCTATAATTGTTGTATGATTTACTTATGGTGGGAATATCTACTGTATATAACACTCACCTTGCAGCATCATTTGTATTTCTGAGCTGAGCCGAGCATCAATGTAGGCGACCTTTCCTTTTCCCTTCAGTACCTGTATCAAAAATTTGCTGTCTTACTTGAATATGCATACAGTATATTCCGCAGGTTAATTGTGACGGGAATTTGTAACACTTTCACGATCAGGATAACTGTCAAACTGTATTTCAACTAACACCAGACGATTTTAGCTAACGATGTGCTTCATAAGAGACCGAAGGTTTTAATACTGTCACTGTTAACCATCTCATGATCGGAGCAACTCTAGTATTCTCCTCCAATAAAGGCCAAATGATTATATGCAGGTCAGTTATGCAACTATCACACGGGGACCCGTGGACGTCCAAATTTGCTGCCGCGCGAGTGTCGTGGACAGCTAAGCCTGGAACGCCACCAGATCCATCTGTGGACGTCCATGCTCACCATCGCTGTCCAAAACTCTGTAGTCTCCTTCTCCATAGAGTTTATCGCAGGTTGTGGCGGGCCAGCGCGCATCGTCTGCTATATTGAACTCCTAGGGCGAAACAAAAACTGTTTTCCAATTGTTATGATTGTTATACTGCCTTTGGAGAACTTTATTTAATTGTTTGCCAAACGATTCTTATGAATTTATATGTTTGAGAAAAATGTCAGATCTGTTGAAATGTGATAATTATGATAATTTATTGAAATGTAATAACCATGATAGAATTCCAGTAGATGTCTCTGTTTACAAGAAAGGCCCGTGTACGCTGGAAATGTACACCACAATTGCTCCTTGTACTTCTTTAACATCTTACAGAGCTCCTGCGTTACTCCCTCGCAGCCTGCGTGGAACCATGTCTGGCATTTATCACAGCTCAGTCCATTATCTCCTTTCTTCACCACTACGTTGCACTGACCACATGCATCATTACTTGTCTTGGTGTCACTCATCTTGTAAACTCTTGTAATTGTATATACTTGTGAACATCGCAGAATAGCATGGAAGATAAGAAGCCATATTTTTGGCCCAGGTATGCAGAGGCTTGTGTAGAGTTTACCCTGTGGTTGTGGCCGTCTGGTGTGCGTCGTCTGATGCGGGGTCGGAACAAGTGACCTTGGCTGCGGCCAGTCGAGTGGAGTGAACTCAACAAATAATAGGAAAGTGGCTTCGTCGACGCATACTGTTCTACACACTGTGTACAGTATCACTGTGCGATAGCGGCTTAAGTCACAGAAACCTGAGTGTTAAAGCTGTTAATGCCGACACCAGACCGATAATACTTGTGCCTATCATGATCATTTGATCAGGACACCTCAAGTATTTTGTTCCTGTTAAAACCAGGCGATTGTATTAAGCTTAGAATGAGTCACCAGAGCCTGAAAGTGTTACAGATTACTTATCTCTTCCGTAAACTAAATGAATAAATTAAATACATAAAATCGTATCCTCTTCCTCTGATTATGTTTGACCGGCTATCTTTCTGATTACAGAAAAACGTTAATTAAAATGCAACATCCTGTCCTACACAAAGCATAAAGAATTGCAAGTCATATCACACAAAACAAGATGCTGATTCAGATTATTAAAGCTGTTGTTTCGTCACATAAATTAAAAACATTTCCACCACATCTGGCAAAGTAAAATCCTTAGTCAAATGAATGAAATATCTCTCTCTCTCTCTCTCTCTCTCTCTCTCTCTCTCTCTCTCTCTCTCTCTCCAGGCCGAATATATTATACCCTCTCAATAAAAACAATATCAGTATGTGAAGATGATTCTTCCAACAACCATCTGTCCCTTTTCCAGACCTTTACTGCCTCATCAGGAGCGTAGTGGCCCAAGGCTAGGCAGTTTCGTCCAGACCTTTAAGGCAAGAGGTGACCATCTCCTGAACCCTGAGCAGCACTGTGTAAGTAAAACCCAATACGTTGAACTTTAATCCTTATGATCACATCCGTTTGGAACGCCTTAATCCACTGATCCACCAGCCCTTCTTTTCAGTGTTATATGATTAGTCACGAAAAGGCAACAGTACATCGAGGTATAAGTGACCGGGGCTTCTACTTACTACCTAGCTCTTAATCATAAAACTACCCAGCTTTCACCACCTCTAACAACAATGATTATACAGCACTATATAACAGTTGTCACAAGTACCATAGCACAGTAACCATTGTTCACAACCACGATTATTACAACTAGAGCAACAACCATACCACAACAACAGCCACGAGTGCCACTGTTACAACTGTCACAACTACCACTATCACTCGGTCAACCACCACAACCACAAACTCTTCAGCAATATATACCAGAACCACCACACTTACAACAACCACAAACATCATAGGTCCATCCACATACAGTACAACCAAAACTACTACAGCGACATCTACCCAATCCACAACCAACACAACAGCTCAAGCCATCATAACTAAAACCACAACTATCATACCCACAGCCAAAACCACCACAACTGCCAGAACTCAACCACCAGACTCACAACCATCACACATATTGTAACCAAAACCATCAAAGTTCCAGCCACAGCCACCTCAACCAAAACCAACACCACGACAACCACAAACTACCACAACAGCCTCCACAACCATAATCACCAAAAAAACAGCCACAGCCACAGGAAAAACACTCGGTACAATCACACCCACCACAGTCACAAACACCACAACTACCACTACCACAACAGTCGCAGTCTCATGGAAGAATTATACGCTGCCTATCTATGGAAATTGGTTTTATTGGGAGTATAAATTATGTAGATGCAACTCATGCAGTTTGAACAATAATTCACGGTACGGCGAAATGAGGACAGAAAATCACCGCCACCACAGGTACCACAACAACACAGCCACAAATACCACAACCATCACAACATAGTCACACAACCACTTTACATGAAAAAAAAAAAAAAAAAAATCATCAAAGCCACCACATCCACCACAACATTCCGTCACATCCACCACAGTCACTGCTACAACCACAAAAAAAAAAAAAAAAAAAAAAAAAAAAAAAAAATCATCAAAGCCACCACATCCACCACAACATTCCGTCACATCCACCACAGTCACTGCTACAACCACAACAGACACAGCCACCACAACTACTACAAACACCACCACAATTGCCACAACCACATTAACAAGCACCACAAGCATACTCTGCCCACTTCAGCTTGGCCTATGTTGCCATTTCTCCGTCTTGAATAATGATCAGTAGCAAGAGATTAACACAAGAAAGCGCTAGTCACGAAGAAGTGTTATGTAAGGGATATGCTGTAGATGCAGAGCCGTAGGAATATTTCAATTTGCTACTGAGTCAAGGAAAATAAATTGCAAAATGTCGAAGGCCTCAACGAAAATAAGATGGAGGAACTATAACATCAACCACAACCACAGCTACCAATTTCATGACCACAATCACTACAACAGTAACAGCAACAACCAAGACACTGACTACAACCCTAAATATCACAGCTACCACAACCGTAACCTCACCAGCCACAGTCACCACAAACACCACAGTCACCAAAACCACCACAAACACCACACTCGCCACAAACACAACAATCACCACAAACACCACAATAACCACAAACACCACAATAACCACAAGCACCACAATCGCCGCAAACACCACAATCACCACAACAACCACAGTCAGGACCACCATTTACTATTGTCACCATAACAATCAGAGTTACAACCAGCACACTTAATCAACTAGAACCACAACTACACAACCATAACCTCGACAACTACAATCATCACAACAATCACAGTCATAACCACCAACTACGACTACCACAATAATCACAGTTACAACTCAAACATTTAATACAGTCACAGTACCACAACTACAACACTCATAACCTCAATAACCACAATCACCACAAACACCACAACCACCACAGTACCACTACAACATTTACCACAGTCACCACAAGAATCATAGTCACAGCCAGCACACATACTACAACCGAAACTACCACAGCCATACCGTAAGTAACCACAACCATCATAACTACCGCAACCATAATCTGTCACTACAACCACCAAAACCAGTATACGTACCACAACCACCATACCTATCACAGCCACCACAACTACCACAACAACCTCCTCAACGGCCACCACAACTACCGCAATCACCACAAGTCAGTCATATCTAGCTCACTAATAACAACCACAACAACTACCACAACTACCATAATCATCACAACAGTCAGTCATAATCAGCATTTTACAACAGCCACAACCACAGCTACCACAACTACTACAACTACCACATTCACCACAACGGTCAATCATAGCCAGCACTCTTACAACCGCCACAACTACCCACCGCTGCTATGCCACTGGGGGGAGCGTCCACGTAGTTCCTGTCACCTGTGATGAGGCGCCCTATGTCGTGGTAGATCCCGGAGGTTGCCGTCTGGAGAGAGAGAGAGAGAGAGAGAGAGAGAGAGAGAGAGAGGCAAAATGAAAAGGGATAAAAAAAAAAGATAGAAGAGTGTGTGTGTGTGTGTGTGTGTGTGTGTGTGTGTGTGTGTGTGTGTGTGTGTGTGTGTGTAAGTCTCAGTTAGTTTGCACTTTGAATTAAAAGCAAAGTGAAGTGAAACAGTCCTCGGAAATGCATTGACCATGATATGTAAACAAATATTTTCATTTGCATATTTTAACATCTTCAATCGGGTGGCGTAGTTCTTGTGTCTGTCCTCCTAAACCAGACAGTATTATTCGACATAGGTTCTGAAAGTTAATTAAGAGTGTTTATAATGTAGGGTTAATATTTGTAACATCTATCCTGATGCTCATGTAATTGATGTAACTGAGTTGAGGCAAACATCATATATGCAAATTCATAATCTTAATATACAACTATCATGCTGTTTTCTTTGCATTAACGATACTTAGATGGAAACCAGGAACTACAGGAGTAAAAGTTGTGTAGCCTAAAACTAAGAGGGTGACAGTTGGGGACAGAGGAGCTGCTGGTGGCCTAGCCTATTTAAGTCAAAAATGCCCATGTAAGGAATAACCCCTCACCCTTTCCCCCGCCCTTCCCCCTCGTCCCTCATTCTTCCCTTCGCCTCATATCTCAGCCAACACCTCTCACCCCAAACCCATCACCACTCAACCCTAACCCCTCAGTCCACACCCCGCCGTCATTCCTCACCCTTCACCTCCAACCACTCACCCCTTCAATCCTCTTTCCTTACTCTCACTTCACACTCTTCATCCCTCACTTTTTCTCCCTTTCCTCTAAGCCAGTTTGGTTTGCTTCATTCTTGACCCCTGTTTGTTATTTTTCCTCGTTTTACATAACTTCCTTCCCTCCTCTCCACTCACCCCTTGTTATTTTTCCTCGTTTTACATAACTTCCTCCCCTCCTCTCCACTCACCCCTCGCCCATACCACTCATCCCTTTCTTTACACTTTCATGATTTAGCTCTCGCCCCTCACTTTTCACCTCCCACTCCTCGCATCTCACCTCTCACCCTGCACTTTTCATATTTCATGCTTCATCTTTCAATCAATTTCATCTTCCTTATTGCCTGTCTTTCCTAAACCACGGTCATCACTCACTCACCATTTATCTTCAGCTTAACCTTCTTTCCTCACCATTTATCTTCGGCTGACTCAACCCTCTCTTTTCATCCCTCACCATTTATTCTTTGTTTACTCACCCAGTCTCCTCACACCTCAACCACAGCCCTCACCCTCCACACCTTACTCCTAGATCCTCACTCCTCACATCTCATTCACATCTCAGTCCTCACCTGGAACATGAAATCGATGGAGCTCTCCCTGATGACGACCGGATATAGGCCATTGGAGGTGGCCTGGAGCACGTCAGATAGAGTGTCGATAGGACGTTCGTAGGCGGGGATGGCCAGCACGGCAGTAAGGGTGCCAGAGTACAGGGCTGGGGGTAGACAGGGATTAGGCAGAGGGAGGCAGGGAGAGGCAAGGCTGGAGGCAGGTATGTGTTAGGCAGGGAGAGGCAATGAGGTATGGAAGAACAGGTGGAGTGCATGACGCTAGGCAGAAAGGTATGGGTTAGAAGGGCATAGAGGTTAGTCAGAAGTGGACATGTGGGGAGGCTGGAAGGGACAGGTAGGTTGAGAGGGAGCCTTTAAGTAGGGAGAGTCATGGAAGAACAGGTAGAGTGGCAGGGATAGGCAGGGAGGTATGAGTTAGAAAGATACAGGCAAGTAGATAGGGAAAAAGGGTTAGGCGGAGAGAGGCAAAGAGGCAGTGAAGAAGTAGATTGGAACAAATTTGGCAGGGAAAAAGGGGACAGGAGACAGGGAAAGATCTAAGTTGAATAGGGAGATGCAGAGAAAAAGGAATAAGGAGGCAGGGACAGGGGGAACAGGGGGGGAGGGAAGTGTATGTCGACAGTAAGGTAGAAAGAAGCAAATAAGGAGAAGTAGGAATAAAGAAGACTAGAATTAATAGCAAGGGAATGTTCTCGTAAAATGGGTGGCAGGGAGATAAGGAGTAAGAGGCCAGGGAAAATAGGCAAAGAAGCAAGAGGGAAAAAGGAAGGACAGAAAGGGGAGGGAATCTGTGATATTAATGTAGGTTAGGAAGGAAAAAAGAGAACAAGGAAGTGAGAGCTAGATGGGAAAGAAGCCGACAGCTGGGTAGGAAGGGGCAGGTTTAGGCAGTGGTAAGGAAAGATAAGAGAAGTATCAGAGGAAACTTAAGAAAAGGCCGAAATGCGTATATGGAAAGTCAAGAAGTCAGACAGATAGATAAGGTGAGATATGCTCAGACAATAGGAAGCAGAGACGGTAAGAATAAAATAGAGATAGGTAGTCAGAGACAGGGAAAGACAGGTAGGGAGAGATGTGGGATAAGGTAGGTAAGACAATGTAAGACAGACAGGCTAGGGCAAAGAATCAGGTAGGCAGAGAAATAGAAAGGCAAGAGGTGACAGAGAGATATAAGAAAAGGTACAAGATGAAGCAAGAAATCAGAGCATCAAAGCTGGGATAGGAAGAGAATGTAGCAGGACTAGAGAGGTTGGTAGGTAATGAAAACTGAAGTAGGAAAACAGGCTAACAAGAAAGGAACAAGGGTAGGGTGAGGAAAGCAGTGGATGCGTGAAGTGTAAGGAAGGAAGGGTTAGATTCGAAATCAGAGAGGGATACATAGGGAGAACACGAAGTTGTAGCTAGATATGGATTGAAGTAGAGAGAGGTAAACTTAAAGGAAGAGGAAGTGTTAAGAGTGCGATTGAGAGGTAGACTGGGAGAGACAGGGCGGGCAGGGAGAGAACTAAGAGTCAAGTGAGAAGGAAAAGAGGTAGGGAGAGGTGGGTAGGTAGAAAGGGAGTTTAGAGGAGGGAGGCAGAGAGGATTTGACTCTTAAGTACACAGGGAAAGGTATATAAGTTAGGAACACCACTAAAAGAGGTAAGTAAAATGAAGAGCGGTAGGGAGATGTAGGTAGGTAGGTAGCAGGTTAGTTGAAGGGGAGGCATGTGGAGTGAGTTAAGGAATGATAGGTTGGTAGGCAGGCAATTACGCTTGCAGATATAGGAAGGTATTAAGAGGCTTATGAAAAAGGCAAGAATTAGGAAAGCAAGCAGACAGAAGGGGAGACACAAAAAGAAAGACTGAAAGTTAAACTGAGAGGTAGACGAGGGAGGTAAAGAAGGTAGGCAATCCACGAACAGGCAGGTGGAAAGGGAGAGAGGTAAGGAGAAGTAGGTACGTAAGGGCAGTAGGTAGGCAGGGAGAGAAGAGTAAGATAGGGGGAGTTAGAAGGGGAGAAGAGGAAAAATCGGAGCTGCGAGGGAGAGGGGAGCAAAGAGAGAGCCAAGACATAGAAGAATGGTGGATAAGGAGAGAAAGGAAAAAAAAAAGTTGATAAAGGAACACAAAAGGAAGAGAGCAGACGTAGGAAGGTTAGGAGAGAGAGAGAGAGAGAGAGAGAGAGAGAGAGAGAGAGAGAGAAGAGCCATGGAAAAAAAAAGGAATGTAAGAAGAGTGGAAGGGAGAGAAAAAGAGAGAGGAAGAGAGCAGTTTGAGGGTGGGAGGGACAACAGGGAGAGAGAGAGAAAAGGAGAATATGGAGAGAGAGAGAGAGAGAGAGAGAGAGAGAGAGAGAGAGAGAGAAGAGCCATGGAAAAAAAAAAAAGGAATGTAAGAAGAGTGGAAGGGAGAGAAAAAGAGAGAGGAAGAGAGCAGTCTGAGGGTGGGAGGGACAACAGGGAGGGAGAGAGAAAAGGAGAATATGGAGAGAGAGAGAGAGAGAGAGAGAGAGAGAGAGAGAGAGAGAGAGAGAGAGAGAGAGAGAGAGAGAGAGAATTGGAGGAGAATAGAATAATGGAGAAAAAGGAGTTAGGAAAAGACAGGGAGGGAGGGGAAAAAGAAAGAGGGAGGATGGGAGGATGTATGCTTTAAATCAGATCTCACTGGTATTGAGTACAAGCGAGAGAGAGAGAGAGAGAGAGAGAGAGAGAGAGATCCGTTAATATAATCTATTGGCTTCGATCCATCTGTCACTATGCATCTGCCTCTCCCCACCCACTTCTCTCTCTCT
>NC_137004.1:25049423-25124423 GCF_032717465.1 Coenobita brevimanus
CAAAATACACACACACACACACACACACACACACACACACATACGGCTAATGCTATAGTATATTAGATAAGTATCCAAAAGTACTTGTAGTAGTATTGTTGTCTTGGTGCTGGAAAAACATACAGACTTCATGTGCATAGTTAATTTAGATAAGTAATTAAATGCGTAGTTTCCCCGGATGCAAAAGTTATAAAAGTTTAGGGTAATAAAATACAAACTGGAAGTTTTAAGGAAAAAGAAAATTAAATGGTTGGATCATACTGCAGTAAGTTGAATGTGATTAGGTAAAGGATATGTTGCGCTTACTCTTGCTCACATTACAGGATAAAATAGGTTAGCCTTTGTGGCGCGAGGCTAGCTTGGGTTAGATCAGACTTCGTTAGCTATTACAATGCTTGATTGGAGTATTTTAGTTATGACATGGAATAATGTACAAGTCCTCCAGCCAAAGAATTCCTGTCCCTACTTATTCTTGTATTACTTTACTGGTTAGGCAATATGGACCGTATTCTTAATGCTTGCTATCCTCGCTTGCATCTCTTTCTGCCAGTGACGCGTTAAAGCTACCTGATCTGTTATTCATGCACATGATCAGTGTACGAAAAATATCAATAACAAAGAAAAAAGTGTTCATGTGCAACATGCACAGTGATTACTTAATGAAGAAGTGAAAGGAAGCCTCCTAACCAGACAAGAGCATAACCTCTAGCCCTTGTCCCCACATGTGAAGAGGTAGTGGCGTCAAGGTCTATATAGCTGGTGCTGACAGTGGCACCTGTGAGAAGGATAAGTCATGTTTCCCATTCAGCTTTTGCTACGCGTTTACATGCTTATCACTGCCTTCCTTCCTATACTCAGGGTTGATGAATGTGAGACGTCAGTGAAAACAGTATATTTTTCCTCTGGTGCTTTACGTTTGCCAGTTGATGACTCGGGGGAACATTGTTCGCTCAGTTGTGTCCTTAACGCTCTGTTGTTATTTGGTGCAGATGGCGGGAGAGTAAACTGATATTCAATGAGTAAATGACTTTGGAGTAGGTGGGAGGCCGTGACTGTCAAGTGAGTGGTGAAGGGAAAAGGAACTGCTTTGCGGCGACTCCTGTAAGATGGGTGGCGACCGCAACAAGTCAGAGCTGCGCATGGCTATGCAAAGAATAACACAGAACAGGCCAGTAATAAATAATTTTCATCTTTAGGAAGAAATATTAATGTTAATGCGATCTACTTGTATTTGAAACGCTTGATGAACTGTAATCGCATGAACCCACTGGTGAGGATTTTTTTTTTCCTTAAAAAAAAAATATATATATATATATATATATATATATATATATATATATATATATATATATATATATAGACACACACACACACACACACACACACATGACAGAGAGAGAGAGAGAGAGAGATCTAGCACCGCTTGGTTACACACACACACACACACGCGCACACACACACACACACACACACACACACACACACACACACCTCCCAGCCTAGCAATCAGCATTTGATTACAGTGCATAACATGCACGCAAACAGTATCCCATCCGCAGAGTCCTTAGAGTCGGAATAAAAAAGTTAACCTTCTCTATATTCTAGTCTGGCAGCCGCCTTAAGGTGAACGAGGGTAATTTTGATTCTCAGATGCGGTGTACTTGCCCGTGGTAAATTTTCGTGGATTATGGAAAGAATACCGTAGTATAATAAATTGTGACAACTGTTGTTACCTCCGCCAACGAAAGTTGGAGAAGGTTATGTATTCACTCCTGTTTGTTTGTTCACAAGATGTCTCAAAAAGGCACATGCATTTCATTGAAGTTTTGTGGATATATACTGTATGTGTATCATGCGCCAAGAAAGAGTTAAGTAAATTTGGTGGTGATCTGAGTTCGAGTCTCGGTTCAGGACTTTTGTCACTGTGTGTGTGTGTGTGTGTGTGTTTGTGTGTGTGTGTTTGTGTGTGTGTGTGTGTGTGTGTGTGTGAACAATATAAACACATTTGATCCTGTCTGGATCAAAATGTTTGTGGGGTTGAGGGTTTTTCCAGGGTCTGACTTTTTTTTTTTTTTTTTTTTTTTTTTTTTAAGAGCAGTAGGGTACACGACAAGGTCATTATCAACGGTTTAGATCCAATTTACCAAACCTGAAAGAATACACTAAGACATGGCAGAAGTATTAGGTTTCGAACAATCAATCAAAGGCCAAGGTCATAGGTCAGAGTCATTGGTTCAAACCTACAGCTTAAAGAAGCTTTTATTCTGTTTGAACCAAACCTGGCAGAATGACTGACGGTCAGTCAAGCATGAAGAAATTTGATTTTATGAACAGTAGGTCATATGTCAAGGTCACAGGGCAATGTCAAATCAAACAGTTTTGATTCAGCTTCGACAAAACCTGGTGGAAGGGTTTAAGTCAGAGATTAAATAATTCGCTTACGAGAACAATCAACTGAATTTCAAGGTCACAGGGAAAAGTCAAGTGTATGGTCCTTAAACCAGTTGCAGGGGACGGAGTTTGCACTCTGCACACTAATTCTTGTCCGTTTCTCTCTCTGTCTCTTTACCTGTCTACAGTTATTTATGCTTCCATATGTCTGGTGCTGGTTTTGCTGGTTCTTCTGGCATCTGATTTCATTCCTAGATTGTGAAAAGAGTTGAATACACTATTACATAACGAATGCAAAATGATGACGTATAAATTTTTTCTACTCATAGACGAGTTTTGTTGGCCCTGGTAGAGCCCTCTCGCCCTGAAGGATTGTCCCATACGGTACCAGTGTCTTTTCCCAAGCTAAATAAGATCGTCTGGTGGTAGCAAGAATGATTTTAAAAGACGTCGTCATGTTGGAAATGGGTCAACTGATAACATGTGAGGTTTGGATATAAATTAAGCTGATAATCTGAGAAACGTGAAGGTGCAAGGACGGATTCTGGATTTAGTAACAGGGGAGTGAGACCATTATTTCTTTTAGCACTGATGTCAGCGCCGCCTGGGTACGATCAAATTCATGCAGGAAAATTGTAAAACAGTTATCGCCTATTCCTTGCAATAATTCTGTGTACTGATTGTGGGTTCTAAGTCAAGTGCCTGTACCTATGAATGGAAACTCTTAGAATTTCTCGTCTAGCTACCTGGAAAAAAAAAAGAAAGGAAAAAAAAAAAAAACAGGTATAGCTAAAAATCAGGGAGGGGCGGACTGCCAGGAGTTCTCTTCCTCGCGATCTGCTGCTGAGGTGATACTCTAAACAGCGCATGATCCAAACTAAAATGAGAAATCGATTGAAATTACTACCCTCAATAAGAAGGGTGCTTTCTATGACGGATATCAATATTCAAATGAAATTAATGGTGATTTTAAGAGCTGACTCACGCGAAACTAAGAGTGCTTTTGAATGATTTATGTGACTTTATGGAATAAATTGAGGACTAACTCACGCAAAATGTGGGGAAAATTTTGGGACTGACACACGCCGATTTAGGGAGACTTTGGGAACTAACAAACGTGGGTGAAACTGAGGATTGTCACACGCGAATTTGTTGGCGAACTTGAGGGCTGAGTCACATAGTAAATCAGAATGGAAATAAGTAACTAGCGAAGTGCCTCAAGGCTTGGTTCTGAGATCTTTGTCGTGAATTATGTGTATACTGTAAATGATTTGCTTACAGGAATCGCCAACAGCATTACCATATAATTAACCATGAACAAAAAGCGGACGAATCATGACCTCCCCAGAGAACCACTCTGTCATTCAGAGGAACAGTGATTTCCTGTGTTAATGATCAGAGGATCGGCAAATGAATTACTAACGGACTCATCCAAATGATATAATTTTTAGTTTATTCTTGGTACTATTATACGATTTTATTTAGCTTAGAGAGAGTCGCCAAAGTATTGTAGGGTCAGTGAAGGCAATATGCAATACCTACAGTTCACAAAGTCTCTTATGCTAAATAAAATCGTCCATAAATGAGGCGAACATAATGGAAAACAAATCCTTGGACTGAAGGGGACAATGGAAAATTCCTAATGTGGGAAATCCTAGAAAGATACCGCATAACATAATATATGGCGGAGGCGGTGGCTCAGTCGGTAGAGAGGTGGCCTGCAGTCCCATCGGACCCAGGTTCGAATCCCGGCTGGGGCAGGGAACAGTTTAAGGATTTGAATTTCATTAAATCAGGCTTTACTGATCTACCAGAAGACCCGCCGACGTGTCGTGAAAATACCCCCGCTAATACCAATACACCAGTCCTGTATGAGACAGCCCTAGCATGTATTCAATGTGGACGGTGGGTGTTAGCGCCGAAGTGGTGACATGTAGAGGTGTATGGTATGTAGGAGGACTGCTGGGCCTTGATAGCAGGCTGTGAAGCCTAAGCCCAGAGTCGGACACACACACACACACACACACACACACACAAATCAATGACACAGAGTATAAAGCTGGATTTACACTGGACAAAAGCGATTAATATGTTAATCGCTTTTATGAGAGGTTTTTAGTTTTCCCTACCTCGTGGTCTAATGGGATATTCTATTCATCGTTAAAGACAGTTGAAAACTTAATTATTATATCATTTGATTACTCATCGCAGCAGCAGACCTCCTAGCAAACTGAATCCCGGTGACTTGGTCATTCGGCTCAAAAAAACGGCAAACATGATAGCCATATTCTGCCAAGTGTATCGCCAGTTTAAGATGGCTTAAGGATTTACTACTAGGAAGGATTTAAAGCCTAGATAGCAGTGTGTTATTATACTAAACAGCCTAACGAAAGTAGGGTGCTAAGCGTTATTTCTAGAAGTTTGAGTAACAACACCCAAAGTAACGCTGTAATTTTTTTTTTCTTTAATAAGGACGTACGTGAATTATGTGGTGCGGTTTTGGCGTTCGTATTTTACTGTAGAACGAACACAAACTTCATGGGAAAGTGTGCAGAGAAGAATGGCAAAACGATACATAATGTTAATAAGATCCTGTCGTGTGAAGAAAGTAAAAAACCCAAACTTGCAACCACCGCAGCGGCACAGTGCTACGGTTAATTTGGTTGTTTTAGTGGATTAGAGAACTAAACAAAGAAGTTAGCAGTGCATCAAAAAGAACCAAATAAGACAGGACATGTACAGACTGCTTTAGATGATGAAAAGTCACTTTTAATAAGGAGATTAGGAGGAAATGGTTTGAAAACCTACTGGTACTGCAGTGCTTTTTTGACTTTAAATTTCAAGAAAAGATTAAATTTGCATGTAACTCGACAGGCTTGTCTATTAGACTAGTTCGTCACTAAAACAGTTAAGTTAGAATAACTATTTTTGTTTGATCCCATTATGTTTTCATTTGCACTTATTCCGTGATTTTTTTTTTTTTTTCAATGCCGGCGTAGCATTCTTTTCCCACCTGTTTCAGCTTGAGGGTTAGGGTGACGGGGGACAATTGTCTTCTTTGCTGTCCTTTTTCTGTCTCGTTGTTTACCTATACTCTTTGACTGCGGTTGCCTAGTTGGTCTTACCGGCCTATTCCAGCTATCTTCATTTTTTCTTCTTATGAAAAGCTTAGGATGAAAATGAGAGTTGGCTTACGGGAAGTTAAAGGTGCTGATTCACACAAATCTGAAGTACTGAATTACTAGAAAAAGGTTAAGGGCAGACACAAGAATATTCAAGGCCTAATTCTATAACATAAAAGAGTACAACTACATTTATCACTAGGTGACTTGGGTTATCATAATTATGACAGTTCTATGCAAATATTTCATTGCTCACCCTGTTGTTTCGAGGGACAGTCTAACCTCTTTCGTGATTTCCTCAGCCCTTATTTCATCCATCCTCGGTATTTGCCTTAATGCTCATTGCCACTTATCCACCCTTAAGTACCCCCATGTGAACCCATTTATGTTTGTACCGTTGTAATGCCTTGGCAGCACCATTCATGTTTTTCCTGCAATCACTATTTCGTATCAGCTGACATTATTCTACCCATTCCTGCTTGGCCTTCAACAGCATCTTTCCCCAGAGTTTTGAGGTTTGTACTGAATGGTATAAGAATCTAATCATATCAGCTAAAAGACATGTTTATATTTTGTGTGTGCAATCTCCAGATGATTTGATTTTATTTGCTGGAGATTATTTGAAGGGAAGGGGCAAAATACAACCTTCATCCAACCCCTTATTACGAGAGGATCTTGTTGAGATGAATAAGCTTGTTTGGAGGCAGCGCCAATCAGATATGACGTCATTGCAGTAAACGTGAAAAAAAAAAAATCAAAAATCTCACGTGAAGTTGAGTGCGTGACTGAGTGTGTTGAGGATGCTGACGTCTATGCCCGAGTCAGCCTCCCAGGTGCCCTCCTCTGGCACCTCCTTTAATCCAAACCACGGCCAGTTGTCCACAGCAGCAACCTGTATGAGATAAGGGATGTGAGAGAGGGGAAGAAGGGGAAGGAAACAGGAGACAGGACGAAGGAAGGAATGAAAGGAGGAAAGAATTTAAAGGAAGGAAGGAAAAGGAAGAACGAAGGAAGCAATCCTTGAGTGCCACGTACGACAGATGTCAAAGGGGCGATGGTGGAGGAGAAGCAAGAGACATAATGAAGAGATCTTTTGGTTGTTACACTAGCCTCTCCAGTACGGTGAAGAATACAGGAAGGCAGGGAAGGAACGTAGGAAGAACTGGGGGAAATTTGCTGGATGGAGGTAGGAAGGAAGGAAAAGAGATGTCAAATGCTAGGAAGGAAAACATGAAACGATGGAAAGAAGAAAGACGGGAAAGAACAGACAGAAGAAAGAAAGGGAAAGATTAAAAGGAAAGGAAAATGTAGAAAGAAGAGAGGAAAGAAATAATCAAAGGAAGTGAAGAGAAAAATAGAAAAGTAATGATGTGGGAAATAACTGCAAGAGATTAACATTACCCCCTTCGAGGTGTAGAGTCCCAAAGCTAGGTTACCGTAGTCCACAACAAATAATAGATTACTGTACCATATCATGTTCCCAGTGGCTGAAGGAAGAGATAGAGTACTGAATTTAGGGCTTATTGTGAGTCGAAATGCAACGAAGGTGACCGTGTGAAGAAAGGTAAGAAAACAGAAATGGATTAAAGAAGGGAAGAACCTGGTGGAGAATGGAGAGGGGACAGAGAGCAAAAATCGTGGAAAGGAAAAACATTCCTATAAGAAAAGTTTATTTGTTGTTACCCAGTTTTCATCATAGTTTCTAGAGAAGGGAAAGAAGTTGTATGCGGCTTTCATGGATTTGGAGAAAGCATATGACAGGGTGGATAGACTAGGATTGTGGAAAGTGTTAAGAATATATGGAGTAGATGGGAAGTTGTTGAATGCTGTGAGGAGTATGTACGATGGTGCGAAGGCTGCAGTGCGTGTGGATGGTGAACTAAGTGAATTTTTCTCTTTGAAAGTTGGGTTGAAGCAGGGATGTGTCATGTCTCCATGGTTGTTCAATCTGTACATGGATGGGGTAATAAAAGAGGTACAAGGTAGGATAGTGGATGTTGGAGTGGCCCTGGTAAGAGAGGATAGTGTTTGGAAACTCCCTGTACTGTTGTTTGCAGATGATAATGTGTTGTTGAGTGAAGAGGAAGGGGAGCTGCAAGGCTTGGTGGTTGAGTTTGAGAGAGTGTGTAAGAAACGGAATCTAAAGGTGAATGTAGGGAAGAGTAAAGTGATGGTCTTTGAGAGAGGTGAAGTCAGTGAATGTACAGCGAGGTTGGATGGTGAGGAATTGGAAAATGTGAGTACGTTTAAGTACTTGGGTAGTGTGATGAGTAAGGATGGAGGTTTGGAGGGTGAAGTGCTTGAAAGGGTACAGCAGGGAAGAAAGGTTGCTGGTTCTTTGAAAGCAGTGATAAGAAACAGGGAAGTGAGCATAGAAGTGAAAAAGTTACTACATGACAGTATTGTGATACCAACTCTAACGTACGGAAGTGAAGCTTGGACGTTGTTGGAAGGACACAAGTCAAGAGTGAGAGCCGTGGAAATGAGTTATTTAAGAGGAGCCTGTGGAGTCACATGGAGAGACAGGCTGACGAATGAGGATATAAAGGAGCGTTGTGGTGTTGATGTGGATGTGATAGGAAGCGTTATGAGGAACACACTGAGGTGGTTTGGCCATGTGGAGAGGATGGAGGGTGAAAGACTGACGAAGAGAGTGTATGTGAGTGAGGTGGAGGGGGAAAGAGGGAGGGGGAGGCCGAGGATGAGATGGAGAGATGGGGTGAAGAAGTATATGAGAGAGGGGGGTGTGAGTTGGGAGCAGGGGAGTGAAATGGCTGGGGACAGGGCGACTTGGAGGCGATTTGTTTATGGCCACCCCAAACGGGATTGAGGCGTCTGGCAATAGATAGATAGATAGATAGATTATTTATTAATCCTTTCAGTAAGACGGTGCCCATTTAATTTTATCGTTGTTGCGGCAAGACCATTTTTTTTTAGCTTAAGAAAGTCATCTCTAAGAGCAAAAATTATAATTAATTTTCATTATCCTCTCTCTCTCTCTCTCTCTCTCTCTCTCTGGCAAGTCATCTGCTAGGCCATCATCAGTAGCTAAAGTTGTATAAGGATTTGAAATAGCACCCACGACGACATAATAACTCTGATATTTTTAACACACTTTTCTATGGCCTCATTCTATATGTACCCGAGAGAGATACCACTTACCGTACCAACACACACGTAATTACCCGAGTCTGTCCTCCAATATGAAAGGCTGGAATGTTATTACATTCTTACCCCCAATTAGAGAAGATAAGTCTCTTGATGGCCGTAGTGAGAGGCTCTTTTGGCCTTAGTTGGTGGTGGTTCTGACAAAAATAACATTATTCAATTTTCTATAGTGTCCCGTACACAAAAAGATTAATGGAGGACTTGAAAGGAGAGTAATTGGGGTGTGTTCTGAAGAGAGTAGTTTGTCTTCGAATCTCCCTTCTCTCCCACTTTCTCTCTCTCTCTCTCTCTCTCTCTCTCTCTCTCTCTCTCTCTCTCTCTCTCTCTCTCTCTCTCTCTCTCTCTCTCTCTCTCTCTCTCTCTCTCTTTCATCACTCACTTCAAGTTCATGAGTCAGTAGGGGAAAACTTACAGCCATCCTTTCGAACTTGAGTACCACACTGTTGGACAAATAAGGCAGGTGACACAGAACCAGGAAGGCTTACTGACTTTGGTGATGAAGACTACATGACATGGATGACAGAGCCCACAGGGGAAGGGACGCGTTCACATCTTGTGTTCACCATGGAAGATAACCGCGTTTCAAGATTGACTACACACACACACACACACACACACACACACACACACACACACACACACACACACACACACACACACACACACACACTGCGATGCAATGAACCCTCATTCTTCCGTACTCGGGTGTAATGATTATTTCAGATTATTTTGCTCGCTGTAAGAGAATAGTGATAATTTATTCCATACTGACTAAAGGTATCATCACCCTCCCAAATACTGTAAGACATGTGAGGTTATTTTCAGTATCTGTACTGGACTGTTACGTCCCAGTAACCCGAGAAAGAGAGAGAGAGAGAGAAAGAAAGAAGGGGGGGAGGGAGAACTATCTAATACTAGCAGGAAGAGAGAGGGTATCTGTAGGAGACCAGCTTTGGTCCTTCATAAAAACTCTTGACTATATTAAATTAATACCTTTATTTCCCTTCTGTACCCTCGGGGGATGCGCCCCCTCAATATCCCAGAATTTATCCGTCAGATCTAACCTATCATCTTCACAAAAGGCCGACACAAAGGAAACAGTTGTGATGTCATCAGCCGCGCACACGCAGATGTCATTTAGGAACTTTTGGTTTAGGTAACTCCGGATCTGCCACACTGGTGCCTCACAGATCACGACACTAGTACAATACAAATATTTCCAGTGCCCACACATCCCCACACCAACAGAAAGGAAAAGGTTTCGCGTTCTTCACATATCCCCTCGCCAGCACTATAGTAAGAAAGAGAATTTTCAGTCCCTCTAATATCCTTCGCCATTACTAAGAAAAGCGGTTTTCAGTCCCTCGCACATCCCCTCACCAGTACTAACAGAGGGTTTCCGGTCTCCCACGCATCCCCTCACCAATATAAAAAAAGGTTACTAGTCCCCCATCACCTCACCAGTACTAAAGGAGAGGGTTTCCAGTCCCCCACACATCCCCTCACCAGTGCTCAGAGAGAGTTCCTGGTCTCCCACACACTGCACATCAGTATATGGAATTTCCAGCCGCCCTAAACTTTCCCTCACCAGCACTGACAGAGAGGGCTGGCAGCTACCCACACATCCCCACACTATTGTAATTCAGGGTTAGAGGGTGTCCAGTTCCCCTCACATCCCTAAGCAAGTATACAGAGAGAGTGAGTTCCATGTCCCACTATACATGCCATTTGCGATATACTGTATAGGGAATCGAAGGATATTAAGTTTTCCTCCCCTACCTCATGTACTTCAGGCTAATGATTATGAGCTCTTGTACTATAACCATTCATTTTATCTTAAGTTTTGCCACTGAACTGGGAGAGAGAGAGAGAGAGAGAGAGAGAGAGAGAGAGAGAGAGAGAGAGAGAGTGAGAGATAATATAAGAGAGTAGCCTGCCTTCGAGTAATATCGTGCCAATATCAGTAGTGAGTATTTCCACATGTACTCATACCTTTAGTTGTCTGCCACGGAAATCCCTAAAGCGGCGATAGTTGTGCCGGAACAGAGTTTGATAGATGTTGTAGTCAGTGGGGCTTCTTCCATCCTCCTCCACTCCATGTCTTTCCTCTTTCATCATCCCCCCTTTCATCTTCTCTAGCCACACTTCCTCACACTCAAACCTGGCATGGAAACATAATATCAGTGGCAGTGATAAAAGATTGATAATAATGATGGTAATGATGATAACAGCAACAACAACAACAGGGTGGTTTTGTTGGTCGTAGGAGCACTGGAGAAGCAAAAGGATAGATTCACTCACAGAATATACGAGTATACGAGAAAGAAGGCGAGGCATATGAATGAAGGAAATAAGCTTGGGGAAGTCCTCTGAATGATCATTCCCCAGTTGTTAGAGGATTAAGTAACCACGTGAACACAGTATATTATATGCATCATTTTATATTATTTTTGTGTCATAGAGTACGCGCGTAGGTGTATTGTGAGTGAATAGTGTACCGAGAATGTTTGGAGGGGAAGGGAGGCTGTAAATTGCAAGCTAGGAGGGACAACGATATGGCTTCTTCCCAGGCATCAAGGGTCTTGCGAATTGCTTCTTCGGTTGTAGGCCAGCAGAAGTACGAAAGGAAGCCGGAGACAGAACCGACGACTGACTATAGACGCATTGTTATTGTAGGATGGCTGCCTAATAGAACGTAGACGTTCTGAGATGGATTAACACTACGATATGCAGGCCTCTGTGATGAGGCTTAATAAGATGTGTGGTCTTGTCCCAAGGAGTTCCAAAATGGACAGACATTACGGTATGCTTATCAGTTAACGGAACTGCTGTCCCGGAAGTCCGATGATCCTTGGGCCACTGCAAGAATATATGATTCTGAATGCTACAGTGAAGTGCAGCTCGAACTAAAAGGCACTATCACCTTACAGGATAATGAAAAATTGGAGGGTAGACTGCGCCCATTCTCGTTTATAGGTGGTTTAGCCACACCCTGGACTTCTGCGCCACTGCAAAAGTTCTGCCTGTTAGAGGATGTGTCAAAGGCAGCTGAACTATCGTCTTTGGAGTCAGAAGGGTTGAAGCAAAGGTTGCTTTGAACGTGGGACGATGGAAGAGTGTGTTCGTTACCTTTGTCTAATTCATTCCCTCTTTGGAGCACCTGAGAAAAAGCTTGGTAATGCTGCTGGTCAACTTGTATAATTAATTGTTCATTATCAGAAAAAAAAATGTACCCATGCATTTGTATTGTCTGCCTTGTCATTGTCAAATATAAGTTTCAGCTCATACTCGTTTTTGCCATGGAACCTTGGTTTCCCATTATTTATGGCTTGATTAATATGATTCTGACTTCCTTCTTTTTTATTTTTTGTCGGAAGTGATTTGTTTCTAGATATGAACCCTTCCCCAATACGAACCCAACCGATAACGAGGGACCCGTGGAGAATCGAGAACATACAGGGGTGTAACAGCTAAACACTGGTCGTTGGAAAGAGATATGAAGCTGAAAATCACATGAATCACATCAAAAACCGTGGTAGAAATCCTAGGCTTCTTTACAAATCAGACTTAGCCTAGCTTAGCCTACCATGCCCTAACCTAACCTAACCTAACCTTACCTTACCTTACCTTACCAAGCCTAATCTAAGCTAAAGTAAAATAACCTAACCAGACCTAACCAGACTCCACCCGTATAAACAACAAAGACAGCATCATCACGGCCAAAGTCGCTGTGTTTCTCTGCATAGCCTACCTGTTTTTACTGGAAAGACAGTCCTAGCCCCAATTCGGACACTCTACAATTGCAGTCAAAACTCCGTGGGAAAAAAGAAATCAAGACTGGTATAGTTATTTTGAAAAAAAAAAAAAAAAAAATCAGGAATGAAAGATCACCTGTAACACCTGATTACTATTTTGAATCTGAATTATTGACATCGAACAAGGAGTACCTCGGTCAGAATATAAAAAATATTTACCAATGGTTTAATAGGTTTACCACGGATCCAGTGTTGTTTACCAAACTGGTTGCAAAAGGCGCCACACTAGAACCGCGTAATTATCTGGTTGTCTCACCGTAAACATGACGTGCCAGGAAGGTTCTAGATGTTCGTCACTTAACCTATACCTCCTTTATCATTATTTTGCTTGCTGAAAGTTTGCTCTCATTCAGCCTGTCCAGAAGAAGTGTGATCCTTCACAGCCATCGAATAATCGTCCAAATGCATTAATATCTGCTACCTCTAACTAACATGAATCCACCCTTGACAGGAAGACTTTGAAGCACCTCTCCTGCCATGGCTTGCTTCTGACTGTCAATGTGGGTTCCGTCAGGGACGCTTCACAGGCGATCTTCTCGCCTTTCTCTCAGTTACTGTACTTTTAGGACGTTGGTAAAACCATTGTCGTTACATTTGACATCTCAAAAGCTTTCAGCTTAGTATGGTACAAATCATTAATTTCCAAACTATTCTCGGACGATTTCAATCTCTCTAGCTGTGCCTTCATCTGCACGACCATTCTGTGGCTGCTGTTGTAAATGGCCACTGTTCTTCTGAAAATCTCAGTAGTGGTGTTCCTCAGGGTTGTATCCTGCCACAAACTCTCATCCTTCTATTCACAAGTGATCTCAGCTGCACAACTAACTCTGTCGACTCAAATGTCTATCAGAGCAGTTACATCAGCAAGCACGGGCTGGGGTTATGTCACACCTGGTCTCTGACTTGGCTCTTATTTCTGACGGGTAAAAATAGAAAAAAGAAAAAAAAAACTTTGTTGCTTTAATACATTAAATTCAAATTCCTACATCTCTCGAAATGCCGAAGTCTTCCGTAGGGAGTATCCTTTAATATTCATTATCTGTTTACAGATAATGAATATTACAGTTTTTTGTCATTATTCAGTATTTTTTAAGGACGTATCATGAAGGGATCATATTGTCTCCCATGTAAGATTTCCTTCCAAGAGATTGATTCGAATTCCGAACTTTTTGTTTTTTTTTCCACTCCTGTGAAGTTGTTGATTTTATACAGAAGTCTTTTTCACCCCTGTGTGAAACACACCTCACGTGTGTGGAGGGGCTACCCACATACAGCTCTTGAAAACAGAGTGGAACCATAGGCTTTTTATCTCACCAGCTTCTCTCCTCTTACTGACTCCCTTCAACTTTGCTCCCTTCGCCGCACTGTTGCATCTATCTCTTTACTATCGCCATTTCAGTGGTCACTGCTCTTGCAAAACTGTCTGCTTGAATCCATCCTCCATTACGGCAGGATTTACTTCGTCTAGCAGCGCAGTTTCACTCGTTTTCTGTACAGCTTTCTCATGTAATAGTTAACTAATACTCTCAGTCAGTCACGTATGCAACTATCAGGTCTGGAACTGTTTTCAGTCTTTATTTTCCTCTGCCTTTGATCACCGGCCTATAAACGAGATGTATCTAGGCATCTCAGATAAACGGACCTTGAATTTAGCTCTTTCATTTATTTCATTTTCTTAATAAAAACAATTAAACGGACTTCTAGCCTTCCTTTCTTTCTTGTTTGCATAAAAAGTTGATGTTGATTATACAGATGAAGTCCAACCACAGAATACCCAAGAGTTGATTTATATACCATTTGCTGAAACTTGAATATTAACAGTCAATCAGGCAAGGATTTTTTTATGATAAGGCAGGTATCAAGTTTATCAGTCTGTCCTGTCTCTTCAGTTGACCCAAGAATTTTTAACAAGCTTAGTTGTGCATCATGGTGTAATAGGTGAGAGAGAGAGAGAGAGAGAGAGAGAGAGAGAGAGAGAGAGAGAGAGAGAGAGAGAGACAGAAGAACACACGGACATGAATAATGCACGTATATGTAACTCTATAAAGATTAGAGATCGCAGTTTTCTCATTTATTAATATTGTAGACCGATTGCAGGTTCCATCGCTCTGTATTGACGCCGTCCATCATAAATTCTAAGATGATGTGCTTTGTGTTTTATTTTTGCTAACACGTGTTTTATTTTTGCTAACACAACGATTTTTTCATCTTGGAAGGACGTTCTGTTACTCAAAAGATTAATGTCAGCCAATGCAAACTCCTTGATTTCGAAAAACTCTCTCCAGACCTGAATATTAAAATGACAAGTACATTCTAATGAAGGGATAAAAAATTGGAATTGGCTGTAATTAGCTTTTAAGTGACCTTACCTAATGCGGTTACTGATGGGGTCCACGACAGAGATCATGAAGGAAAGCTGTCCGCCTGTCCCGAGTCTTGCCACCCTGACCTGCAGAGAGAGAGAGAGAGAGAGAGAGAGAGAGAGAGAGAGAGAGAGAGTTACACAAATTTACAGATCACACTGACAATATGATCGTTTATAAGCGGCCGTTTCTTAAAGTTAATAGAGACTAAAAATTGCAGAAGTTGAAGAAATAGACAAACAGAATAATCATTCATTTGCCTTATACTGTATATCTTGTGCCGCCTCGTATATCACCTAAACATCCTTTAAAGTATACCTTGTATCTTATTCTCTTTCCAACGTTAACATATCGCTCCATCCTCTGCATCTAATATTTCCGCTCTCGCTCTCTCTCTCTCTCTCTCTCTCTCTCTCTCTCTCTCTCACCTTGGAGTGCTCAGTAAGGGTAGCAGCAAGGGGTCCAGTCACATCCTGGAGGGCAGCCACCACCCACTGCAGGTCTGCCTTTTCCAGCCTCTCCTCCCGCACCTGTCCAATAGAAATTTAATCACAGGTTTAGAAAGTAACTGACGATACTTCAACTCTCGTATACAGTATTTGTTGTATAAACCTTCTGCACATATTGACAAACTTCCCCTCGACCTCAAAAGATAAATGTCGACTCCATAATACGCCACAGGAAGTAGAATATTTACCATTATCTATACGTAACACCATAGATCGTCAGAGAAAGATCAACGCATTTTTTGTTGCAGCCACTAGCAGCTTAAATATCTTGAATGTTGTATTTTAGAAGGATGACACGATGTACCGCCCTTAGCCTCCTGGGTCAAAGTCATGAAGGTTTTTTCCCCCTTTATTATCTTTTGATGATGCTTCCAGATGGCGCACATGGATAACAGTGTAACTTAATGTCATCGACACTATAAAGTCCAGTTCCCGCACCCTCTGTGTGAGAACATAAAGATATGTTTCCTCTTACAGAAAGAAAGAAGAAAAAACTATTAAAATATCGGTTTCAAAAAAAATAATTCTAAAGCAGTGGCCAAAGGACTTTACAACTCCTGCTGACAAGAGAAACATAACAGCTCATTGTTATGGTCAATTAAAATTAATGTCATGTGGGACGTTTGGTAAGCGTAAGACTGAGTAAAAGTAAATATGTGTGTGAGAAAGCAAGCAACAGCATGAGAGTTCAGTAAGTGGGAAATTTAAGAGAGAGCTGGAGACGGTGTGACAGAGTGGATATAACATGAATATAGAAAAAACGTCCATCTATCCATCCATCATCCAACCCTATGTCGCCCCATGAGGAGCGTAGGAACCCGGTGCTAGCAAGTTGGTCCTGACATTTAAGGTGAGGGTGACCAGCCTCACTTATCCCTGATTGCCATTACGTGGGCAGCAAACTCCAACCATTCCTTGGATATAAACCTGCACCGGCTCAATCCGATTGGAGCACCTTAATTACCCACTAAACCACCAGGCGCCATAATTTGATTATATGATTACCACCCAGCGTAATAAATGGTTTCCTGGTGTACAGAAACCATTGGCTTATCACTCAGTGTAGCGTTACCCATAGGCAGAAGGAAAAGGAAAGAATGAAGGAAAGAAAGACAGAAGAGGGAGTGTAAAATCACTCGTAGGCAGAGGAAAAGGGAAAGAGTGAAAGAAAGAAAGAAGAGGAAGGATGGAAGACAGGAAAGGGCAGACACCCAAAGCAGCACTATATCGAGTGAGTGGATGGTGAGCGCTCTCACCTACCACTAGAAAAAAGGTACCTCAGCACAATGTAAAAGCAAAAATGAAGGGAAATCGCTGATAATAATTTCATCATATTAACGATATTATAATTACAATTGGTATACCAACTTTACAACCAGACAGGCGTGGCACATACGTTGAGAAAATATTTGCTTCCATTTCTGTGATCAGCTTTTTCTCACCCATTCTCAGATTGTATTATGAATTCATTGCTTTTCCCAGTGCAGGCCCAACAGTTTTTCATAGCATGACGAAATTGCCTGCCAAAATAAATTTAAATACTCATCGACTTTCCAAGGGATAAAAAAAAAATACGAATCAGAATGCATTTAAATATTCTCAAACACGACCTAGTTTGTTGGAAGGGTAAACATGACTTTACATGAAAACACACACACACACACACACACACACACACACACACACACACACACACACACACACACACACACACACACACACACACACACACACACACACACACACACACACACACACACACACTCGTACGCTCGGTGTGTCATTCTTATATGAACATTTTTACTTTAGGTTGGAGAACGAGGACGTTCACCCCAGGACCGTGTCTAGGGAAGGAGGGAGGGACAGCTAGGAGGACTCATGCCAGAGGGAGACCCAGATGTAATCAGAATTTTTACATCTACTGCACATTTTTAAAACCAAACTGAAAGGAGGTCATCAGCTGCCGGACATATAATACTTACTCTGAAGTGTACAGAAGTTGAAATAGGTGAAAAGGTGATTTTTATTTACAAAACATATTTCTCTTGGCTAAAGAAATTCACAAATCTTAGATATACTTTCATTTTCACCGATGTTCTGTGACAAGTAGTTTGAAGTTGCATTCCCTGTAGTAAATAGTGTAGAACTTTGCATAATGTTCCTCATCCTAAATTCCTCCAACATTAGAAATACCGGTACGTACAGCCAGTCTCACTACATCCTAAATACCTGTAGCTCCCTGTTTTTCACACACCCACCATGGTGAAGATCGTGAGTGTGTTCTGGGGAGCACAGAGCAGCAACACGAGACGAGAGGTCAGCACGTGGTAGGTGCGTGCGGACAGCCACGTGCGCAGTGCTGACGTGTTGCAGGCGAGTAGCGTCACTTCCCCCCAGCCTGGTTGTGGTCGTGGCCGTTGTTGTGGTTGTGGCTGTTGTTGTGGTTGTGGATTCTTGTGCTGGTGAGGTAATTTTTGTCGTGGGTAGGGTCCTTGTTCGTGTTGCTGTGCTTCGTGTTGTTGTTGTTTTTTTGGCAGATTTTGTTGGTGAGGTTGTGGTGGTTGTGGTTCTGTTGAGTTTTGTGGTTGTTGTAGCTGTTTTAGTTGTTGTTGCAGCTGTACGTGTTGTTGCTGATGCTGTTGTGGTTTGGTAAGTTGTAATTGTTGTTGCTGTTGTTGTGCTCCATTTAGTTGTTCTTTTACCTGCTGTTGTTGTTGGACCCTACCACTTGCTGCTTCCCACACAGCGTCTGCAAGCAAAATAAATGTTCTCAGGCTCACGACTAGACACGATCATTTATCAAACCACTGTACACGAAGTGCTTGGCTGACCAATTTTTAAATCTGTCTGTCTATCTATCTATATCTATCTATCCATATGTCTCTCTCTCTGTTTGTCAGTCTGTCTGTCTATCTTTTGTCACTGCATGACCTAGAATCAGGTCGGTTCTAATAGACAAAAGATATGATATAGCTACATAACCCTTTGTTTAGTAGGACTTTCTTATTGGTGAATAAAATATTCACCAAGTGTCCAGTGCCAGCCAGAATAAAACATTAGGTTCGACACTACTTGTGGAAAAAAAAAAAGTAAAAATTGCACATTACAGCTTCTTTGACTTATAAAGGCGTAGTGCTGAAGGCTTTGACAGTTTCATAGCGACTCCCGCTTAGCTATTTATTTTTTCCTCTTACACCTTATTATCCTTTGTATGTTACTGATGCAAATTATGTCGATACTCAGCTGTTATGCATAAAGTAAATCGCTGACAAAGAAGAGCTATGAATCTCCTTTGCCAAAGAAACTGCGCATCATGCAAGGAAGGGTAACGAATACAGAGATAACTGGAATTCTTTTAATCGGAAAGTACGAATATGTACGCAGTGTACAAATCAACCCACACAGTACTACAAATACACTCTCAAACACACATGTACAAATATTTACACATGAACAGATGACACATATTCTCACAGGCACACACAAGCTTCACGTACACACCAAACTAGATATCCTTAAACATGCTTTAACCACTATCACACACACACACACACACACACACACACACACACACACACACACACACACACACACACACACACACACACACACACACACACACACACACACACACACACACACACACACACACACACACACACACACAGCATTTAAGAATCTCCGTGTGCTGTACAGAACCTAACCACGCCACACCTCCAGAAGCATCTACGTAAGCATTGGCACCACACCTTCACAAATACCAGCATCACATCTACACACATTCACACCAGCATAAACATTCACCATTCGCACATTCCTCCACGAGCACTTACAGAAACATTGACACCACATTAACACAAACACTGAAACCATACTCACACAAACCACTCATACCAGACCTATACAAACATTAACTTCACACTAAACAGGCAGCTAAAAAAACACGCACGTAACGCATACACAAACACTCACACCACATCTGCAGAACTCCTCACTTATTCAAATACACATCTACATCAAACTACACCGCCATCTAAACCACACTTCACCACAATCACCACACACCTACAAAGACAATCGACACAGCACACAATAACACACCACAACTATCCATGTCCACCGTGCCAGCCTAAGGTAGAGCTACACACCTGCAAAGACGCGGTCGTAGGCGATAATGAGGCTGCCTAGGTGCCACTGATGCCTGGCGTGGGTGAGCAGCGAGGCCACCAGGTCACGCGAGGCCACACTCCTGAGGGCACGGATGCAGGGGTCATGGAACTCTCTCTCTCTCTCTCTCTCTCTCTCTCTCTTCGAAAGTCTCTACCATTCAGTGTGTAAAGCACCCTGTTATCACCCTGTCTCAAGACTTTTACAATCTGAATAATGTATCATGCAGCAGTATCTGTCTGTCTATCTCAATCGATATATATCTCTCTCTGTATTTATCTATCTTTCTGTCTATCTGTCTATCCATCTACAATATCTGTCTATCTTTGTATCTATATATATGTATATAAAAGAGTCTGTTTGTTTGTCCTTCAGTCACACCCAAACCAAGGGCCGGAGACCCCCAGATCCATATATATTCTGAATTAGGGCGACAGAAGGATGGTTTTAGGTGTCAAAAATCAGATCTAGGTCATTTGAGGTCACTGGTAGAGTGTTTGCCATTTTAGCCTGGGTAACGCCGGGTACCCCTGCAGTCCAATTTTTGGCATGGAGACTCACGTGACTCCAGTTCGGATATAGACCATGTAATATTGACCTCCGAGGTCATTTGAGGTCACCGGTAATACACGCTCAAACGACTGGACCTAGCAGACTAATTTCTGTCATGGAGACTCAAATGACCTCCAGTTCGGACATAGGCTATGTGAGATTGACCTCCTAGGTCATTTGAGGTCGCAAGTCGGTCATTTGAGGTCACTGGTAATACACTCGAACGACTGGACCCAGCAGCCCAATTTCTGGCATGGAGACTTCCATGACCTCCAGTTCGGACATAGGCTATGCAAGATTGTTCTCCAAGGTCATTTGAGGTAATGATAGTAAACAAGTGCAAACAGATACTGTGCATTAGGCTGTGAAAGCTGAAATAGAAAGTCCCTGGACCACTCATCATCCCTCTTCACAAGCATAAGAGGTATATGGTCTTTCTGGAGAAGAAAGAAAGATTGAACAAGAACAAAAGGATTAGAGTATTCGTCTTTTAGGCCCGGCAACGCCGGGTACCCCTGCTAACATATATATATATATATATATATATATATATATATATATATATATATATATATATATATATATAATATGGAGATACAGTAGTAGAGTGCGTTTTCGTACATGGGAGAACGAGGGTTCGCGCCCCGCCCTGGTAATAAATTTTAGGAGCATTCTTCGGGCCACGTACTACTTTGGCGGACATAAGGGATGCTGTGGTTGAACCAGTGTCTCGTACTATAAAGTATGCTTGCACCCAGTCGGCTTGTGCGGGCCAATTACACTTGGTTCACAGATTACAGACACATCCAACGCCACTCCAACACAACAATCACACTTACAAGCACTTCTCAACCTACATACAGTCTCTACCAGACAGCCTAAGCCACTTGGTAGAGATACATAGGATGTATCGTCCCCACTTCGGTCGGGATAGGCCGGTCCTGCAGTGTACACTCAAACGGCTGATGATGATGATTATATATATATATATATATATATATATATATATATATATATATATATATATATATATATATATATATATATATATATATATATACACAACTAGTCCATGTTTTTAATTTTCTTATTATTTTTTTTATGAGTCCGACTCAGGGCATAAGCTTCACAGCCCGTTACCGTGGCCCAGTAGTCCTACGTCCATGCACCTCCACATGTCACCACTTGGAAATATTATGTCTACTCATAAATGCGATCTTAAAGAATGGGTTAGACAGAACTATGAGAAAATTTTTAGAATCAGCATATATACCTACACAAGTCACAGATCACTGAGATGGCTTTATGTGTTGATCAGTCACTACGGCAGGTGTGGCTTTGAACTCACCAAATGGGAGGGGAAGAGGGAGCAATTGGGTATGGGGAGAAGCAATGCCAGGTCATGGTAGGACCATCAGGTCAGGTCAGTACAATAGAGAAGGGCAGGCAATCAGCAGTATATACGGCAAAGGCCCCAGGGACGTCCTGTGTATATATAGCTTTGATTTCCTCTCATTGGTACATTGTCTTGGAGGATGGGGTATGTGGACAGTAGTACGAAGCATTGGAGGAATATAATCCTTAAGTTCTTTCCTGTTTTTCCTTCCCATAGAAATATTGATAGATAGATAGATAGGTATATGTGTGTGTATGTAAGCAGATTGACAGATAGATAGATAGATTAAAAGATGGATAGATAGACATATGTACACATACATACATACATACATACTGGTACATACGTACATATATACATATATAGTTATATATACCGTATATACATAAATACATACATATATATCTATATCTGTCTATCTATATCTATCTATCTGTCTATCGATAGGTAGATAGATAGATAGATACATTCATGAATGTCTGTGTTTTTAACTGTCTATGAGTCTGTATTTCTCTCTCTCTCTCTCTCTCTCTCACACACACACACACACACACACACACACACACACACACACACACACACACACACACACACACACACACACACACACACACACACACACACACACACACACACACACACACACAAAGAACCGTGTTGAAGTTATCTAGCAGTCACAGACAGACATACGCAGACACAAAACGACTTTTACCTCACTGCCTCACCTGTGTAAAGGTCGATGTAGCAGGCATGCATTCCACACCTGTCCCTCCGGTGCAGGTGTGGCGTAGTTGTGGCTGCCACAAGGATCTCCGCTCTCTACACCTGCCGTCCCATAACACCATACCCACACCACTGAGAGAGAGAAAGTGAGAGTATCAGTGTTGATAGCAATGTATGTATGAATGCTGCCAACAAGTATGTGACACTCTGTGTAGGCATGGCACCAACACGCTTGTTAGCATTAACACACAAAAGCCTTCAAACTTTCAAATTCAGAGGACTTCAGCATTGTCATTCACACAGTCTTGTTTTAAGAGATTTTCTGTATCCATAACCAGCACCAAGGTATCGAAAACACAACGCTGAAATAATTTCCTGGTTGCCTAATGGGCAAACTGCTGATTTCTGCGTACGAGTATTCTTCTTTCTTCTAATTCCATAAATCAGTCTACCTCCAAAATGACACAATCGGTTTTATTCTCCAGTGGGTGTTACCTTTATTAGACATAATCCTCATACCTTTCTTAAATCTATCAACTACAGCCCATTTAATTTTCCTGTTAATTATCGCGGTGAAAAACAGCGAGATTTTCTAACATTATTTTAATAAGAGAAAATGTTTCTACCTAACTATAATTGTTCAGACGTGCGGAAATGTATATAGAATCACAGGTAAAATAACAATGAACAAATATATCATGGAGCTGACGGATTGTCTTTGTAGGGCTGGCTCTGAAACATCAATTAGTCACAATATACAAACCAATTAGTAACTCCCCAAAAGATGCATTAAAACTAGCGCAGCTAACCACAGGAGATGCTGACAGCTAGCAAGGAATTACCTGTATTAGTGTACTACAACACACAAAGGTTAAACTGGCCATGCCCTGTGACCTTGACCTCTGACTGACTGCTCAAATTTGAATATTTTCATCACTGACTAACCCTGGTCCCTTCCTCAATGTTTGGTCTAAAGCAGATAAACACGTTAAAGTTGACGCTGTTTTGGTAAAGGTAGTAGTTGTAGCCCAGGTTCACCTGAAATGTGAACTTGTGGACTTGCAGACTGGAGCTGCCCTTCTGCAGTTCACCATCTTCTTTTGGGAGGATAGGGTGGCAACTGAGGGACGTTTGTATAACTAGGTAGTTAAGCCGCCCGGTTATAAAAGTGCCACCATATGAAGGCACTACTTGCTGTTCTTAAAAAACAATAGGTTCTCATGCTTTACCCTCAACTCTTCTACAAGCTTGTCCAAATTAGATCAAAATTGTTTAGTTGTTTTACTGACAAACACAAATGCAATTGATCTTCCATTTGTGCTGGCTCACATTGTAATTCGCGATCGAAAAAATATAAGTACGAAAAACCTGCGCGCGGAAAACACATGCTGACTATAAGCGGGGAAGGATGGTTGAAATTGTCCACGAGGTTGGTTATTCGCCCTAGTTTATACTGGTTTCAATTTTTATTAGAGTCTGAAGAGGGCATCTCAACATCATAATTGTCACTGAATATTCATGTAAGGGACTGAGTTGCAGGAAAGTAAGGGTCTGAGTTGTAGTGTACTAGTTTTCTAAAATAATTCGCATCTGATTTTAACCGGACTTGGTGAATGGATCAAGGGCCATCTAAGATTTACCTATACGTGTAGCTTTCGAGAACAATATGTATAAGGCCAAGACCACATAGCAGAGTAAGGCAAGATTAAACACTTCTGAAAATAATATTTCAAAGGTAAGAATCACAGGGCATGGTCAAAGTTCTACCCTTGTAAGTAAGTGTGTGAATAAAATTATTTGAAATGTTTTGGTCTGACTTGGTGGAAAGGTTTAGGATCAACCACGGGGCTGACCATTTGCACTTGAGAATAATACGTAAAAATTTAAGATTACATCCAATTTAAACCAAACGGAATGATTCACGGTAAGTGAAATGTGAAGGGATTCGATCTTGAGAACAATCAGTCAAAGGTTAAGATCACTTGGTAAGAGCAAAGCTCGACCTGCATGTGTTTTAGTAAACTAATATTTATCTTATCCTTGACAACGTGTATTGTACTTGCCTGCACTTTTTTTTTTTTTTAAGTACTGGAAGTACTATTATGGCTTTTCAGCAGTTCATGCATTTGTGCACTCCGGAAGTGCCGTGACTATGGAAAAACCGTTATTTCCACCATGCAGTGCATAAAAGTAGGCAGTTGAAATAAAACAGAGGGAAGGATGGGATTACGTGTGCTGATCATTGCATCTCACCTGCACAGTGCCTAAACTAATTTATTTAGTGTATTTTTTTTTTTTTTACTGTACCAACCTTAAAACGTTTTATAATGCGTATTTTATGCCTGTTAAAAGAAACAGATAAGGCAGGGAACAGTAGGTGAGTTAAAAAAAAAAGAAAAGAAAAGAAGAGAAGAGACTACACACTGACAGAGAGAAAAAGAATAGTTTGGAGAGAAAGGACAAATGGACATAATGCCTATTTCACTGCGCAACTGTCCAACTCTTATGATAACCACCCGAGACAACAGGACACCGTGTGATGGAATGAGAATGAGAAAATATGAATGAATAAGCACGAAAGAGTAGAAGAGAGGAAGATGAGGTTGAGAGATTATGGATGAGAGATAAGACTAAGAAAAAGAGAGTGAGATGGAGAAATTACACCCACACTCCGGGATTGTGGTCATTGTGAAAATGTTAAGACTTTCCGTTTGATTTTGACTCTCCCTCTTCATGTTCCTTAAGAGGTTCCAATTTGGGTAGAAGGTGTTTTAACTTGGCAATGAATGTAAATTCGGTATGGGGGACATAAAGATACGAGAGAGAGAGAGAGAGAGAGAGAGAGAGAGAGAGAGAGAGAGAGAGAGAGAGAAGAGGGTCTAATAAAGAAAGAGATGAGACGGGGTTAATAATTCAGAAGACGAGAGTAAGAAAATAAGAAAAAGAAAACACAGACTGAGAAAGATACTGCTGAGTGATTGAAAGAAAATATGAGAGAATTGGAACGATGCGAATGGGGAGTAAAGGACGGGGATATATATATATATATATATATATATATATATATATATATATATATATATATATAGTGTGTGTGTGTGTGTGTGTGTGTGTGTGTGTGTGTGTGTGTGTGTGTGTGTGTGTGTGTGTGTGTTCTTATTACATGGAGATTGTTTCTATTTATATTCTTGGGAGGGATTTCCCATAATCTAAATAGCGTTGGTGGTTACAGGATTAAAGCAATTAGACGTCTTTCTGGAGAGACTGGAATTAAAGTTCACAGATTTCTTACTGAATCCTTTGCATCTTCTTTAAACCCATTCAGTACGGGAATCATAATACATCGTCTGATGATAGAAACAATAAGGTTTAAAGTTATATCCATACTTAGGGAGTTAATGGAAAATGTTATAACCGCATTAAGAAAAAAGGCCCATCTTAGACTTGATTAAACTGTTGGGAGTAAGCTACAATAAATTCGACTCTCTCTCTCTCTCTCTCTCTCTCTCTCTCTCTTTAAGTCTCCCCTCTTCCACCAAACTTGTTCCCCGCTTTCTTTCGTCCCTCATTGAATTATTAAAACCCTTTGTCATCTGTTGCTTCTCTCTCTCTCTCTCTCTCTCTCTCTCTCTCTCTCACTTTTCACATATTTCTACCTTTCTCTCTTCCCCGGATGCTGTCTTAATCATTTCACCTCTTGTAACGTTTCTTAAGTTACAGTCTTGCTCATTTCTCTTTTATCTTTCAGTTCCCCGATCTTCCTCTTCTGCTATCCACGACTGTCTCTCATTTGCTTATTATTATCACTTATATCTATTTCTTGCAGCCCAGAGGATTTCATTCAGCGCAATTTTTGAACGGATCGATACACACCTCATTAATTCCTTCACTATGACGAGGTTCAATAAAGCTTAATAAAATCGTCTGATGGTAGACAGCAAGGAAAAAATATGCAGGTGCCACAGCATTCAAGAGGTTTGTTGGGATTAAATCGTCTAGTGGAAGCAGGAATTAGATTTTAAAAGTTGCCGTCCTGAAGTGGTTATTCGTTGGTCCTTGATTTTTATTTTTGTTTTTATGATGCGTTGTAGAGAATTCGGTTTCATTCGTTTAGATATTCTCTCTCTCTCTCTCTCTCCCCTTCCTTGTATACCACTCATAGTTATTCAAGTCACGAACCCGCACTGAGATGTGAATGCGGAATGAATCTAAATCATTTCCTGCCTTCCACCCTCTCATCCACGATACTTTGTTTTTGCTTCATAAATCATTTACACTTACCTAAACATGCACTGCCTGGAAATTTAGTAGAGTCTTATCGCTTCTGTACTGCCAAATAATTGTCTTCGTCTCTCTCTCTCTCTCTCTCTCTCTCTCTCTCTCTCTCTCTCTCTCTCTCTCTCTCTCTCTCTCTCGTTTCAATCTTTAATCACCCTCAAGTCTTGGCCGCTCTTCAAGTCTTATCCTCTGTCAAGCTCTAATTGCTCCACATTATTCGATACCACCAAGTCTTTGCCATCATGTCCTGACCTCTCCTAAGTCTTTTGTGTTACCGCGTCTTAGTCATTCTAGTCTTAGTCACTCTGAGGTTTTAGTCATTCAGGTCTTCGCCACTCAAGGTCTAGCCAATCAGAAGCCTTACCTACTTCAAAGTCTCTGGTAGTTCTCAGTCTCCGTTATTACCGCATTTTTGCCACTTTCAAGGTTTATTAGCTCGAGTATTCCCTGTTACCCGGTTTTTTGACACTACCAGATTGTGTGTGTGTGTGTGTGTGTGTGTATGTGTGTGTGTGTGTGTGTGTGTGTGTGTGTGTGTGTGTGTTCAACAGTTAAATCATAGTTGTACAGTGTAGAGTGTGGATCTCGAGCGAAGAAGTTTGTTAATGTTATTTTTAAGTTTCCAGTGATGTAGGTCGAGGAAGCTTTAATAATTTACGATATAGCCCACTTTTGGTGCACAGTTAGAGGCAATCTAGCGTATGTTTTTTTTTCCCAAGACTGCTGTGGTGAGATATGAGATATGTCACATAATAACACTTATAACTCTTTCATAAGCCTTCCACCGGCGTGCGTAGATCCGATGTAGTGTTACTGTCTCCAGAATAACACACTTTTGTTCTTGTGTGTGGTAGGGTTGTCTGATAGTGTTCTCGCTTGCTCGCATCGCTCGTTTGCCCGATCAGTAAATGCACCCAAACCTTCTAAATGGCCAGCATTATGACACAACGGACGAAGGATCTGCGTATCTTTCTTTTTATCTGTAAATTCACCGAATAGTATATATGAATTGAACGAATAGTATAAGTATTTTAAGCTGCGAGTACTGAGTGTAGGGGCCCTGTATATATACTATGGCGGATTAACTAACCCTTTGGACTGCACAGTGTCCTCTCTTAACCGAAACAGTTTGGAGTTGGTCAAATAAAACAGCTAAATTTGACTGCGGTTGTGCAATGCTAAAGAACAGTATTTATAACCTTTCGATGTGTGGGATATCTCACTGTTGAATACAATCGACAGCCAGACACACAACACTTGTGTTTGATTATGCCAGCGGAAACTTTAACCCCTTCAGTGTTGTCTTGTCTTCTAATAGAGAATTTGTCCTCTCTTCAGAGGATTGTATATTGCTTACGGCAAAATGTTCAAAGCGAAGAGGTCAGATGTAGATTTTTTTTTTCCTTCTCGCTTCTCAAGCACCTTCCTAAGCTATATAAAAACATCTGAAGGTAGGAAGGATAGAATTTAAAAGGCTATCGTAGTCAAGTGGTTAAATGATTTTCCTTTCAGTCAGCCATCTATATGACATGTATTTAGCATTTCTTCCAGTGCTTTGTTCTCTTCTCTAACTGTCTCCCTTCATATCCTTGTTCCTCGTCTCAGTCACTTTACCTTTATTCTTTCGTTCTCTTGTAGTTTTTATTCTACCTCCCTCTCACTTTCGCTCTCCTCTTTGTAGTGTTTCTTTTCCCTTCCTTCTTCCCCTCCATATACTTTTCCTTTTCCCTAGTCTTCTTTTCTCCCAAATCCTTTTCCTCTTTTTTTCCTTTTCTTTACTAAGTCTTCACCATTTTCCTTTGATCATTTCTCCACCATTTTCCGTTTCTTTCCCTTTTGTCCGCCATTAACCTTTTTTCTTCTTTCTCCATCACTGTCCCTTTTTTTCTTAAGTCTATTCTTCTTTTCTTTCCCTTTCCGTCTTTATTCTTTTCCCTTTTCCCCACAATCCTAACTTTACTTTTTCTCCAACTTTATTCCCATTATCCGCAATTTTTTCCTTTCCTTTTTCTTCATTAGTGTCCTTTTTATTTTCTTCACCATTCCCTTGTCCCTCCCTCCTCCTCTTATTTGCTCCACTCATTTATTACCTTCCTTCCATACTTTTCTTCCCTTCAGTCCTTCCTTCCTCCTTCGCCTTTTCTTCTTCCCTTCCTTCCTTTCATCGTCCCTTGGAAATTCGCATCATACGCATTCTCTCTCTCTCTCTCTCTCGTTGGCTAAGCTGTCAAATAGCCCTTCCTCAGCTTTTTTTTTTTTGGGGGGGGGAGTGTCTTTGCACATTTATAAGCATTTTGTATATATCTAACGCAAATTTCATTATATAGATACGGAAAAAATGTCAATAGCGCACAGGAGAATATTAAGGAGTAAAATTTAAAATAAGTTACCATGGAATGTGTGCTACGAAGCGTCTCATGTCTGCAGTAACCCAGCCCTGTACCTCAGCTTTTCTCCATCGCTTCTTTAATATCAGTATCTCTCTCCACGCTTCTCCGTTCTCCCTCCCCTCCCCCTCCCCCCGTTTCACAGTTCGTCCTTTGTAATTTCCATGTGCCATAATCAATACCGTCAGCCTGAAGGCCTGTAATTTCTTCGCAGTTTATTTCCTCTCTTCCTACAAGCAGTTGAGTCATCATTCTATTCGACTTTAATACTCCAAGTATGTCTTTATGAAGGTTCTTATTCAGTTTTTCAGGTCAGCGTGACTCCGTTTCAGTTACTTGTATCATAAATCCATGTTTCATCGTATTTTTCATTTTCGTACTTATTATGATAGCGTTGTGAAATATTTGGTTGTTTTACGAGATGAGTGACGATGAAGGCAAGAACTGAAAATATTATACACGGCTTAAGCTCCAGAATTTTTGTCAATACGGCCCCAGAGGAGGTCAGGGGTGCCATGTGTTGTGAAAAGCTGAGTTCGGGTTCGCCGCGTCTGTCTGTCTGGCCTGCACTTTCTGCCTTTTGGCTTGCTTCTTTTTTTTAATCTAAGTCACTTATTTCTCCCATTTTCTAAACATTTCTATTTTCATCACTTCCCATGCCTTCAGTTATTCAGCCATCATTCCGTCTCCCCATATTATGTCTTCCTTTCTCTCTTTTCCACCTACCTCTGTACATTCTTTCTTTTGCCCTTTCTTTCTTTCTTTCTTTCTGGACACTTTCTTTTCACCACTTGTTGTTACTTGGTTTTCCCATGTTTATTGTCTGTTTTGCTTTTCTGCTTTGTGATCTTTTCATTTTCATCCGTACTTTCCTTTTCCTCTTATAACATCTTCCTCTCCTCTCTCCTCTCCTTCACATTCCACTTCTTCCTCCTGATCATTCCTTCCCCGACGCCTCTCTCCTTTCTCATTTATGCCTCCGCCAACTATAGTGGAGGAGGCATTAGGATGATTACGTGACTGGGCTGTCCGTGATTGCGTGCGTGAGTGCGTGCGTGAGTCCTTAACACTTTCTGGACGCACTCTCTCCTGAACCCATTGACGGATTGCCACCAAACTTGTCAGTGATGCAGTATGAGATGATGAACTGGTTAGGTCAACTAAGTCATGGGATCAAAGGTCAGGGTCATAATTATGAGGTAGGCTTTGTTCATCTTTGTGGGTGCGATATCTCCTGAACCCCTCGACGGATGTCGACCAAACATTTGTCAGTGATACAGTGTGAAGGGACGATGAACTGATCAGGTCAGCAAGTCAAGCGGTCAAAGGTCAAGGCCATATGGGTGTGGGCGCGATATCTGCTGAACCTCTTTACGAATTTCTACCAAACTTTTGTCAGTGATACAATGTGAAAGGATGATGAACTGATTTGATGAGCAAGGTCAAAGGTCAAGGTCATATGGGTGTGAGCACAATATCACCTGAACCCCTTGACTGATTTCGACCAAACGATTTTCAGTGATACAGAATGAAGAGACGATGAGCTGATTAGGTCAACAAAGTCAAAGGTTCAAAGATCGAGGTGTTGTGGGTGTGGAAGCGATATCTTTAGAACTCCTTGACGAACTTCTGTCAAACATTTGTCAGTGATGCAGTATGAAGGGATGATGAACTGTTTAGGTCAGCAAGATCAACTGGTCAAAGGTCAAGGTCATATAGCGTAGACTTAGTTTATCTTTATATTCCTTTCAACCCACAATGAACCCTGTCATGGAGCTCGTATGGCGAGTTCGGGCACAAGGCTTGGCGGAGGCATACCGAGCGACGCTTTGCGTCAACATCTCGGGGACCAAGTTCTTGAATCTAGGCTTTTCGTTTGAATTCCATTAAACAGCTGACGTACTCTTCATTTTTTTTTATTGCTGCCTTCATGTAACATTATTCGACATATAAGTGGCTTTTTGCAGTAGATAGGCTAGATAAACCTTAAGATACCTATTGTTACTTGGGGACTCTCCTAAGGTGAATAAAATAGGTTGTGATGACATTATCTATCTATTTATTATATATATATATATATATATATATATATATATATATATATATATATATATATATATATATATATATATATATATATAAAGAGGTATAAATGCATTCCCTCAAAACAGGTTAAAGCTTGTTACGAACTCCAGGTCCACCCCCGCTACATTTTATCCTGTACGCCATGCAGCTGTCGGATCTCACAGTGCAACAACATCATATAAAAGAAAACGTAATTGGTTTTCACAAACCTCTGAGAAACAGTGCGTCCCACCATAATAATTGAAGGTAAATACATATTTTGGAAACTGAACAAGACTGAAGTATTTGTATATCCTGCCAGAGTTCGTTATCTTTCAGCTTTGGAAAAAGTTTTAGGAGTGAAAGGGTCTAATACAGTCTGCACTGATGGCGAACACTTCTGAACTCTTCATTTCAAGTGGGTCCTGTACGCTGAGTGAAATTGTTTGGCAGTAGCGAAACAAGAACGAAATGGCAACATAGTCATGGTCATGGAAGGGTTAATGAATAGTGTTTCAAACCCCTTCACCACGAGAGGTCTATCTTAGGCATAATAAAGTTGACTTGCAGTAGCTACAACGAAATAGTAGATTTAGTAGCTTATTGAAAATGTTGACGATTATTTGTAACTCTTCAGCTTGTAAAGTCGTTTGTGAGCAGAATTAACTTATCGTTCTGGAGGGGTTAACAAATAAAGCTACCCCCCTTAAAAAAATAATAAAAATCTCACCTCTACCCCTCCCCCACCCCCTTCCCGTGGCCATGGTAACCCGATCGCGTCCGCCCTATCGTTATTGTTACTGTTATCGTTTACTATTGGTGCGGTGATGGAGGTGACGTGCGGGCTATTAGGGCCTTTTTGGGGTGGAGGGGGGTGGGGAGGAAATAGGGAAAAAGGTTTGTGTATTTTTTAAAGATAGTTTAATAACAAAGGAAATAATCATAACAGTGAAAAAAATAATAATAATACAGTTCTAATGAATGCGTGTTCATTCGTGTTAAAAAAAAAAAAAAAGTATTCTGTTAAAGGCGTTAGGCCTATGTTAGAGGAAGAATGGGATATTTCGTTGCACCTCTTCCGCAGCGATTTATTTTGTCTAGTACACCACATCATCTTCTGCATTACCGAAATGATAAATATAACATAAAAGAGGATATGAAAGTCTAATATTTTTTTTTTTAATGTGTCCGACTCTGGGCATAGGCTTCACAGCCTGCTTTCAAGACCCAGTAGTCCTCCTACGTACCACACACCTCTACATGTCACCACTTCGGCGCTAACACCCACCGTCCATATTCAATACATGCTAGTGCTGTCTCATACAGGACTGGTGTATTGGTATTAGCGGGGGTATTTTTACGACATGTCGGCGGGCCTTCTGGTAGATCAGTAAAGTCTGATTTTATGAAATTCAAATCCTTAAATTGTTCCCTGCCCCAGCGGGATTTGAACCCGGGTCCGTCAGAACTGTAGGCCAACTTTCTACCGATTGAGCCACCGCCTCCCCCATAAATCGCCAGGGAAAAAGTGTTCCGAAGCCTCCACAGCCACTTAGAACAGTCCCTTTAGTCGAACATGTATTTTCGTAAGTTTGACAGGCTTCGTTGCACCTCTTCCATGCCGTATTATTGTGTCTTATGCGGGCCGTATAGCACGATGCTCGGGAGTCTCCGTATCTTCCTTAGTGATTTATTTTTGCATATTACATCTTAACATTCGCAGACAAGCTATTTATTTTGCTTCACAATCGTCACAGTTTGTGTCCATAACAGACAAGAGAATGGCATATGTGAAGAATAAATCGCCAAGGATGAGGTGTTACGAATCTCCAAGCCACTTTCATGAGCCTACTGTATAGTCCCGTAATAATAACATTTACATAGTTTACGGTAATACTTTGATGGAAAAAATTAACTGCTTCAGTACGAGTGCGTCTTTTTAAAAATTACAGTATTGCACCGTACTAACATTTTATTTTATGAATTACTGATATGTTCTCTAGTGGCTTAGGAGTTAGAAACAGTCGCCAGTTTTCCATTTACTTGAAAAGATTTCCCGTAAGCTGAGTCAAAATATTTGTTGGGATCAAGAAGCAGTATTAAATGTTATCGTATTAAAGAGGTTATCATATAATATACAGAAAGAAAACATGGTAAGGAAAGGTGCTCGAGAGACGCCTATTGTAGACAAGAAGGCCTCTTGTTCCTGGTGTTTGCACCGCCGAGAGGGTCTCTTAGCTGTCTTTATTTGCTACGGAGACGGCTTACATTGCATAATAACACTCAGCCTTTGTGACCCTCTCTCAAATGCAACAGTCTTCCTTAATAGTGACGGTACTAACACTTAGGTTCTGATGGTTTACTTAGGTCATTATGGTTTACTTAGGCTCTGATGGTTTACCTAGGTTCTTATGGTTTGCTTTGCAAAATAAGTATGCCTAATTTATCTGGAATAAAATACTGGAGTTGCCACGACCTTCAGACGGTTAATAGATTTCCACATTCTTTACGAGGGCATTTGAATGTTTTTGTTGATTTCATCTGGATCACAAGACACCAGGCAAACGAAGCAAGGCGAGTTTATCTTGATCTTCTTCTTTGAGAAACTTTGCAATGTATCATCACTGCACTCAAACCATTAATCCTTCAGTAACATTTTCGCAAGGTATTCTCTCATGAACCCTCCCCGTCACCTACAACAGCTATAACTCATCTCATTTCTTTGTTCCTCACGTCCATTTCTTTACCTCTCCCCACAAACTTTCATTCGTGGAAGGTATTCTGAAATACACCTTGACTGCACTCAGACCACTAACCGTACCTCATCCATTTTTGCAAGGTATACTTTCTTGTTCCAGCCCCACTGCTCATCAACATTCCAGTCCATCTTACACATTTCTTTGCTTATCAATCCCATATCTTTAGTTCCCCTTTGATGGTTTCACTGTGCGACGCAGGGCACGCAGTCGACGAACGTGCTTATTTTGCTTGCACAGTACATTTTTTTTTTTTTTAAACATTACCTTCACTTCTGTCGCTCACACAATATTTATCAGCAAGTATCCTGCTTCTTAGTACGACACTTCAGCGTTTGGCCGGTTGGTTAGTCGGTATATCCCTAATCAAGAAAACGGATAAAACTATTGGATAAAATCTCACAAAAATGTAAATAATAACAGGATCGTCAGAGGAACAAGTGACTGAATTTTGGTCAAAAAGTCACAGGTCATAGGTCACAGACATGATCGACGTAAACTGTTTTGATTCTGTGTATATTAAATTTGGTGAAAGTGTTGAAGTGCTAAAACCAATACACCAGTCCTGTATGAGACAGCCCTAGCATGCATTCAATATGGACGGTGGGTGTTAGCGCCGAAGTGGTGACATGTAGAGGCGTATGGTATGTAGGAGGACTACTGGGCCTTGAGAGCAGGCTGTGAAGCCTATGCCCAGAGTCGGATTAAAAAAAAAAAAAAAAAAAAAAAAAAAAAATCCTCCACCTATACGACGGGCGCGTAGCACCCGTCTAGCAGCAAACTTTCATCCCTTTTCCGTCCAACTCTTTAATGGAAGAGTTAACCGTTACTCCCAGTCCTTCATTTATGTAACAGGTAAACTCTGGAACTGTCTCCCTCTGTCTGTATTTCCTGCTTCCTGTGATCTCCAGTCTTTCAAACGCAGTGTGTCCAGACATATCGAAATGATCGGACCTTGAATTTGGCTTTCTCTTGTATTTTGTTTTTCTCTTGGAAGGAACAGTTATTGCGGGCTCGTGGCCTTTGGTTCCTTCTTCCTCGCATTATATATATATATATATATATATATATATATATAAAAAAAAAAAAAAAAAAAAAAACAGACAAAGTGAAAACAATACTAGTAAGAGATTTTCATTCCTGCCTGTAAAATTTTCTGAAGATATCTTGAGCGGTTGAGAAGTTGTCGTGTCAACAGACATACAGACCTTGACATACATCAGATTCGAACTCGTGATCGATTTTCTCCCTACTACACACCTGTACTATTTTGTGGTGATATCAGCGGTTGTGGAGTTATCGTGCTAACAGACACACAGACAGACAAACACATAAACAGACAAATTAAAAACAGTACCAGCTTCGTTATCGCGGATGGCAGTAAAGCAACTCACCCGTCCACCACCAGCGCAACCACCACATTCCCTCCACCCTTATAATGCATCCACTTCTATTGCGCACACCTGAAAACAAGTAAAAACACGTCTGTAATAATTCATTATTTATTTATTTATTATTTACTTATTTATTTATTACGTTATTTATATATTTACTCTGGCTGTCCTCTTACGACTTGATAAACTTAGGAGAATCTGTCGTAGCGAAGGTGTCATCCCTAACCATCCCCGTGAGTGTGAGAGGTTGTTCCTAATTTAAGTAATACTGTCTTGTAGAGCATAAACCATTAAATAAGGAATACAGTTATCTTGATAACAAACGGCTACCTCTCTACGTTTCCATCACTGTAGGTTGACTGTTCAATATTCCCCAGAATCAAAGTAAAGCAACTGAACTCGTATGGTTCTTTTGAGAAAAAATCGAATGAGAATTAACACTAAAGTTGGTAGTACGACATATATTTCAACTCAGCTGAAACCTCATTGTTGTGCGTATTTTGTGTATGGCGGTTAAGGTAGAGTGACACGAGTAGCAAGAGCTCCATGTCTAGGGAACGGCTGGCTATGACACTGAGTGAGGACGCGTACAGTGTTGTGGCGGCGCAGTGGTCCAGAATGGCTGACAGTGATGGTTTGCCATAAAGACGGCTAGCTCTTCATCCAAGGCGTTGCAGGTATGAGCCCTGAAGTGTCGCTTGCCTTTTCCAATATACAGTGTTTTACAGCCGTTGCAATCATGTTTGTCCACTGTGGTTAACCGCAACGCCTCAAATACAGTATTCATGCAGCTAGATGAAGCTACAATAAAATGCAATGCCGTTGAGTAGCTAAAGTTCATTGTGAAGCTCTAAGTAGTCAGCGTAGATGTGATAAACACGGAAAATTAACGCAACTGTTAGGTTACACTCAAGCTCAGTAAGTAAAACTGAGGATAAATATCTGTACATTTTTTTCTGAACTAAATATTCTTAGCAAAATCTATGCCCAGTACAAAAAGTCGCCATCATCATTATCATCATCTTTATCACGACCCAGTTTTCACATGTGCAAGGCGTGCTGAGATCCAGAGCAAGACTGTTTGACCCTAATAAGAACATCAGGCAGAAAAACGATAAGCCCAAGGAAGAATCTGCCTCCATTATGCGTCGTTAGAACTATACGGCTTTGAGCATCACGCGTGTTAGGTAGTGGGGTTGCTATACTCATTTTACCCTAACGTGGCCTGTATTTGCCATCTCGCCATCTTGAAGGCTGAGTTGTGGCAAGAATATGATGCCAGTCACGAAGAAATGCTGTGGAAAGGATACAGACCGTAGTATTGTCATATCCTGCCGCTGAGCTACGTAAAACACGATGGAAAAAAAGGACAAATATCTGCGACAAGTTAAAGCAAAAAATTAATATCGTGGTAAAGACAGGAAAGATTTCCACATCCAAGCTTTATTTCCAAAGCATGCACGAAATAAGAGGGTAGATGATTTGTTTTCAATATGTCGGAGATGAATACCACACAGTAGTAGTAGTAGTAGTAGTAGTAGTGTTGGTGGTAGTAGTAGCCGCAGGTTTATCTGAATGTGAACCCAGTGGACTTCAGAAAGAAACTGTCCTTCTTCTGCCGTCCAACATTCTCCTTTCAGGGAATAGGGACAATTGATCCATTCGGCTATATCGATGCTACCACATTAAGGCGTCCCTCTTCAGCACCAAACAGAAGTAAAGCAGTGATACGTCATAATAAACATTCGTGCTCTGACATTCTCCTATCACACTGTAAGCTAAAGGAAAATTTCAGCTTATCTTATTGGAGTTCACTGAAAAGCTAAGCAAAATATCATTACACTGTGGCACAATTTCCTGGCGATGTAAGTGAAGTATTGGCTGCAACTCATGCCAAAACGTGCATTAAGTACAGCAACAGTTAAAGGTGTCTGTGTGAGCACGCGCTCTCATGTGTGTGTGTGTGTGTGTGTGTGTGTGTGTGTGTGTGAGAGAGAGAGAGAGAGAGAGAATAATTAAAGGCCAAGCTCCTTAGATGTCTCGTGTAAATGCTGTGCCTGTATTCTGGTTACAAACAGTACGCGTTAAGTAATTACACAATCACCTTGACGTTTTAACTGCCAGCATTGTGATATACGAGCACCGACTACTGAAGGTGTACTGAGGAATGACGGTAATAAAAAATACTACAAAAACGTGGAAATGCAAAGGAGGTTATTCATAATTAGGCTCAAGAGTATTCTCCTTAGTAACTGTGTCACGGATGGTTATACTGAGAATAGACACCACTAGACCCTGCCGGAATGATTCTTTTTAGGGTAGTTTATCTCACTATTTTATAACTAATGTAAGTGGTACCACACATAGGGCTCGTAGCTTGGGCCTCGCAGACCCTCCCTGTGCCTGATATGAGGTCTGCAGCACGGCAAAGGCTAGCTAATTCAGTAAAAGGACTTCTTGTTACCGTCTGACTGTTTTGCTAAACTTAGAGGGAACCCCTGTATGAAAGGGGAAGAGTTATAAACGATGTATAGCTTCAAAGCCTTAAAAAAAAAAAAAAGTAAGTTTATCCCAAGCTGAGAATTAAATCGTCTGGAGATACCAAGAATAATTATATACATGACTTACTCAGGTTAAAATGGTTAATGCTGTAAACTGTTTTCTTTTCATTTTATTTTCTTTTAACAATCTGACGTTAATATCGATACATTAGGAAGTACGGCTGAATAATCGTCTACGTGGTGTTTTGGTGGCTAAAATATTGCAGTCCCACAAAAGGTGCGTGTATTTTATGCCTTTGTTTAGACACTTGATTAAACAAATGATTAGCTTTGTTACTCAGACATAATAATGCTTGCATGTAAATATACAGTCAGATTTACAAACACATTTGTGATTATTTCCAGGCTGTAAGTATCACTGGATTTTAGTAGAAAAGGCAAGGAAAGGAAAGTATACAGTCTTCCCATGTCTTTTGTTCCTCTTGGGAAATGAAATCTTTGTTACTTAAGGGAAATGACTTTTTTTTTTTCTTTTTTTTCTTTTCTTTTTTTTTGCACCTTCCTTCACCTAAACAAATAGTCTCGTGTTGGGCTAAATGAAATATCTGTTAATAATTATTTCTACCTCCTTCACTACGAAAGATCTCCCCTTGACTGAACTGAACTGTCTGACGGTGACAGAAATAAGGTGAAAAAGACGCCATTGTATTGAAGGAGTGAATGGTATTTGTTTTCACCTTTTCATGAGAGTATTTACCCAAGCTGAATAAAATCGGGAGTGTGGATTAGGTATGAAAGTCGTTGTTTTTCTCGAAGGATTAAGACGCTGACTTAACTTGTAATCTTTCTACTCCTGTGCCGGTTTATAATTTTTCTTTCTGTTTACAAACGATTTTATTCAGTCCAGGGGAGATTTTCTGAACTGGATTGTCTGATCAATTTTTATTCATTTACCTACATACAACTAGACAGCGCCCGTAAGCTGTATAAAATCGCCTGGTCGCAGGTATAATAAAATGAGAATTACCTAATCTGGTTGGTAAGGTTAAATGGGAGTACAACAGTGAAATAAGTGAGGATAAATATGATGATGATGATGATGATGATGATGATGATGATGATGATGATGGAGGAGGAAGAGGGGGAGGAGGAGTCGGAGGTGCAGGAGAAATAGAAGGGTGGAGTTCGGAGAGTAGGAGGTGGAGGTTGGGATAAAAAGGAGAAAGAAATGCTATATGATGATTTAGAAAAGGTGAACGGCAGGAAGAATGACAGAAAACAGAGGGACAGAAGAAGATGGAGGAGGAGAATTAGACGGCAAAAGCAAGGATCGGGATTAGGACGGTGAAGAGTGAGGTTGGAGTGTCGGTGCAAAGGTTAGGATGAAATAAAGGTCTCTTGTTAAATTGAGATGATATATCTTGGTGGTTTGTTTTCCAGGACCAGCTTACCAGACATATGATGTAAGGACGTAGACAGATACACAGATAAGGGGGTGAATAAGTAGAGGTTACACTGACTGACTGTTGTGTACATTCCACTGATTGAGATACGGACAGCAAAGCGATGAATGGATAGGTACCGTAGACGGGCAAACGGACACTTACAGGTAGATCACATGTTACAGAAATAGACATATAAACAGATGTGTAATGCAGTGACAAAGCTTTCATGGCTGTTATATACAGTAAACATGAGAATATTATACAGAACATAGACTTTCATAGAGTGGCCTTCCTCGAGATCATCCAAAACTTCAGTGAATTTATTTCATCAGAGTGAGAGTGGGATGGAGTCAGCACGGAGGGGGGGGGGGGAGCATGGTGGATATGGAGTGGGGAAGGGTAGATGGGTTTCGAAAGGGAGGGATGTGGGGATGGCGGGCAAGGAGCAAGGAACACGAAGGAAGGCTGGCCCTGGGTGAGTCGTGGAATTGCCGTCTGAACATTTTATAACGTCATAATGACATAATATCTTGGTAAGAATACCCAGTGTACTTGCTACAGTAATGAAGCACGCGCACACAGTTGCTTGGTCACTTCAGGATGTGGGAAGCTATCTTAAACTTCTTCCTTCCAGGTTTATTTACAGACAGAGTACGTCGATATCGTATTATATATTATTGTCGCGACATGTGTTTGCTTTAAAAAGAAATAGAAAATGTGCAAGTGAATTTTAAAGTGAAATATTCATAGTAATCGCTGAGAGAGCAGTGTTATGGAGCCTCCCAAACTGACGTAAATGCATTCCAAAAACAGACACTGACACTGACTAACACAAACACGCATACTTTCACACACACACACACACACACACACACACACACACACACACACACACACACACACACACACACACACACACACACAGATGAGGAATATGAGTAAGAGAGGGGTGAGAGGAAGGATGAGGAGAGGAGGAGAGAAGAGAAAAGTTGCAAGGTGAAGGAGAAGCGGAGGGGAAGAGAAAAAAAGGACAATGAGTACAAGAGGGGAGAAAGGGGGAAAGCTGAACCAAGAACTGAGCGAGAGAGAAGGCTAAATGAGAAAAGAACGTAAGCAGGAGAAGAGAGGAAAGTAGGTAGGGAGAGAGAATGGGGAGAAAGGAAGAGGGAATTAGAGCAGAGACAGTGAGGAGATGAAACAGGATAAAGGTAAATGAGGAGATGAGAAATTAAATCAGTCGGAGTTGAGAAGGGGCCAAGGCAAGGACGAACATTAAGAATATAAAAATAATGATGAAATTGAAATGAAGATGGTCACGCTAACTCTTTACCTAACCTAATACAACTTAGCTTATCAAAGCAACCAAACCTAACATAACCTACAGCTTAACTTAATCTGACCTAACTTGACCTAACCTAACCTAATAACCTAACCAAACCCAACCTCAAGCCTAACTTGTCAGAGCTATACCTTACCTAACCTAACAGCCTAACCTAATTTACCGTAACCTAACATAACATAACTTAGACTTTCCTGGAAAGGAAAAGGTGCTAAACTCGGCTGACAGTTCACAAGTCTGTGGGTAGGACGAGCAGAGTGTGACAGCCTAGGGTCCATATTCTAAGTGGCCATGGAGACTACGTAACATCTCTTCCTAAGCAATTTATTCCTCACAAAACACCTCAGTGCCTCCTTGTATATTACAAATGCCAACTGTGTCGATATTTAGATGATGCAAATAACAAAGAAGAGAAAAGGAAGGTGTAACATGCAAAACATAACGCTAAGGAACAAGTGCTACTAAGCCTCCTACATCACCTAGATTACTAGTCTAATGCTCACCAAGGGCAGTATTCCTCTAAACTTTGGAAATTCTCTGCCTAACTTTACTTACCAGTTAGTTTCTGCTTATGGCACGCTGATAGGCTCTTGTACATTGTTTACGTAATAAATTTCCATACCAAAGACCGACATACAAGATAATACACGCTTTTTTTGAATATTTTCCTTATCAGCTTAATTCTGAAAACGGCGCGTAATGTGCTCTTACACTGTTTGCTGTGTATGTAATCTAGCTCCATATTAAAAGGCCATGAATATCATACAAAAAGTGTATTAGACAAAATAACCACCAATGAAGAGGTGCTAAATACCTTCCTAACTTCTCAAGATTATGTCATTCACAGTTACACCAGCATGTCAGGTGTAATAGTAATGAAGGCGTATACTTAGGTGCTATTTGCTTTGATTGCAGGGTTTATCATCTTTTAAAGCACACACACACACACACACACACACACACACGAATTTTATATATATATATATATATATATATATATATATATATATATATATATATATATATATATATATATATATATATATATATATATATATATTTTACCTGCAAAACGTGGTATAGGAATGAACGTATAAAAACCGTCTGTTGAGCCATGAAACCATGTGTAAAATGTTACACACAAAATCAGGAGTTTTACGAGTGCGAAAGCGACGGCACTGATAGCGACTGAGTATGCAATGGTATGTCATGTGCATGTGAAAGGACTGCTTTCTCGTGGGCTTAGCAGTCAAGGATCCAGGGGAAAGGGGTGGGGGGAGTCCAGAATGATCGGATCTCCCATATTTTGAGCTTCAGCATTACTTTTCCAAACCGTCAGAAGAAAAAACCTTTGACTTTTCTTAGCTCAAACAGCCGACACATAACGCACACTAAATAGGGAAAAAATACTGAAACAACAGAAAGGAATTCATTCATGACTTTGACCCTAGGGAAGACACTTCATGGCAATTAAAAAATATTGTTCCCCCTTTTACTGCTTCCTAGTCTCGCCCACTGTTTACGAGGCATTTCTTTCTTAGCAATGGATAAGTGTTTTCTTGAACAGTACTTGATATCTTTCCAGCACATATATGCAGGGTGGTATAGATATGGCCTTCCATTTCCATTCCTCCGGGCGATTTCTTGTGTGTTGTGGGGACGCTTCATCCAGGATTATCAGTATCGACTCTGCATCATTTATTCATTTCCAACTCCCATGGCCACAACCCCACAACACGTAAGATACTCTCATGTGAATAGGGGAGCGCTATTTACAGGCCACCTTGGATATTTGTAAGCCGTATTTTCATCTGACCCTCTACCCATCTTCTTGACTGAAAGGAAATCGTAGCCACGGTTTTACGCCGGACGAAGATTTGGTGGCGGCGGTTCGAAGCTTTCTTGGACTGCACGAGTAGCATTTTTATCTCGAACTATTTCACCTGCAGTGTAACTAAGCTTTGAGTTATCATCTTAAGAGTGAACAACGGATTTTTCGCTCGATGTGAAACCCTGGCAGCACGATTATCCTTCAGCCAGGCGTAGGATTAAAGGGTGAGCTGGAATTATGGCCCTCGACTGTACCGATGCATCAGTATCGATATCGGCAGTGCTGGTCTGTATTCCGGGTATCGGCTGACGGTATCGGTGGAATCTCTTAATTTTCGTCTCACCGATTCTCTCGCATGTCACATTTCCCAGGCTTTTTCTGAAATTCGTTCACATTCTCAGTGTCTCAGTTTTTATTTCATCGCTTCTCTCGTGCGTCATCTCTCCCATTCCCTTTTTTCACTTGCTCACCTTATTTTTTATTTATTTTTTATTTTTTGTCATCTTACTACCCATTCTTGATGTTTCGGCAGCGTATCGCTCCCTTTCACTACAGTGAGGTCTTTTGCACTGTATTATTGATGCCTTCAGACGATAACTTTTCAGATGCGGAAAGACATATTTCGTTGGAGGATGTACATATAGTCTTCATCATCCCTCTCACTATTGCAGCACCCTTCTTAACCTTTTCAGACAAACTTGGGAAAGGAATTGATCTACTGTTTTTGAGAACAATAGATCAAAGGCCAGGATAACATGACAAGGTCAACTTAAACAGTATTGCTTTGAGTGAATGAGATCAGGGCATGAATAAAAGGATTCAGTTTTCGGTAAAAGTGGCCAAAAATCGGGGTCAGGGTCACATGGCAAGGGCAAAGTATCGCCACCTGTGTGCTAAAATATTGGTGTCAGTACGTCTCTACCTTTGAAAATCGACGCTTTTTACGTAATTACTATAAAGTAAAATATTAATGTTCCCTATACTGAAACACTGCAATAGGGAACACTCACCTTCTAAGCCGACGAAAATGCAGGCCTTGGAACATACTCGAGTGCGCAAGGAAGCATAAAAGCGCACGAAGAGGCCGAGTTTATGGGTCTTTAAGACATTCGTAAAGTAGGGAATAGCGAGAGTAGATGGAGGTGTGTGCTAGGACAGGAGCTGTGTGAGTGAGTTTGAAGTACACACAGAAAAAGTGTGTGTGTGTGTGTGTGTGTGTGTGTGTGTGTGTGTGTGTGTGTGTGTGTAATGTAGACACGCAGTCAGCCGTATTTTCCGGAGGTTAAGAGACTTTCCAGTACCCTTGCTTAGATATTAATTTTGTACATACATCTTAACCTTTACTACTTAGAAAGAGTAAATTATCACTATATGGGGCAACTACACTGCGCGGATTACACCATAACCCTTTATGCAGAAAAAGACAGGTATATCGCTGTGGGGGTATTTTCAGGTTAGAGAGAGAGAGAGAGAGAACCCAGAACTTGACTTGAGCTTGGCAGCTGTGAGGGCTAGACGAAGAGCAGTACGACAAGTTTCAGTCTTATAAAATCCAAGAGTAACAAAACATGCAGTAAATGGCAACTAGTCTTGTTTATATTTTTTCTACGTAGATAAAATAATATTCTTTCAATGCACTGAGACTCATATAAATCCTACTATCCTTGGAAAATTTTATGCAGCCCAGGAGAGACCATTTGCAAAGTAAAGGCTTAATAAAATTTCCATCAACACTGCCAGTACAATAAATGTTTCTTAGCCTTACTCTTACCACCATCAGACGATTTTTCACAGTTTAGAAAAAATTTGCCCTACTGAAAAAAAAAAATGTATGGTAAGAAAGAAATGATAAAGAAATAGTAAGGAAGAGCATACCAGTGAGGAAGAATATACCGTCCTGTGCCACAAAGCGTGACCCCGAGAGAGAATAACTTACAGGAGAGAGTGTGTGAGCCAGAGTGAGAGAGGGTGAGGCGAGGTAAGATTTTATATGCAGTAGCTGTGGCAGGGAAGAGGCAGGGGGAGGGAGCATGGGTGTGTGTGTGTGTGTGTGTGTGTTTGTGTGTGTGAGAGAGAGAGAGAGAGAGAGAGAGAGAGAGGGGGGGGGGGAAGAGAGAAGGAAGGTGAGGGATCAGGTAAGGGAAGAGGCAAAAGGTGCGAGGGGATAGGGAGATTGGGTCAGAGGTTGAGAGAGGAGTGAGAGAGAAGTAAGGAAGAGGACGAAAAAGTATGAGGAGAACCGAAAAGCAAAGAGACTACGATTACGGGAATCATCCATGTCATGTATAATGACTATTAAATCAATTCCCGCAATCTCGGCTTCAATAATTCTCTCTCTCTCTCTCTCTCCTCTTTGCTTTAATATTCTTCTCTCCATTTCCTTTCAGTTCTTTTCACCCTTGTCTTTCTTTTGTTTCTCCTCTTCGTTCTTTTATTGTTTTTTTCCTTTCCCCCATCCTCTCTCTCTCTCTCTCTCTCTCTCTCTCTCTCTCTCCTGTTTCATTTCCAGTTTCTTTTCGTTATCATCCACATTTTCTTCTTATTTTCTCTCTCTTTCATCATCCTCATTGCCTTACCACTTCATATATATTTTTCTTCCCTTCATTTTCTCCCTCGGTTCGTCTCTCTCTGTCTCCTTTTTCATTTCACTTTTGTCTCTCCCTTCAGAGTTTCCATTCCTTTCCTGCTTCTCCCTTTCCCATTTATTCCCTAGTACCTTTATCCCCTTTCCTCCTCGTGTAATCTCGTTTTTTTCTCTCCTCTTCCCCCCCCCCCCTTTTTTTTTTCACCTCCTTCTCCCCTCCCTCTAATTCTCAGTTTGTTTCCCTCGCTCCCTGTCTTCTATATATTTCTTCTTCCCCCACTTCATCTCATTTTCCTTTGTCCCCCTGTTTGTACTGTTTACTTTTCTCTTGTCCATTTTCCTTTATTTCCTCTCCTTGTCATTTTTCACCTATCTGTCTCCTCTCCCTGACTGCTCTCTATTTCCACCTCTTCGTCTGCCCTCCCTCTCTCTTATCTCTTTCCTTCTCTTTATCTCCGCTCTTTACCTCCCCTTACCTCTTTCTTTTTTCCCTCTCTTTTTCTTCTTGACCTCCCTCCTCTTTACTTACCTTTCTTTATCTATTCTGCTTCTCTCTTATTCGTTTTTTTATCTCCTTACTTTGTTTCTTTCTTGGTATCATCTCTCCTCGTCTGGTAGGCATTTCTCTCTCTTTTCTTCTTCTTCCCCTATCCTATACATTTTTCTTTCTATTTATCTCCTTTCCCTCTCACATACTTATTCCTTTCTCCTTATCTCTTCTTATTTCTCCCTCTTTACCCCCTAGCCTTATAATTATCCACTCTTCCTCTCCCCTTCTCCACCGCTCCTCTCTGCCACCTGGTTATAAGTGTCCCTCCCCTGACGTGGTTGTAATTAGGCCTGTGTTGAGACTATTAATTTTCCATTGGGTTTACCTGCTGTGGAACCTTTTCATTATAAGGTATCTCCCGTAAGCTGAATGAAGTCTTTTGATGGTAACAAGAACAGCTTTAAAAATACGTCGCTCCGGTAAAGGGCTAAGCAATTACCGTCAAGCCCACGATAACGCTAGGGGAAAGGGACCTCTCGCGACTGTAAACCTGTAGGGGAAGGACGGTGCGATATTATCATCCCTGCAAAAGTCGACGGGGAGCAGATTCAGGCTTTGAGCGACTGACCCCTTCGCTGCTGGAATTCTACCTGATGTTCGATAAAATCGTCTGATGACAACCAATCTGAAAAAACGTTGCCGTATTGAAAAGGTTGAGCGACAGTTTCGATCCTTTCGGTTCGATAGATCTTCCCTAATTACCCCAACCTGATGACCCGTTTTCTGTTTCACTAGGAACATAAGCTGGGCTTCAGCTACATGTTTTGCAGATGAAGGTTAAAAGTTAATATGCACTCTCTTCCAGAAACCCACCCATCCATCAACCCACCTCTAAGTTCCGATACCAGGATCACACACACACACACACACACACACACACACACACACACACACACACACACACACACACACACACACACACACACACACACACAGGCGCGGACGCGGACACGTGCTTTTATAGTATAGATTCTTACTATCACCAGGTGATCTTATTTAGCTTCGAAGAGAGTTTTCTAACAGTGTGGGTTAGATATTGCTTGCATTAAACGCTTCACTACTAAGGGGCTCTCCAAAGTTAAATGAAATCTAGCTGCAGGAAGAATACCCAGTATAACACGTCTGCGGGTTGAAAGTGTTTAACAAAATCGTCAAACGGTAGAGAGAATAAAGTACAAAAGACGTTATCGCAGTGAAGGAGTTAATGGAAGTCGCTTGTACGCCCTTCACCACGACAGATTGAAATGTTAGGAGTTTGTTACTTCGCTTTTCAGGTTGTTCTCGTAGCCGGAGGGAGAGGTCGACGTGGAGGATATTAAAGCAGGAAGATAATGAGAAGGAGGAAGAAGATAAGGATAATTAACCTGAGAAGGTAGAGGAAGAGAAGGAGAAAGATAAGGATAATTAACCAGAGGAGGAAGAGGAAGGGAAGGAGGAAGATAAGGATGATTAACAAGAGGAAGAAGAGGAAGAGGAGCATGCAGAGAGGAAATGGTTGTAGTAGTTGTGATGTTGACTGTGATAATGGTGGTTGTGGTCGTGGTGGTGACAGTGGTGCTTGTGAAGGCGATGATAGAACCCATCAGAAAATATTACACACCATCCCTGTGGGGTCGTCAGGTTTGTGTGTTTTGTGTGATTTTTAAACCCACACCCGCTGAGCGAAAGCTGACATTATGTTATGCTTGACGGCTGTGTGTGTGTGTGTGTGTGTGTGTGTGTGTGTGTGTGTGTGTGTGTGTGTGTGTGTGTGTGTGTGTGTGTGTGTGAACAACTCAGTTTTCAGCCGAGTTTAACCAGACTTAGTGGAAAGTTTGAGAGATAGCCAAGGAGTTAACTCATTCTTTTTGAAAACAGCAGGTCAACGGTCAAGGTCATGGTGTAGGTCAAAGTTCGACCTTGTAAACTCAGTTTATTTATTTATTTATTTATTTTTCACCCGATTTAGATCAAACTTGGTGGAGTGGATCAAGATAAGGAAAGAATGAAGGGATTCAACCTTGAAAAAAGATCAGTTAAAGGTCAGGATCACAGCAAAAGGTCAAAGTTTGATCTGTGTGTCTATTTGTGAACTAAATAACTACAAGAGTTTCGATTTACTCTGGGCTAAACTCCGTGGAAATGTTAAGGATCAGCTAAGGGGTTGACGTATTGTTTTTTAGAACATTTAGTCAAAGGTCAAGGTCACATGGCAAGTTCACCTTAAACTTTTAAATCCGATATAAAATGGACTGTGTGGAAACATTTATGTTAAAGAAACGATGAAGCGATTCGATTTTTAGAACAGTCAATCATAGGTCATGGCCAAGAGAAAACTAAAATGTCAAGGTCACAGGGCAATGTCACTCAAGTTTTGGTTCGATTTTGACCAAACTTGTCGGAACGGTTGGGGATCAGATAATGATGTAATCTAATTTTCAGAGCAATCGTTCGATGGTCCAGGCCACAGAATAGGTGTATGTTCGGCACTTGCATGGTTCATTCCGTGAGTGTGGTGTTACGTTCTCTTGCATACCGTACTCCTTTTGTTATTTTTGTGTAATCTCTCTCTCTCTCTCTCTTAATTCTTGCTCTTCTTTTTTTTCTTCTTGTTCTTCATCATCATCATCATCTTATACTCTCTATTGGCCTATTCTTCTCCCCTTTTCTTCCACATCTTTCATCCATATATCTTTTCTTACTTTATTCTTTTTTCTTCCTCCTCTCGCCCATTTCCACTTGCTTCTTCTCTACGTTCACTTATGTTCTTTTTTTTTATCCTTTCCACGCTCTCCCATCTTCCCATCAATTCCCCTTCTTCTCCACTCGCCCTTCCCTCCTGAATCTCTCCACAGTTCTCTCCCCTCCATCATCCCTTCTACCTCTCCTGTTTCCCTCCTCGTACCTCCCACTCCATCTCTCCCTCTTCCCCACGTAACACTCTCCATATTCCTCTCTTAGCCTTCAGTCCTCTCTCCTTGTCTTATATATTCATTCCAAACTCCTTGCCAACTGGGACCACATCAGAGCTGGTTGTAAAAATGTAGGTTGGTAGGTAGGTAAAAAGGTAAATGATGAGTTAGGTAAGTAAGTAAGTATATAAAGGTAGATAAATTGAAAGGTAATTAGGTGGGCAGGTAATCAGATAAGTCGTGAATAAGGTAAGTGGGTGCGTGGAGAAATCAGAAGTAAGGTAGGTATATCGGCAGGGAAGTAGGTAAGCGGAAAAAAGGTGGGTAAGCACATGGGTCTTGGGTAGGCAGGCAGATTAGTCTAGTAGCGCATTGACAGGCACGCGCGTGGTTGTTAGATAAGCTGATATTGCAAGATGAGATAACAAACAGGATTAATAGATGGAAAATTTGCGTTGTGTTAGTAATATTTTCATGATCAGGTAGGTAGGTAAATGGGTGGGTTGGTAAGTAGATAGGAAGGTACGTAGATAAGTAGGTACGTAAGCAGGTTAAGATGAGAGTAGGTAAGTAGGTAGGTGGGCAACTGAGAGTGCAGGTAGGTAAGGGGGAGAGTAGGTAGCCAGGTAGGTAAGAAGGTCGACAGGAAAGTGTGAGACTCGATTGATAGGTGAGTAGTGAGCAGCAAAGTAGATCGGTAGGTAAGTGGGACAGTACTTTAGTTAAGTAGGAAGGCAAGTAGAAGAGGAGATGGGTAGATCGGCAGGTAAGAGGAGGACTAGGTAGGTAAGTAGTAAGAAGTGGAGTAGATATATAAGTTAGTAGGTAAGGGAAGGAATAAGTAGGTAAGAGTGGGAGCAAGTAGGTAGGTAGGTAGGCGCTGAGGCGAATACGGAGAAATACCAAGGCTGCAGCAAATAATAATGTTCTCATTGTTGGCTGATGGCTGCTCTCGCTCAGGTACCCGGGCCCTGATATTACCTGGTACATTACATACAATATCCTGTGTATGAGTGTGAATTTGGAGACATACGAGCTACTCAGGTACATATTCCTGTTCTTTTGTGTGCATCAGTGTATACAACTTCGGATATATCTGTATGTGTGGACGCGTGTGTACTGGGTAGCTTTGTCAGGATGATGTGCCTGTGCATGTTTTCTTGGCAAGGAATTGGAATTTTTCTCCATATTCACACCATGGAAACTATTGTAGCAAGTTTGTGTGTGTGTGTGTGTGTGTGTGTGTGTGTGTGTGTGTGTGTGTGTGTGTGTGTGTGTAAAAATGTATGCGTGGAAACAATCTAATCTACATAAGTGTTAGTTAAGCTGTGTATATGGAATACCGGACAAGTGTTGGTGTGAAGATTTTCAGCAGCGCAGCACATATCAGATTTACATTGGTAATAATAATAATTTTACTACTACTACTATTACTATTACTACTACTACTACTACTACTACTACTACTAATAATAATAATAATAATAATAATAATTATTATTATTGTTGTTGTTGTTGTTGTTGTTGTTGTTGTTGTTGTTGTTATTATTATTATTATTATTATTATTATTATTATTAATAAATTCATCCTCATGTGCCGGCTGGCCAGTGTTAGACAGCTACTGCCAACGTGCGACAAATCTACGACAACAAGACAAGGACAACAAACAAAACTAATGTCTGATGAACTGTAGCCCCACGTGTTTGAGGGGAAACTACAACACCGACTAATTAATGTCTCACCTTCATCCCTTCCAGTAAGTGTGGCACCATCCGTTTCAAAACTATTTGAGTTAACCCTATCCTGTGACTTAGATCTTTGACCTATTATTTTCAAAATTTAATATCTTCAGCCTTGATTGACTCTCAGTCGTTCCACCAGGTTTGGTCAGCAGTGAATCAAAACTGAGTTATAGGGTCGAATATTTGACCCCGGTCAGTGACCTTAATCTTTGACGGATGGCCCTCAAAACAGATTCCCTTTATCCATGCTCCACTGTGAACATTTACAATAAGTTTGGTTTGAAATAAAAAACAAACTTTTAAATGCGATTTTTCCATGTTATTTTGACCTCCGACGTATTGTTCGAAAAAACAATATGTCCGTCTACTGACTAACCTCAACCTTTCACGAAGTTTGGTTACAATCATATCAGAACTGTTTAATTTTGTTCTTTCACAGACACACATCAGTAGGAATATGACCTCGACCGTAGACTGATTGTTCTCAAAACTGAATCCTTTCGCCCTTACCTTACCGTTTACTAGTTCACTAAGTTGGATCTGAATCGAATCAAAACTGTTTAAGTTGACCTTGTCATGTGACCTTGAACTTCGACCCTCCCTGTGATCAAATTATTCTCAAAATCGATTCCATTTATGCTTGCCTTATCCCCAGCCCTTTGGTCTAAAGTGGATCATATCTTGTCATGTGACTTTGACCATTAACCTAGTGATCTGAGAAAAGGTAGACATAAACGTGGTAGCCTTGGCCACCCCTCCTCTACCAAGTTTGGTAAAAATTTGATCAGATCTGAATAATCTTAAAACACACACACACACACACACACACACACACACACACACACACACACACACACACACACACACACACACACACACACACACACACACACACACACACACACACACACACACACACACACACACACACACACACAGTAAATATTACACCCTCCAGGCTATCAGCAGAACGGGTGTAAAAATAACTAATTGTAGTTAATGGGTTAAGGAATTATTAAAAGGATAAAAATACTCTGTGACTTTGAAGAAAACTGGGAGAAAATTAATGAAATCCTGGAGGATGACATCGTAAGGGAACTATTCACTAGGTAAGTACAGCACAATATCGTCCTCGCTGTGAACACTGTCAGGCTTCTCTTATTCACTCTGAGCTACATAATATAATCTGACTTTAGCTGGAATAGAGAAATACAATTGTCACGACCATGAAAGGGTTAATGGTATTTTTTTTTTCTCACTAGCAAGCCCCAATGACCAAATTTCAGCTAAATAAAAATATCTGATGTTAGCTGGAATAGTATGACAGAGGACGCTGATAAAACAGGGGTAACATAACAGTGATTATTAACTCCTTCATTACAAGGGGTCTCCTCCGAAATGAATTTAATGGCTTGTTGATTGCTTCGATAAAAAACAAAACAAAAAAGACGTCATCGTGCTGGATAAACTAACCTAAGAAAGAAATCATCGTGCAGAATAAACTAACTCAAAGACGTCATCGTACTGGATAAACAAACTCAGAGACGTCATCTTACAAGATAAACTAACTACAAGATTTTTCGTCATCGTGCTGGATAAACTAACCTAAAAAAACGTCATCGTGCTGGATAAAATAATAATGACTACTTCTAACCCTGAACTGCGAGAGGCTTTCCCAGAACTAAATAATATCATTTGGTTGTCACAAGAACGTCCTTGAATGAAACACAAGTATGACGAAAGTGTTATGAAGGGAAATAACACCTTCATTGCCTCCCATTAGCAAAACGACGACAGTGTATGCGCACACACACACACACACACACACACACACACACACACACACACACACACACACACACACACACACACACACACACACACACACACACACACACACACACACACACACACACACACACACACACACACACACACACACACACACACACATTTTGTCATTAAAACCCAACATAAGTATTAGGCAGCTTTAATTAATATCTAGAACAAAGGTTCTTTGGTACAATTAGTCTTACCTAGACAAAATTAGTTCCACTGCCGGAAGGTTCGAAAAACGAAGTGCAGGACTAAAATGTCAGTAAACCTAGTTTTCCTAAACGTTCCTATCATAACTGGTTTCTGGAACATCTTTGTCTAAGAATACTAGGTCTACCTGGAATTAAGCAACAAATATGAAAACTAGGAGGTATAACTTAACAGTGAGTCACACCAGGCAAAGGTACACCACGCCTAGTTATGGTAAAATACACCACACCAAGTGGTCAGAACTGGAACTGTTTAAGTGTGTCTTTCCCATTGCCAGTAGTCCCCATTCGCATAAATGCATTGTGTCCAGGGTTTCATGGATTGAACGGATCATGGTTTTGCTTCCGTTTTATTCAGTATTCTTCAAAAGGGACAAGTTTTCCAAGCCGTCAAACTTGGGTTAATTATATTACTTCCATGAACAAAGTAAAGATAAACCATGCCAGGTACACCCCTGCCCTTCCTGCCATCCCTTCACATACTCCCGCTCTGCCGGCCGTAAACTTTGGTGTGCGTGATGAGGCCGGTTGGTGAAATGGTGATGAGGGACATGATAGGCTCGCTGGCTGGCTTCCGGGCGGGTTATGTCTTTCGCATCGTCCCCCGCCTGAGCGTACCCGTTAGATAATAGAATTTTCATAAAAGACGTGTGCCCGTACATATTAAGGTATGTGGTGCTTAATGGGTACTTTTCCAGCAGCTCACGACACTGTAAATCATGACTTGATAGAATTTTAATATCTAACAACGCCCCAATAATTTCTAGATCTTTTTAGTACCGCCACGATGACTCCATCTTTCCTTTGTTCTTGCTGCATCCAGGTAATCTGTTCAGCGTAGGAAGCGACTTTGACGGTGAATAAGTTGAAATGAACGATTCGTGTTAATTCCGTCAACATTTTTTTTTTATTTTATTTTAATGAAAGATCAAGCTTTCTCCCAGAGGCAAAACTTAAGCTTTTACTGTGCCATGAGCTTCCTTCATTTCTTTTACTTTTCGTTAATTATATCAGGGGAAGGAGGAATCTGTGGCCCCGTACATTTAGGCTCCTTACGCGTTAGAGTAATGTAGCCTTTTTTCATGGTGTATGTGTGTGTGTGTGTACTGTATGTGTGTGTGTGGGGTGGGATGGGGGGGGTTTGTTATCTTGTTTGAATCTTGCCATAAATTTCTTTCATCGGTGAGAGAATAAAAGAGTATGTAAATGGAGTTTTTGGAAGGAAAAGGGTACCGGTAGTTCAGGAATGAAATGTAAGGTTATGGTCGCGGAACTGTTAAGAAGGTTTGTGTGTCACAGGAGAAAGGATCGTTACTGAGTTGGGATAGAAATGCCTCACGCCTCAGAGTATACGACGTCGAACAAAATGAGAGAGAGAGAGAGAGAGAGAGAGTATTTTGAGTTTCCGAAACTTTTCCTGCAAGCACATCTTTCATTCTTTTTATTGTCACCATAAACAAAACTAGTCTCTTCCTAACATATGCATTTTTCATGTCTTTTCTTTTTTCAATTTTCTTTTTCATAATTTTCACTCCTTTTTCTTTCGTTCATCTTCTCCTCTTCTTTCCTTTTATACTGTATATTTTCCAGTAGTGCGTTTCCTTTCACCGTTTTTCACAGTTTCCATTTTTTTCTCTCTCTTTTCCTTTTTTTTTTCTGTTTTTTCATTATTTCGTACTTCTTCCATTCTTTATTTTTCTTTCATTACCTTCTCCGTTCTCCCTCTTCCTTTCCTCCTCTTCTACATATTTTTCATTTCCCATTTTTCATAGACCCTCCATTCATCTTCCATTCATTGCCTCCCACGCCTTTTCCATTCTTCCTTCAGTGTTTCCCTATTGGTTGTTCTGTCTACTCTCCAATCATCCATTCCATATCTTCCTTTACCTTTTCTCCCTACCGCTGTCAAGGCTGGTACATGCTCTTGTCTTCCTCATTTCCCACACCTCCAGAATGATTACTACTGAGATTATTATGATGCTGTTTGTTTATTAAAAACCAGTATAACGTACTTTATTCCGGTTAGTGTCAGTCGGTTTTATTTACTTAGGAAAAAGCAGCAAGGTGGTGAAAAATTATCGTAATCAGCGCTTTGACCAGGAATTAACAACTGTGTATTTTATTCCATGCAATATATATTACTCGTCAAAGGAAACCCAGCGAAGCTCAAAGTGAATTTTCTTTTTCTATCATCCATTCTCTGTCTCGCCAGTGTTGTGCCTTGATTCTTAGAGGGATGTTAATCGGTTTTGTTGCGCTTGTTCGAAATGTTTTGGACTCATATTTTTCTTTTATTTTCATTAATTAGTCTCTTAGCAATATCTGACACAGAAAGAGCTGGAAATTTAGCGAGTTATTATTATTATTACTATTACTGTTATTATTCTTGTTATTATTTTATTATTATTATTATTATTATTATTATTATTTTATTTTTATCATTATTATTATTATCATTAATATTATTGTTATTATTATTATTATTATTATTATTATTTATTGATGTCGATGGTGTTGTAGCTGTGTTGCTGCTATTATCAGTAATCACTGAATTTCCTGGGGCATACTTTGGTGTTTTTACTTATTTCATTCATCTTGTCATCTACAGTGTTTGCATTATCGGTAACTTAATTAACTTATCCTCTTCTTCATGGTACAGTTCTGGTAAGGCCGCACAGAGAGAATTAACAATGTACTAACCTTGAACTCGTAGCTTCAGGGCTGTATTCGTGAACTTTCTTGAGTTTTGATTTTCCATAAAGTTGGCTATTTATACTATCATTTCACTGATAGACTTAACAGACATTTCACAACCAAACCAGATTGAATATTGTTAGGGAAAATACAACCATACAAAATGACTCATAGTAATTCACTGCTGTGGATACATGTTTTACGTAAAAATGTTGGGTAACTCGTTCATGAATGTTTCTTCCTCGACTTGCGTTACATTGCCGGTGGCCTGGCGTGTGTTGCTTCATGGCCTACTTACTCCCCGCACGGCCGTCAGGGGGTCGCTTCAATGTTATGAGATGAATAATATGGCCGACTGAACTTCCATGCAAATATACTCTGATGGTGAAAGATATTTTTGTCCAGTACTGTAGGTGCCTCGCATTATTTCATCCTGCTTGCTACCAACGTCACCAAATAGAGATTGTGGTCCTGATCTAAATTTTGACTGTCAGTCAAAAAAAAATAAAAAATAAAAAATAAATAAATAAATAAGTTAAATAAAACTGTGATCTTCAGGTTGTTGGAAACCAGTTGGATATTCCACATCATGGACCATGCGTTTCTTTGAGATAGTATTCAAGATCCTATTTTGGCAACATTATGTTCTTGGAGGACACAGTCGCAAAACAGCGTCAGTGGTTGTTGCTGACTTGATGTTACTTTCCTTTTCAGGTAGATAGTGTAGAATATGATTTTCATTCCCTCTTCGCTATGAAATTTCTATGACAGCCTTTCTGTGTTGCGTGGTAATCCTTCTCGCAGTTTCTTGCTAGCTTCGACTGCATGGTTTGGTGAGGGGAAAGGGACCTTCTTGCTTTTTTTCCCTTGTCTTTAACTTATAAAATAGTTTTGCTAGTTGTAACATTCCCTATAACAAACAGCCATGAAAAAATCATTAGGTCTCCTGCTTTTTGTTTTCTTTTGTACCCTCTTGTACGTCTTCATTTATCTGTTTGTCACCCTATGTAATTCCACATGCTGCTCTCAAATAACTTATTTCTACTGCTCTCACTCTTCATTTGGGTCCTTTCAACAAGGATCAACCTTCACTTTCATACGTTAGAGTAGGAATCACAAAGCTGTCATGCATCGACTATTTTGCTTCCATACTTACTTTCTTAGACTTTTTTCCGACAGGGGTTGCAGTCATTATGAATATTAATTATTATTCTCTGGCTGTATCACCTATGCAGGTATCCAGATATGAACTTAGACCCTTAAGACGACAGTCGATGCCTCCACTAATGAACTACGCAGGCTCTGGGCATCATCATCGTGTCACCTGTCTTAATAGCGATCCCACGGCACAGGTTCTTTAATATTATTGATATTCACCTACCATCAGATCCTAAATTGCCCAATCAGATTCAGTGGACTCAGTGTTAGGATGTCAAGTCCAACCATTTAAGGTCCAGTCACATTCCGTGAGTTTTGTCTATGTTATAATCAAATAACCCTTGGTAATGAACCCTAATGGGCCATGTCCTAATCCAGTAAATCGCCAAGCATCTCTTTGTTGACTATAATATAGCGTACAACGTAATTAATGGTTCCTTGGGTTACAGGAAACCATTCAGCTTATCACTCATTGAAGAGTAGCCTTTAAGGAGTACAACATCGAGTGAGTGGCCGGCGAGTGACTAGCCAAGCAAGGAAAATCTGTTCTTCAAAATTTTTGCGTCTACTGTTGGACATAAGTTCGTAATCATATGATCCATAATCCACTTCTGTGCCACAAGTTCACTGCCAATCTGTAATTATTGTTTAACCCACGAGCGAAGTGCAAGGATGTTATGTGTCTGGTTAGGTTTCTCTGTCTGTCCGTCACTTTGTCTGTTACTAAGACTGTGGAGACACTGCTGAATGAAATTGCTCCAAATCTAAAATAATGAACCATAAACGTCAAAGGAACAAGTCATTAAATTTTGGCCGAAAAAGAGCATAGGTCTCAGGTCAAGTGCAAGGTCGACTCAGAGAGTTTTGTTCCGATTTAGACCAAACTTGGTGGATGTACCGAGCTTCAGGATGATTAAATTTTGAGAACAAGGAATGGAAGGTATTAATCACATGACAGTGTCAAATGTTCTGCCCAGAAATTCATGCAGTTTTCAATCGATCTGGACCAAACTTTATGGAAGGGTATAAGGTCAGTTAAGAATTAAATTATTTTGTTTTGAAAGCAGTAGGCATAAGGTCAAGGTTGAAGGGCAAGGTCACCTTGCACACTTTTGATCCAGTTTGGAACAAATTTGTTGGAACGACTGAGGGTCAAGCAAAGATAAAGTAACTCGAGTTTGAGAACAGTAGGTTGAAGATCAAGATCATTGGTCAGGATCAAAGGTTTAGCCTCAGACCGATTATATGGAATGGATGTTGCACTCTTTGAATGCCACATCTTGTTGTGATTATTATCGTTGCTACTAATACAATTGCTATTAATGAAAATCATTGGTGTTCTTATTTTTATAGATCCTGTTGGACTTTATGTTGTCGTTGTTTTTGTTGTTGCTTTATTTCCTATATTCCATTGTGATTATTTAACTGCCGGTAGCCTTCCTCTGCTCTTGTTACGTTATCTAGCCACCTTTGTTTGATAGCAGCGTCATAGATTTTTTCCTCAAATGCCAGACAAGTTGCAGTCTGTCAGATTCACAAACGACAACAGGGACGACGGCCTGCCCAGTCAGCACAGTTACAGTATCCAGACCCTTACGTTGCATGATGTTTTACCTCATCGATATTTCTTCTGGTGTTTTTTGTCTGATATTTTATATTGGCCAAACCTTCAGCTCTATGTATTTTTTTTCTTATTATATATAAACAGTCACTTCATGTCCCTGACGTACCGTTTAGCACTTGCTCAAATAAGAGCCTTTTATGGAACGCGCTTCGCTTTGCTAACGATCGACGATTTACGCGTCTACGCAGGAAACGCCACGAGAAATCCCCGACGCATTCCGCATGATGTAACACCACTGGAAACAATTAGGGATCAAAACACCCCTTTAAAAAACTCCAGTTGACATGAAATTGAAACGGGCCCATCTGTGACCCAATTGCTACACACACACACACACACACACACACACACACACACACACACACACACACACACACACACACACACACACACACACACACACACACACACACACCGCTCGCTGATGCAGTGGTAACGTTCCCTCTTGCCAACTGGTGGACGGGAGTTCGCGCCTCGCTCAGGTTGCGAAAAGTTTCGCTGACGAAGTGGGTGGTTACTGTCCCCCTTGAGCAAGGGGACGGGTGTGTGCGTGTGTGAAGGTCACAGCCTTGCCCTTAGATCGGACTATATGAGCTCTCAGCTCCCTTCCGGGAGGGTAAAAGCTGACCATCACGACCATCAAGTGATCCTGATCCTGACCGACCCGGTGAATTACACACACACACACACACACATACAAGGCCAGAAGTTGTACATTAGATAATAACATAAAGTATAGCCTACAATTACCGAAATAAGGTATGCATTGATTCACAGCTAAATGTCCTGTATCGGCATATTAGCACAACTGGAGAAATTTTGAGTAACAATATATATATTTTGGATAATGTTTAATTATTTTACGTACCAAAGCACAATACGAAAATTATACCGTACAGTAAATGAAATAAACCATATAATACAGTTCCTCAGAGCGCTTAGGTCTGTGTAATATCAGGAAGATGATGATGATGATGATGATGATGGCGTCTCAGCACTCGCAGTTGCCAATTTTTTCATCGTTCAGTTAATAGCTTGGAGATGCCGGATGTATATGGGCGGATATAGTTGGTTCATCATTGCATCTTTATACCATAACTAACTGTTTAATTGCTCTTCAGTATGATTGGTAACTCAGGGATACATACGCGGCGGAAGTTCAAGTCTACTCATACCTGATTACTCTCAAACGAGATTCATTTGATTTTTTATGCCTGAGTATCCTAACCTGATTATCAGTATGCATGATTATTCCAGACGCTATGCGCCCTACAGTTTGATGGCATTTTGTTATTATGCACTTCATACTACCGGATAATTCACTTCAGCTTACGATCGGCCTCTAGTAGTGCAATGGCATAGTTTTATTGCCACTGTCAGATGTTTTTATTCGACTTAAGGGAGTCCTGTGGCAGTAAAAGGGTTATAATATACCTTCATTAAACCCTGAAGTACGCTGACTTAGTTTACTATATTCCTCCCACCTTCATATGGACTTCATGAGCTTCAAGGGAGACTTCTGGTAGTAAATTCTTTCCAGTATTTCTTTCATCCTTCTCACCGCCAAACTGTTTTATTTGGTGCTGGGGAAACCTCTCATACTAAAGAGGATACAGTCATATATGCAAAACGTCGATTTTCTCACACCAGGAATACACCGACTTCTACTCGATTTCCATTACTTGATTATAGAATTCCCAGAGGTCTTCCCTGCTGCCTGGTTCGGAAATGATTAGTGATTTTCTTTTAAGGTGCGGCAGTCCGACACGCAGCACTCCCACCGGAGATTTATTACACTGCGAATTCTCCCGGATTTAGCAGTTTGAACCAGGTGAAGAATTTAAAGACACAGCAGAGAGAAATTAATCTCTCTCTCTCTCTCTCTCTCTCTCTCTCTCTCTCTCTCTCTCTCTCTCTTCAGCAGTTGTTCAGCGGTGCCCGGAGGGAAAACTGTTAATAGTGTTTCATGGATTATTATTATTTTTTTTTGAAACATTAAGTGGAATACCCATGAGAGACTTGGGAAGCTTGTAAATGAAGCACGTGTTCGTACTGTTACTGAAAGTGACGTGCAGAGAAAAGGAAATTCACTCTGTGTTTGTAAATCCTGCCAAAACTGAAATCACTGAAGGCTGCTTAAGTGATCTGATAGTGATAGCAGTATAGTACGTAAAATAGACAGTATACTTCAAAGGAGGTGATGGTTAACTAACAGGTAAGGACTTTTGATCACTAGATAACAAAATCAGTCGCAATTTAGGCAGGGAGATTCGAGAAGTTAGATTTCGTTAAAACACATTTCACTGCTATTCGCCGAAGTCCATCTATATATTATAAAAACATTCCTACCATTACCAAGGCGCCAATTGTAAATGAGATATTGCTGGCATATCAACTGAGACAGGTCTCGCGACCACATTGTTAAGTCTGAAAAGGTGAAGGTGTATGCAAGTTCCTAATATCTGACGATTATATATGGAGCAGTTGCAATCAGTGGATGAGGTCAGCCTGCATGCCGTGTTACTGAACTCTTTTAGCAGTGATGAGAAGTTAAACTCGTGTTACTCTTAACGAGGGTTTCACTAACGTCTTTAACCAACTGCGGCTTGCCTGCACTCTCGCCATTTGTGCGTTTAGTGTCCAGGTTGTGATATGCGAGAATGAGCTGCATGGGACTGCTGGGTCGCAGGAAACGGAGTCGTAGTCTTGGCTGTGGTTGTGGTTATAATATGAACTGTACTGTGACTTGGATTGTAGCTGTTATTGTTGGAACTGTTGTACTACTGAGTATAATATAGGTTGTGGGTGTGGTTAGAGTCATAAGCAAAATATATGAGATACTGCAGTGTTGTCATGGTCAGAGGAGATCTTAATTCAACAGTGGATTCATAGTGAATATTGATGATGATGATACTTGTTGCATGTATGTATGTATGTACAGTATGTATTGCAGCAGCCGCTTTCCACACGCCTGATATGGCCGTCAATTCTACTTTAAACATCTGGAATTAGAGTGCGTCACAGTTATATTGAATCAGCAATGATATATTCCAAAAAACTGATTTGTTGCGACGTGCTTAGTGTGATTTGAAGGTACAATTTTCTTCTCTTCCGTCCACAAGTTTTTAAATTTTTCTTTTTCTCTGGTTTCTATTTTTTATTCACTCTGCTGTACAGTCGAAAAGAAGAAAGGAGCACTCCTACAGTGCAATAACCGCATGCCCCCAAACTGGTCTAAAGGGTAAACATATTACTTTCTCCTGTGACCATGACCTTTGATGAGCGTTCTCAAAATCGAACCCCTTTGTTCTTGTCATATCTTCAGTCCTTCCACAGAGTTTGATTTGAATCAGATAAAATTGCAGAAATTGACTTTGCCCTTGATCTTTGATGTACTATTATAAAGGTCATTAGTTTTACTCGTTACGTTACTCTCAACCCTTTCACCAAGTCAGGCTAAAGTCGGATCAGAATTGTTTATTTTGTTAGCCATCACTCAGACGAGACGAAATTTGACCTTTCCCTGTGACCTTGACCTTTGAACAACTGTTCATAAAACTGACTCATTGTCGCTCTTGCGTGTATCTCAATACTTTCACAAAGTTTGGTCTAAATCGGACAAACACTGTTTAGTGTGATTTTTCTATGTCAGCATTTGATCTAGCCCTGTGACCTTGACTTCTGACCTGTTGTCCTCCAAAGCTTTAGATTTCCTCTTTGGCTAAGCTTCACCCTTTCTACTAAGTTTAGCTGAAACCGGATTAAAATGTTTTGAGTTACAGAGTATATATATATATATATATATATATATATATATATATATATATATATATATATATATATATATATATATATATATATATATTAGTGGAGAGAGAGAGAGAGAGAGAGAGAATCATTCCACGTAGAATAATCTCTCAAGCAGTATAAAATCATCTAAAGTTAGCATCGTACTGAAGGAGTTAACGATACTTCTTTTCCTGTTTGTACAGTCCCTGTTTGCTGTTTCTGTGGGTTTGAACAAACGAACCGAGACATCACTTCATCATCCCGTTCACCAAGAGGACTTTTTTTTTTTTTTTTTTTTTTTTTTATTTTACAGTCGTTCTTATGCAACTTGGCAGAAGCTTTTCCTACTGGCAGGGGTTAGGTATACCTTCATGATCTCATTCCCTGCTAAAATTCTCTCTTGAGCTGAACATAGGGTAATCATCTGGAAATTTAGTAACAAAAATAAAACAGTGAAATACGTCGTCTGATTCAAGGGAAATTCTGGCGATGATAGGAGACAGTGTAAAGAAATGTTGTTCGCAACATTTTTTTTTAATCAGTTTTTTACGCCCAAGGGGCAACAAACCTAGTAACAGGACCATGAGGCCAAGTACAAAAGAACTCGTGTTTCGCAGGGCACTCCGTTTTGTTATATAGATACTGTAAATGGAGTTTACAATACAGGAGTTGGCATCCACCAAAGTGTGGATGTCTCACGAGAAGGATATCTAAATGGTTGTCTCTTAAGTAGATAATTACATACATCAGTCAGGGACTGTCCTTGAGGTAATAGGTCCCTGACTGAGGGACACTTAAAGGCAGTAATGCTGAAGATTGTTGGCGTTAGGACGGTCACATAGTTTGCAGAAGTGAGGCACGTCGCCTGCCTCAGAGACTTGCCAGAGTGGGCGATATCCTAGCCGAAGTCGAGCAGACAAAACATTGTGCCTGCAAACCGTAGCAGAAGTGGTAGCAGCAGTGGTGTGGAGTTGAGTTGGTGTGTGTGCTCGGGCAGAGCGACGTAGCCATGACGATACTATACGTCACGTTCCTAGCACTGCGAATGGGCAGACACAAGAACATCCAACCAGAGGGTACTGGCCAAGTGTATGGGTTTTTATATCAAAAATACTGACGAAACCCAAAACTCCTTTAAACTCCCAGGTGACACTGTACTAAAGATATGTCTTACTATAGCACTCTGCCAAGGCTGGAGGGTGGCAGCTACCTGTATCCTTCAGAATTTCTTCAAAGTCAGGAGAGCTTTCTTATGGGTTTGCTTACTTGCCGTGAGCACTTCCGAATCCCTCAGTCGCAGCAGTACACTTACATACTACAGAGCACGAAGAAGATAGAGATATCTCTCTCGTGTGACCAGGCTTACCTAACCTGATTTTTTTATCCTACAGGTTTACAGCTATTGACTGTAGTAAGATGGCACCCAAAAGCAGAAGACAGCAACCATATTCACTGACTCTTACTTGTTACATATACATAGTGGTCCATATACTGCATTGCATTGTCAACTGTCGTGTGAATTAGGAACAGTTTAGTCTGCTGATGACGGTGTGGGAATTGGTTATCCATGTACAGTATGTTAAATGACACAAGCAGGGGGTAAATTACCAAAATGTACTGATTGAGATAGACCAATGATTGACGTATTTTTAACTGATTAATTTATGAAAGGTACAATAAACACGGGTGATGCTGACTGAAAGCTTCCTCAGTACACAAGAATTCGCCATCAAGGGGGAGGGGGACAAAATACATGGATAACCCTGTGTGTACTCCAAAACATGCATTAACTTCACCCTAAAGCTGAAAGAGGGATCTGACTTTCTAATCTAAAGTGACCATTTCCTATTGCAGTCTGGAAAATTTAACTTGAACTTCCATAGTCAGTCCCGGCTCATGTGGTTTACCCCGATTGCATACAAGGTGCATGTTATAGTACACTACAAGTGCTCGTGGGCCCTTCGGGCCGCTTGCACTTGCTTTCGGAGGGCTCTCACGTTTATGTGCCGTTCTAGTGTAAAGTTGTCACTTGGATTTTTTGCAGCTAACCAATTGATCGTGTTATTTGCAGCTTCAGGAATGGAACCCAAGTTGTATGAACGCAAGTCCGAAATACTTTAGTTGTACTTGTGGGCAAAAAGTTCTTCGGAGATCCTATGCCGGACACTAAAAGTGGCGTTTTTTTTTTTTGTTTTTTTTGTTTTTTTTTTTTTCCCCAAAATGTGATCGCTCATTAAATTATAGTAAAGTTTTTCAATCATGATGGGACAAAGTTTTTTCACATCAGTGAAATTTTTGCGGTTTCTGTGCCAGTCTTGGTGCGATTTGAATGAGTAATTTCGGCTGCCCAAAACACACACACACACACACACACACACACACACACACACACACACACACACACACACACACACACACACACACACAACACACACACACACACACACACACACACACACAACACAACACACACACACACACACACACACACACACACAACACACACACACACACACACACACACACACACACACACATGGCTACTGCTATAGTATATTAGAAGAGTCTGATTATTAAAGGTAAAGCTGACTTTGTCTATTAGCCTATTGCCTGATAATGTATTCTATGGAAACTGGCTCAATTGAGATGATCTCCAGGCATATCCGTCTCTAACCCGCCGCGTGCCAGCTATTTTTTAGCCTATGTGTCACCTCCATGCCGTGTATTTTTTTACCTTTTTTTTATTGGCTAAAATGATAGATTTTGATATGAAAACAACGAATTTCACCATTACAATGCTCACCGAAGCTCGGAGATGGGTTTTATTGAGTCCTGTATACTCATATACAGGTATACCCGCACTCTCACGCTCACATCGTAGGTGAGAGAAAGCCGTTTTCTATGTAAAGTATGCTCAGGTATTTATGCTGGGAAGGTATAGCAATGTTCAGTACACTTTTCTGATTACTTATTACTTCATCATATATCACAATTTGCATATCTTTCTCACTGTGAATGCATTATCTTACACTTACTTGAAGATAGGTACAACCTAACTTCATTATGTACAGTTCTGGCACTTACAAGAAGGTATTTACAACTTGACTTCACTATATAGTCCTTACACTTACAAGAAAATATTTACAACATACACTTAAGTGAAAATATTTACAAAATGCCTTCACTATGTACAGCACTAGGTGAGGCACACAGGCAGAGTGAGGCAGAGTGAGCGTGAGGGGGGAAGCGAGTGAGTGTATGGCCATGACAGCTTGGGGGATGGTAGAGGAACAGTTACCATACATGCCTGCCGATTTTTACCCGGGAATCTTGAAAAATGCGGTCACAGTGATATTTTTTATTTTCAACCATTTTAAAACGGCACTGGCACTGGCTGCGGAATTATGTCAGACAGTTTTAAAACGGCCCTGGCAGGCGGCGGGCTAAACAGTAACACTCCCTCCTCCCACAGCACACCACTCTCCCACAATTACAGTACTGTATTCTCCAACCTTTTCACTCCACATTGTGCTGGGTCTGAGTATCATTCTTCATTCCAACCATCAATCTCACACACAGCTAGTCATCTCTTACTCAGTCATGTCACTTAACGATAATGGCCAGACAAATACTATTCAATGAGAACATGAGTTTCTGGCCTAGTTTTTGCTGTATGGATCCGTTAATCTTCATCATCATCATTCTTCATATTCCCTGCTACATTCCTTCTTCGTTTTCATTTGTACCGTTTGTCTTTGGATCCATTCCTAATCTTCAGCATTACGGTAACGCCTTTATGCTCTTGCTACCGCTTGATAATTTTATTTAGATTTTAAGAGACCTCTCATAATGAAGTGTGTGTGTGTGTTCCTTTCCTGGAAGTCATGTAATTCGTACCTGGCAAGCTATGACAGCAAGCCTATCAAGAGGCGGTCTGGCTTCTCAGCTATGATAAATTTGTGATGCTTGATGGATGTGTAGTGCTTCCTTGAATTACAGAGCTGCAAATAGCTGAATTACGAACAAGCAGCTGAGAGATGGGCTGGGAAATGAATGCATTGGTGATGTGATGCGGAGGGGAGACGGATGTGGTTTGTACACGTGAAGAAAATAGCGGATGAATAGTGGATAAAAAGATGAACGTAAATGTGAGGGGTTATATATATATATATATATATATATATATATATATATATATATATATATATGACGTCACCATTTTTCTCTTTAATGACATCACCATTTTTGTCTCTGATATAATCTGATGCTTTCTAGTTGCATTTTGCTTCGGACCCGCTTCAGAATTTGTCTTTTTTTGATGGTTTCTTTGATTTCATCCATCTCTCTCTCTCTCTCTCTCTCTCTCTCTCTCTCTCTCTCTCTTTTGTTGATAAGCTTACCAAAATCTGCACTTTCTGTTTATTTATTTTTTTTTTTTTACCCCTTTTCTGCTTTTCATGACCAATAACGTTGTTTTTGAATACTTGTTAGCTGTGTGTTTTAGCTTTCCCTACTACCTCCGCTTATTCCTTTAACAGTTTTGTTAGTCTACCGTTCAACTCATCATTGTCACACTCGGTATAACTCAGAGCCTGTAATGTGTTCTTTATTTCTAACTGAAAGGCAGCTTTGTTTACGCTTGCTTTTAGTGGACATACCATTTATATTCCAGTACAGACATTTAAGGCAAGAATGGCCAGTTACTCGTCCCTGTGAGGGTCCTGAAGATAACACAACTTCGAGTGAATGGACTGTGTGCCTCTGTAAGTTGTGCACATTACTCTGAACATGTACTTCATAAGGTTATTTTTATAGAGTTTGTCCTGCTTGAGTTTGTTTTCTTCCTTTAATTATAAAAATCATGTACAGCTAAGTTGGATGTTTGTACTTACCGCCTTTTGTTAGGCGAAGAAGGAAAGTGACTATGTTTCCGTCTGGCCTTTTACCTGTCTGTATGTGTGCTGTTAACCCTTTGCATGTTTTTTGTTTTTTTTTTAGTTTTGTTCTTGCTATGCCAGACTTCTCGTAATGAAGGGGTAAATTAAGGCAGTATGACTCCAGTTCGAAATACCTATCCGATTATCTAAAGGTAACAAGAACACACTATAAACAAGTTTTCGTAATGAAAGGTTTAAGTTTTATATAAGGTCCGCATATTCCTGCATTCATGCAAAACATTCTCTCTCTCTCTCTCTCTCTCTCTCTCTCTCTCTCTCTCTCTTGTTACCCGTGACCGTCTTATTTGCGACTGATTTAGGTCAAGCTGCAGTCGTGTCTCCCCCACTTGTTAGAGTGGACTCGCCCAGAATACTCACGTTCGAAAATCACGTAAATTATCCCAGTATTATCTGACGTCAGCACTCGTCACTCATTGCCATAAAAGAATTAATGTTTTATTATAATTAACATTGCGGATGATTTGTATAGCTTATATGAGGTTGAAATCGGAAAGGGAAAATATAAATTCTTGCCCATGAAATTCGAACGAGCAGGCCAGTCTTGAGTAAACAGTGCCGAGAGATGGAACGAGTGAGTGAAAGTGTGTACACAGTGAAAGTTTTGGACCGAAAGGAGGTCGAGGCGGAGCTGGTGAGGTCAGGGAAAGGTGAGTAGCAACTATTTCAAGGTCAGGCAGAGAGAGAGAGTCAGGGTGAGAAATGAGGAGCCGCTAAATGTCCTCAATCTCACGGATGGAAAGCGGGGGAGACGGCTCGGTCTCATTTCTAAGTACCGCACGGTACGGGCTGATCTGATTCCATTCGCGTTACACTTTCGACTCCTTCGGAGAGATCGGTGAACCAGATACTGTAGCTTGCTGCCTGTATGCGATAGTCGTTTTAGTTGTGATATTTAGTTTTCATCTGCTATGCTTTAAGATCCCCATTGAATCACACTTTACAGAGGGCTATTGCTGTGATACATTAAAAGATTTGTACAGTACGTTTCGTTTGGTGGAATGAAGCTTATGATTCAGAAACACTCGTTCCGTAGCCAAGTTCCAATGATACCTTTGAAATTATTTCCTTTTCTCCTCTTTATACCAGTTTAGTAATATTAGCTCTATATGCACTGAAATTCAGGGCGGTAATCTCGTTGGGTTAGGAAAGTTAACTAACACCTTCTCCTTGTTGGTTTATTTGTGTTTCTGCCTTGTTACTGTATTCGTGTGTTATTCATCCAATCTGTGTCGATATTAAAAGGATGTAATAATGAAAAAAGGAGGATATTAATGGGCAGTTGCCATCATCTTCCTCCTTTGCCTTTCTTCCTCCTTTGTCTCTCTCCTGTCTTCACATCGCCCCCTCCACCTCCCCTCCCCTCCACAAATCATCCCTCCTTCGCTTCCCACCATCCCTCCCTCCTGTCTACCCTATCCGCATTCCTTCCCTTCCTCCCTCCCTCCCTCCCGCTCTCTTTCCATCTCTGCTCGTTCTACTTTGCCAACTCCCACACTTTCAGACCCTTTCTCTCCCTCACTGCCTCTGTCACTTCCTCACTTCCTTTACTCATGGGCTCTCACTCACTTGTTCCTTTCTCTCAGGCCCATTTCTTTCTCACTCATTTTTCTTACGTTTTTACAATCCCATTTCTGATTCATCTTTCACTTTTTCTTTTCTTCCTTTACCATTCCTCCCATTCATTATCACACTTTTCCATTCCTCTCTTGCACCTTCTTTTCTCTAGTCCTCATTATTTTCTCAATATTCATTTATCTCCCACTTATATATCTCTCATCTCACACTTTTTCGTTGCCCACAAACTCACTTTCCCCTCACCTCACCTCTCTTACTAATTACCCCCCATGCTTTCTCATTGCTCTCACTCACTCTTCTCTCACTTCTACTCCTTTCACACATTCCCATTATGTCACTTACTCCTCAGACTCCCATTTCCTCACTTACTCCCCACACATTTCTTTTGCTTACGCCTTTCTCAGTTTCCAGTTGTTTTCACCTATTCCTTTTATTTTTTCAATTTCTTTCACCTTCTCACGTCTGGATCATTCACGCTCCTCTGATTTTCTCATTTCTCTTTCTCATTTCTTCCTCAGGTTTCTCACCCAGTATTCTCTAGCTTTAATTGCCTCTCACTTTCTGCCTCTCACTTCAGTATTTTTCCATTTCTCCCCCACAAATTTATCTCACTTTCTCAATTCTCTTACTTTTTCTCGTCTCTCATTTTAGCACGCATCTTACGCTCATTTATCTCAGTTCACTCCTCTCACTTTCTCAGTCTTTCTTCTCTTTTTTTCATTCCTTTACTCTCTTTTTTTCCCCCGTGCTCGGTCACCCTTAGCTCCTTTCTCTCTCCTGTTATCATTTCATTCTCAGTCCTTATTTATTTTTTTTTTTCACTCCCTTCTCACATTTCTCACCCATGTCAATACTCTCTCTCTCTCTCTCTCTCTCTCCTCCCTCATATTCACTTCTTTCTGCCCTTTTCTTTCACTGTTTTTCACTTCCTTTCCCCTTTCTTCACTCCTTCCTCACCCCTTTTCATTCCTTCCTCACCTTCTTCACTTCTTCCTCACCCTTTTCCCTCCTTTCCCACTCCCCTCCCACATTTCCTCTCCCGCCTTTCTCTCTCGGCTAAATTCATTCACAGCGGAGAGCGACCCTGAAGTTTTAGTGGCCTGGGAAACAATAAAGAAAGGTCACACACACACACACACACACACACACACACACACACACACACACACACACACACACACACACACACACACACACACACACACACACACACACACACACACACACACACACACACACACACACACACACACACACATTCAGGGACTCATACTCATGTACATGCTTGCATACACACTGCACAATATGCACATACATGTAAGTACACACACACACTCGCAGTTATATACACACATGCATACATAGACACACGCATATTTACACACACACACACACACACACACACACACACACACACACACAAATAAATATATACCTACACACATAATCTTCAATCCTTGCAGATACAAGTGTTCAAGTATTCATTATAACAGATTCAGTGCCCTACAAGTGGAGATAAAGTACAGCCCTGGTACTGATAGTTGTGGTTGCAGTTAAGGTAGTGATGATTGTGGTGGTGATTTTGTTTGTGGTTCTGGCAGTAGCTATTCCCTGTTCACTTAAAATAGGCCTAATCTTGCCATTGCTCCATCTTGAGTGTTGAGTTGTATTAGTATATTGACACTAGAATATGGTGCTAATCGCGGAAATGTATTATGGGGAAAGGATGTTGAGCCTTTGTTTTTTTCATGCTCGGCCACTGACGGGATGTGCTCGAAAAAGGACGAAAAACTCCACCTTCTTAATATGAATGATCTATAATAGGGGCTGCTGTAGTGGTGGTAGTTGTGGCTGTGTGTGGGTGTAGTTGTTGTGGCTGTAGCTGTGGTTTTGGATGTCGTTGTAGCCGATGCAATTGCTTTTAGGGCTTAGGGTTGTTGTAGTGATTTAGGTTGTAATTGTGACTTTAGTTTTATTGAGGTAATTGTAGTTGTGGTTGTAGGTGAGATTATAGTTATCACTGTATATATGATTGTGGCTTTAGTTATTCTGGTAATATTTGTTTTAGTTATAGAGGCTATGGTTGTGAGGTAATGGCAACAACTACAACTTTTCACACTCACTTTCGCAAACATTTGGACCACTTTCTCCTTTACCTTCCTCCCCCACCGGGCTCATAATGGACTCGCTCGCCATCACACACACACACACACACACACACACACACACACACACACACACACACACACACACACACACACACACACACACACACACACACACAGTAAGGAGAGAGAGAGAGAGAGAGAGAGAGAGAGAGAGAGAGAGAGAGAGAGAGAAATAACTCACTGGGAGGATGAGTACCCATCAAAACCACAGGCTGACCACATTAAAGCACTGTAGGGTAATCACGACCCTTGATATATCGAGTTCAGTCCAGGCCAGGCTGAGTGAGGGAGGTCAAGGTCCCGATGTTCATTTGCTGTCTTGCTGGCTAATTACGACCTTCCATGAATCCTGTCCTCCTGATTATCTGCACGTCTTGCCTTCCTGTCTGTCTGTCTGTCTTACCTTCCAAATGTTGGGGCATAATGGTAGGTCAAAATGAATGAGGGGAATGGAGGTAGAATTTGATGGTGGGAAGTGAATATCAATGTGATTGTCGTAGACGACCGCAGATTGGCACCAGTCAAATACGGAAGTGCTAGTTGTCCCTGACGATCGTTGCACATATTGTGCCATATTATACTGTTCGTGTATTTGATGATCTAGGTATGAAATTTATTTGTCGAATGTTCCAAATAGTCTGTGCAAAATATTTGTGAAGAAGGGACAGTGAATGATAAAAATTATATAATTTTTCAACGAACGGTATTACCTATGCATTTTCTTTTTCGATGGTGACGCCAGGGTACAAAGAAGTGCACCTACCAAACGTTATACATTCTTCTTTATACCTAACCACAGCGACCCACCAGCTCCTCTACTTAAGTGCTAAACTAGTTTTCCTAGTGCATAATGTCTACCATTAATTTGCAACCCGCTTATAGACTGATTAACCTTATTGTTTGTTCATCCCTGCAACTGTGAAACTCTCTACCCACCCCACAACCATCTTATACATCCATTTCTCTCTGTCTTGGCCAAATAAGCTACCCCCTCCTATACCAAACTGCCTACTTGCCCATCTACCTGCCTATCAGCCTACATAACAACTTTCCTGATTAGGCAGTTTATCTAATCCTCTGATGTACTTACCTGCCTAGCAACATGTTGCACCTAACTGCTAACCACACGACAGTACTGTACCTGCTTCATTGTCTTTTTCATACATGACTGCTTTGCAAACTTAGGATCTTTTTGCCTTTCTACTTGTATGCAGTCTGCCTGTCTATAGTCTCACCACTCTGTCCTGCCTGTCTATATTTCTCACGATCCCTTCTTGCCTGCCTTTAAGCCACAGCACTTTTGCTTGCTTAACTGTATGCCTCACCACCCTTGCCCGCCAAACTTTATACCTCACCACATCTGCCCGACCTTTATGCCTCACTACCCCAGCTACCTATATGCCTCACTAGCCATACCTATATGTCTCACCACCACTGCCTGCCTATATGTTTCATCACCGCCTTCCTATCTACTAATATGCCTCACCACCCGTGCTACCTATATGCTTCACTATGTTGTTGTTGTTGTTAAAAGATTCCCTGCACCTATAGTGCAGGCCGGGCCATACATTAGCCCGGTCAGTGGGGTATGGGCTGGTTAAAAAACAGTAAGGGGGGAGGACAGGACCTGGGGATTGCCCAGCACACACGTCCTGTCTCCTGGCTGGCTTTGTGGTGTGTGTGATGCTTCACTAGCCATACCTACCTTTATGTCTCACCACCACTGCCTACCTATATGTTTCTCCACCGCCTTCCTGTCTACCACTATGCCTCACCACCCCTGCCAGTCTATTTGCCTCACCACTGTGCCTGCCTACATGTATACCTTACCATCTTTGCCTCAACACCCTTGCCTGTCTGTGTACCTCACCACCCATTCCTGTTACCTATATAGGTGACCATTTCTGCTCATTTACATGTCCCGCCACCGTGTCTGCTAATCATCCAATATGCCTCGCCATCTCACTGCCAATTACAGTTTCCCCTAAAAATGAAAATAACTCTGTGCCCCATCAGAGGGAGGGGGGTGGGGAGGGCGAGAAGGAGCAAGTCAATACGGAAGGAAGGAAAATAGGAGCAAAAAAAAGCAAATGGATGAGAGACATTGAAGATAGAATGAAAGAGGTAAGAGAATGGGGAAAGGGGTATCAAAAAGTCGAGTGAGGAAAGACGAATACACGAAGAGTGCAGAGAGAGAGAGAGAGAGAGAGAGAGGACTGGGGGAAAGGAGGAGAGACGAACCAACCAAAAACAAGGCAATGAACAAGAAATAAGTAAAGAAAAAAAAAAAAACACTGGAGAGAGGGAGCCAGGGAGCAATTTAGGGGAGCAGGGAGGTAAGGTGCAGAGGGAGGGCAGAGTGAAGACAAGATTGAATGACATGAGGTGAGTGAGAAATAGACACGAAGCAAATTATAAAGAGACGAAGTAATGAAAAAGGAAATGAGTTAAAAAATAGAGACAGAACATTTTGCGGTTGTACGAAGATAGGAAAAAGAAAAAATGGAGACCTGATTGAAGGAAAGGAAAATAAGAGAGAAAAAAGAAAATGAAATGGAGGTGAGTTGAAAATATGACAAATGGAGAATGGAAGACAAAGCAATTCCTGGGAGCAAGGAGCTGAGGAGGCGGGAAAGAAAGGAGACAAAATTGGAGGAGAGGAGAAGGAGAGAAAGTTTGGTAAGAAAGAGGAGAGAAAATGCTGTGAGATTGAGCAACGGAGGTGTTGAGGGTTGGCGGGTGGGAGGGGAAAGACTGAATGAATGAGAGCGAGAAGAAGACGTCGGGGAAAAGTTAGAGAGAGAGAGAGAGGGAGGGAGAGAGAGAGAGAGAGAATGATACAAATTCTCCTAATCCATCCTGACCAAGTGCGTTTTAACATCCTTCCCAATGCCTGACATCATTACGGACGTCACACCATGCCGACTTGGTCTCCAAGTCGAGGCTCACTCCATAGTGCCGCTGAATATGCCCGTTTGGGTCGGTCGTAACCTTGATGCTTACACATGCATACATACGTACATACATGTATAGGTATATCGGGTATGTGTTTGAATTTTATATATAAATCCAGACACTTTAATCCAGTATGGGGTGGCCACAAATAAATTGCCTTCATGTCGCCCTACCCCTGCCATTCCGCTGCCCTCCCCTCCAACTCACACACTCCTCTCTCATTTACCTCTCCACCCTTCCATCTCATCCTCGGTTTTCTCCTCCCTCTCACACCACCTTACACTCCATGTTAGTTTCTCGCTCTCCATCTTCTCCACATGGCCAAACCACCTCATTGTATTTCTCCTAACGCTTTCACACGCGCGCGCGCGCGCGCACACACACACACACACACACACACACACACACACACACACACACACACACACACACACACACACACACACACACACACACACACACACACACACACACACACACACACACACACACACACACACACACACACACACACACACACACACACACACACACACACACACACACACACACACAGAATAGATAGATATACTCGTAGATAGACAGATATACAGACAAGGTGTCCCGGGAGTTGACGTACTAACTTGGGAAGGAGATTCCTGAGGTCCAAGACATGAATGTTCTATTGATGTAGCCTGTGTCGAATTTGCAACGATTATAGTGTAAACAGTATGTGCATCTGAATGGCTTGAAGGAAAGAGTTGTCCATTTCCACTCTATATTGCAGTCCTCTGTATTCTGTATTTTTAGAAAGTTCATTGTGTATTAATATTGCTTAGGGTTTCATCAATAAAAACACTGCAATGAAGAGTAAAGACAGTGGCAACATGAGGTGGAAATTGATCATTTCTTCCTTTACCACCGTTCATATTTAAATGCCATTTACTCCTTAATTGTTGCAAATCCGACATATGTTTACAGATTTTTTTCCCCTAAAATAACCTTACGAATCATCTCCTGAAGTTAGTACTTCTCCCAGGACACCCTGTACGGGTATATATATCTTCATCGTGGAAGATCGAATTACGTGACTAGAATATTTGCTTGACATTGATGCAGCACAATTGCCTTCATTAGTATGTTCACAGTCTTACATACCGTGACAGCAGCATGTGCAACCATACAACTGTTTTCCAGCAAAACTTATCAACATCACGACAACACCTAAACCCTGAGACCAGTTTCAGTTGATAGTAAGGCGGCGGCGGGCGGAAGTAAGTCGCCGTCCATGGCTGTTGTTGTTGTTTTCTGGAATGCCGTGATTCCCATTATAAACTGAAATATTTGTGTGGACGAAACTTCATCCCGTGACAAAACTGATGACGTCACTCTGAGATGGACGTCAAAGCGGACAATTGTGCCAGGCTTAAGGCAGATTTTTTTCCATGTCAGTAAAACTGGTAGTTGTGGGAATAATTCATAAAAAAATAATCGGCATATTTGATTTAAGGTGTACATTGTAATTCCCTTCAGTATAACAGGTATCTCTCAATTTTATTAACCTAATGTAGGCAATAATAAAATAATAAGTACACCACTATAAGGACTCCTTTATGTTTCGCTAACAAGACTAATGACATTTTTTATTACCACATCCACTCTTGCAATTTTGTAAGGGGAAAGACATAATTATTTAATAGGTGAGCATTTAAATTACTTCCTTCTGGCCAGCAGGCCGTCTCAGTACGGGTAACTGCCCAGCGTTTTGCAGTGTCCCCCTGTGTTATACTGAAGGCTATTCAGACAAGGCTTACAATGTAGTCTCTACACTGTAACTTATATAGTAAGAGGTAGACTTGTATTATATATTTCTCTCTTTCACTCCCGCTTTCCTTCTGTCTGTGTGTTTAATTTTATATATATATATATATATATATATATATATATATATATATATATATATATATATATATATATAATTGTGTGTGTGTGTGTAATATTTTAGTTTCCCCGTGAGTGTCATATTTCCGTCGCTTCCGTCGTCACGAGGGAGGTATTTGGTCGTCTAGTACGCATGTACTGTGTT
>NC_137004.1:25129423-25174423 GCF_032717465.1 Coenobita brevimanus
GTGGTAGGTGGCTCGGTGGTAGTTGACTCAGTGGTAGGTGGCTCAGTGGTAGGTGGTTGTGTGGCAGGTGACTTAGTAGTAGGTGGCTCAGTGGTAGGTGACTGAGTGGTAGGTGGCTCGGTGGTAGGTGGCTCGGTGGTAGTTGACTCAGTGGTAGGTGGCTCAGTGGTAGGTGGTGGGGTAGTTGTTGGCAGGGGGGGCAGAGTAGGCAGGAGTGTGCAGGGAGGATGGTTTTCCGGGAAGTCACAGCCCTGCAGGTCCTCCACAAAGACAGTTCCAGGCGGACAGTGGAACTCCCACACTCGCCACTTCCCTCCCTCCTGTAAGCATATAATACATTAATTACCACATGACATCTAAATAATAAAATCAAGCTTTGTATGTAGGTCTGTCTGTCTGTTCGTTTGTTTGTTTCTTTCACGAGAACGGTAATAGTCGTCGACCTATTTCTATTTGCATTAGGTCGAGATTTGTCAAGGGACTGTCAGAGAAATGCCAAAAAAAAAAAAAAAAAAAAAAAATGACGATCGCGCTCGACGCGACAGCAAAAGATTGTCTGAAATTGCAACGCACGAAAATATGTGAAAATCATTTTTCGACTTTATGGTCAGAATTGGTCATTGTGGTCTCAATAACGGTATGGCAACAAAGATAATGTTATTTGCAAACATTTTGTGCCGAAAAAGCTATTAGTTAGTCATGCTAATTTTTCCGGGCAAGCACTAGTTAGATTAAAATGTGGTGGAAGTTCGGTATTAATTTAGCTTTCATGAATCCTTACAGTATATTCTCACACGCGCCACCTCCCTTCCTCCAGCAACACATAGCGTCGCTACATATGAGTATATCGTGGAAAATTAATAAGACACCTTTTATTAGCATTTTCAGTATAAATCTTAAACCTGTCACCTCCCTCCATTGTGTAACATGTATTAGAATTAACACATGACGTCACTATACAAGTTGGAGGAAGTATCAAACCATCATTTATAAATCCCATCTCGGTATTAAAGCACATTTTTATCAATCTTTGCCGTATGCAACCCGCCATTTTTCATTCTCCTAGAACATACATTAAACATGTAATAGGCGTCCACACTTAAAGTGTGGAACGTGTTTGAGAGAGCGAGCGAGCAAGTCAGGCAGTGCTGAATATTCTCATGTGGCTCATCATCTGATTCCCTGACCTGAAAATACTAAAAAGAACTTATTATATTACACCAAAAATATTCCTTCACACTTCCTAAAACCAATACTCCTCTTGTAATAATTTTAGGTCTAGGGATTGGGACCAGGCAGGTTAATAATGACTTTGCTTTTTGCACACTCACAAAAATTATTTACACCAAATCTCTCGGTGTGCTCCGATTCGAATCAGAAATAAGAAATTTGGAGTTTCTCTCGTCGATCAGGGTATTGTATTAGTTTGACTCGGATTCAGTCAAAAATTTCCAAAAAAGCCAAACAGAAGGTATTATATGTTTTGAAAAGGTAAAATCTGGTTGCTCTCAGCAATCATTGGAAAATACTGCTGCGCTACCCACGCATCCTTAGACTGTAACTTCTTGTGCAGCTGGCTGTTACGCTAATCGCGTCATAAAAAATCGTTTTCTCGATTTTCGGAAAAGCTATTGGAAACTACGGGTTGTTTATGAAATAAAAATAATTGAAGATTTTTATGTGATTTCCAAATTGGCGTCTATCTTTCTCGTAACTTCAAAATTGGCTGAGATATCCGAAAAGTTAGCTACTGTACTACAGAGTTGTCCCATTTCTTGCTGGTGCGATAAATTTTTCGCTCGGGTACATATGTTGGGGGTCCAAACTGTGACTAAGTTTGGTGTTCGAGCGAGCAAAGCGAGCTCAAACAATTAACACGTAACGTTTGCATATGAGTTGAAGTAGGTATTGGTCCACTATATGTTAAGTCTTAGTATTGTCATCTTACCCGCCTCTTTTTCTCCTGTTAACACATACTGTATTAACACATTACGTCTGTATATATTTTTAAGAAATTTTCAATCAGTCGCAAGTTAAACACTTGAGTACCACTATATCCAATCAATGACATTATTGCTATAAACAGTAAGCCTGTGTTGATGTGCCGTAGCAAATTTATGTTCTGTTACATGGAATATTCCGACCAGTCAGTATATGCTGAATTTCGTCAGCATATAATCAGCTTTTCTTTAAACAACCCTGGTGTCATAAGCATTAGAAGGCTACTAAACACATTTTTCCCTAAATGAAGACACTTATTTCTTTGGTTATATTAGAACTTCTTCCTATTTGTCGTCCCATTCATTAAGCACAAAAGAACAGCTATTTGATCAGGAACGTCCCTTTTTCATACTGTTATCAAGAAATGAACAGATGGCCAAAGTAACAGGTAACATCAGTTGAAAGTTACGTGGAAATGTAGTTGAAAGAAATTTCTCAAGATAACCGGCATGTTTGATCAAATTTTATAACTTAAAGTACAGGTTGACATGCACGTACTCTATCGCATATTAGTGTTTTCTCTTTGTGAATACGATGACAATACAGTCATCCCCAAACTATTCATCTTTTGTTGCAGAATAAAGAACCTGCAAGGGTAACACTACAGTTTTTTCCATAATGCGCATCAAACTGGGCAAGTCTCCTCTAGAGATCCTGGAATTACACCAAACGATTGACAGACAGTTGGGGATTGTTTAATGTCCGTCTAGAGTACAATACTGATTTCAAAATAGATGGGTAGGTAGGTCTTTAGGTAGCTAGTAGGCTACGGCATCACCACAGTATTGCTATTTTGAACTCACCTTGCCTTTCGTACCGTTATTATTATTATTTTTTTAATCACAGCATCTCCATTTTCAGCTGATGTTTCCTTCCATACTTTTTTTTTTTATCACACTATTGCCATTTTCAACTGATGCTGCTTTCCGTAGTTTTTTTTTTTTTTTTACTGCAGCTGGTGTTGTCTTCTGTAACGTTGTTTTGATCACAGTATGATGACTTTCACATGATATTGTCTTCTGTGTCTTTTTTTTTTTTTTTAAATCACAGTATTATCATTTTCAGCTGATTTTGACTTTGTGCCGTTATTCTTATCACTCAGCGTCGATGGCCGGACTGCATTAGTTGTTTAAAATGGAGTGATGTCTCTTATAAGTTCTGCATTTATGTAGTTTCTTATATGACTTAATAACAAGGAATCTATAAAATAAATAAATGTGACCTCAGTTTATATCTGAACACCATAGATTCGTAAAGGTTTTAGCGCCAGAAATCAGCCTATAGGAGATCAGCAAACGACTTTCTTTAACTTAGGAGTGGTTTCTTGTACTATAACGGATAAAAGCACTCTCAGCTAAATCTTGCATGACATCAGAAATACTGAGTGTTTATTTTTCATAGTTACAGACGATTATATTATTTTACTTAATGTGTGACATTTGGGTCTCATGGGGTTTACATGTAAAGGAAGCATAAAGCAGATTCGTGTCTACAATGCAGCCACCCAAATGAAATATTTCGAGGAATTAATTACAGGTATGTTGCCATCTCAGAGCATTTTGAAAGACAGTGCAATTTCATTCCAGTAGTTTAAGTCACTCAGCATTGCTCATGTCCACCCAGCGCGCGAGGTAATTTGATAATCACAGTTAGATAAAGCAGGAGATCACATGAACATACAGCTCAGTAAGCAGAGGAAAATTAATGTCGGTGAACTGGAAACAACTGGAATTCCTGGTAATCATGTAGCCAGTGCATTATCATCATCGCTTCGCTTGGATAGAAATTTGCGCATCCATTGTGTGGGAATGGGAAGAAGTAATTTGATTTGGGTCCAGAGAGTTCAAAGATAACCGTCAGAGTTCTAGCGTGGTGCCGCTGTGCTCTTTGAAGACCCCCACTAACATCAGTAGATGCTGTTATGTTATTAACTGAATGGTTAAGAAATCCTTCGATCAAGTTGGTTAGTAACTTAAAAAGGTGAAGATCACATCAGAATAGCAAAAACACACAGGAACTTCTTGGCAAGCATGAAAAACAAGCATTACAAAACCCCAGGGGTTCACTAGAGAGCCGCTTATCCTCGTGTTTGGGATCAGTGGGCCGGAATGGGGATGTCTGCAGTTTCTTACAACCAACGTTTTGTAAGTAAACAATGTAAACAATCAGATGACTATTTACAGTTATAATCCGGTGTTATATATTGTTAATTATCGTTTTCTTTCCGTGGTTTGTTATTATTGCTAACCATATTTACATTTTAAGATTTGTGAGCACTCTTTATGTATCAGGAGCGACATAAAATCGACTTTATTATACCATCCTTTGTGGTCAGGAAAGTTTCATTAACGAATATAGCTAAGCCTGACGTAGCAAACCCCATATCATGGGTTTTCATTATATCTCCAGGGATCTAAGGAAATCCTTTGCCGAGGACGGCAGTAGCCCTATTTTGACGAACGGCGGCAGAAAATCAGGACATTGTGACGACTCATCTAAGAAAGGAAGGACGGTAGAGAGAGAAAAGAACGTAGGGAGGTTGGAAAGGAAGATATGAGATTGTTACGAAATATATGACCAGAAAATGACATCCATCTTAGAGAAAAGTATTTCCAGAATACAATCATACAAAGAAATTAAATAAAACAAGAAGTAATTAAGCGATAACGAATTAAAGGAAAGTTATGTGAGAAGAAAATGCTACTGTGTGCTTTGTTCTTCTGGCAGATCATTTACATTAGCGCTCGCGAAGCGAGAGAGTGTTTTGTTTGAATGTGTGTGTGTGTGTGGGTGGGTGGGTATGTATGTGTGTCTGTCTGTTAAAAAAATTACTCAGTTTTTATCCGATTTCAAACCAGCGTGGTGGAAAGACTGAGGGACAGCCAACGAGAACACCTATCATTATACTGAACAATAAGGCAAAGGTACATGTCTCAAGGTTAAGCAGAATGTAGCATTGCAAGCCTACAGTTTATCCAGTTTTGAGCAGACTTGGGAGAAGGATTAGGAGTAAGATAAGAATGAAGTGGTGTAATTTGGAGAAGAATCAATAAAAGTTAAAGGTCACAGGGCAAGGTCAGAATTCGACTCAGGTGTGTCCGTGTTAACAAGATAAGGAGCATTTTGATCCGATTTTATTAGTCTTAGTGGACACATAGTGGATCAGCCAAGATTTTTTTTTTTTTCGAACAACAGGGCAAGGGTGAAGGGTGAAGGGCACAGTGTAAAGCCACCACTAAAAATTTTTAACCATATTTAGACTAAACTTTGTGGAGGAGTTGAGGATCAGGTTACAATAAATGGATCCGGTTTTGAGAACAAACAGTCGAAGGTGAAGGTCACTAAAGAAAGGCCTACTGTAAGTCCAAGGCCACGGGACAAAGTCAGTTCAGTTTTGATACGATCTGAACCAAAATTGGTGAAAATGTTAAGGGTCAGGCAAAAACGAGGGGCTTCAATGCTGAGAACAGTTAGTTAGAGTTGAAGGCCACAGGGCAAGGTCAGAATTCGACCTCTGTGTCTGTGTGTAAACATAATAACTAAAACAGGTTCTGTTCTGATTTCGATTAAAATTGGTGAATGAATTCGGAATCATCCGAGGAGCTGACCTTGTGCTTTTAGAACAATACGTCACGGGTTTAGGTCATATGCAAGATCACGTTAAACAGTTTTTATTTAATATAGGTTAATCTTTGTTGAAGGGTTCAGGCAAAACAAAAAAAAAGAGAGAGAAAAGAAAAGGAAAGAAAAAAGAAAGAAAAAGAAAAAAGAAAAGGAAAAGGAAAAGAAATGATAAATAGTTTCGATTCTGAGAATGAAGGTCAAGGCCACTGGGAACACCAAGGGTCAGGGTCACTGGGCAAAGTCACCTCAACCAGTATTGTTCTGATATGAACTAAGTTGGTGGAAGAGTTAAGAGCTGGGCAAGAATGAAGTAATCTGATTTTGAAAGCGATGTGTCCAAAGTCAAGGTCACTGGGCAGCTCCAAAAATTCGGCTTTTACACCGGTTGGCAGGCGCGGGTAATGAACTTTCTCACTTCTCAGTACCTCTCCTTGTTTGCTAGGTGTGTAATTTTTGCAAACTGCTTTCAATTAACCTTGTCAGAGAGCCTTCCTATACGCAATATTGTGATATATATATATATATATATATATATATATATATATATATATATATAATCTCATCAGCCGTTTGAGTGTCCACTGCAGGACCGGCCTACTTGTATCCTGACCGAAGTGGGGACTATACAACCAATGTATCTCTACCAAGTGGCTTAGTCTGTCTGGTACAGATTGTATATAGGGTGAGAAGTGCTTGTAAGTGTAGTGTTGTAGCGGCTTTGGATGCGTGTGTAGACTGTGAACCAAGTGTAATCTGCCCGCGCAAGCCAACTGGGTGCAAGCATACTTTATAGTATGTGACACTGGTTCAACCACAGCACCCCTTGTGTTCGCCAAAGCAGTACGTGGCCAGAAGAACGTTCCCAAAGTTTATTACCCTGATGGGGCGCGAACCTTCGTTCTTCAGTGTATGAAAACGCACACTTTACCACTGTACCACAGAGGCTCATATATATATACAGGGTGTAACGCGACGTATGACAAAAACTTACACCAATGATCTATCATGTAATTTTGAGTATATTTTGTTCTATAAACATATGCTCTCTGCGACCCCAGTTCAGTACCCAACATTCGGCTGTTTTGTGTAAAAGCTTCGTCTCTTGCATGTGCCATTGCTTGAGAGCTTCGCAGGGCGACGGGAGACGAGTATTATTAGCTTATACTGTTGTACATAAAAATCCCATATCCTATCAGTACACACGAGTTTTAAGAAGAAACTTTACGTAGTCTATTGATTCTTTAACATCGTCATACATTCATGCAATTCTTTTGCGCAAATCGACTGTAATTAAGGATTAAATTCAAATTTTATGGCTTGGAAGGGAGTAGGGAAGGAGGGAGGACAGGCTGGTGTGTTGTTGCCAGTTGTGTAATATTTGGTTTGTAGAATGTTGCTACCAGCATTATCATAACACCCACAGCTCATTCGGTGAAAGAACATTACTGTACTGAGTGACTAGCATCACTTTAATCAGGAGTAATATTATTATTCATTACAATTTTTCTGCTGCAAGTAAACGTGGCACCATTTTTTTCATATGATGTTGACGTGAGAACAGTGATACAGGATTGCCAATGTAATGACTATGCAGCTAGACCTATTTTTTGCTTCTACTTGCAGCACTATTTAACATCTGGCAACATGATATCTACCTACATTCTGGATATTTTTGCCATTTTTAGGTGATATTCTAGAGATTTTATCGTATTTTCTGGCGATGTTTTGCAGTGTTTATTATCTAGCGACATTCTAGCAAGTTTTCAGGACTAAACTAGCGAGATTGATGATAAGGACTTGGCAACCCTGCGTGGCTGCGTCCACTGTCCTTTGAACGGGAACATTTGCAGGGGAGGTACACACTTCAAATACTGTTCTCCGCGTTCTGTTGTTCACCGAGTTTAGCTTCACATGTTCATGAAACAGCATGCCATGTATGTACAGCAATGAAGAATATGCAGATATCGTGTATTTTTTATGGATTCTGCGATGGTAATGCCAGTGCTGCAGAGAGAAACACAGGTGGAGATACCCAATGCGCCACGTTTACTTGCAGCATAAAATTTGTGATAAATAAAATTCTTCCTGACTTAAAGTGAGCCTAATCTCCCTTTGGAATAACGTTTTTTCACTGAATGAGCTGTGGGTGTTATGATAATGCTGGTAGCAACATCCTACGAACCAAATATTACACAACTGGCAACAACACACCAGCCTGTCCTCCTTCCCTCCCTACTCCCTTCCAAGCCATAAAATTTGAATTTAATCCTTAATTACAGTCGATTTGTGCAAAAGAATTGCATGAAAGCATGACGATGTTAAAGTTTCAATAGTCTATGTCAAGTTTCTTCTTAAAACTCGTGTGTACTGATAGGATATGGGATTTTTATGTACAACAGTATAAGCTAATAATACTCGTCTCCAGTCGCCCTGCGAAGCTCTCAAGCAATGGCACATGCAAGAGACGAAGCTTTTACACAAAACAGCCGAATGTTGGGTATTGAACTGGGGTCGCAGAGAGCATATGTTTATAGAACAAAATATACTCAAAATTACATGATAGATCATTGGTGTAAGTTTTTGTCATACGTCACGTTACACCCTGTGTATATATATATATATATATATATATATATATATATATATATATATATATATATCACAATATTGCGTATTGTCCTACCTGGTGGCACTCCTATTAATTTGCTTGGTGGCACTTCCATTGTCCTACCTGGTGGCACTTCTGTATTATCCTACCTGGTGGCACTCGTAAAACACCATGCAGTTGCCTCGAGGGTCAGCGTTGAATCCCTCCCTATGACAGATGGTGGTTGGGGCAGGTGTGGGCTCAGGTGTGGTCGTTGTTGTTGGATACTCCTGGGAAAATAAATACATCATCATCATCATTATCATAACAGTGGCGGCGGTAGGGAAATAAAAAAATAAACACTTCATCACCATAAGTATCATCATCATCATCATCACTATCGTTATCCTACGCCAATTTTCCACTTGTAATAAGGGTAGATAGAATACTTGAAAACGTAAATCACATATCTATACAAATAAGGCATAAAACAAATCCTTGAAAAACCCTGTGATAGTATGTTCAGCTCTGTCTAGAACATCATTACGGAATACTTTATAATGATTTACTTACATTCACCCTGTTCTCATAGCAAGTAATCTAAATGTTAATATTCTTATCTCTGCATGACTGGTACATTTGTCTCTCATCTTTAGTAACCTAATATGTAAACGGGTAAGGTTCAGCAAAACTAAAGTACATAGTCAACGGAAAACACCTTCAGTACATTATTGATCATCATCATCATCATCATCATCATCAGTGCGGCAGGCTCTTCTGTTTTGCTCTTGTGCCCACTTATATGTTTTCGACACTTAACCTCAGAATCTAAACCATTATACATAGGTGCACTCCTTTACCAATATTGTGTGTGTGTGTGTGTGTGTGTGTGTGTGTGTGTGTGTGTGTGTGTGTGTGTGTGTGTGTGTGTGTGTGTGTGTGTGTGTGTGTGTGTGTGTGTGTGTGTGTGTGTGTGTGTGTGTGATGAAAGCACTTATCAATAGCAGTTTTGCTAAAATATGACAGCAGTATATTCGGTGTTCCAGGGATTTAGTAGCTGGGTGAGACTGGAATCTAGGCCAGGCATTTATTTTGCGGTACATCTGGTTCGCTGATCAAAGCAGATTCTCTCTCTCTCTCTCTCTCTCTCTCTCTCTCTCTCGTTCCAGTTACCCGTTTCACTCAATCATCTCTTTTTTTCCACCCATCCATCTTTAATTATGTCCCTCATTCCATCCATTCACTCCATCTGTATATTTATTTTGCGCATTCATAACATTCCTATTACGTCATTTCATTCATCCACCTGCTCATCAACTTCTGAATCCTCGTAGTCATGTATCCACATCTCAGCACATCCTTTGTCCATCCATCCATCCATCTTTCTCTCCAAAGTTTTGTTCATTCATCCACGCATCCTTTCATTCATTTCTCCATCCATGCACCTAGCTTCGATTAGGCCATTTCTCCAATTTTTTGTTGAACCTTCCCAGAGGCGGCATGTAAAAACACCTTTGTCACAGAGGTACCGATTTGCTGAGAGACTGATTATCGTGCCTCAGCCAGCCCTGCACCTGGCACACGTTTTATTGCTGTACTGCGGGACTCCTCTGCTGTTGAGTTTCTTGGTCAGAGGAGTTATGAAATTGTGAAAACTGGTACTTAGCCTGTGAAAATGTGTAGAAAACGTTGAAATCTGACGCGTTGGTTTTGGTAGAGGTCGGCGCCCCTCAGTTTTGCTCAATGATGCACCTTTTTCTAGATACTTGAGTTTTGCGAAAATCTCAGTTTAGTTTTGGTAATTCTGTTTCACATGGATGAGTCTGGGTAAGTGTGGATAGGTCTGAGTTTGAAATTTGGTAGGATAGGTCTGCCATGAGGTTGAAGGTAAATTTTATTTGAGAGAAAAAAAACTTTGTGTTAGAGCAATTGTTAGGGTTAAATAGATTGATAGATAGATAGCCAGACATATAGATTCAAGGGCAGAGAGGTAGATACGAGTATATATTCGGTTAACTAGCTAGTTGAGTGGGTGAAAGAGAGATACTGCTGGATGAATGGCTGGAAGGATACACAGATAGACGACTTTGCGGGTAGTGGTTGAAATAGAAAAGTGAATGAGCAGATAGAGAGATAGACTGGAAAGATTAGGTAGGTGATGGGTGAATGGATGGATGGATAGATACGTGGATATAAATGGCTACGTCATGTATTCGAATGCACAACGCGATGGATTGTCAAACGTCACAAGATTATCCGTTCTCTCTCGAGTTTGAGGACAACCTGAAACATTTTTTGCCGGGCTCTTGTGTTTCTCAGTTAACCCATTCAAAGGGCAGGAAACAGCATGGCATCTCTTGATCTTTCTACTGTTCACTTACATACTTATTCATTCATTCATTCATTCTTGTATTTCTTACCAACACATCCATTCACTCACTTTCCCATCCATCTGTAAACTCCCATTCCGTCTGTTCATCCAGTCTGTTCACCAGTTACAATCCTTCTCCCTACCATTTATCCAGCTCGTCTGTCAGTCATTCCATTTATTCATCCCTCCACTCTTCTATCCATATGTCCGTGTGCCCATCTTTCCATCCCCCAATCCACCAATTTATCATTCCATCCATGATCCAACCATCTGTTTATCGTTTTACCTTCTACATCCATCCTCTTTATTCATCCGCCAATCTATCTGTCTATAGTATCTATCTATCTATCTGTCTGTCTATCTGTCTGTCTATCTGTCTACCTATTTATCTGTCAATCTATCTATTTATCCATCCGTCCATCAGTTCATCTATCCAGTCATAAATGCGTTCATCCACCCACCCACCCTCCCATCCATTCAATCATTCATTCATCCATCCATCCATCTATTCATCCATCGACCCACTCATCCATTCATTCATTCACTCTTTCATCCATTCATTCATTCACTCTTTCATCCATTTAATCATCCATTTTCATCCATTTAATCATCAATTTTCATCCAACCTTCTACCCACCCATCCCTCCTTGCCACCACCCACTTACTGTTGTGGTGGTAGTGTTGGGCCCTATGGTAGTGGTAACGAAGGGGATGGGAGGCGGGTTAGGCGTTGGGATAGGCTTTCCGTCCCTTAGAACAGTGCGGATAGTCCTGATGACGGGGAAGGTCACCACTCCCTCACTTCTTTCCCCTTCCTTTTCCACTCCCACGTGGTTGGCACAGTAGCCGTGGAAATCGTCGGTATCCAAAGACCATACCATTGCCCCAGCCAGTCCGTGGGCTTTGATGTAGGTAGCCTGTGGGGTAGAGAGTAAGACCGAGTGGGTAAATGTGTAACTGATAAAATAGATGTTTAGAGGAGAGGCGAACGTTATGTCAAACTTATTCTGTGCACAGAATCGAACTGCAGACTTTCCATTTCCGAGATGCAACGGAATGACGTGTAAAGCAAGAGTCGTGGGGTAAGCTAAGGTAGCGTGAGGGCGCCGCCACGCCAGTGTCGGAATTGGATATAATCTAACGCAAATTGTCAGATCGTTAAGGTCGGATATAAAGCTGGATTATGAACACTTCGTTTCATTTAGTTACGTTCTGGTCAATCTATTTCTCACCGTTAGACATGATGCAGTATTATGGTAAGAACGTGACCCAGTGAAACGAGGTGTTCTTATTCCAACATTACTCGTAGCGTGCGTAATCGGACAATTCTCGTCAGAATATGTCTGATTCAGGCCTTGGTGTGGCAGCGCCCTAAGGTAGAGTGATGCAGGGTCAGGCAGACTACTGGAGCACGGTAAAGGAGACTGAGTCTAAGAAAAGTATAATGTGTCAGACTGGGGTTGTCTGAGGTAAACTAAGGAAGAAAGAGGTAGAATGAAAGATTGAAGTAAATTGAGAGTGAGTGACTGAGACAGACTAGTGAATGAGGTAGAATTAGGCAAACTGAGTAAGGTATAATGAGGAACTAACCTTGACAGCGGCCGAGGTAGGGTCGTCGTAGCCGCACCACTGCCTGCCCTCGTATGCGTATGGCGACACCATGCTTCTGTCCCGCACCACCGTCCACCCGCCCACGCCCTCACTCTCACAGATCTGCGAGTGTAATAATATGGGATTATACGGGCTCATATGAGATTTTTCCATGTACTAGTGTAAAGAGGTCGCCTGCTATGAGCTCCTGGGGATTGTTCTTTTGTTATTTTTTAAAAGATGGTAATAACATCACCCTTCCGATAATGAACTTTTACACTAGCGTGGGCGTTGGCCCAGAGATAGTAAGTTTTGATGTGTGTGTGTGTGTGTGTGTGTGTGTGTGTGTGTGTGTGTGTGTGTGTGTGTGTGTGTGTGTGTTTAAAAAAACTGACAGTCAGTTTTGATCCGATTGTAATTGAACTCGCTGGAAGGCTTGAGTGTAGGCCATTGATCTGAGTATTGTTTGGGGGCGCAGTAGGTCAAGGGTCAAAGACATTTGTACGGGTAAAAGTCAGCTTCAGCAGTTTTGATCCGATTTAGGTCATAGCCTACTGGGTGAAATGGTGAAAGGCAAGGCAAGAACGAAGGGAACTGATTTTATGAACAACAGTCAAAAGTCAAGGTCACGGATAAATGAAAGGTCATGGTCATATAGTTTTGATTTGGCGTAGACCAAATTGGTGGAAAGGTTGAGGACGAGACAAGGATGAAGGGATTCGATTTTGAGAACACTAAGTTAACAATGAAGATCACACAGCAAGATCAAATTTCAACCCGTGTGTCCGTGTGTGTGGACAAGATGACCAAAACAATTTTCATCTGATTTTAACCAAACAGTACGCTGAGGTCAGGAAGAAGTCCCCACTTTTTTTTTTTTTTTTTTTTAAGGATGGTAAGTCAAAAGTTAAGGCCACAAGGTATAGTCAACCAAAAGTTTTTTTTTTTTTTTTTCCATATCGCCCAATCTTTGTAGACGGGTCCAGAATTAAAGCAAGGTTGAAGGAATTCGATTTTGAGAACAACTTATCAGATGTCAAAGTCACAGGGTAAGGTCAAATGTTCGAGCTCAACTTATTTACTTGATTTCGATATTTTTATTATCGAAGCTTGGTTAGATCATATCTTAGTTTTAAATGCTGTATTATGCGAGCATTACTATTTACGTGATAATGCTTACTTTATTTTGTCTAATATGTTACATTTACACGGAAATAAGTAGATTTACATTAACATAGCTAGGGAATGTCGCTCTAGATAAAAGTCTGTATTTTGATTTTTCAGTAAAGTTAGTGAAGCTTATTAGGCTACAAAACTTGTGAAATACTGTACAAGAACTGCATAATAGGTTAATGCATTATCATTGCAGTTATAATGGACAGTCGTTGTATAAATGCCCTACAATATAATCATTACAATAATGAAAGCTAGTAAAGAAGTGCAATATATAACCTGTATTATCATAAGATTAGAAGAGCAGTGATGGAGAGAGTAAAAATATGCCTGCCATTCTTATGCTGTGATTCCATATCTATTGTACAAAGTTGAAGAGTCATGGACAGTGTAAAATACAGCCTATATTGCTATTACAGTTTAGAATCTGAAATGCAAAACAGGACCTACATTATTGTAAACTGAACAAACTATGAAAATTATTCATCAGCCAGCAGTACAAACGTGCACAACCTACATAATTTTATAAGTGGTGATGTAGTGCATATAATTGTTAACCATATACAGTAGTACTTTATTATCTTCTTAATATGAACTGTACCGAACATTATGATAACTATTTAATAACCTAAATATTAATTACGGTTGTACAGGAATGTGCACATCAAAGTTTTTTCAGGGTCTAGTAGCTTACTCCGTACTGTACACCATTGCTGCTGCAGTCACAATGCAAATATGAATTTCATAAGGCTTTGCCAGCAACACTTTTGTGTAATATCATCAAACCATGGAAAATTATTGTATTAAAATTTGTATGTATACAAAACGCAGCCTGTTATCTTCCTGACAGCCAAACATTTTGTATAAATTTCAAGTATCTTTGCCAACGATCTCACAGCCGATGTCAGTTGTTATACTGGGGCTTTAACGAATAATTCATCGGTTTAAAAGTACATCTACTCCTCAGAATCATCAAGTAAAAGGTTCCCAAATTCATGTCTGGCTTAAAGTTCAGACTTGAGCAACAGCTCAGCCTGTGCATTGCAAGGTCTAAGGCTAATTTTTGCATAATGGCTTTTGGCGAGCAAATCTCAAGTCCTACTTGAAACTGACTCAAGCCTAGTTCTTGTATTTGGTCCTATATGACGTGCGATTAAAATACGCAGTATGCTGTAATAATTTACTGTTTAGTACAGAATGAAGTCTGTTGTGTTATATGCGCCTGAGCACATGTGATTAACGTTGCTCCTAGTGCAGTAAGGCATGCCTGGCCTCGTGTATATTTTTGCATGATATGGCAACGCTCTTGCAATAGCACGTTAATGCTATATGAAACTAAATTAATTTAGATTCAACATCATGATGTTGAATTTGATGTGTTCCACTGATTCCCTTGCTCCTCCTTCCTGACTTAACATCTCTAGCAACATAATACCATCCCCAGGTATACACCAGAGTTTTGTCTGAAACTGGAGAGATTTTGAACATAGGTTAATGGACTACATGTGTTAGACTGCTAATGAATATCAGCATCAACATTTTAATGAAGTAACATATGGTAGAGAGTGGAATCTGAAGCAGCTGCTGTTTGCAGATGATACTGCACTGGTGGCTGTTTCAGAGGAGAGATTGAGACAGTTGGTAGAGGAGTTTGGAAGGGTGTGTGAAAAGAGGAAATTGAAAGTAAATGATGATAAGAGTAAAGTGATGAAGTGTACGAAGTTGGTAGATGGTAGGGGGATGAATATAGTTTTGAATGGTGAGTTGCTTGAGGAGGTAGAGTGTTTTAACAATTTAGGGCCTCATGTTGCAGTGGATGGAAGAATAGATGTAGAAGCGAATTTTAGAATGAATGAAGTAGGAAAGGTGCTGGGAGGAATGAAGAAAGTGTTTAGATGTTCGCTTAGAATGGATGTAAAGAGATGGCTGTATGAGGGTGTTGTGGTACCTACTGCTTTACATGGGGCTGAAACATGAAATATGGGTGTAGCAGAGGAAACGTTTGAGTGTAATGGAGACGAGGTGTCTGATGAGTGTGTGTGGAGTGACACATGAATCGAGTGAGAAATGATGAAGTGCAAAGGAGAACTGGAGTTGTTCGGGGGATGGCTGATCGCGTTGAGCAAAGGGTGTTGTGATGGTTTGGGCATATGGAGAGAATGGATAATGAGCGATTGGTGAAAAAGATAACTAGATCTGATGTGAGAGGTGTAAGGCTGAGAGGAAGACCACGAATAGGATGGATGGACAGTGTAAAGAGAGCGCTGGATGCTAGAGAGATGTCTGTTGAGCAAGGAAGAGTGGCTGTGCGTGATAAATGAATGGAGAGAAATTGTGAATGAATAAATGATGATGCAGCCCTGAGGGGATATTCTCCCGCATTTTGTCTGATCAGCTGATCAGGTCAAGTGCGGGTAAGGGGATGGGTCCATTATGATGTGGCAGGGGTAAACCAGCTCTGCTGTCGGGCCTTGCTGCGGATGTCACTAATTGCACTGCGCAGTTGACCCTCGTGCGGTGTGGTGCGGTGAGGATCTGTCCCTTCTCCCCTCGGGGGCTAAGATGCGAATGAATGTGTGTGAGTGGATGAGTAAATTGGGAGTGTGTCGTCCTGTCTCGGCTACCTCCCTTTCCTTGGGGGAAGCAGCCTAGGTATACAGATAGATAGAACATACGTGGCACAGTGTACTGGGGTTGTCACTGGCAGTTGTGTAAGGCTGCTGGTAATTATGCTGATGTAATTTTCTTACATAACTACTAAACTGCGTCCTGTAATTACTGAATAGACCTTAGAATCCACCACTTTGAACAATTCCAGGATACGGCATTTACTGTGTTGCTGGAGAGTAGGGCACTATTATGGCAATTAGGAAAGAAGTCCGCTGCACAGTCATCTACAACATGATTCAGACAACACAACACCAGTATGGAACAATCTCACGTTGTGGAGTAGTGTCTCATAGGTATTGTTCTGGAATTCTAAATATTTATGTATTTGGTTACTAAATTATTGTGCATAGGTATCAAGACATATGACCCCTTTCCCCCCTCCCCCTCCACTCTCGACTCCTTACTCCACCTCTCCCACATACACCAACCCATGCCATGTCTCGCTTCCCCACTACCAGCCACTAATGAAAGTTTCGGAGTTTTGAGCCATTGCAGTCTGAGTTTACGACAATAGAGAGGTGGACTGGCAATGCTGACTGTACTGGTTGGAGGTAAAAGAGGCTGCACCATCATTGAAAACTCTTGTTAATGTGGTGTATTGACTTCTTGTGTTTATCAATGTCTCCGTCACCGTCACCACCATCGCCATTGTCATCACAGTTTTGAAAGCCATTGCGATCACCATCATCACCACACTAGCACCATTTCCATCATCACAGTTATCAATATCACTGTCGTGGTCATCATAACTAACGCCATCACCATTACTATTTGATCATCGTCGTCATCGTCGTCACCATCATCATCGCACCTCATTCATATTATGGCAGGGTTGTATATTTTATTGACCTTTGTACTGTAGAGATATTTCGCACACCATCACCAGACACTTTCCATCCATCCATCATCCCATCTTGTACTGCTCCATCAATGTTTGAAGGTAGTGCTATAAATTGATAACAGACGGAAGGTATAATACACACATACGAGTATACAATAATTCTCTCTCTCTCTCTCTCTCCGTCCACCATTGGCTCAGTTATTGTTCTCTGACTCTTCGTTACTAACTCTGACTCTCACTGCCTAACTAACTGCTATTGCCCCTCACTAACTCATTCTATCTGTTATTCTCTGGCTCTCTAAACTCTCCCGAAGGCTGGAAGGTCTTTATAAATCCTCCACTCCTCCATCTTCACCTACCAGAACAACTCAGAACATTCCAGAGCATAGGACAGAACTCACATTTTCTCGCGCAGTAATGCATTTAAATTAAGAATGCACAATGACAATAAGGACAAGAATTAATTATAAGGTAAGATAGAAAGAACATAATACAGAAATGACGAAATCTGTAGAATGTTCCTCACATCTACAGATACAAACCACTAACCCAATCCTACGGCAGGACACTTAATTTCTAGAAACATCCTCACATTTCCAGATAGAAACACAAACCTAATCCTACGGCACAACACAGTTTCAAGGATTTTCCTCACGTCTCCAAAGATAAACCACTAACCTAATCTACCGCCATAACAGCTGTAAACGCAAACATTCTCTGTCTATTTATCCCGCAGGAGGATCCGTAGTGATAATAATACAAATCTCAAAATGTATGTCAAACTTCTTCCATTCCGGTGAACCACGGCACTGTGAAATAAAACTCCCTGATATTGCACTCAGAAAATAAAATTTTCACGTCGAAATCCCCTCAGTGATGACGTTCTATCCCTAAATCCTTTTAATACAGTGATGTAGGTATATTTATTTAGTCTTGCTATCCCCATCCGGTTTCATTCAACTCAGGTGATTTTTTTTTTTTTTTTTTTTTTTTTGAATGGGCCAGAGAAAGCAGTCTCTAACTCCCCTAGCTCCAACAGTACTTACCAAACAAAATACACACTTATGGGAGTACCAAGAATGATGTGAAAAAGACGTCCACGGGGTGAAAAAAGGTTTTTAAATCAGTTCTGGCACCCGGACGGTCACCTTGCAGGAAAATATTGCAAATATCATGACCAGCGTCACTCACAGGGTCAGGGGTGCGTGATATTGCAAGTCCACTCTATCCCACCCACACTCACCCACCCACCCACCCACACCACTCTTGCCTCATGCACGGTCACTCACCCCCACTCTCCCATGCCACTCTGTTGTCCTCAGACTTACTCCTCCGTTTCCCACAACCCCCGGAAATATTGATAAATAATAATAAAATGGTCATGAAAGGACTGGAGGAATTTGGATGAAGGAATATCTGAACACTGCATAAACCGCCGAGATAGTTCTGGATATTTTGGAGATCGTGGCCCTGGGTTTTGTTGCTGTACACCAGGAAACCATTTACTACGTTGGGTGGTAACCATATAACCAAATTATGGCTGCAGGTGGCATAGTGGGTAATTATTGCACTCCAATCGGACTGAGCCGGTGAAGGTTTATATCCAAGGGATGGTTGGGGTTGATTGCTCATGTATTCCCACTCAGGGATGAGTGAGGCTGGTCACTCTCATCTTAAATGTCGGGACCAACTGCCTAGCCCCGGGCACCTACGCTTCTCATGGGGCAGTGTAGGATTGGATGATGGATGGATGGATTATTATTATTATTATTATTATTATTATTATTATTATTATCATTATTATTATTATTATTATCATCATTATCATCATCATTACCATTATCATTATTGTTATTATTGTTGCTGCTGTTTTGTTGTTGTTGTGGTTGTTGCTGTTATTGTTGCCGCTGTAACTGTTATCATAACTATTTTTATTATTGTTATTATTATTTATCATCATTATCATCAACATCAGCAGCAGCAGCAGCACTCAGTTTCCCAGTGTTATTAATGAGACAATCAGAATTCAAAACAAGGAAAAGGAAGACATAAAGTAAAACTATTATCATAATTAGCCACACTTCCGAGCAGTCTAATTTGTAAAGCCTGCAGAATATCAGCAGCTTTCTGTACAAAATCAAAATGAAAAATATGAATGTAGTCAGCGCTAGGAGTCAGCTTTAATGTGTACCCACTCCTTTAAAGGCTATCTCGGGTAACCTGGTAAGTGCTCTGCATTCCCAGGAGATTCTTTTCTGATATATGTTGGGCGATATTACTCTGCCGACAGAAACTTCCTGCACTCAAAATATTATCAATATATGCCTGGCTTATTCTTCAGTCAGCCATCTTGGACTGATAGTATTTTCTGAAAGCATGTTTCAGTTATTTGAATATATGCTCCTTGATTCGTAACTCTAATTCTTTTCTTCTGAATGGAAAATAGTACAGGTGATTATAATAATTTTGTGCATTTTTTCCTTGGGTATTCAGAGACATTGTTCTCTTCTTTATCTGGCACTTTCATCGCTTCAGTACCTTTGTTATATCACCCTGACTCTCCACATTGCTAATGAGTACAAAGGGTGTTACCTTAGCTGGTTATACCACAAAGTTCTGATGTCAAGTAGAATTTTAGACATACCTCCGTAGATACTTTATCTTGGACACAAACGCAAGCACTTTTTTTTTATTTTTTGTCATTTGTACATTGCGTCTTCTAATCTTTTGTGACCGCCAAATGATTTCATCAGTTGACACGTGTCATGTGGTAATCATGGGATTGGAGGCAGTTCTAATTACCCTCTTCAACATCACGACATCTCGGGTATACTTTAGTTTTCTAACCTCCACGCGATTTTTGTCAGTTCAAAAGAAATCTGTAGTACTGACAGGGTTAGGAACAATCTCCTTTAATCACCTTTATTACAAGGAGATCTTGCATATTTTATTATCATTGCTGCCTTACTGTTTTTGTCACCTACGGAGAGACTTCTGATAGAGCTAAAACCGAGAATATGTAGATGAACATTGTCATCTTAACTATCTGTTTGTATTTACCATTTAATCCCTTACTACTCGTAGGAGGACGTCTTTATTTAACTCGTGTTCTCCAGGCGATTTATTCAGCTTAGGAGAGATTTCCCGAACTAAAAGGTTTGGGTATAGTCGCCATTAACCCATTCATCACTGTGGAGTTTTAACAAGCCGAATAGAATCGTCAGATAACATTAAGGAAAAAATTGCAATTGTGTCCTAGGGATGCAAGGGTAAGCTGAATAAAGAAAAGACTCCATAAAGTTGAGATTTTTCACTGCATTCCCATTTTTCGTTATTTCTCTTCATTGTTTTCTTCTATTTCATCTCTCTTATTATTATTCTCTATTTCGCTATTTTTCCCCGTCACTTACACTTATTCCTTTCATCTACTCCCTCGCCTCCACCCTCTCTTGTTTCCCATCTGCTTCTTTCTGCTAATCATCATTCTTCTTTTTCCTCTTCTTCTTCTTCCTATTATTATTACTATCCTCCTTCTCCTCCTCCTCCTCCTCCTCCTCCTCCTCCATTCAATCTCCCCTTCTGCATTTTTATCATTTCCTTCACCTGTCGGCGGCCATCCATTGCTATTCCACGGCCCTTCTTCACAAACTTCCCTATTTTTGGTGATATGAGAAAAGCAAGAGGAGAAAGTTTTAGTCTTTCTTCTTTCTTTACATCTTTCTCATTTTTTCTTTTTCTCATTTCCCTCTCCACCTCGTTTCTTCATTTTTATTTTTCCCTCTTCCTTCTATTTTTCTTCCCTTTTCATTCCCGTTCTTTTTTTCTTTATTGGTATTTCTTGCTGTTTTGCTTTCTTCTTCTTTTTCTTCCTTTATTCCTTCATAATTCCCTTTTCCTTACCTTTTTCCTCCTTTTTTTAACCATTAACCTTTTTCCTCCTGTAGTAAGTTAATTTTAAGCTATATATGAGTTTCCTTTATATTTTAATTCTCCCTCTTTATTGCCTTCTTGACTGGTTCCTTTGATCTTGGTTTCTATCACTGTTTATTAACTTACCTTTATTGGCATCTTTCTTTATTTAATTGCTTTTCATTTACATAATTATTTCCCGTTGAATGAATCCCTCCTGCATTTGACTTTTAAAAAAATTCTTTCAGTCCTTGTCTCTCCACTGTTCTCCTGTCTCCTCCTACCTTCCAGTCTCCTCTCCCCTCCTTTCTTCTCTCCCCTTCTGCCTCTCTCCTGTCTTTCCGCATTCACTATCCCTGAAAGCCAGCCCAAGAATGTGTCTGCCAAAATATTTCAGAGTTTTAGAAAAGTTAGTGAAATGCTTTTCACTCATATCCCTTGTTATTCTCTCTCTCTCTCTCTCTCTCTCTCTCTCTCTCTCTCTCTCTCTCTCTCTCTCTCTCACCTCGTTATATCCAAGTATGCCTGGTGCCCTTGTGTATGGTCCTGGTGTGCCTGGTTGTGGTGCGGGGGAGTACACATCGTGGCTGGCGGCGGACGAGAGGGTGAAGCATCGGCCATACGAGCCCACACCCATCACTAGCTTGGAGGCGGGGAGGCCCAGGTGTAGCCAGTACCTCACAGCGTAGTCCTGGCCAGGGTAGATGAATGTCTCGCCACAGGTATCGTTTATCATACGAGCTATATAGGCTAATCAGATAAAATGCAAAAGTACAACAATCCACCTACAGATATAATGTATTTTTGTATGATGGAAACTATAAAAGTTACAGTAAACAAACAAACAAACAAAAATGATATGAATGGGGAATCCACCCACGAAATCAAAATATGAGCAGATATGATGCAAACGTCAGGCAGATAATAGAGGGTGACTCATGCGTTGTTCCACCCGTGTCAGTTCTCGTGTGCTGCGGGAACGACTTAGTTTTACCAATGTATAGCCACCGTGAATCCCCCCTTATCCCTCAAAAAAAAAAAAAAAAAAAAAAAAAAAAAAAAATCATAGGTGGTCTTATGCCAGGTATAGGTAACCTGTCAGTGGCTGCCTCATACCAGCACGCAAAAATAACCCACTCCCACACCCATATCAGCAGACCTCAAGAGCCGTTTCCGGAACACGCGAGAATTTGCAAGGGAACGCAGTATATGGGTCGTTATACACCAACAGTTCTACTCACGACATTAAGCCAGAGAGCGGGTCCCGTGTCCTTGGCGTAGGGGAAGAGTGGCTCGTGGTGGTGGGCAAATTTCTCCCAGGACCCGTGCATGTCGTACCCCATCAGGTTAACGTAGTCTAGGTATCTGAGGGGTACATAGGGGGTTGAGGGAGTGGCAGGGGAAGGCGAGACTAAGGGAGGGAAGGGAGACGGCGGAGTGTGGAAGGGAGGGGGAGACGCAAGGCAGAGTAGGGGAGAGGGATGTGGGGGACGAATAAGGAGGATGGATATTGGAAAGTTAGGAAATGGCGTATGAGAGTCAGGGAGGGGGGATAAAGGGGAAGGAAGGAGGTTAAGTGGAAAGGAGGTTGAGAGAGATGGGGGAGTATGTGATGTAGAGGGAGAGGAAGCAGATGTGGTTAGATGGAGAGGAGAAGCTCACCAAATTCACTTTGACAAGGGTTTTGCCTGGCAGATGATGGATTAGAGGTAGAGCTACAGCAGAGTAAAGGAGCGAAGAGAAAGGGTACAGGAAATTGAGGGAGAGATGGAGGGGAAGAGGATTGAGACGAATTTAAGAAAAAAGGGGGGATGTGAATAAGGATTATTGTGAATGTGGACAGGGTAAGAAAATGACAGGGGAAAAGGAAGAAAGTGAAGTGGGAAGAGGAAGGGGAAGGGAAGAAGGATAAATCGGAAAGGGAAAGAGGGGAATGGAAGTAAATAAAGCGAGAAGGGGGAGGGTAAAGGAAGATAATAAAATGAGAAGGGAGAGGGTAAAAGAAGATAATGAAGTGAGAAGGGAGAGGGTAAAAGAAGAAAATGGTGGGAAGAGGGTAAAGGAAGAAAGTTTATGGGGGGGAGGAGAAAGATAAATGAGAAATGAGGGGAGAAAGGAAGAAAAATAAATGGGAAACGGAAGGGAAGAGGAAGAAAAGTCAATGGAAATGGGGAGGAAAATGGAAGAAAGTGAAATGAGAAGGGGAAGGGAAATGAAGAAAGGAGAAATTGGAGTGGAAAGGGAGGGTCCATCCGGTTCAAGTTATATAGTGTACAATATGTACAGTCTAACGTAAGTGTTCGAGGATTTCATTCTTCTAATGATATGACACGACGATGGCTGAGTCTGAAGGCTGCCTTTTTGCCTTGCGCATTTATATCATTACTGGGTATTAGATTTTGACAGGAAATGACGATATATTATTAACGAAATTATTAATAAGAGATTCACCTTACGCCCAGCCACACCGTCTATTCAGAGATAGCAGAAGCGACAGCGCTCACTGTGAAGTCCATTGCACCCAGGTTCTCGAATTTACAATATTGAATATATTGCTGAGTGTACAGAACATGACTGGCAGGCAAGTGGGTGGGGCTAAATCCGGGAGGGGAGGGGGCGAGAGACAATAAGAGAGATACAAGCAACATAAAACATAAGCCCGTCTCCGGCTACACGCCTTAGAGGTAAATGCGGCTGCACCCCACCTATTTTCCTCCCATGATCCTGTTTTCGTATAGACCAATATTCCCTCATGTATCTGCTTCCTCCCTGGACCAATATCTGCCATGGACGTATTCCCTCCATGGATGCATTTTCTCTCCATGGGGGACACCATTGTCCCAGCAGACTTGTTTTACCATTAACCTGTTTTCTCAATATGAGGAATACCTATTCTCCACAAGTACCTATTTTCGCCATGGACCTATTTCCACGATGAAATATTTGTTCACGTGGACCTATTTTCACTATGGATGTATTCTCTCCATGAATCTCTGAACCCAAATACCTATTCCTCCATGGACCTGTTTCCTCCCAGTGGAGACACCTGTTCCTCACATAGACTTTCTGTATTTTCTCCAGTGGCCTTATTTTTTTTCTCATAGACCTATTACACCAGTGGACCCATTTTTAGCCAGTGTACCTATTTTCCCACTTGAGTTCATTATCTCTAAAAGAACTGTTTCTCATGAACCTGTTTACCCATGGTCTTATTTTCCCACGGACCTACCTTTCCGTGGATGTACTATAATATATTCTCCAAGGACTTATTTTCCCCCATATAGCTCTTCCCCAGTGCAGTGACACGTATTCCCCAAATGGACCTACTGTCTCTCATGGACTGGTTTCCCCATGGACGTATGACAGAGAGAGAGAGAGAGAGAGAGAGAGAGAGAGAGAGAGAGAGAGAGAGAGAGAGATGAAAAAATCGATGTATAATACACACAAACTGAAGGCTGTAATTAAAAGACTACTAAAATTTAGAATGAGGATGAGACTATATGAATAATATCTGGGAGGCAAGGGAGCGACAAAATATATAAGCAAACTGAATTTGAATGTTTTTCCTTGATCCTTACTTACTGAGCTATTTTTCCTACATTCCAGTGACCGGTCCTGACACTCAGAGGAACAATACTTGAGGACCGAACAGAGATCAGTGAAGTGGCAGAATACAGCTAAAGAGGGGACATGAGATGGGCTGGAAATGTCACTCTCTGGAACGGGCTTCGAACCTGCACTTGCCCAGCCCTCATGACCAAAGTGCGTCAATTTTCCACCCGCACCACTGCCACTACCCAATCACATTCAGGTACTGTGTTTCTTTTAAGTCGACCATAACTAAGCAACTCCCATCCGTATGATTTTTGTTATTTTGTAAACTAGTTGTAGTACAAACGGTAAGTGTATTTTTTGTAACCAGTAAACATTCATCTATCTCTATACCTGTCAGTCTTTCTTGTTAATTATCATTCTGTTCATGTATATACTGGACGAGCCAGTGGTACAGATGCTGAGACATGCAACCCGCAACAGAAAAAAACCAAGTTCGAATTTAGGGTGGACCAGATTGGCGGATTTTTTTTTTTTTTTTTTTTTTTTTTTTTCCAACAGTATAATTAGGGACCTGGTTGTAATACAAGAGAGTAATTATTGGCGCTCTTGAAGGGAACAATGAAACTTTCCCAATATAGACTGTCTGCCTTAAATACCCATGTGCAGTAAATGGGCATAATATTTATTCTCGTTATTTCTCTTCTCGTCCTTGTATGTAGAGCGAATTATTTCCCATTTCGACAGGTGCACTGTATGCACTCGAAAATCCCAACTGACAGCAGCAAGATACAGTTGTAGTCAGAAGTTCCTTATACTGCCTCGAAACTGTTAGAACCTACTGGGACTGCTAAGCTAACAGTATTATTCAAGCGGGTCGGCAGGCATGGAATCTAGTCATTAATTCGGATCCTAAGCGTTTATAGGGACCACTGACGGCAGCCATACAGTTTCGTTTACTTATGGCGAAATGCGGGGTGGCACATTGATGACAGTCCACCTCCACTCCGCCAAACAGTTTCTTGTGTGTTGTGGGGACGCCTCAGTCAGTGTTATCAGTGTCTGTCCACCTTCATTAATTCATTTCCTACGCCATACAACACAAACACGCCCACACTAGCCGACTGAACCGCCCCCGCAACACGTACGACAGTCACATGAGTTTTTAGTTTTTTAGGTTTCGCTATTTGCAGACCACCCTGTATTACGAAACTTAAATAATATCCTGGAAATTTTACTGAGCTCTGAGTTTCGTCATTGCTCGCTGATTTGTCACTGACCGTAAGGGAAGTGCATCTATATTTATGTCTAGAACTGTACATTCAGAATATTGCGAAGGAATGTACAACCAACAATTTAAATTATGGCATCTGTCTGCATATGCCTGAAAAGTAATCTCTTGGAAATTGAGAGCAAGCCAAAATGAACACACCGATGTCGGTTTTTGCGTTGGCGGATTGTTGATTAAAATTCGAAATGATTAACACGTGGAAAAAGGTCGTGGACGTTGAATATTTCCAGCATTTTCTGAGGGAATTTTGTTATGCTGTGTTGAAATAAAAAGTAGTCAGTCAGTTAAGTCCATATTATGTCTTTCCTTTTTGTTCTTGCCGCCACCGAATGATTATCTTTTTTCCCCTTACGGGAGAACTCTCGTTCCAAAGAGAAGGAAACGGTCTCTGTTTATCGCGTCGGTACTGTGACATCCTTTTTATATTATTCTCCCTACAACCAAATAATTAACAGTCACCTTAGGGAAATCTCGTGTGGTCAGTGGATTAGAAATTCTCCAATAATCCTTCAGTTAGAGGACACCATTTGTACATCTTATTCTGCTGCCATCGGATGATTTTGTTCTTTCAGATGCACCTCTCTGACTGAAGAGGTTCAAATGAGTTTAATTCCCACCTGACTTAAAGTCTGCTATTTATATACACTAACGTATAACTCTCACTCTTTGAATTACTCCCTTTTACATTTCTTTGCAGTGATTTAAAAGTGAAAGCAATTGATACGAATCTGGAGGTCAGGAAGAGGTGCAAAGTAATTCATTGTCAAAATGTATTGCACTTTCGTGGTAGAGCACTGGATCTGCGTGGTGGGCTTTCTCGTCGTTTTGCGGCATATTTCCTATAGATCAGTTGCAGAATAAAACCATACTATGTCTCCATATCCATTCCACAGCACTTCTTTATGACTAGCATCATATTCTAGCATTGATCTTTCGTAACATCATAGCACTAAAAATGGTGAGATGGCAGTAGCACATCTGGGAAAAGTGAGCAGAGTGTACTTTCAGTGGTGAATGGTGGTTAATAACTCTGACTTCTCCTTAACTTGAAATTTTAATTTCACTGTTTTGCAGTTTATTCTCAAGTACTCGCTGATTCATACGTAGACATATCAGTATATACACTCCGTATTTGACAACCATTCTTTTTTTAAATTTAGGCAGCGAGTATCTGTAAGCAGAATGTGGAGATATACTGTAAATGTCCATAACTCCGTTCTGCTAGAGAGAACCGTATCAAAGCCTGCATACAACCAGCCCGCCTACAACAGGAAAGAAAAAAGTTATTTGTCCCTTACGAGTGTTAAACAGAAAGCTAATGTTAACTTAGTACGATGGCGTCTTGTAGTTGTGCACAGTAATTTTGTTTCCTCCAGATGATTTCATTCATCTAAGAAAAGATGTTTTATACTAACTGGCTGAATAAAGCCTGTATCTAACGTCAACAGTTCGAAGTTTCCTTCTCAAGCCGAAGAGGTGTCCGATGGCAGCAAGAAAAAGTATAAATGTGGCGCGAATAGAGAGAGAGAGAGAGAGAGAGAGAGAGAGAGAGAGAGAGAGAGAGAGAGAGAGAGAGAGTTATCCGGTCGTTAAAATAAGGCTTGGACGACAGCCGCCTTTGATGTCGTAATGTTCCACTCTGGCGGCAACACGAGCAGGCTAATTAGGGACCGTAGGACATTCTAATTATTATATAGAAAGTGTCTCCCAGGAAAAACATGGGAGCATTGCCCTTGAGCTCCGTGTGATATGTTACTCGCTTTGTCTCTCCCATGGGTGCGTCATTTCTAGAATTACAATATATTCTTGAAAACTCTATACGAGATTGAGTCATGGGAACCTGAGTGTTAATACTGTGATTCACCTATTTATTACTAGCCGACTCCTAACATATTTTAGTCATACTACGAAAACAAAATTAGCTTCTCGTAACTGTCCTTTTGTTTACCGAAGCCCGTCTCCCAGTGGGAAGCATTCTCGTTGCCTTAGGAGATTTGGTCAAACCTTTTCTCAGCGATTTATTTTGTATATTGCGCCAGAATAATTGACATCGTTCTTTCTGAAGAAATGCATAGCGATATTAGAAAAAAGAAAATATTCATGAGAGCATTAAGGTGAAAACTGCAAAATAAATGGCTAAGGAAGAATTACTACGTAGTCCCAGATGACGACTATAAAAACTGTTTTTTTATTGTGGCGAAGATGCACTCGACCGGTTGATGATGATTGGCTTTGTGCAATATGTCCGAATAACTTTTACTGACCTAAATTTCCCCCTCAGATATAGATTGTCAATTAATAATGCTAAAGTGTAACCAGATTATAAAGTAATGTTGCATTCAGCCAATCATCGCCAATCTGTCAAGTGCATCTTCGCCTCGATTTAAAAAAAAAAAAAAAAAAAAAAAGTAGGTTACGGGTCAGTAACCTACCTCGTCCTAACTTCTCACATCTTAATTTACTTTCCTGTGACTCACACTGACCAGCTCTTACATTAAGCAAGTTATATCTCTTCCATAAGCTAATCTAACCATATATTTTCCTTTTCTACTCAGTCCTACTAAGCCTCACTTTACCTTACCTTACCTTACCCTCACTCACCTACCCTGCCCTATCCTTTAATGCCCTGTACCTCCCATCCCTATCTTCCTTACCCTACTTAACCTACCATGCCCTTCCCATTGTTGTCCTGTCCCACCCTATCCTGCCCTACCTTACCTTGTGCCGTTCTACCAAGCAGTGCCCAACCCTACCCTACCCTACCTTACTCTGTCGTACCGAACCCTATCTTAGTATTCCCTACCTTACCTTACCGTACCTTTCCCTGCTTATCCTCCTACCTTGCCGTGTACTGTCCTGTTCTACTCAGCCCTGCCCTTCCCTACCCTTCTCTGGCCTGTACTAACCTTCCCATGGCCTGCACGTCGTATGCTGCGTCAATGGTGAGTTTGCCAGCACTCACGGCAGCGGTCATCAGGAGCCCGTGCTTGTCGAACTCTGACCTCATCTCCTTCAGCAGCAGGGCGAAATTCACCTGGGGAGCGGAAGCATAGTCATGGAAATGGAGGCGTATGTAAGGGAGTTTAGATCTCACAAAAATGGAGTGATTGGTGTGTGTGTGTGTGTGTGTGTGTGTGTGTGTGTGTGTGTGTGTGTGTGTGTGTTTGCCAAATCAAGATCAGTGTAGTTAGAATTGTGTGGTCTCGCGTTGTTTGGTGAGATGGAAGACGTGCGAAGAGGCGAGAGTGAATTAAGGATTTACCTCAGTGTTTCTGTCGCTTGTTTTCCATGCCTGCTTCTTTTGATCATTATTATTATTATTATTATTATTATTATTATTATTATTTTTATTATTATTATATTATTGTACTGTATATTGTTTGTTTATGTCATATTCATCACTGCGTCTTTAGTCATTGTTTTACTTCCATTTTTTTTTCCTTCCATTGCTAAACCTCCTTTCATCCATTCACTTGTTCATTCATTCTGTTCTTTCTCCCATCTTGGATTCGTTCATTCATTAATTTAATCGTTCTTTCCCTTTTTTCATTGCTTCCATCCTGCTTTCCACCATTCCTTACATCACTTCTTCCTGCCACATTCTTTCTCTCCTACTTCACCTTTCGCCTTGTCTCACCCTGCCTCTCATACCTTATTTTACGCCTTCCTCCCTATGCCTCAGTTTTTATCCTGTCTCACTTTTCACACTACCTCTCCTATCTCACTTTTTACTTGCCTCTCGTACCTCATCTTTTACCTGCCTCACCCATCTCACCTTTTACATGGCGCACCCTGCCTCTCCTATCTTGCCTCTCACCTGCATCATCTTTCACCTGCCTCACACTGTCTCTCCTATCCTGTCTTTCACCTGTCTCCCTGCCTCACCTTTCTTATTTTTCACCTTCCGCACCCTGCTTCTCCAGTCTTACCTTTCACCTGCCTCACCCGGCCTCTCATATCTCACCTTTCACTTGCCTTACCTTACCTCTTTTACCTCATCTTTCACTTGCCTCACCCTGCCTCTCCTATCTCATCTTTCACTTGTCTCACTGTGCCTCACCTTGTCCTGCGCCTTGCCTCCTCTGAGCGTCGGATACTCCCAGTCAAAGTCGAGACCGTCAAAGCCATACTTTTGGAGGAAGTGAACACAGCTGGAAATGAAGGTTGACCTCGTACCTGCCGTCGACACCATCTGTGAAGGAGGGGGGGAAGTGAGAGGAGGTGGGATGAAGACGTGACACGGAAGGAGGGGGGGGGGTGAGAAATGGAAAGAGAATGAGAGGAAATTATTAGAAACGAGGAAGGAGTGAGTCCCGGAGTGAGAAGAGTGGAAATAGGGAGGGGTGAAGGGAGGGAGAGTGAGGGCTGAAAGGCAGAGTGGGAGACTAATGGAAAGGAGAGGCAAAAAAATAAATAAAAAGGAGAGAAATAAAGTGGAGTGGAATGGAGGAAGAAAGCAGGGAGGGAGGGAGAGTATCTGAAGGAAAGAAGGGAGGGAGAGAGCGGGAGGACTTGGGTGAGGAGTGGGAGAAAAAAAAAATTACGAGAGAGAGAGAGAGAGGGAGGAGGTGGAATGGTGGAGGAATTGGTGATGGCGAGCTGGATGGAAGTTGGAGGGAGGGAGATTTGAAAAAAAAAAAAGTGTTACAAAAGTTACACAGATCAATGACCACACAGACAAGAGGGAAAGAAAATAAGCTGGAAAGAAAGGAGGAAGAAAACGGAAGGAAGGAAGGAAGGAGTGGGGGGGGGAGCGTGGTTAGGGGAGGAGTGAGGCAGGAAAGGGGTGTAAGGTAGGGAAGCAGAAAGGTAAACACTTCCCTTGTCTCTACACTGTACCCCGTAAACACCTACAAATTTCTGCTTTATTCCTGTTCTCTTCAGATTATTTTTTTCAACAAATGAGGAGGCATCTAACAGTGAGGGGTTAATCAATTCTTCATGTAATATCTACAATTCGAAAAGTCTCCCCCCAAAAGAATAACATCACCTGCTGGTAGAAGTAATGAAAAATAATACAAAAGGACGTGACTGAATGGAAAGTATTAATTGTTTCATTTCCTTCCTTTTTCTATCAATGCATTCTGTCGGTACCATCACTAAGATCCCTCCACAATAGTCTCTCTCTCTCTCTCTCTCTCTCTCTCTCTCTCTCTCTCTCTCTCTCTCTCTCTCTCTCTCTCTCTCTCTCTCTCTCTCTCTCTCTCTCTCTCTCTCTCTCACTCACCTGCGAGTATTTCCTGGATCCCTCGTTCCATCCGCCCAACCCCAATAGCGTCTTTAGGGCAGGATTGATCCCCTTCAGGGCTGTAAACCTCTTGTACCCGCCTGTGGGAAGGAAGGTGGGGTCACAGACAGACAGAAAAACAGATAGGTAAACACTGGATTGATTGGATAAATGTTTGCTTGTGTATGCCTATGAGACAGATACACAGACAGACATCAAACAGACAGATAAAGACAGAAAGAAACAAGATGGATGACTGACTGAGACAGATAGAAAATGAACGAATGAATGAATGAATGTGGTCTTAGTTTTTTCATTGTGTGTGTGTGTGTGTGTGTGTGTGTGTGTGTGTGTGTGTGTGTGTGTGTGTGTGTGTGTGTGTGTGTGTGTGTGTGTGTGTGTGTGTGTGTGTGTGTGTGTGTGTGTGTGTGTGTGTGTGCATGCACTGACTTTCCTGTTGCTATGATAAGAGATTTAGGGATATAGTGTTCCGAAGTTCATGCATACAGATGAGAGAACGAGATTCATACGAGGTTCACACACAGCGACGAGTTGACCCAGTAACTCGGGAAACAAGAGTGGGAGTGAGGAGACAAACAGATGGGCACTGGGTAAGTTCTAACCTATCAGAGTGTGACTTGTTGGCCCAACGCAGTCGCTTTACTTGGTAAGAGTAGATGCCTTTTCATGTATAGACATGCACACTCCTTCGTTCGGAAAATGATGGACTCCAAAAATGAACCCTGCTTTGTCTGTGCAACAGTTTCTAAGAAAAACATCACTTTGCTTGAGCACTCACCCTCTTTATCAGCCAAGCACAGTGATGTGTCTCTTAGTTAAAACTTTTTCGCATAAAGAGCAGTGTTTACTTTTGGAATTCGATATTTTCTGACCGAGGGTAAGTAGTCTATACATTAGCATGCGTACACCGGTACTTAGAGGAGTGATTGAGTTGAACCAGCATGTCACATTATGACAGGTTAAAACAGAACCAATACCCATCTGATTCTTCTCACACAGTTGTTTATCAGGTTATAGCATGTCTTTTCTTAATGTCTGTTTCTCTGTGTGTCGGACCTCTTACACACACACACACACACACACACACACACACACACACACACACACACACACACACACACACACACACACACACACACACACACACACACACACACACACACACACACACACACACACACACACACACACAGACACACACACACACACACACACACACACACACACACACACACACACACACACACACACACACACACACACACACACACACACACACACACACACACACACACACACACACACACACACACACACACACACACAGAATACAGACAGTAATGCATACCATCATCTAAGCCAAGATCACAAGAACCTAAGCAGATAACCATCGTACACCGATAGTTTTTTCATCTCGCACACTTCCCTTGATACCTTGATACCGAGAATCTTTGAAGAATCAATTATCTCGGCTGGAGTTAAATTGTATCAACAGTAGCCAACAGAACTCAAGCAACTTGAGGAGCAAGCCTGAGATATGCTGGTTATTCTGGCAGAACTGCGTTGGTTTCGTTGGTTTAATGTTTTAACCAATGAGAAGCTGTCTTATTTATGAATTAGTTTTCCTTTATACTGAAGAATGACAAAATTGCGTCAAGCAATAATGCTGATTTAAGAAATTACTTCCACAAATACTTTCATTTACTTTTCTGTATCATCACTGAAATGCTTTATTTTGGTGTTCATACTGAATGTGCGAATGGCAAGTGGCTGGAAAACAAATTGGTAGATTTCATACATAATGCAAAACTGATGAATTGGTAAAACAGTACAGAAAATGACAAGATTATTCAGTCACACAGAAATTCGCGTGCAACTCTTCGTTGGCCATGGTTTGAACAAGTCGCCATATAACAGGTATCAGTTACGATAATGATGTATTTACCCAACTCTACAAGGCTCAACACAGAGCCACAGAATGAAGGGTTACCCCACAAGGAAAAAACAGAAGGAATGGTTAGTAAACAAAGGTAAGCTAGCAACAGACATATCGTTTCGAAGGTAAAGCTTTGCTGTCTTAAGCCTTTACGGCAGTTGTGGGAATTAGACACTTCACTGATATTACCAGTATTACCTTCAAAATATGATTATGCTTTGAAAATCATATTCTACCTGCTTTAAAATGTAGTACCACATTCCAGGCACTACAAACAAAGAAAATAACGCACTTGTAAATATAAATTACCATCTCTTCGTGCCGAAATACAGACTCCTGTTACCACATACTTTTTCATTTTATCAGTCACCTTGTGCAGAGTACACTAATCCACAGTTGTTTGACCAAAACTAGACTTTGCCTGCATAATGAATCCTAAAAATTCAACTGAAATTCGATAGGACAAGCGTTCTCGTGCGTGCGACTGGCAGTGCAGCTGTTTTTTTGTTTTTTTTCCACGGCAGATAAATCAACGGGAACACGTTGAAAACTGTTATGTTGCCTCATATGGACGGTGGAAAATGTGGCTTTATTCTCGTTTCATCCGGGAGCCATATTCGCAAAAAATATTTAACCAATTTATCCGTAATTAAACCAACATAACAACTCTTGTCAAAAAATAACCTTTTTAGCAAAATTCGCCTATTATTCACTCTAGTTTGGGTATGAAGCAGTTTGTGTATGTATGAGTGAATATAATGATATAAACAGCATTGTAGGTATATTCTTTGGCACAAGAAAGTTTTTGAGTATGGCTCCAGACGATTTTTCTCAGCATAAGAAAGGTGCCTCGAACTAAAGAGACTAAGCAGCAACAAGGTCAATTTACTGAGGTACCACTGACTTGAGCCGAGTGTCTCTACTTGTCTTATTCCCCTCATCCCCTATAACACAGACACACGTATTCTCAGAAGGCATCCCAGCAGCTCTTCCTTAGCGATATATTTCCTGCTGCCTCCATACTAAACTTAGGCAGCTTAAGAAAAAATCTGTCGCGATGATGGCGTAAAGTCGAACATGCCCCAGACAGCCTTAATTCCCCATAAAGGTATTCTCTCTCTCTCTCTCTCTCTCTCTCTCTCACACACACACACACACACACACACACACACACACACACACACACACACACACACACACACACACACACACACACACACACACACACACACTGATCGCTGGGTCAGTGGACACCGCTCGCTGTCTCAGTGGTAACACTCTCGCCTGCCATCTGGTAGACGGGAGTTCGCGCCTGCTCCAGTTGTGAAAAATTTCACTGGCGAAGCGGGTGGTTACTGTCCTCCTTGAGCATGGGGATGGGTGTGTGCGTGTGTCAAGGTCACAGCCTTGGCCTAGATCCGACTGTATGAGCTCTCAGCTCTCTTCCGGAAGGGTTGACTATCACGCCCCTATCACGTGATCCTGACCGAGCCGACCCGGTAAATTACACTTTAACCTTTCACTACCAGCACTAGTTTTAATTTTATTCTTGCTGTTGCCAGACGGGTTTATTTACCATAGGGCACATCCTTCGTAGTGAAGTGCTTGAGCATGAGCTTGTAATTTAAAGTCGAAATGTGTGTGTGTGTGTGTGTGTGTGTGTGTGTGTGTGTGTGTGTGTGTGTGTGTGTGGTGTGTGTGTGTGTGTGTGTAAATCTCAAAACCATATCAGTTTCATAAACACTACATATTGCTCAGAAGCATCTTAGTTCCCGGAAAAAAAAAAAAAAAAAAACGAGATAAGCGTAATGAATAACTTGTTCCCCTCTGGCAGTTGCGGAAAATTAAGAGAGGAGTTTGAAGGCCAAATACCTCCACAAGAGCTAAAGTAACTTGGGGTAACGATGGTAATCTGGGGTAACGGTGCTCTTATCAGTCACTTATATGGCCTGTTGGGGGATCAGCGTGAGAGTTAATAAGTTTGCTAGTGACTTAATAAGAGGGTAGTGCATGTGGATGGAGAGAGAGAGAGAGAGAGAGAGAGAGAGAGAAACACTCTTCGGGAATACTTAGTAAATACAAAGATGAGCATTAAAGATTTTACAGTGATAGTACGTTGGTTTTTTAGTAGTGGCATAGCAGAAATGTATGTACTGGATAATAATAATCACAGCAACAACAACAATAACAAAAAAAAATCATCATCCTCATCATCATCATCATCATCATCATAATGATAATAATAATAATAATAATAATAATAATAATAATAATAATAATAATACTGTAATAATAAAAATAATAATAATGATGATGATGATGATGATGATGATGATGATGATGATGATAATAATAATAATAATAATAATAATAATAATAATAATAATAATAATGTATTACCATTATCATTACAGTTATCATTATTTATAATTATTATTGTTGTTGTTGCTGCTGTTGTTGTTGTTGGTTGTGGTGGTGGTGGTGCTTTTAAATGTCAGTTTCGCCAGAAGTGACTGAGTGTAGGAAGGAGGTTGAAAGCCACACACAGACCTGGATTAAGTCTGCTGCAAGTAGGCCAGAGAAAGACTTAACCTGCCTTGCCCTTAACTCCCTCAGTCAGTGTCGTAGCTTTGATTACATTCTTGCATTCTGGAGATCATTTATTTATTTTTTTATTTATTTGGAAGTGATTTCTGAGCTGCATTAGTTAGGCAGAACTTATATTAAACCATTCATTGCCAGGCGAACCTAGGGAACGTACAATGAAATTAGGAAGGATAAGCTTAGATACTGGCGTCACCGTACTGGGGCTATTAATATAACCATAGACCTGTGTATCTGGTATCAGTGGCGTTGACTGACTGTAACTGTTGACTTTGGTGCCTTCTGATACAGGTCGAAGGCATGGCAGTACTGCAGAGCACAGTCATTGAGAAGGCTAGGAGATATCGTACTATGCCGTTTTTACTCTAACCTAATCAAAGATCGCCGTCTCTCCCTCTTGACTACTGAGTTCTAGCAATATATTAGCAGTAGAATATGATGCTGCAGCTTACGAATAAATGCTGTGGAAAGAACGTAGGACCATGACCTTATCTTATTCTGCCACTGAAGTACGTGATAAAAATCGCCAAGTTAAGATAAAAGAACAATAGTGTGCAAAGCTTTTACCTCTCATACCAGAGAGGGACATTTTTTGTTTATTCCTGAGACCATCTAACAATTTTATTCCAGCTTTTTAAACCAGGGCTGTTATAAATAGCTTCAGCTTACCACTCACTACAAGTGGGCTTGGCGAAGCTGAATAAAATCACCTGACTATAGCAAGAATAGAACAGTAAATAAGTCATGTGTTGAAACATGCTGCTAATTAATATTAATAACACGTATGGTACAGTAAAGAATATTTTGCTGATTCACATATTAATGTATTTCGTATGACGTTATAATACATTATGAATGTGTATAATTCACAGAAACAAACACAAAAATATCATGTCCTGCCCACGCTTCACTGTACGCACATCGCCGTACTGTAAAGGCCAATTAAATACAGTACAGTATCTGCATATTATTGTTCTAGAAAACCTGGATTGAATTTCTCTCTCTCTCTCTCTCTCTCTCTCTCTCTCTCAACACACACGCACATACATACGAGTACACACAAGTGCTTCCGGTGCCCACCGAAACTCATTCTAAAATTTGTGCGAACTCGCTTCCTCCCCCTCTCACACACACACACACACACACACACACACACACACACACACACACACACACACACACACACACACACACACAACACCTCTCCACCACCTCCCACGTCCGAGACACACACACACACACACACACACACACACACACACACACACACACACACACACACACACACACACACACACACACACACACACACACACACACACACACACACACACACACACACACACACACACACACACACACACACACACACACACACACACACACACACACACACACACACACACACACACACACACACACACACACACATTCTGTCAACACGCACTTACTCTCTCTCAACACCTCCCACGTCCGCCCCTCTTCCCTTTGTGCCTCCCCGTCTTCCATACCCTCTCTGTTTCCACGCTCCCCCCCTCCCCTTCTCTCACTGTATCTCTCTTTTCATTTCTTTCCTCCATGTCCCTCCGCCTCTCCATTCCCCCTCTCTCACAGTTCCTCTTCATCTCTTACTCCTTTTCCCTGTCCCTCTCACTTCATCCTTTGATCCCTCACCCTTTTCTTTCCCACTGTCCTTCTTCATATCCTATTTCCTTCTTACTTCTCCTTCTAGTCCATTTCTCCCTTACCACATTCCTTGCCCTCTCCCCCTTCCTCTCCAGATGTTTTTCATACCACCCATTTCTCTCTCTCTCTCTCTCTCTCTGTCAGTTTCCATATCCTTCGCTCCACTTTCCATTCTCCCCCTCCCTTTGCCACCATTCTCTCTTTTCCTTTACAGATATCTCTCACTACTCCCCCTCTTCATCTCTCTAACCCTCTTCACCTGCCACTTCTCGTCTCCCTCTCACCTACCATCCACCTACCACGAAGCCCACTTCAGTTCACCCCTTGTGTTCCCTCCTTGAGGCGTATTCACAAAGTATCTTAACCAGTCCCTGCAGTGAAACAAGCTATCATTGCGGTTATTTATTATCATAAGGCATTTCGTTTTATCGTATATTTACCTCGCCCGGGACCGAGTCCGGCAAAGCATTGTTTTTGGTCGAGTTCTTTTTTGTTTGTTTGTTAACAAAATTACGGAAAAACGACTGCATGAAATTGCTCAAAACTTTTGGGATAAGTGGGAACTGGTCCCAAAAGGAAGTGATTAAATTTCGGAGGTAACAGAGTGATCCTGAGAAGTCAAAATCAAGGTCACGTATTTTCAGAGGGCTATAACTTGAAACCGGTTGAAGATAGAGATTTTTACTATTATCAGCATTCAGGAACTCCCATATGGGTTTTCATTTGGCACCAAGACATTTGACCTTGAGTGATCTTGAAAGGTCGAGCTCAAGGTCACTGATATTCAGGGGACTATAACTCTAAACTGGTTGCAGATAGATATTTACTATTATCAGCTTATAGGAAGTCCCGTGTGGACATTTAATTGGTACCATGACCTTTGACCTTTAATGACTTCGAAAGGCAAGACTCAAGGTCACGGATATTCAGGGGGCTATAACGCGAAACTGGTTTAAGATAAGAGATATTTACCATTGTCACGATATAGAAAGTCTCATATGGGCTTCCATTTAGCACCATGACCTTTGACCTTGAGTGATCGGACGAGGTTTGTTTAGTATTCATTCACCTGTTTGCTATAGTATTCATTTTGCTATTTTTTTTATTTTCTCTATATGAGTACGGATGTAAATGTAAACAAAATAATTTCTCAGGACTTAGGCTGTGAGAAAGTTTATACATGAATAAAATTCCTGGCTTTGATATGGATGTTGTATTCAGTTAACTTCTATGTACTGTATATTTTTTACACACAGAATTCCTTTATAATATTTCTTTAATAAAAGGAAGTTAAGAATGAAGTGTTAGGGTATTTCTAAAACCGTGTCCATCTTCTGCCCTGTAAGCCATCAGGGTAACCTGATTTCTTGATGATGAGGTGTTTGGAAAATCAGAACTTTATCGCATTAGTTACTAAATGTTATTATCTTGGAGAGAGAGAGAGAGAGAGAGAGAGAGAGAGAGAGAGAGAGAGAGAGAGAGAGAGAGAAAAAAAAAAATTGCTTTTTTTTTTTTTATACAGATACACTGCTCACAAAGACTTAGGATAGGGGGAGAAGTCTTGCTCCCAGATTTTTACAGTCAGATAAAAAGAGAAAATCTCCTCCCACTTAGCTCTGCCCAGCTCAGAACCTTAAAAAAAAAAAAAGAAAAAAAAAAAACTCAAAAGGGAAACAATCTTCCTTTTAGGGAATTGCATAGACCAGTGATATTGGACGGCATTGCACAGAAGACGGCAGAAATTCGCTTCGTTATCCTGTATGTCATCTCGTAATTCTGTATGGCAAAGAGTTTACTGATATAATTTAAATAATTACATATAATAATTGTTATTTATTTACTACGTTAAATGGATTTTTTGCTTGTAACAAATTAAGTCTCATTTTATACTGGTTTGCTTGAAACGAAAATATGCCGTCGACTGCACATGGTATCTACTGTAATATAGTATAGCACTAACCGTGTGTGTGTGTGTGTGTGTGTGTGTGTGTGTATTTTGGGCAGCCGAAACTACACATTCAAATCGCATCAAAATTGGCACAAAAATCGCAAAAAAATCGCTGATGTGAAAAAACTTAGTCCCATCACGATTGAAAAACGTTTACTATATTTAATGAGCGATCTCATTTTGACCAAAAAACGCTGCTTCCGAAGCCCGGCATAGGATATCCGTAGAATTTTTTGCCCAGAGGTAGAACTAAAATAAACTGTGTGTCTGTGTGTGTACTTCGGACTTGCGTTCGGACAACTTGGGTTCCATTCCCGAAGCTGCAAATAACACGATCATTTGGTTAGCTACAAAAAATCCAAGGGACAACGTTACACTAGAACAGCACATAAACGCGAGAGCCCTCCGCAGGAGCAAGTGCGAGGGGCCAGAAGGGGCCACGAGCACTTGTTCATGCTAATATTAAAAGAATGCCATCATTTTATCCTCCTAAAACCACTCTGACACCGTTCTGGTATGCAAAGTCATACTGCCGCCATTTTTATTTGCCTCAGCATTACTCCCTCCATTCAGTTCTACTCACACAATTCTGCCACCATTCAGCTTCACCACTATAATACTGCCACCATTCAGCTTCACCACTATAATACTGCCAGCATTCAGCTTCACCACTATAATACTGCCACTATTCAGCTTCACCACTATAATTCTGCCACCATTCAGCTTCACCACTATAATACTGCCACCATTCAGCTTCACCACTATAATACTGCCAGCATTCAGCTTCACCACTATAATACTGCCACCATTCAGCTTCACCACTATAATACTGCCAGCATTCAGCTTCACCACTATAATACTGCCAGCATTCAGCTTCACCACTATAATACTGCCACTATTCAGCTCCACCACTATAATTCTGCCACCATTCAACTCCACCACTATAATACTGCCACTATTCAATTCCACCACTATAATACTGCCACTATTCAGCTCCACCACTGTAATACTGCCACCATTCAACTCCACCACTACAGTATAATACTGCCACCATACAACTCCACCACTATAATGCTGCCACCATTCAACTCCACCACTATAATGCTGCCACCATTCAGTTCCACCACTATAATACTGCCACCATTCAGCTCCACCACTATAATACTGCCACTATTCAACCCTGCCTCTATAAACTGTCAACATAAAATCTACCACTATAATTTATTTCCAGGCGAATCAACCACAATAATGCTATCTATTAAATATGTTACAGTCCAATCGCCACACTGGTCGATCATTACAATACTATACCCTTTTTATTCTAATTTGGCCTAAGACTGCCATTTTCTCCACCCGGCATGCTGAGTTGTATCAGTAAATTAACAATAGCACAAAGAAGTGTTATGGAAATAATATAGATCCGTAGTATTGGCTTTTTACTCCATTGACCTACGTGGAAAAAGCTGCATATGACGGAAAATCTTGGCCAAGTCATTCTAAAATCCGTATAGTCTCTGTTATACCCGTCATTCATTAGCCTACTCGCCGTAATAATATACACTGTACCACAGTGGAGGGTAACAGGGAATTAGTACTGTTCTGGAAAATAGTTGTTGACTCTCTCTCTCTCTTTCTCTCTTGTATCCATCCTTCCTTTCATTTTCCTCTCTTTTTCGTTACTTCATCTCCGTCTCTTCTCTAATCCTTTCCTCCTTCTCTCCCTCTCCCCTCCGATACTTTTATTTCTTCGTTTATTTCTTCTCACTTTCTCTCCCCTCTCTCCTCTCATTCATTCCTCGCTCCTCCCATTTTTTTCGACTCCCCCTGAGAAGGCGGCTTGGAGCCTATAATAAATGATTCATCCCCTCTCCACCTGCCCCTCCCTTGGTGTATTCCCAGCACCTCTCTCCATCAGGCCTCTTGGTTTTTGTAAGTTCGTGTTTTCTTTCCCGTCTTAGAAATTTTCAGCTGCTCCCAGTTTCTTCCAGACACTCCCAGTTCCTCCTAACATCTCCTAGTACCTCCTAAGTACTCACACTTCATCCTAACTTCTCCCATTTCGTCCCAGACGCTCCCAGTTCCTCATAGTTCCATCAAGTTCCTCCCAGTCACTCCTAGTTCCTCTAAGTTGCATCAAGTTAATCCTAGTCACTGCTAGTGCCTCCCAGCACAATCCTGCTGAGAGCCTCCCTGTTGCGCAAGACATCATGACGGGGCTGAGGGCTTAGGGTATTTTACCTGCTTTATCATTAAGCTCAAGCGAACACCGCGCGCGCGCGTGCGTGCGTGCGTACGTGCGTGTGTGTGTGTGTGTGTGTGTGTGTGTGTGTGTGTGTGTGTGTGTGTGTGTGTGTGTGTGTATATACACCTGTTCTTGTCCCCAGCCAGCCTAATTGCCAATACCTCTTAAGACACTCCACCTCATCTTATCGATATTATTTTCCTTCCCTCTTATCTCCTCCCTTAATCTCTTTCTCTCTCTCTCTCTCTCTCCGCTCCTTAAATATGCAGATTCCAACTCCATATTCCCAAACTTCTCTCGCAGACCTCCTACAGAGAAATGAGAATAAGAGGGTGAGGGTAGAAGTGATCAAGTCAATTGTTTCTATGCATCATCAAACTACGTACTGAAGTGTGCGGAGGGCAGGGAAGGGAAGCGGAGTGTGGTAGTGAGGGGGAAGAGTGATGCGACAGAGGGGAGGCAGAGAAAGGAAGAGGAAGATGGAAGGTGAGAAGAACGGATGTAGAAAAAGAAGTGTGGGGAAATGTGAATGCAGTTAGCAACTTAAGGGAATGAGAGAGAGAGAGAGAGAGAGAGAATGTGTGTGTGTGTGTGTGTGTGTGTGTGTGTGTGTGTGTGTGTTTGTGTGTGTGTGTGTGTGAACTAGATACCTGACAACAATATTAATCTGATTTTAACTAAACTTGGTGAAAGGGCTGAAAGGGAGTCAGGGGGATCGGGACATTGTTTTGAAGAATAATGAGTTAAAGATCAAGGTCACAGGGCAACATCAAAACTTCGACGAACTAAAAATTTTGATACTGTGTCCCAAAATTACTCGTGTGATGCAAATTGAGTCTTTTTGCATGAATATAAAATGAGTAGTGAAATATTAATGTTCCTGATATGTAGCATCACCACGGCCATGCAGTGTAAAAAATGATCCATGCAAATTGAAACCATTAGTATGATCAATGAACGTGCAATGGCGAATATATATATATATATTTTTTTAAGCAACCCCCTCCCCCCATAGTTTTTTAAGTTACCTCCTTTCTTCTACCACTTACAACTTTCTCGCCATTCACAACTTTCCCCATTGACAGCTTTCTCTTTCCATCCACAACTTTCCCTGTACATTTACAATTTTCTCTGTCTATTCACAACTTTCTCCAATCCATTCACAAGTTGATCTCTCCATTCACAACTTTCTCCAATCCATTCACAACTTTCTTTCTCCATTCACAGCTCTCTCTATCCATTCACAACTCTCTCCTTTCACAACCTTCTCTATCCATTCACAGCTTTCTTCATTTATTCACAACGTTTTCTATCCATTCACAAATTTCTCTGTCCATTTACAACTTTCCGTATCCTCTGATCCCTTCCATTGTCTCCCCTCACCCCTTTCCGTTCGCCCCATTTTCTCCACACACCCCTTTCTCTACACTTCCCTCTTCTCCTCACTTACCTCTTTCTCTCCACTTATCCCTTTCTTGCCACTCGCCTTATTACCTCCACTCACCCCTTTATCTCCCCTTATCCCTATCTCTCCACTCGCCTCTTTCTCTCCACTCGCCTCTTTCTCTCCACTCGCCTCTTTCTCTCCACTCACCCCTTTCTCTCCACTTACTCTTTCTCTCCACTTACTCTTTCTCTCCACTTACTCTTTCTCTCCACTTACTCTTTCTCTCCAGTTACCTCTTTATCCTCACTTTTCCCTTTCAGTTCACTCGCTCAATTCTCTCAACTCATCCTACTGTCGCCACTTACCTCTTTCTCTCCACGTATCTCTTCCTCTTAAATAACCCCTTTCTGTTCATTTACCTCGTCCTCTCCCGTCACCTCTTTCTCTCCAGTCACCTCTTTCTCTCCACTCACTCCTCCAATACACTCACCACCTTCACAAAGTCCTCAACGTCCACTCGCCTTTACAAACCTCCCCCAACACATCTCCTCCCCTCACCTCTTCCCCTCTGATACATCCTCCAACTTATCACCTACCCTCATCCACTTTCGTCTATTACCTCTCACTTAAGGTCGTATTTTAGGTGGTTATTGCGATTTTGTGACACGTCTTCCCCTAGCGATATATTCTCCACACTACATGCAGTATCCCTCTTGTACAGGATATTGCTGAAGGCAAACTGTGCCGATATTAAAACAATATAAACTAGAATCGCACTCAGTAGAGCACATATATACCTCCGTCATCAACATCCATGCAATATTCTCTGAAAAATTAACGAAAATGTCGAAAAACACCCTATCTTGCAATGTTAAAGAAAGTGAAAAAAAAAAATCCTGGATCAGCACATTTATCCGGATCCGCATCAAAATTTCATGGAATCTATTCTGGGCCAAGGCCCAGTTTCCTACGAGGTTTCGTGGAAATCCGTCCAGTGTTTTTTGTGTAATCTTGCTCACAAACCAACCAGCCAACCAACAAACAAACGGACAAAAGTGAAAACAACCTCCTTGGCGGAGGTAATAAGCATTCGAGAAAAGTTTTTGGTGTGAGATTAAAGTACATCGGTACGGACGAGGTGCCACGAAACCTCCTGTGCCACCTAGAATATGGCCTTTAAACCATAGCCAAATAAATGAGTGTCTCCCACAAATGTCTCCCAGTTCCCAGCTGGACTGTTCTTTTTGCATCCATGCTGCTGTTTTCTTTTACTGTCATTTTCACACTTAACTGTACAGGTGTTACGTAGGTGTTGCACTCTCTCATTGCTTATTCTCGTTATTTTCCTCAAATGATTTTATTCAGCTTATAAGAGACGTCTCAGATGGGAACGGGTTAGTCAGAGCCTTCATCAGTCCCTTCACTAGTAAGACGTTCTTAAGTTGAATAGCCTAACAAAAACCATCAGAGCTTTCTTACACAGAAACTTTTAAAAATCTGTAATACAAGAATTAATGTTTAATATCATGTATGGAGATGTTGGGATGGCAGTTCCTCAGAAACCATTGAAACAAGGTCGAGGCAGTAAAACCACATGTAAACCTCTCTCTCTCTCTCTCTCTCTCTCTATCTATCTATCTATCTCTCCACTCCTATCCGTGCCATTATCGTGTAGCATAAGTGCACCCGAAAAGTCTTATGATAATAATATGAATATTAACCATTTGTGAAGTGCACAAAGATACGAAAAAAAGCAGTAGGGATGGGATTATATGTCGCTTTGTTTCGTCCTTGTTCCGATGGTTATTGATGCACTGCTGTGCGTACATCTTCATGCATTTTATTAAATGCTTTTTTATACTTGTAAATGTCAAAATCAGTTATTTCCTCGTGGTTTACACCTGCTTTACAAGCTTGCAAACAAAGCAGTTGACTGTATACAGTCGTCATAGTATAAACAAGTATAGTATGTAACTCTCTGGATATTATTATGGAAAGTGGACAAATTAGTTACTCTGTGATCTCCAGACTGGACTTGATGCTGTCATACACTCCTCCGTCAGAATTCACAGGAGTTGTTTGTTTTCTTTCAATCAGAAGTGTGGTGTATAAGATGTGGCTGTTAGGAATACAGAATGGCCATCGTGATCGTCCTGCTGTAAAGAAATTTGTCTGAATGCCGGAGGCATTTTGTTTTCAGTTAGTCCCGGTGATATAACACTTGGGGAATTCTTGGCCACTGTTATACATAATTCTCACACATACTTTCATTGCGGCTAAGCAATCCATCTACTAAATGATAGTTGTTTTTTTTATTGAAAACGTGTCCATAATCACGAG
>NC_137004.1:25179423-25209423 GCF_032717465.1 Coenobita brevimanus
CTTCTAGTCCTGTCTTCTACCTCCTCCTCCTCTCTTGTCTTCCATATCTGTGCATATGTTTTTCTTTTTTTTCTTCCCTCCTCCTTCACTTGTCTCCTCACTTCCCTGCCCCTTTCCTCCCTTTCCTTCTCCCTTCCCCTTTCCTCCCTTTCTCCTCCTGATCATCCCTCAGGTTAATTTCCTTTCCCACTCCGTTGAATTGGCTTTATTGGTTCTTAACTCACTTGTCTGGATCTAAAGTGATTGTAATGAGCTCAATTGGACCTAATTTGACGTTAATGGACCTGACTGGACCTAAATAGCCCTGACCTCAGATGTAAAACTTCTTAATGATTCTAAACTGACCTGAGGTGAGCTAAGTGCATGTGAAAGGCCTGGTTGGACATGAAGGGACACTGACGAACCTGACGATCTAACTGAACCTCAAAGGGCCTACGTGAACATTAGTGTCCCTGAACTGGCCTGTGTGGTCCTAGGCGAACCTGACGACCTGGACAGATTTGAACTGACCAAGGTTAACATAAGGCAGCCTAAATGGAACGAAATGATCTGACTGGACATGAATTTGTATCGAAGAATTTGAGCCACCTGAATGACCCGGAATTATTGCGTGGTCTGGAGTGAATGTAGTCGACCTCATTAGCCCTGAAGAATCGTGAAAGGATCGGAGTAGACCTGAACTGACTATTAAGTTACGCATCCTTTAAACCGAATGGACATGAAATGGACTTAATGGTCTTCCTGTAACCTTCAGGCTCAGGGGGCCACAGGAAACCGGCCACTTCAGTCAGCTACTTCAACAGATATTTTGTTAAAATTATGTGGAAGAATAATTGTCAGTGTTGTGAGAGTGTGGTGAATGAGTTGAGTACTTGTAGTGAGGTGAGGGACCACATTGCATTGTGAGCACATTGAACTGCTTTTCGTGTTGGTACTGAAGCATGGAAGGGGAATGGCCACAGTGCAGTCTGGCTAGATGCCTCCATGTCTCTCGTGAACTGTAGTTCATGAGAAAAGGATGTGTGGCGGTGGTTCATGAAAGCTGTTGCATTGGCGAAGGTACTGGAATACTGTGGTGACTGGGTGTACGTGTTTGCGAAGTGTATCGTTAAGTGAAATGTGTGTGATAATACTTTGTGCAGTGTTCTGTGCTTGTTCGTTTTTTTTTTTTCTTTGACTTAATCATCTTGAACTGACCTGATAACGTTATTACAGCTAATTAGTCTTGAAGTGTCCCGTATGAACTTAAAATTACCTGACTGGGTGCGATGAACTATACTTACACATGAAGAGTTCAGAATATACTGGAAATGGTCTGACTGAGACGGAATGGATGTAAAGGATCTGAGTAAACATAAAGTAACCAGACCTGACTACTGTAGCATTTTGTTCATCATAATCAGTAGGTCAGGTAAGATCATTTCAACTATTGTTCATATGACAGTTATGGTGGCTGACAATTTTACAGGCAATACGCACGTACATGGGTGACGAAAAAGGCTTCTGTTTCCATTTGACAGCACGCATACCTTTTAGTTAAACAGTATAGCCTGAAGTTGTCCTGAATGAAACAAGTGAGTCCATCGCATCAAAGGCCAGTCTTGTGTCAGTGGGACTGGTGGTGTGTTGAGAGACTTGGGATGTAACTGACCTTGCGTGCAATTAAGAACTTTAATTAATTCGTGGTTTTTGCACTCCGCTGACGTGTGGGGGTGAGGAGGGAGAGAGAGAGAGAGAGAGAGAGAGAGAGAGACTTAATTATCGTGTAAATTTTGAGTTGTAGATTATTTATTTATTATGCAGAATTACACACACACACACACACACACACACACACACACACACACACACACACACACACACACACACACACACACACACACACACACACACACACACACACACACACACACACACACACACACACACACACACACACACACACACACACACACACACACACACACACACACACACACACACACACACACACACACACACACACACACACACACACACACACACACACACACACACACACACACACACACACACACACACACACACACACACACACACACACACACACACACACACACACACACACACACACACACACACACACACACACACACACACACACACACACACACACACACACACACACACACACACACACACACACACACACACACACACACACACACACACACACACACACACACACACACACACACACACACACACACACACACACACACACACACACACACACACACACACACACACACACACACACACACACACACACACACACACACACACACACACACACACACACACACACACACACACACACACACACACACACACACACACACACACACACACACACACACACACACACACACACACACACACACACACACACACACACACACACACACACACACACACACACACACACACACACACACACACACACACACACACACACACACACACACACACACACACACACACACACACAGCACCAGTACATCCTTGACACAGACAAATTGATTGAGCATTGTGTACTGTACGTGTCTGGGTTACAAGCAAACAGTGTGAATGTATTCATGTGGTCAACAGATATTATACACACTTTTGGTACTGTGTCAGAGCCTAATGATATCTTCCTGACCTAAGCAGTATCATTCAGGTGGGATGGAATGGTTCAGATCTACATTGATTTGTTTGAAGCCTCAGAAATGTGAAAGAATTGGTGTTTGCAAGTGTATGGTACCACTACAGTTTCTCCTAATCTCGTTTTTCCTTTCCTTTATTTGGATCCTCTTCGATATTTTATATTTATGGGTTAGAGGATTGAGTAACCACTGTGATAAACCTAACCCCTTTAGTACTATAGCATATTTAGTTTTATTCTTGTTGCTGTCAGACTCTTATATTCAGCTTAGAAGGGATTCCTCAGCCTAAAGGGGTCAGATATAACTTTCACTGACCTTAACGGCTGGTCTTCTCTTAGTTGGATAATGCTGCCTGTACTTGAGTATAATTCCCCTGGCGGTTAACTATGCCCGTTGCAGCGGAATCCCTTCAGTGCCGTGGTGTATTTCTCCATTTTACTCCTGTCACTTACAGGATTTTATACTCGGAAGCCAGATGTGGTCTTTAGTATCTCTTTTACGGTTCGGCACTTTCCCAGTCTGAACAAAAGTGTGTGGAGGTAGGAGCAACAAAATATAAAGCACATTTTTTTTTTTTCAAAGGGATAATATTTTCTTCTATGTTACTGATCCAAAGGATGTCAGCATTAAGAGATGTTATAAACAGAATCTAATATTGAAGAGTTATATGTAGGGTAAATCACTAAGGAGAATGTGTTACGAAAACTCCAGTGCCCATAAGAATATGGTTCCCCTCTTAACCCCTACAGGCCAGTAATGTAGCTTACTTTGTAAATTTGTTCTTCTCATCTTCAGACGATTTTATTCGATTATGGGTGACATTTCGAACTGGAGGGGTTAGTTATAGCTCTCGTTATCCTCATCGGTCATAGAGGACTTCCCAAAATTGAATATAATTGTCTGGAAGTGAGGAATATAGTAACAGAATGTCATCCTAGTGAGGTGGTAAATACAGACTCCATAGCAACCGAGGAGCACTTGACTCCCTGCCTCGTCTCGTGACGTCACAGGTAAACAAACCTCCCAAGGACAGTCATGAACGCTGGCTTTTTTTTTTTTTTTTACCCTAATTTTTTTTTTACCCTTTGAACTTTGCTGGCCTTCCATGTTCTACAGCTTAACGAATTTAAACACTGATATGAAAAAGAGGAAAGCCTCTCTAATTCTACCTTATGGAACTGTAACGTAGAGATACTGGTTTATTCATATACCAGTTACAGCCAAAATCTTTACACAGAGGAGCATAGAAATATATATCCAAGAAAACTAAGAGTCAGTACCAAAACGCCCACTACGAGGTGAAGGAGCCAGAGGGTAGCTACTGTGTTCCAGGACATTATTTTACCCCTTTCATTGCCATGGACTCGGGTTGGAACTGCATTCGGGCTAACATCAGTTATAATTAACTAAGTTGTATAATTTCTACATCAAATGGTATAAAGGGTGAATTACGTTATCGTCACTGTGTTTGTGTCACTGACTTTACTTTATAACCTTCCATTCCCTCACATAATTAACTCTCGATGTCACCTCTGAATTTAATGACCCCAGTCTGCTCACTTTATGGGGTAATTAGAACTGCCATTAATCTTGGAGTTAGGAAGCTGAATATTAATGATTGTGTGAGAAATCAAGCCTGTTTAACGCTGATACTGTTTATTTACTACTTTCTTTTAAGGCTCAACTGTTTCTTTCTCTCTCTCTCTCTCTCTCTCTCTCTCTCTCTCTCTCTCTCTCTTCCATAATTTTCATCTTGATTAATCATTCGTTTTATATTCTCCTGTTACTACCAATATCAACCCGCTTTACTTTTATCTCGTCGTATCATTACTCTTACCATTTTCAGCCTTAAATTGCTTCATATCCCCCGCCAAAGAAGTTGGAGGAGGTTATGTATTCACCTAGGCTATGTCTGTCTGTTTTTGTTTGTCCAGACGATATCTTCAAAAGTTCTCAATAAATTTCAATGAAATTTTATGGAAGGGTGGGCCATGGGCCAAGAAAGTTTGATTAAATTTTGGGTCGGATCCGGATCCGGATCCTGTGTATCCCGCACAATATCTTCTGAAGTTCTCAATTGATTTCAATAAAGCTTTGTGGAAGAGTGGGCCATGGGTCAAGGAATAATTGATTGAATTTTGGGGCGGATCCGGTTCCTCTGTATTCTACACAATATCTCCACGGATCCGGATCCTTTTTAATTACAATGGTATTGGCGGAGGTATGTGCTGTCTGAGGTATGCGCTCTCATTATATCTTTCAACTGCAAAAATTTGTCAAAATCTCTCTCTCTCTCTCTTTCTCTCTCTGTTTGTTTGTGCGTCTGTCTGTCTGTCTGTCTGTTCTCTTACATATATATATACAGTATATATATATATATATATATATATATCCATCTTAAATGCCAGGACCAACTTGCCTAGCCCCGGGCTCTTACGCTTCTGTTTTTCTCTCCCCTCCTCCCTCCCTCCCTCCCTCACATTGTCACCTCCGTTAATCCTTTGTCTGCCCCCTTCACCACCTCCTTCCCTCCCTCCATATCCTTACTCCCATTCCCTCCTTTCCTTCATCCCTCTCTCATATTACTTCTTTCCTTGTCTCTTTGCCTTCCTGTATATCCATCCCACTTTCTTCTCCCTCGTCCCCAATTTCTTCCTGTCACTCACTCCTTTCCTCTCTTTCTCTCTCTCCTTCCCTCTGGCTCCCTTCTTCCCTGTATCCACTTCCCTTCAAGTCCCCGCTCCTTTCTTTTTTGTCTCTTTTTTTTTTTTTTTTACCTTTTTTTCTTTTTGTGCCCCTTTCTCTCATTCTCCCTCCCTTCCCGTCCCTTGTCCCTCCCCCTCAAAAAAAAAAAAAAAAAAAAAGTAAAGTCGTACTGCGTTAGGAGGAGGGAGACAGCTACACGAGTTAGTGACACCGATGCTAGTCATGGTTGAAAGTGTTATGGTGTGGTTTTGGATATTTGGTTGTTGTGGACAGGCGGCATGTTTGTGAATGTCCACACCGGGGGGATCGAACCCACTCCAGAGCGTTCCCCGAGCACAAGATGTACAGACTTAATACTGCACCAAGCCGACCATGCCACTGAACTCGCTCCATCCCTCCCTCCGTCTGTACATAGTCCATGCTCTCCCCACCTTTCTTTACCGTCCTGTTCTCCTGTTCTGGTTGTTCCTTTTCTAATGTACTTTTCGTCAGCCACTCCCATTGCCTTTTTCACACTTATCTGGTTTCCTCTTTGTACTCATCCACCCAGCAGCACAGTTGGGGACCTGGGTATAACATCATCTATTACGGATCGTACTGAGGATTTGTATATAAGAGAAATTGACTGTCTGCTTTAATGTTCCTGGTGCTGTCGGTAAGAACAAACTCATCACTCCTCATGTTTCCCCACTCATTATTGCCTCGATGTCTGCTCCTTTCTTTATTAAACCATTTCCTTTACCGTTTGTTATCGTTCTTCTCTCATCGTCTCCTAATGAATTTCTTTACTGTCCTCTTTCATTAATTCTTCCCCCCGCCTCTCTCTCTCTCTCTCTCTCTATTTCACGGACCTTTCAGTCTGATTTAACTCCACTCGTCCCACTGTCCCACCAGCCTGTCCCTCTAATTATTTTCCTATGTCCACTCACTGTTTCCTCCCTGTTTTCTTATTTATCTGTTGTTCTGCATGCCACTCTCGCTCACCTACCTCATCCATTTCACTTTTAGTTTTTTCTAGTCACTTATCCTCGTGTTTCTATAGTTCTTCAGCTGTTGTGTTCTTCCATTCCTCCACTTTCGTTCTGGTTCACTTACTTATTCTCGAGTCTCGTTAACTTTTGAACTGTTCTTTTCCTCCACTTTTCCACTCTCGCTCTTCTTATCGATCTCTTTTCTTGTTCCACCACTGTTTCACCCGTTCTTTTCACCAACTCCTCCACTCTTGTTCTCCTGCTTCAGTTTATCTCTTGTTACGTTAATTCTTTACACGCCTTCCTTTCCCAAGGCCTCCACACAATGACTGCACACTCTTCTCACACTCACTTATAGCCTTGGCCGAGGGAAGGAAGGGAGGCGCTGAGGGGGAGAAGGAAAAGGGAGGGGGAGGAGAGGAGGGTAAGAAGATGGGATGGCCACAAAGGGGATATAGAGGAGGGGTTTAGGAGGAGGATATTACAAAGAAGGGAGGGGGATAGGAGTAAGACAGAGGAGGGGAATAAGATAAGTAAAAGAAAGGGGAGGGAGAGGGGTAAGAGAGAGGGAGGGATAGAGGGAGTAAGATAACAGGGAATTAGGTAGGGGTAAGACAGCTGAGGAAAGATAGGAAGAGTAAAATAGGGGAAGGGAGAGAAAGGGAGGGGGATACAAGAGTAAGAGGAAATAAGGAGACAGGGAGAGAGGGGATGGGCAAGAGAAAGAAAGGAGAGGGAGAAGTGGAAGGGAACAAGAGTATGACCACGAGAAGGGGAAATAATCTGAGACAAAAGGAGGGGAGGGGTGGAAGGACTGAGAGAGCAGTATGGAGGGGGAGGAGATATGGCCAAGAGAGAGAGAGAGAGAGTGAGAGAGAGAGAGAGAGAGAGAGAGAGAGAGAGAGAGAGAGAGAGAGAGAGAGGATAACTGGGTGATGGGGGAAGGATTAGTCAGAGAAGAGACGGGAATGCTGGAGAAGGGTTTAGTGGTGGGAGGAGAAATGGAGGAAAAGGCAAAAGAGGTGAAGAAAAAGGTGAGATAAAGAAGGAGAAGGAAGCGAGGGGGAGAATAACAAGGGTAAGTGTGATATCAGAAAGAAAGAAAAGGGCACGGAGGGAGGGGTATGGGAGGGAAGTGGGAGGACGGAGGGGGGGGGGAAGAATGGTGGGAGGGAGGATGAAAGGGTATGGGAGAGAATGGAGGGGGAGGATGGGAGGTCTAAAGGAGGGAAGGGAAAGGGGGGAAAGAAAGCTATGAAGGAGAAAGAAGAGGGAAGAAGAAAAGGATAAGGGAATGTAAGAGGGAAGGAGGAAATCTGCAGGGAGATATGGGATGGGGGGAAAGGGGAAAGCTAGGAAAGGGAAGGACTTTGGACAGAAGGGGTGAGAGAGGAAAGGAAGACGGGAAAGAATAGCGGGTATAGGAATGGGAGAGGGTGAGAAGTATAGAAGAGGGAACAGAGAGGTAGAAGAAGGAAGGAATATAGGGAGGGAAAGGAGAAGGAGAGAGTATAAGGAACGATAGGGAAACAAGAAGGGAAGACTACACAGGAGAGAGTACAGTTAACAGGAGAACCATCAGAGTATAATGAAAATAGGAAAGAATGGGGAAGGGAGTGCAGAGGGACTGAAGAGAAAGGGAGGAGAAAAGGAGAGGGAAAAATGATAAAAGAAAGATGGAGAGTGGAGGAACAAGAGAGGTGAGGAAAGAGAGAGAGAGAGAGAGTGAGAGAGTCTGACAGAGAGCTGAGGATGAGGTGAATGACTTGTGGAGAGCAAGAACGAGAGAGAGAGAGAGAGAGAGAGAGAGACAGACAGACAGACAGACAGACAAACAGAGAGAGAGAGAGAGAGAGAGAGAGAGAGAGAGAGAGAGAGAGAGAGAGAAAGGGAGGGAGGGGAGGGAGACAGAGAAAGACAGACAGAGAAAAGGAGAGTCAGACAGACAGACAGACAGACAGACAGAGAGGGAGGGGAGGGAGACAGAGACAGACAGAGAAAAGGAGAGAGAGAGAGAGAGAGAGAGAGGGGGACGGGAGGGAGACAGAGACAGACAGAGAAAAGGAGAGAGAGAGAGAGACTTCAGTGGCATGATGGGTTTGGTACAGCATTACACTGGCGCCCGGGTAAGGTCTATAGATCTTGTATTGGGGGAAAGCTCCTTAGTGGGCTGGATCCCCCTGTGTATGTGGTGTGGCCATTCACAAACATATCGCCTGTCCACAGCGACCAAATCACCAAACCTGCACCACAACACTGTCAGCTATCACCAGGCGGACAGACAAAGAATTAACGGAAATGACTGTGTGAGGGAGGAGGGGAGGGAAGGAGGGAGCGAGAGAAAGGCAAGAGAAAGAGGTGAGGTGGGGGAAGAGAAGGCGAAGAAGGGAAGAAGGGAGAGAAAGCTGAAGGAGGAAGGGGGTGGAGAATGTGGAAAATGGAAAATGGAGAGAGAGAGAGAGAGAGAGAGAGAGAGAGAGCTAGTCTCGTGTAATTGAAAGACAAACAGACACTTGTGTGATGTGTGCTCAAAGCTTGACAAGGACAGAATGTGCAAATGAATATGGTGATGAGGTGTCAGTGTGGTGATAATGGTAACGTGGTGATGTAATCTCATGGTGTGGCAGTTGTGGTGTGTGATTGTTGTTGTTGATCAGCCCTAGTCTATCTGGCCGAGCAGACCCACCGACCAGTGGCAAACAACCGCCCCGACAGGCATGTCCCATGCAGTGAACCGATATTCCCCTGTGGTTGGCAGCGCCTCGCCGCAGCGAGATGCGGGCAATAATGTGGCGTTTGGTTCCTGGGTGGACGCCGTATTTGCGTCTCACCAACCGTTTAGCAGAGGCACTATACTAAGCACAACTTCACCCCAGGATCTGGTTATATTGCTAGCATCTAGCTCTGTAAATGGTTTCTTAGGTTAGAGGAAACCATTAGCCTTATCACTGAGTGTTAAGCCACGTGAAGTGGAAAGAAGTGCCATGAAATGTGACGGATGGGCTGGGAAAAGGAGGGTAGACGCAGAAATGGAATAATAAAGGTGAATGAAGAAGTAGACACCATTATATCAACTGAGTGGATGATGGTGGCCATCACCTACCGCCTGGTGTGGTCATACGGTAGTTTGATAGTGTGGGAGTGTGGTGATGTAGATGTATTATTATGTCAATGTGGTAGTAGAGATGTTTTATGGATGGTATAACTGTATGATGGCGTTGATGGTGATATTAACGATGTTACCGTGTTACAGGAGAAGCGATGTTGTACACATGGCCAGTGGAGTTCGCGACCACGTACCTAGTATGTTTATGTCTTTGAGCTGGTAACGCTGTGTGGGGCAGGAGTAAGAGTAGGTGCAACATAGTAGAGTTACCTGAACTGTTATGTAGATAGCCACTTAAATAACAGTCAAAGACTTACCCCAGCTCAGTTGACACAGACATACTAGGTACGTGGTTGCGAATTCCTCTGGCCGAGTGTAAATATTTCACGAGGATGTAGTGTTGATTCTGTTGTGATAGGATGACGTAATTTCTGATTGCATTGTATAGACAGTACTTGGCTACTAAGCAGATAGAGTGCAAGAGGAATATAACGGAATGACTCCCAAGTGTATGTCCCCCTTGTGTTTAGCATTCAGAATATCACCACTGGAATCATATACTTCTTGGTGTGTGATTCGAATGCAGAAGGTGACAGCAGAACTCAGGTAGTTTTGATGATGATGTAATGGAAATATGGTAGAGCATGAGCCAGTTTCTTCGCGGTTTCATCAAAGGTATGGTAAGAGCTGACTTGTGGTGTCAAAATATATACCATTTATTATAACCATGCAAAATATTTTGAAAGCACGAATTTTTTGAAGTAATGAATTACATGGTCAATATAATTAAAAGTATCAAATTATTACATTCAGGTATGCCGTTCGGTAGAGAAAATTAATATGGACGTAGCCTGAATTTTTACAAACTGGTACTTAAGATTGTTTCAAACAGACTGTATAGAAATCGCTCAGATCCCGTTTCAATTTGCGATAAGTGTACAGAGATGTCATATAAACTCTCAGGCTCCTACTGCTCACACTCAGCCTCAGCTAACTATAATCGTCTGGCATTAGCTGGAACCACAATTATTACGATCACGAGGGGGTGAATGGTACTAGCATGAACACTTAGGCAAATATGATTCAGAGTTAACTGAAGAGAATTGTTTTGAAGCGGGAATAACACACGAGGGAAGACGTGACCACCAGAGGATTGAAAATAAGAGTACCCGGTAGTGTCAGTTTTCCCAAATTGACCTGAGAATTACCAGACATGCCAGAATATTTGAATACACATTACCCATATCCAGTTTCATTCTTTGTTGACTGAACAGGATGTCAAGATACGTATTCTAAAAATATACTCTCCGACTGTGCATAGTGGATAAGGAACGTGTCAGAGGATTGGTGTGGCGCGATAAGGAGTGTTGTGGCAGGATGTGCTCAGAAAGGTCAGGGTTGAGAGTGAAAATGGGAATCCTGGTTTAATGTGGTGTGACTCAGAGAACATGTGATGATTAGATGGTGGCGCTGGTGTGTTTTTAGATATCCCTTCTGTCAAACCTTTGTGTAGGCTATATGGTCTATATCGTTCTGTTTACGGAATAATGTGTGTGCGAGCGTTGTATATTATTTCTTTTTCTTCTTATTTTAGCTGAGCTTCTTCATCTTTTTAAGGCACTACTACTACTACTACTACTACTACTACTACTACTACTGCTGCTGCTGCTGCTGCTGCTGCTGCTGCTGCTGCTGCTGCTGCTGCTGCTGCTGCTGCTGCTGCTGCTGCTGCTGCTGCTGCTGCTGCTGCCACTACTACTACTACCACTACTACTACTACTGCTGCTTCTGCTGCTGTTGCTGCTGCTGCTGCTACTACTACTACTACTACTACTACTACTACAAATAATAATAATAATAATAATAATAATAATAATCTATCTGCCTGTCTATCTGTCTATTGCCAGACGCCTCAATCCTGCACGGGGTGGCCACAAACAAATCGCCTCCACGTCGCCCTGTCCCCCGCCATTTCACTGCCCTGCTTCTAACTCACATCCCCCTCTCTCATACACCTCTCCACCCCATCCCTCCATCTCATCCTCGGCCTCCCCCTCCCTCTCCCCCCTCCACCTCACTCACATACATTCTCCTCGTCAGTCTCTCACCCTCCATCCTCTCAACATAGCCAAACCACCTCAGTGTGTTCCTCCTAATGCTTCCTATCACATCCACACCACAACGCTTCTTTATATCCTCATTTGTCAGCCTGTCTCTCCATGTGACTCCACAGGCTCCTCTTAAATAACTCGTTTCCACTTCTCTCACTCTTGACTTGTGTCCTTCCAACAACGTCCAAGCCTCACTTCCATACGTTAGAGTTGGTATCACAATACTGTCATGTAGTAACTTTTTCACTTCCATGCTCACTTCCCTGTTTCGTATCACTGCTTTCATGGAACCAACAACCTTTCTTCCTTGTTGTACCCTTTCAAGCACTTCACCCTCCAAATGATAATAATAATAATAATAATAATAATAATAATAATCTATCTATCTATCTATATACCTAGGCTGCTTCCCCCAAGGAAAGGGAGGTAGCCGAGACAGGACGACTCACTCTCCATTTACTCATCCATTCAAACACATTCATTCGCATCTTAGCCCCAAAGGGGAGAACGGACAGATCCTCACTGCACCACACCGCACAAGGGTCAACTGCGCAATGCAATCAGTGACATCCGCAGCAGGGCCCGACAGCAGAACTGGTTTACCCCTGCCACATCATAATAGACCCATCCCCTTACCCGCACCTGACCTGACTAGCTGATCAGACCAAATGCGGGAGAATATCCCCTCAGGGCTGCGTCATCACTTATTCATTCACAGTTTCTCCATTTATTTCTGTCACGCACAGCCACTCTTCCTTGCTCAACAGACATCCCTCTCGCATCCAGCGCTCTCTTCACACTGTCCATCCATCCTATTCGTGGTCTTCCTCTCAGCCTTACACCTCTCACATCAGATCTAGTTATCTTTTTCACCAATCGCTCATTATCCATTCTCTCCATATGCCCAAACCATTGCAACACCCTCTGCTCAGCTCTACCAGCCATCTCCCGAACAACTCCAGTTCTCCTTCGCACTTCATCATTTCGCACTCGATCCATACGCGTCACTCCACACACACTCCTATTATTATTATTATTATTATTATTATTATTATTATTATTACTATCACTATTATTATTAGGAACTCCACATTTTGTGGAGTTCTTATTGATATTGCAGATATTATTTATTTATTTATTTTTATTTTATTATTTTTTTTGGTGGTGGGGGTGGGAATCTAGAGAGCTTGCATTCCAAGGTCATTCGAGATAGAAACTTGAAATTTTCGGGAGTGATGTATCTAGGTTTCAGGCTTCTTTTGGCACAATTATTTTTCCCGAGCACTAGCGCCACACCAGCGCCCTCTGTGTTATTTGTTCAGTGTTTACTCTTCACAGCAAACACTACTGAATCGATTGCGTTGCAAATGTGTTAGTATGAAGTCGTCAACGTCCAGTACACTAGTGCACCTGGTTATAGATACTGAGATCCAGCAAACACTTTTTAATGTATTGAGGAAAATCAAAATAGCTGCCTCATGCCTGAGAAAAAGACGTGCATTCATTGCTTAAAGAAAACAGTCCAGGTATTTATATTTTGACATAATGTAAAAATTTTGATAAGTACTGACAGCAGCACCAAAAAGGCTCCTAAGATGGATTTAGTTCCTTTATAACGAGAGATCTTCCATAGGTTTAGCAAAATCGTCCAGTTGAGGCAGGAGTAAAATGATAAAGACGTCATTGTAGTGAAGGGCTTACTGGAGACGCTTGTAACCACTTAATTAAGAGAGGTCTGCCTACACCTGCCTGATATTGCCTGGTGGGAGCAAAATAATATATAAAAAGCGTCGCTGAAGTGAGGTGGATAAAAATATTTACATTAATTGATGGTGACAGAGTAGGGGAAAAACAAGCCTGCCTTTCAACATATATTAGTATATTTACAGACTTCATCCCCGTCACTACAAGGCGTACCTCCTAAAGTGCGTGAATCATCTGACGAGGACATGAAGTATGAAAGGCGTCCTCGTACTGATAGGGTTGATTGAGAGAGTTGTTAATATACCTGAGTCTTGTAGTACGAGAAGACTCTTTTAAGCCGAAGAAAATTGTCTGGTGGTAGTTGGAATAAAATGAAACATTGACAGAAAGTGACACGCAAAGAATATAGAGTTAAAAATTGAGTCATAATTTCAAAGAAACTGCGAAAAAATGAAAAACAAAATAAGAACGGGGCCGGATAAGTAGATGTACATCTACAGCCAGTAGTTCCTTACGCCCTTCAGTTTGATAACGTGAATTTTCTCCCAGTGTTTCCATCTGACGATTTTAGTCAGCATAGACGGAGTCTTTTGATTGTGAAAGAGTTAATTAAGATGTATCAAATCCTCTCCCAGTATGAATAACGTTAAGTGGTAACATCAAGAACTAGAAGACACTCAGAGAACGCATACCTCCGCCAATGCCATGAAAAAGGGTCCGGATCCGGATCCGGATCCGTGGAGACATTATGTGGAATACATAGGATCCGGATCTACCCCCAAATTTAATCAATTGTTCCTTGACCCATGGCACACTCTTCCACAAAAGTTTATTGAAATTCATTGAGAACTTTTGGAGATATTATGCGGGATACATAGGACCCTGGTCCGGATGCACTCCAAAATTTAATCAATTCTTTCTTGGGTCATGGCCCAACCTTCAACAAAATTAAATTGAAATTCATTGAGAACTTTTAGAGAACTGTGCTGGATAAATAGGATCCGGTTCCGGATCCGGATCCACCCCAAAATTTAATCAATTTTTTGTTTGCCCATGGCCCACCCTTCCACAAAATTTCATTGAAATTCACTTAGAACTTTTGGAGATATCTTATGTACAAACAAACAAACAGACATAGGTGAATACATAACCTCCTCCAACTTCGTTGGCGGAGGAAACGAAAGAAGAATTACTTCCTCGGGTTGAAAGGGTTTAACCGACTCGAAATCGCGTCCAGACCTAACCCTTGCAAACATAAGACGTCCTTTGTATTATATCTTTGCCCTCTCCAAAAGCTTTTACTCCTGTTCAGAAAGATTTTTCGAATGGAAATGGTTAGGTAATACCTTCGTTAGCCCTTTCACTACTCGTAGTGCTACCTGAGTTCAATACAACTGTCTACGGTAGCAAAACCAAAAGTAAAAAGACATCCTCAGGCTGAATGTTTAATGAGGCCTGGATATTTAACAGGTAAGCAAAACAATACCTGGCAGATGAGCTCGAATTTCCCTTCAAGTTTGGAACGCTGGACGTGTCGTGGAATCATACGCCTTAAATGCTTTTGAACAGATAAACATACATGCCGTGAACTAAATAGTTCGGTGGGTAGTGAGACTGAACTGTTGATAAAGCGAATGTATGCGAATTTTCCTCAGCAGACATAAAGCCATGCAGCAGATACAGAAACCAAGGTGCACTCCCTGGCCAAACCTGCACAGCAGATTATATCCCACAGAATATATAAAACTTCACAACAAATACAAAGCCCTAAAGCAGATTTAAAGCTCCAAAAGATATAAAGCGCCAAAGCAGATACAAAGCCCCACAGCGGATATGAAGCCCGACAGCAGATGCAGATCCTCATTTCATATAAAACTGCATAGCAGCCATTCATCCCTACAGCAAATGTAAAACCCTTAGCAGATATAAAGCCATCAGCAGAGCCAAATTAAAGCGACAGTAAGCGACAGACCTTCAGTAAATTTAAAGGCCAACAGTTGCTGTAAAGTCTTGCTGATAGAAAACACCGAGGAAGATATATGCGAATGTAGGCAACAGGACCTTTAGCAACTTACAGGTTAAACGAGATTTTATTGTAGGTTCGTATTGTAGGAAATCGTTTTGTATTTTAATTTCCATTTTTTCACTCTGACTGGGCAGAAAAATGCATGGTTCTTCTATGAATAAAATCGATTTTATAAACAGGCAATCTTATTACAACAGAAATTCACGAAAATTTGTTCCCGGCCAAGTATATAAACTTTTAAAGCTCCAGAGGTGATATAAAGGTTCACAACAAATTTAAATTCACCTGGGTAAGAATAATACGGCAGATCTAAATCAAACGAAGCGACAGACTCTCTTGAATCCCTGCTGATGTGCAGAGAGTAGTTTCATGGTACTTAGAGTCCTGCAGGTGAGATTAAGGCAGATCAAAAGCAACTGCAGCAGACAGTCCCTCAGCAATACATGTAAATCCCCAGTGCTAAAAGTTTGACGTATTATGAAAGCCTTTAAATACCTAGATTAAGGCTGATACAAAGCCCCAGCGAATATGAAGTCCGAAGGCATGTACGAGGTTATGCCAATAGTAAGATCAGTACAGATATAAAGTAAATGTTAGCGACAGGCACTCAGCAAATGGGAACAATAAGCCAATAACTGCGTCACGTCTCTAAGGGAATATACATGTTGCATTGGTTGACTTGCATGGGCGGCACAGCTATCACATGCAACGCAGCTTAACACACTGCCTCATTACCACCCCAGGACATACCCCACCACACTACACTTTATTACATCACACTACATCACGGGCTGCTCAGTAAAACCCAAGGCCATAATTTACCACGTTACCCTTTGCCACACAACACCAGTTGCATTACACGCACCACAGCACAACACAACACACTAGGCTACTCAATACCTCACGCCATATTGTTGCACACCAAACCACACCACACCTCACTACACTACACAATACTTCGCCACATCACCACACCACACAGCACAACAGCATGCTGCTTGATGTTGCTTGAAGTCATACCTAACCACACCACAGCACAACACGTTGCTCAGAACCAAGCAAAGCCATTCTTCACCACACCACCCTTTACTGCGGTGCATCACGCTACATCACATGTACCATAGCACAGCACACTGCTCAGTACCATACCAGGCCATTCCTCACCACACCACTCTCCGCCACACCACAGTACAACAACACGCTGCTCAATACCACACCAGGCCATACCTCACCACCACTTTCCACCACACCACACACCACTTCACAACACATTTCTCAGCGTCACACCTAGCCTTACTTTACCATATATTGTATGCCACACCAGTACTGCTCTTTACTTTGCTGCTACACTACACCTCACCTCCCCGCAATACAATACATGACAATATGCACTGAACCCCTCCTTGTCTCTCCCCTCGCCTCTCAGTTCCGCACCCCAGCACATCACAGGACAATGAACTACACAACTCCACTTCAAAGCCAATCTCAACACACCAGCCTATTTTACCCCGTACGCAACAAGATATCACAACACGAGTCATCACACTGAACCACCACTGGACACATTATATCAGTTCACACTGTTACACAGCACCACATTACTTTTATGCATACTGCGGTACATCACAGAAATATATATAGCGATTTGATACACACTGAACCACTCCACAGCATTACTTTACGCCATTCCACACTAAGCCTCAGATTTCTCTACAACTATATTCCATTCTACAGCACATTTACTACATTAACCACACCAGACACTGCCACACCACAGTTCCTCACCAAACAAAGAACTGCAGCGCAATACACCATACGAAATCACTCAACACCACGCCACTTTTTTCCTTACCACACCACAGAGAATGATACACCGCCGCACTATAATGCCATACTGTACCAGTTTACACCATTGTACTCTATCATGCCTCATTTGCAACCTGCTGTACAGTGTACCATCCTGCACCACTTGATGTCACCACGCCACACTATGCCACACATGACACTGTAACGGTACTATGCTGCAATAATGTAGTAAGCTGCACAACACTGTATCAAGCAATACTGAACTATCTACACGACACTACATTATATATGTATAAATTAGCTTCTCTGCATTGCACCTCACTACTCTGCATTACACTACACTATAGCAGACTGCATTACACTCTACACTACACAACACTGAACAGCAGCACAGTGCAGCGCCACACCACGCACTACAGTGCAACATACCACTACACTAAACTGAGGTAACACTGTACTGCACAACACTATACTGAACTGGGCTAAATCAGGACACAGAATTACACCACGTAACACTAAGCCACACCACACCACACCACACCATACTACGCCATACCACACTGAAGCACAGATCACTGCTTCATCCCACACCACACCAATTAACAAATACCATCCTAGTCAGTGTAATCCTCTAAAAAAAAACAAAATAAAACAGAAAACTAAAATATTATCATCTCGTTACCGCCTAAGGAAAATATTTAGTTTGGGAATGGCATCTCGTCTTCTGCTGGTTACATAGAGGTCTCCAGCAACCCTTTAAGATAAAAATAGTTACTATTATTTTTCAACATCAAACAGTAAAATTCCGTCGAGCGATGTCTCGTCTGGGGGTTAATTATTTCTCTCTCTCTCTCTCTCTCTCTCTCTCTCTCTCTCTCTCTCTCTCTCTCATCACTATATTAGGCTACCTCCCTCACCTAAGCCGCTTGCACACGGTTGGGTGAACTTAGAGCCTTTGTGGATGTTAATTCTATACAGGGACTTTGCTTCTCTGTGAGTGGAATGGAGATGTAATGAGTGTAGGGTGGAATATAGGGAACAGCACTCTCTCTCTCTCTCTCTCTCTCTCTCTCTCTCTCTCTCTCTCTCTCTCTATCCAGTTACATCTAAGTCAGTTATCTGTGAATTTGACTGTTATTATTATTACTACTACTACTATTATTATTATTATTATTAAAACTAACTTTTTTCACACATTTACTTTAAGCATGTTTTTCATCTCTTGTTTTGTTATTAGTATTTTTCTCCCATTAATCCATTTTCTTTAAACCTCCAGTTATAGGTAGGCCTCATGCATTTTCGTCACATCTGTTTCCATCCTCCTGTCATGCATCCTTCCTTCACCGCTTCGCCTTTCTTTCTTTCTTTTTTTCTGTCTTTTTTCAGCACTTTGTCTCTCGCCGCCTCTTCCATTACCAGCTGAAAACGTCGAGGGCTTGAGTGATGTGGGAGGAGTGGCATTTCGTTTTTTTTTTTTTTCTCCTGGCCGTTGTAGTAATATTTTCCTTCTATATGTGTTGTCCATTTCACTGTTTCTGGATGACAGCCACCGTAATATTACTGTAGGAAAAGGTTTGTGAAGATGATGGCGAGGGTAATGATGACTGTGATAATGGTGATGATAAAAGTGATGATGACGATGATGATGATGATGATGATGATGATGATGATGAGGAGGAGGAGGAGGAACACATTGACCCTCCGAAAAAATAGAAAGTGGCCTCAGTTCCAGATGTTGTCGATGATGATGATGATGATGATGATGGTGATGATGATGTTAGTTCACTTACCGAGAAAAGGAAATATGTCTGGCGGAGAAGAGAACAACGAAAAGAAGAACTTAAGTAGAGATTGGGTAAAGGGATGGAAGAAAGAGTAAAGGAAGGGTGAAGAAGGAAAGGAAAAAGTAGGGTGAGAAAAACAGAGTAAAGGGTACAGATAGGGTGAGAGAGGGTAGGATGAGGGAGGGAGAGGGAAAGTAGGGTGAGAGAGGGTGAAAAAGAAAGAGTACTTGCGGAGGGAAGAAGAAAGAGTGAGGGTAGAGCGAGAAAGAGTGAGGGCAAGATGGGAAAGGGAGAGTGTAGGCAAGGAGAGGAAATGAGAATGAGGGTAATGAAAGAAACAATAGAGAAAGGAAGGGCAGGGTAAGGAAGGTTGAGGTTGGAGTGAAGATGGAAGTGTAAGGACAGGTAAGGAAGGAAGAATATGGGTGAAGTGGGGAAGGGATAGTGACTCTTGAGTGAAAGAGAGAGGGTGAGGAGAGGTGAGTAAGAGGAGGGTAAGGAAGGAAGTGTTGGGGTAGGGTCAGGAAAGGAGAAGGAGGTAGAAGAGAGAGGCTAGGGAGAGGGTGGGAGAGAGAAGGGAGGGTAAAGGAAGAGAGATTGGGAACTGGGTGAGAGAGAGAGAGAGAGAGAGAGAGAGAGAGAGAGAGAAAGAAAGAACGATAAACGGGGCTGTGGAGAAGCAAACATTTACGAGGAAGATAAACAGTGATGGAAGAGGAAGAGGAACCGACGATTAAACCTCGTAGAGAGAGGGAAAGAGAAGAAAGGAGACAGACAATGTGAAACAAGGAAGGGAGAGAAAGAATGTAGAATTTGGGGTGAAAATAAAGAATAATAATGCTTACCCGATCAAAATTATTAGAGGTTTTAATTTCACAGGTTTCAACAACAGCCAAACCAAGAACAAGAACAACAACAGCACCAGCAACAACAGCAACAACAACAACAACAACAACAACAATAATAATAATAATAATAATAATAATAAAAATATCATAATCATCATCATCAGTAACCCTATTTTTTGGCTGTTAGCCGGGTAAGTACGACCCAGTACGAGAAAGGTCGAGTAAACTGGCAATGGATAAGTTTGGAAATACCGCCTGAACAATTAAATCACCAAGCCGATATATGCAGCACTTTCACAGTTACCCATCGAAATACTTGCATGGTACTATGAGAACATTATTTATGGTGGTTCAGAACTGCGCATGGATTAAAAAAAAATATTACTTAGGTTGGAGAGTATACAGAAAATAAATGAAGAGATAAATAGCGTAAGACAGTAAAAATATATAACTCGTAAAAAAACAGTTAGGAGATGGGTGAGAATCTGGAAAAAAAAAAAGTGAGGTAGGGTAGAATATAAAAAATGATTGAATGAGTAAGCATCTTGAAGAAACTGAAGTGAGAGAAGCAGAAAATGTGGCTGGTGTGATGAGCTGGTAATGAAAACGGCAGAGACAGGGAAGCGAGGTGAGGGCAGGTGAGGCATAAAACTGCGACTTGAGAGAGGGAGGGAGGGATGCAAAGAGGGAAGGACATGAGGGAAGAGTGAGGGAAGGAGAAGGGCAGGGAATGATTTAGGTTTGAGTACCAAGGGCCGTTTTCACAGTCGTCCCTAACCTTTGTGGCCGTGTCTACTCTAAGGCCCGAACCAAAAGCACCTTCGGATTTCACAGTGTCACCGAATGGCTTGAAGGAGGTTACCAAGTTACTAACACGGGGACGTCTGCCTGTGTTGATGCGGTAGGGTTGGTAGTTCTGGGCCACCATACATGTTTGTGGTAAATTGTTGGACAGAAGAAACCCCATGCAGCAACACCTATACTTTGAGGCATGTTTAGAAATTCCACTGCGATGAATGTGGTAAATGGTTTGGCAGGAAAATCTACTTTACTATCTGCTGATATATTTAGAGGTGAACCAATTCGTCTGAAGGCAAAAAAAATATATATATATTATCGGAATGAAGGAGCTAATTAACGGCAACCTCACCACACGCTTACTTGAAACATGGGGCTAGAAATTGAAATGTGATGAATTCTGAGTGTTGTATAAAAGGCATAAGTGAAAATAACTATGGAGGAGTAACAAGTGTATGATAACGTCTAGTGAGTGATGACCTGGTTTTGTTTATTATCGAGTAGAGTAAAAGTACATGAACACGAGGCACTTTATAAATGGTATGTTGAGTGACGACGAAGGGGAGCTGCAAGGCTTGGTGGATGATTTTGGAAGAGTGTGTAAGAAACGGAATCTAAAGGTGAATGTAGGGAAGAGTAAAGTGATGGTCTTTGAGAGAGGTGAAGTCAGTGAATGTACAGTGAGGTTGGATGGTGAGGAAATGGAAAATGTGAGTACGTTTAAGTACTTGGGTAGTGTGATGAGTAAGGATGAAAGTTTAGAGGGTGAAGTGCTTGAAAGGGTACAGCAAGGAAGAAAGGTTGCCGGTTCCTTGAAAACAGTGATAAGAAATAGGGAAGTGAGCATGGAAGTGAAAAAGTTACTACATGACAGTATTGTGATACCAACTCTTACTTATGGAAGTGAAGCTTGGACGTTGTTGGATGGACACAAGTCAAGAGTGAGAGCAGTGGAAATTAGTTATTTAAGAGGAGCCTGTGGAGTCACATGGAGAGACAGGCTGACAAATGAGGATATAAAGGGGCATTGGTGTGGATGTGGATGTGATAGGAAGCATTAGAAGGAACACACTGAGGTGGTTTGGCCATGTGGAGGGGATGGAGGATGAGAGACTGACGAGGAGAGTGTATGTGAGTGAGGTGGAGGGGGGGAGAGGGAGGGGGAGGCCGAGGATGAGATGGAGGGATGGGATGGAGAGGTGTATGAGAGAGGGAGGTGTGAGTTGGAAGCAGGGCAGTGAAATGGCGGGGGACAAGTCGACGTGGAGGCGATTTGTTTGTGGCCACCCCATACGGGATTGAGGCGTCTGGCGATAGATAGATAGATAGATAGTTTTAGCTATATCAGCAATATTACACCGAGAATCTGATAGGAAAATTTTGATGAAAGTATACAACAGACAAATATTTTGTTTCTTTCGGGTTCGTCTGTTGTGGATCCCTCAACAGACCCGAAGTAAACAGCGATGAGTTAGGTTACTCATATTCGGGTAAATTACAGTGTCTTAAAAGTGTAAAACATTAGGGATTTTCTTTACTGGGTGCATAATTACCTCAGCAATAATATAGCGAGTATGTGATTTAAAAAAAAACTGTAAATATTATATATATATATATATATATATATATATATATATATATATATATATATATATATATATATGCGTTAGGCAACGACTCTTTTGACGGTAAATAAAATCCACATTTATAGACGGAGCATATATATACCAAACAGTTTCAGTGAACACTGCCATCATCATCAGTGATCAAGATAGAGAGAAGGAATTACATGTTGACAATACAAGAACTCCTTTTTATGTGTGTGTGTGTATGGGATTCATCCCGCCAAGGACTCTTTTATTTTATTTCTTTTGGTTCTGTCTGATTGGGAGCCTCTCTGCTCCCCAAGAATGCTCCAATATTACTTAGGGACGGTCTAATCCAGCCTTCGATTAAAGGCCTCGGAAGTCTGGTTGGGGAAGACGGTGAAAACGAAAACGTGTGTCCGGAGCTGTGGAGGTTGTTGGGGCGACTGTGAAAACGACCCTATATGGAGGGAATTTGTCTGTGTGCTCGTGTTTGGTGGTTACACACACACACACATATATCAATCTATCTATCTATGTCTGTCTATATAGATAGATAGATAGATAGATATAGATATATATATTTACATACATATACTCATATATATATACAGGTATATCTGTTTCTGTTTCTGTGAGGTGTAGTGCTGTTTGCCGGTTGTTCGTTTTGTTTTTCTCTGGAAGAGGGTGGTGTAATAAAGTTAAAATCGTGGGACTGGTTTTGAACTGAAGTGGTTAATTGTGTGCCTTTCATATGTATATATTATTTGACTGGAAGTTTCTTGGTGTAGGTGATCATTATTGTGGTCATAGTGCATCCTCTCATTCTTAAGTAATTTCTTTTCTTGACTTATCCGTTTCTGTGTTGGTTAAGGTTAGTATCCAGCTTGGGCTGGAGTAATTCACCATTATTCTAATGAATTGTTTATAGATGTTTTCAGGATTTCCTTATGTTGTCCAGAGGTAATATCTGTGAGTGTCTTCAGGGTAACGAGTTTATGAGATACCATGACACTAATATTATTTGTAAGGTGAGAAAAGGTCGCGTGTACGTCCAAAGTAATTCCTATACAATGGGGATGTTTTCCTGTGGCAGTAGTGGGTTAAAGAGGGAAATCTGAAGGTGCGTTTGAGATCCATTTCTGGTTTGAGTGAAGAGGTAATGATTGATTTGGTGGTGAGATAGTCACGCTGTTATGCTTAAGCAGATGTTCTGAAGTGCATAGGTACACGTGGAGGTGTGCTGCTATTTGTTGTGTTGTGGAGTGTTGTGAGGCTACGGTCAGTTCGTAGTCACTGCACTCGTACAGAAGGGGAGGAGTTGGCAGATCGTGGAGAAGGTGAGAAGGATGGTTATTGAATCTCAAAATATTTTAACCATATCTATTGTTAAACATATACCCATCGTCACCAAAAGAATGACTCAATATCTTCCCTTGCAGAAATTTCCCTAACTCCTTCAGACCTGGGACGCTGTATATAGTTTGTTCTTATTAATATCTGTAGATTTTCTTCAGCTTAGAAATGACTCCCTTGGACCGATAAAGTTAGAAACATCCTCCACTAAGAATAAAATCCACTAACCATAATTTGATGGTAGGTATATAATCGAATGTAATATCCTCCAAACACATACCAAGACCCTGATATAATTCCTTTGGGTAGGCATAGCAATATACCTCGGATATTTTGGGCCTGAAAGATCAAAGAAGGCTTAAGGGCAGAGCATATAAGGGAGAAAGAGAAAAGAGAGAGAGAGAGAGGAGAAAGGAGAGGAAGGGGCAGAGAATAGAGACTGGGGAGAGAGAGGTAACAGAGAGGAATGAACGGAAAATGTGGAGAGGGAGAGGGGAAGAGAAAAAGGGGGGGACGAGGGAGAGGGAATGACGAAGGTAGGTCGAGTGGAAGATGGTTGAGGGAGAGGGAATGATGGGGTTAGGTGGAGGGGAAGAGGTAGGGACGTGGGGTGAGGGGCAGGAAAAGATGGGGGGTAGAGGCAGTGGAGGAAAGGGAAACATGAGTGAAAGGGAAGGGTAGAGGTAGGGAACAGATAGGGCACAGAGAAAGATGACGACAAAGGAATTGGGTAAGGGAGAAGAAAAGGTGAAAAGGGAAGGAGGAGGAGAGTTGGGAAAGAGTCAGGGGGAATGTGAAAGATGGAGAGAGGGGGTGGAGAAGTTTGACAAAGAGAGAAACGAAAATGAGGATTGGGACAGGGAGAGTTAGGGGTAGGAAGATGGAGGAGAGAGGGAAGGAAAAAGAGGAATGGGGGAAGAGAAAAGGAAAGGATGAGGCAAAGGGAGGGAGAAAGCTAGAAAATAATAAAAAGACGGTGTGAGAGAGGATGGAAAAACTGGACAAAAAGCTGAGAGTTGATAGCAGTTAAAAAAATGGAGGAACAAGGCAAGGATTTAAGAAAAAAATGCAGTGACGCAGAAGAGGCAAAACATGGAGAGACAAGGAAGAAAGAAAAAAAAACTGAGAGACGGAGGGGATAGGAAAAATAGAGACAAAGGAGAGAGAGAGAGAGAGAGAGAGAGTAAAGATATAGAGACGGGGGAGAAATGAGAAGATGGCAAGAACAAAGAGACAGGAAAAAATGGAATGACGAGGAAAAAGAGGGTAATATGGAGATGTAAGGTAAGGAAAAAAGGTATTGGAGGGAAAAGGAAGGAAATTGGAGAGAGAGAGAGAAGCGTAAGAGGAGGAAAAATGGAGGGAAGACGAAAGAGCATGAATGTCGAAAGATATGGATGGAGAGAGAAAAAAAGCGGAAAGAGAGGGAAAATGAAATGTTGGGACGGAGAAAGGAAATAAGGTTACAGAGGCAGTGGAGAGATGAGAGGCAGGAGGAAGGGGTGAGCTGACAGCAGGGAGAAAGAATAAACAAAATGAAAGGAAAGAGGGAGGGAAAATGATGACAGTGGGAGCTTGAGGGAAGAAGAAGGGGATGAGGAAGGAGGGAAGGAGGGGAAATGAATGTATAAGAAGAGAAGAGGGGTGGAAGGAAGAAGAAAAAAGTGGACTGTAGAAAGGAAATGAGAAATTTGAGGAGAAGAGGGTGAAAGGGAGGGGAAACTGAGAAAGAGGAAGCTGGAGATAAAAAGGGAGGAGAGGGAGGGACGGAGGGAACAAGGGGGGCAATGGAGAGATAAGGGAAGGAAAGCGGGAGGAAATAATGGATGTATAAGGGACGGAGAATGAAGAGGAGCTTGAGATAATAAGGAAGAGTAGGAGAGAAGGAAGAGGAACTGGCGAAGTAAGGGGATGGGGGGGATGGAGAAATGAGTGAAAGAGGGACGGACAGAATAGAAATGGGGGAAGGGGGAGGGAAACAAAAAGTAGGGGAAAGAGATCGGTGGAGAGAAAGAGAATCGGAGGTTGTGAACAAAAAGAAAAAGATGGAGGAGGGAGGAAACTATGGTGACAAAGGGGAAGGAGAGGGGAAAAAATGGGTTAGAGGGAGGGGGGAAGAATTGAGGTCGACAAGGAAAAAAAAAATAAGAGGAGGAGAAAGGGAGGAGGAAATGGGGACATTGAGGGAGAGAAAGAGATGAAAAGAGAGAGAAAAAGAGGAACAGGGGTAAGGAGGGAGGGATGGAGGGAGGGAGAAGAAAATGGAGGTGGGGAAGGGGAAGAAGAAAGTGGATAAGAGGAGAAGAGAGAGGAGAGAACGATGTCAAAAAGAAAGTGAAAAGAGAGGAAATCAGGAGGGAGGGAAATGAGAGTATGAAAGAAAAAGGGAGAGATCGAGAGAAAAATGCGAAAGTGGAGAAGGAAAGAGCAATTATAGGGAGGGAGGGAAGGAAGAAAGAAATGGAGGAAATGAAGATAACTGAAGAGGTGGAGTGAAAGAGGAGAAAATCGAAGGGAGAAGGACGTTGAGAAGGAAATGGAGAATATGGTAAGAAAGGATAGAAAGGAGAAACGGAAGAAGAGAAAAAGAAGGAGCTGGAAAAAGGAGGGAGCAAATGTTGATATCGGAGAAGTGAGAAAACAAAGGGAGAGGGGAGGAAGGAGAGACAAGAGAAAAGGACGTAGAAAAGAAAAATGGAGGAGGGGAGGGAGGATGTTAAAAAGCAAATGAAGGGACAGGAGAGGGAGGAAAAAGAGGAATCGGAAGAGTTGGTGAAAACCGAGGAGGTGGAGGAAAGAGAGAAAACTGGAGACATTTATGGCAGGAGGAGAGGGCTGAGAAGAAAAAAAAAAAATAGGGAAATGCGGGAAGGAAGCGGGAAATGGAGAGTTAGAGGAGGAAGAAAATGGAGAGATGGAAGGGGGTGGTGGGTAGCGGAGCGACAGAAGTAAACGAAAAGAGAAAAATGTAAAATAATCTTTGGTATTTTAAGTCAGTCTGAAGATTTCGTACGGTCCCTCCTTTGGCCGTTTGTTCTGCACGCTACCCCTCAATATCCTGTTGTATGTTATTGATGCAGATAAACATGTCGATGTTAAAACGATATGAACAGCATGCAAAAGAATATTCAAGTGTAATATGCAGAATAAATCAGATGCCACGAGACCTCCACCATCACGTAGAATGCGGACTGGTATAATGAGGAATCAACAAACAGATCAAGAAGAAGTACTGTGAGAGCGGGCGCCAACCAAATGGTCTAAGGCCCGAATATATGACTGTCCTGTGACCTTGAATTTCGAATGATTGCCATCAAGATCAAAGTACTTTATCCTTGCCTGACCCTTAACGCTTCCACCCAGTCAAATCAAAATTCGAAGATAATCTTGTCAATAACCAAGGTCAAAGTTCTCTTTTTTTTTTTTTTTTTTTAATCCGATCTAAACCAAGCGTAGAGGGAATGTTAATGATCTGGCAAGAAGGAAGGGATTCAATTTGAGAAGAATCAGTCGGAGGTCAAAGTCACAGGGGAAAGTCAAAGCTCGATTGATGTGATTGTGTGTGTGAATAAAATTAATGAAAGACTTTTGACCTGATTTGGATCAAGCGTCGTGGATTAGTTGAGGATAATTGTAGAGGATGACCTGGTGTTTTGGGGAACAAAATGTCAAAGATCAAGATCATATGGCAAGTTCAACTTAAATTGTTTTTATTCGATGTAGGTTAACTTTGTGGATGTATTCAGGTTAAAAGAAGAGTAAGAGATGCTGTTTTGAGAACATTCAGTCAAAGGCCAAAGCTACAAGGCAAGAGCAAGGATCAAGGTCACTGGGCAAAGTCAACTCAAACAATTTTTATTTCATTTGGTACCAACGTTGGTGGAAGTGTTAAGGATGGTGCAAGAATGAAGTAATTCGATTTTGAGGGTAATATATAAAAAATCAAGGTCACAGGGTAAAGTCAAGTACTCAGTCATTAAACCAGTTGGTGGAAGCAGGTGTTACACTCTCGGGGGTTCCTCCTATTTTTTTTTTTTTCTTTTAACGTTCCCTCCTCCTCATCCTTTCATGCCATCTCTCATCTCTTCTTGTGTCTCTCAAGTTCCTTTCTTCTTATCCTTCCATGCCACCTCTTAATCCTTTTTCCTTTTCTTCTAGTTCCCTTCACCACAACCTTGCAGCATTAAAGTTATTCCTTTTCCTAACATTTTCTTTTCAAGTTCCCTGGTCCTCGCTTTTTCATGCTACATCCACAGTTTTCATATTTCTTTGTTTTGTTTTGTTTTTAATCCTGTCCCCCTCCTTCCACATCATTCCTGGTTACTACCTGTCTTATTCTTTTTCTTTTTTCTTACTCAGTTCCCTGCATCTCACCCTTTACTGCCACTCACTGTTTTTTACCTCCTTTCTCTTAGCATTCCCCTCACCGTCGTCCCTTTCCTGACTTTTTTATTTTCTGTCCCTCTCCATTTACTCCTCTCTCTCATTCTTTCGTGCCAACTCCTATGTCCATTTTTTCTTATGCTTCCATTTTCCCTCATTCTCTCCTGCCACCCTTTATTTCTTTTCCTTTGTACTCTTTTAGGTTCCGTATAATTCACCTTTTCCTGCCTCATATTTCCTCTTTTGACCATCTCTTTCAAATCATTCTTTCGGCCAGTCATCCCATTTTCTTCATTTTTTTTTTTCCTTTCTTCCCTTTCCCATTTTTTCGCACATTCGTGCCACCTCGTTATATATATATTTTTTTCCTTGCTTCCATCTTCTTATTCTTTCGTACTCTCTCTCTCTCTCTCTCTCTCTCATTGTACTCTGTCCTCAACCCTTTAGAATTTTTCATTTTTCTTTTCTTTTACATTTTGCTCTGATCCCTCACGCTCGCAATTTTTTTTTCAGCTGGTAAATCCTTCAGTATTTTCCTTCCTGAAATATTTAACATTATTTTCCTATAACTGGAATCAGATGATTCTGAGAAAATAAGATATAGAAAGCGAAGGAAGTAAACGCGAGACGCCAACTGTGATTTTGTAAACAAGGGTGATTCCACTCATTTACGGAGGGGGAGGACGCATGGGCACGGACGCGGGTGTTACTGGGTTTGCACTAGTTTAAGTCTTTTTAACTCATTTTTCCGACCTTCAGTTCTCCTTGAATTAACCTCCCTTTGTACAGTTAATGAGCTGAAATAAGAGTCAGAAGTTTAGCCATTAACTTGTCTGACTTTCGGTCGAATTAGTTTAAATCTCTCTCTCTCTCTCTCTCTCTCTCTCTCTCTCTCTCTCTCTCTCTCTCGCTGAGTGTGTGTGTGTGTGTGTGTGTGTGTGTGTGTGTGTGTGTGCGTGCAGCCTTATCGCATTCGCTCGTTTTTTCAGCTGTTAAAACATTCACCATTTTCCTATATGAGACCTTAATTCCTGCTTTAAGAGAACTTTTTTCCAGTGCGTGTCAGGAAAATTAAGTTATCAGAGAGCTTTTATCAGCTGTCAATAAGAAAGGCAGAAATATAAAATATCTGAATAATAAAGTCAAGCTGTGAATGTGTGTGTGTCTGTCTGTGCATTTGTTCGTTTCTTCCATGAGAACGGTAAGATATGTCGACCTACAGGTAAGTCTTTTTACATTAGGTCTTGGTAAGTCCAAGGAGTGTCAGAAAAATACCACATAAAATTTTTGGACATCACGCTAGACGCGATGGCGCGAAATTGTCGGAAATCGCGACGGCGACATTATGCGAAAATCGTTTTTTTCTACTATTTGGCCAGAATTGGTCGCTGTGGGCTCAATAGCGATATGGAAACAAATATAAAGGTATTTGCAAACATTTCTTGATGGAAAGGCTGTTAGTCCCCCAAAGTATTGCGGGCTAGCATATTGCGTGTGATCGACTACAGAAAATTAAAGAACACGCTGGAAACTAGTCCCAGATATTGTAAACATGGGTGAGTCCATTCCAATGCGGTGGGGGAGGACCTGGTATGGCAGAGGTAAAAGTTGGGGAGCCTTCAGTTTGTCCCAGTTTTTTTTTTTTTTTTTTTTTTCCGACCTCCACTCTGTTTCAGTTAACCTCACTTCTTACCCTTATATAGGTGAGATAAAAGTCAGAAGTTCAGCTTGCAATTTATCTGACTTTCGGTCGAATTAGCTTAACTCTCTCTCTCTCTCTCTCTCTCTCTCTCTCTCTCTCTCTCTCTCTCTCTCTCTCACACACACACACACACACACACACACACACACACACACACACACACACACACACACACACATAACCTTAATATATCCATTCTTGAATTCATTCCAGTCTCTCTCTCTCTCTCTCTCTCTCTAATATATGCCTAACTATCAGTCATAATCACCTTGCCAGAAAACTCATCCAAACGGCGAAAAATATTAAGAAAAACGAAGAAAAGCGAGGATATATGGGCTCGTACGTGTTCCCTAGGTCGTGAGGTCATTTGCCTGTGTTAGCCAATTGAAAGGCAGATCATCCAATCCCAGGGTTCTGATTGGCTGG
>NC_137004.1:25216923-25316923 GCF_032717465.1 Coenobita brevimanus
TTTAAACGGTCTGTTGCTAGTGGAAGATAAAAGTGGAAAGCTAAGTTTTGTATGAGCAGTTTAACTTCTTTTTTCCGAGAGCGTCATGTGTGTGTGTGTGTGTGTGTGTGTGTGTGTGTGTGTGTGTGTGTGTGTGTGTGTGTGTGTGTGTATACTGTATTTACTTGCCACTCGCAGATAGTTTTATTCATTCTGGACACTTAACCAAGTAGGGGAGGGGTTAATGAAGCTTATAATTAGAGAACCCATTCAGTTCACAAAGTCCCACGCTGAAGTGTCTGCCGGTAGGAGGAATAAAACGAGAATTGAGTCTTCGGGCTGAGTAGCTTAAGGGATAAAGAGGATGAAGGAAAGATGAATAGTTGTATTATAGCTTAAGAGTAATAAATAATAAGTAAGGGATGTGCAGAAAATGAAAAAGAAAAAGCCAACTGCCCTTCTCACCCTTCACTCCAAAATCTGTCCGTATCTAGTTTAACTGCTAGAAGTTCTGGGTAGAGTCAGGTCACTCCTCTGGCGACACAGTTTTCTTTGGCCTTATGGATTTATTGACCTTCGCCACCGGCAAAACAGGGCTTGAACGTGGAGCGTAAACCTGCCGACCAAGTGATGCGTGTGCGTGTCGACCGCTATACTGTAATTATTCACACATGCAATGAATGTATTGTTTCGTTTAATGGATAAGTAAAACATATAGGTAAGATCATAAGATAAATGCAAAGAAGATCGTATGAATAGAAGAAAAGGAGCGAATAATATATTGAAGTTGGAAATTAACACAGATAACGGATATTAATGTCGGGCAGTGGAAGAACGTGTGGACCAGAACGAAGTACACAAACAGCAAAGCGGTGCTGTGCCTGAACTTTGACCTGAACTGTGACCTCGAACTGATCTGCACCAAAAACCCCAGATGAGTCGGACATTCCTGAGGTATTACTTCCTTACATACATACATTAAAGTGGACTCATATACAACAGCTGTGGCTATGGCGTTGTTAAACATAATGCATGAGCCTAAAATGATTGACAGACATGTAAAGACCATTGTAAATTTAGTTGGAAAAATGTTATGGAAAACATCCACCGAGCAGAAAAATGTTAGAATATGCATGAAAGTAAAGCACCACAAAAGAAAGAAAAAAATGGGAGAAAGCGGACTAAAAAAAAATAACAAGATAAAGCTGCCGAAAAAAAAAGAAAGACAATGAACAGAAGAAAAATCGCAAAAAAGTAAACTCAGATGTCAATCTTGAAATCAGGCAGGCGAGGATTCAGGTAGGCAATGGTAAGAGGCAGCCACGAGCAGATAAGAATATAAGCAAACAAGCAGGCAAGCAAGCAGAAAATGGCCACTAGAGAATAATCCGAGGAAAATGAGAATAGGACGGAGCTGGTGAGCATGAAATTATATTGAGAGGGAGAACTTCGTTATGCCTGGCTGATAAGATTTAACCCCTTGACTACGAGGAGGTGTAGTATGCTGAGTAGGATAGTTTGGAATCACAACAGAAACGCAAATGAAGGCAAAAGTACAGTAGAGGTTGACGGAACGAGGAATTCTCTCTTCTTAGCCAAATATAATGGCTTGTCGATGGTAAGGATAAAATACAACGAGGCTATTATACTAAAGAAATAAATGAGGTCTTTTCTTTATAACCTCTCCATAACGCAGGGTCTCTCCTAATGTAACTATACTTTTCGGAAGGCAGCAAGAACGTAATTGAGGATGTCATCGTGGTAAAAAGTTAGGGAGAATTTTTCTTTCCCATCCACGGCTGAAGAAGTTGAATAAAAATCTTCTTTAGTTAGCAAGAAGAGAGTATAAAAGAAAAGAAGGGGTTAATAGAGACTTACTCACCTTTATTTATTTATTTTTTTATGCAAGGACCCTCCCAAGACAAGTAGAATTATGCGGAAAAAACATCATAAAAAATAAAAAGATAAAGGACATCATCTCACGGAAGGCCTTACCGGGGAACACTGGATACTGGCTGACTAGGTTAAAAGAAAATGTGTTGCTAAAATGTAATGCAGTTATTGTCAGTTGCAGTTATGCGTAAAATTATACATAGAGCATGGGAGCAAATTGCAAGGTTCAGAGAGAGAGAGAGAGAGAGAGAGAGAATTAACATACTGAAGAATGACTGAAAGTAGGAGAACGTGCTCGAGGAAAAATCATGTGTTTGCAAGAGAGAGAGAGAGAGGGGGGGGGGGAGAGGATACACTGGAATACTGGAGAATGAGACAGGGAAATCGTGATCAAGGAGAGAGAGAGAGAGAGAGAGAGAGAGAGAGAGAGAGAGAGAGAGATTTATTACTGTTAGCTAGAAATAGTACACTAAAGACCTCGCTGACCTGTACAGGTTGTCTAGCCTAAGCATTAGTGGAGACGGTTACTCTGTTTAATGAGATTATTTTTCAAGTTTAAGAATGTGATCATAATGTAACACGATCTTCCGTTTCCTCCAAACCCACAATCAGCCATGCATGACAATATATAGAAAAAAACGTCTTGTAGGAATGAAAATATACGCGGAATTAAACGAAATTTGAATGAATGTATGAATACTAGAAAGTAGTACAAGGTACGAGTATGAAAATATTAAACCTTGGTCATAAACATTATTCTGTATATATAAATATATATATATATATATATATATATATATATATATATATATATATATATATATATATATATATTCGTGGTAGGTGGGGGCGCTCACCATCCACTCACTCGATGTAATGCTGCCCTCGGCTGTCTTCCCTTTCCTCTCCTCCATCCTTCTTTCCTTCCATCCTCTTCTTTCTTTCTCTCCTTCATTCTTTCCTCTTCCTTCTGCCTACAGGTGACTTTACACTCCCTCTTCTGTCTTTCTCTCCTTCATTGTTTCCTCTTCCTTCTGCCTGTAGGTGACTCTACACTGAGTGACAAGCCAAATGGTTTCCTGTACAACAGGAAACCATTTACTACGCTGGATGGTAACCATATAACCAAAGTTTGGCGCATGGTGGTTTAGTGGGCAATTAAGGCGCTCCAAGCGGACTGAGCCGGTGAAAGTTTATATCCAAGGGGTGGATGGGGTTTATTGCTCATGTAATGCCACTCAGGGATGAGTGAGGCTGGTCACTCTCATCTTCAATGTCAGGACCAACATGCCTAGCCCCGGGCTCCTACGCTTCTCATGGGGCAACGTAGTATTGGCTAATGAATATATATATATATATATATATATATATATATATTATATAATGTATGTATATATATATATATATATATATATATATTATATATTATATACTGTATATATATATATATATATATATATATATATATATATATATATATACAGGTTATGTACTGTATATCTACTGTATGTATATATATATATATATACTGTATATAGATATACTGTATGTGTATATATATATATATATATATATATATATATATATATATATATATACTGTATATATATATATATATATATATATATATATATATATATATATATATATAGTATATATATATTGAAGGGTTGAAGAGTAAAAGGTTTATGAAAATGAAAGAGAATGCAGCTTATTAAAACATTTAAAAAAAAGTCAGTAAAAGAGGTAAAAAAAAAATAGAAAAGCGATGAAAGTAACAGAGGAAGTGAAGCACAAATCGGTGAAAGTAGAAGAGAAAGCGAAGTAAAAATTAGGTGAAATAAAAAAGGAGGATAAGTAAACAAGGGAGAAAACCAGCATCCAGAAAGAAAAAAAAAAAGGGGGGGAAGGCGGGGACAATGCAGCGTAGTGGAAAAATGAACACGAGGAGAGAGAGAGAGAGAGAGAGAGAGAGAGAGAGAGAGAGAGAGAGTTTTATATGTAGTTTCACAGATAATGACCTGTGTACGTAGTGCGGCCTGAATACTAACGATAATCTTACTTCCTAATAACAGAGGTAATCTTACAGTTCAAAATTAGAACTGACAAAGAAGAATGCTTTTTCTTCTCTCCGAACCCTTTGGCAATCAGCCGTACAAGACAATTTGTAGAAACTTCCGTCTGAGCAAATGAAATAGCTGAAAGTAGTTATGTAAGACTGTAAGACCTTAGTTCTAAAACTGAAGATATTAAGTCTAAAAATACACTAATGCAGTTAATCCTTCCGTCTACCGTTACGTAAATAAGTATATACTCAGTGACAGAGTATTATGTTGAGATGTCTGTCAACATCTAAAAGTACTGTAGGTGAAAATAAAAGGATCTGAAGCCAAGAAATTGACGAAAATAAAAGGAGGAAGTTAAGGTGACTTAGATAAAAATTAATAGAGGAAGGTGAAGAAGAAAGGGAGGCGGGGACAGTGAAATAGAGTGGAAATACCAACGGAAGGCAAGGGAAGATATACAGTGTATATATATATATATATATATATATATATATATATATATATATATATATATATATATATATGTACAGAGAGAGAGAGAGAGAGTGAGTTTAGGTAGCAAAACACAATGTGGGGATCAGACAGGATGCTGAAGGTAACAGGCAACACTAAAGTCAACCTCTCTCTCTCTCTCTCTCTCTCTCTCTCTCTCGCTCTCCAATTCCCGTGTCGTGTTCAGTTTCTGCCCCATCTATATTCCATTCAGGTTAACTTCTGCTTCATTTCTCTGGGCTCTGCAATATCCCTTGTTCATCCTTTTCCTTTCATCCCTCGCCTTTCTCCATCTAGACCTTTTACGTGTATATTCTTTCACCTTAGACGTCCTCGTATTTTTTTAAACGTTTCTTTCCATGTTCTTTTCTGTATGTAAATCCACTTCATCTATATTCATTACGTCTCCTGAATCCATGCAGCACGAGGTTGTTATTTTTAGGTCTGATCTTGTGAAGCCAGGGTGGGTGTTATGTCTTGATCGATGTGTGTCTGACTATTTACTTGTGTGTGTGTGTGTGTGTGTGTGTGTGTGTGTGTGTGTGTGTGTGTGTGTGTGTGTTTGTTTCTTCTTCACCTCTCCTTTGCATACTCCCGTCATCGTAATGATACTTTGTCATTCTTAAGTTCATTTTCCTTCCCTCTTCCCCTTCGTATTTTTGCTTCCTCTGCGCCTCCCTTCATTAATCTTTCGTTCCATCCTTCTTCCCTGTACATGTGTTTCGTACTTCTTTACTTTCTCCCCTCCTTCTCACGTCTTTTAATCGCATTCCCTCCTTTCCTTCCATTTCTCCTTGTCTTTTTTTTTTTGGCTTGTCTATTTCATCCTTCGCCGTGTCTCCCCAACTCTCATTTTTCCACTGTCTATTCCGCCTCCTCTTCTTTCTCATCTTCGGCTTTGGCAGTCACCTCTTTATCCAATTTTCTTTCCCTTTTACCCTCCCACTTGTTCTTCCTCATTCGTTTACTTCTTTCCATACTTTGATTTCTTTTTCTTCTTACCCGTCTACTTATTCCTTCTCACCTTCCTTCCCCTCTTCTCCCTTCCTCCTGCTCTTCGTCTCACTTGTTCCTCCATCTCCTCATTCTCACTTACGTCATTCCCAATCTTCATTTTTTTTTTTCCCTCAGTCTGTTTTCCTCCTCCCGCTTCCCCACATTCTTTCATCTCTCCACGTCTTTGGTCTCGTCTCCATATCTTCCTTACTGCTTCTATTCCTCATTATCTCCCGCGCCTTCTCTTCCTGTGTCTTTACTTTCATTCCTCTCCTTTATCTCACCTACTCAGCCATTTCTCAGGTCATCTGCTTTCTGTTTCTTGCATCTATTCCACTTCCCACATTTTTATCGCAGTGTATATATATTTTTTCTTCTCTCCCCCATCCTTAAATCATTCCTTTCCTACTATCTCTGTACCTTCCCCTTGACCTTCATTTTCCAGTTCTCTCGTCCCTCCTCTTTTTCTCCTTCATTCGTTTTCTCCCCTTTCCCTTTCCACCTTCATCCACCTTTTCGCGTTATTCTTTCTGTTCTTCACTCTAATAATCAGCAATCTTGCCTTCTCTTCCTTACCTCCTCTCTACCACTTCTTTTATTTCCTCTTTCTTCACTGTCTTTCTTTCTTCTTTTTTACATTTTTACTTTCCTCCCACACTCCTTTTTCACCTCCCTCTCATCCCCAATTTTCTCTCTCTCTCTCTCTCTCTCCCTCTCCTTTCATACTCTGCTGAACTTATATTGACTTGGCTTCTGATATCGTGGGAGAATTTTGGGCAGGAATGTAGGAGAGAGAGAGAGAGAGAGAGAGAGAGAGAGAGAGAGAGAGAGAGAGAGAGAGAGAGAGAGAATCTAAGTGGAAATCAAGGAGGAGAATGGAGATAATATGAGAGGAAAGAGCTGAGTGGGAGGAAATGCGGGAGAAGGAAGGGAAGATAATGACAAGACGAGAGTGCAATAAGTATGGAAGGAGGAAAACAGTACAGGAGAGGAAGCAAATAAGGTGAAGTTGTAAGAGTAAAGACGTGATGAAAACTAAGGTGAGGCGAAATGGGGAGGAGCGAGGTGAGGAGAAAAAGGAGTTATGAAAAGAGGGAATGGGAGAAACGAGAGGACTAGCTATAAGAAAGTATGTAGAAAGGGAGGAGTAAGGACGAAAGAGACATAGTTGGAAAAGGATGGTGGCTGAAAGATGAAAGGACGAGAATAAAGAGGAAGGAGAAGGAAGAGAGATGAAGAGAAAAGAAAAAGACGTAGGAAGGGTGAGATTAGGAGAGAGGGATAAATATGGAAGAGAGAAGAACAGGAGGAAAGATACACAGGAAAGGAAGTGTGGCGTAATACTGAGAGAGAGATAGAAGAAGGCTACAAATAATCACTCGTTCACTACGGGATCAGACGTAACCTTCATAAAACGCTGCAGTACCAGAAGCCTATCAGAAATTTATAAGAAACTAAGAAAGGGGTCACGGGGTTCAAGAGGTAAAGGGAATATAAAGACACGTACAGCACGATATTTTAGGTCGACGTTCGCAGTAACAATGATAACTTCGGCTCCAGTCCAGGATCCACCCACACCTGCCCCAGTCTTAACCCCTACAGACTATTCATTATTTTGTTCTTTAGAGAGACCGTTGATAATGGAAGAGTTTAATGATGATTGTCATTAAATATTGTCTGAAGGTAGCAAACATATGTAAAGACAACTTCAAAGCAAAGGTGTCTATAAAATACTGATCTCGGTTAATCAAAGAACTTATGCTGTTACTATTTTCCGGAAAAATATATATGGAAGGACAGTAAGGAATCTTGATATTTACCAGAAGAAGAATCTACGAGGAAGTGGGGAAAAAAAATAAAAAAGTCGAAGAATGTGGATAAAATCCACATTAGACCCTCCTCTTCCGTCCTCTGTAGTGGGAGATTAAATTCTTGTACCCTGGCTCCATTTTCTCTTATATTTCGACGCGTAACCATTCTTGTTCGAATCTTCGTTTTTATCCTGATTTATGTTTTCCCATTCAAGGAATGTTGCTCTCTCTCTCTTTCTGAACGTGTAGTGTGGTTTCATTTTGAAATCACTTTCCAGTAGCCTATTCATATATTTTTCCTTCTTCTTCGAACTCTTCGTTTCTCCATCCCTCCCTCCCTCCCTCTGTCGTTCTTGTCCGTTTCCTCGTTTCTCCCATCATTATCCTCCACCTCATCTTCCCTCCATTTTTTTTTTTTTTTTTTTGTGCTCTTCCCTTCCGTTTCTTCCTCCTCCCTTCTTCATCTTTTTTTTTTTTTTTCACATCCCTTCCTTATCGTTCTCCTTTTTCTTTCATTTAGTTATTCGTTTTTCCATCATGTTAATATTTTTCCTGCTCCCTCCCACCTTTTTTCTTTTTTCCTCCCATCTCGGTTCTTTTCTTTTATTTTTTTTTTCTATTTTCTCTTGTCTCCTTGCACCCCTTTTTCCTCCCCCCCCCTTTTTTTTTCTTTCTTGTCTTCCACCATTTTTCATTTCCCCTCTCCTTATCCTACTGTCTAAGCCTTTCCTTTCGCACTGTTACATTTTCTTTTCAGTATTCTTATCTAACCTCCTCACCTTTCTCTTCCCCTCTTCATCCACCAGGCTCTCCCACTCCCCTATTGTCATTTTTTTTTTTTAACCCTCCAGCTAACAAAGTCAGAGGAGGGTGTTGTTATCACTGGGATTAATAGGTGTCCGTCCGTAGAGCTGGGCGACAGGGCGGCTGGCCGGGCGTAGAGATTTCCGTTTCCGGGCCAGAGCTCAGAAAGTATTCACTACAGTCATTAAATTTCACGTAGTTATGTGTCTTATTATGAACTGGTTCCTTTTGATAAGTAGAATGTTGTGTCGTGTATTTTTTTTTTTTTATGTAAGTTTCCTGGATAGGACTAAGAAACTAATACAGGTACAGGCTTCAAACTCTCCAGGAATGTTTTAATATGCCTCCTGGTGCCTTTTGGTGGGTAGAATGCCATGAGATTATAATGTTATGAATTTGCAACAATACATTAAACTGATTATTTTAATGCATTTTCCATTAAAACTTTGTACCTAGGAGGCAGAAATTGTAGATGATAAATGATTTTATGGATATCTAATTATGTATGAAGTTTCAGGACTCTACCTGTTATGTAACGATAAAATATGGCTGCCTAAATGAAAAAAAACGGGGATCATAATTTCATCAGAGCTGCCTATGACTTCGTTATTACCATGGATAAACTACTGAAATTTTCAAATTTTACTGTCTCTGTGTTATAGGGGGTGGGGGATGAGGACTGTTACGCACATGTTCGGTGGGAAGGGAGTTGAGAGTATGTGCTTGGTCAGGTGGAGAGTTGCAATAGCGTAGCCTTTTCTATGTTTATCTCTTCCAGTTATATCCCCCTCCCCTCTTTTTTTTTTGGTCTCTCCCAGGTATCTCCCCCTCCCCTCATTTTTTCCCTCTCCTTCATCAAAGTGTTCATATTTCCTTCGTTACTGTCTTCCTTCTCTTCCTCTTTTCATCTTTCGCTCCCTCTCATTTCTTCTGCTTTCATTCTGTCCTCCATGTAGTTCCCTCTCTCTCTCTTTTCCTCCAGTTGTATCCCCTCCTTCCTCCTTAATCCCTCTTTGTTTTCAGAATCTCCCTCCATTTATTATTGCCCTCTCCTTGTTCCCTCTCTCGCCTTTCCTTCCTTTTTCTTTCTCTCCTCAGCCAATCTTCTTCCTGTTTCGTTCTTTGTTTCTCCCCTCATTTATCTTTATATTTTTCTTCATTCGTCCCCCATCGTTTCGCCTTCTCCCTCTCTCTCTCTCTCTCTCTCTCTCTCTCTCTCTGCCATTATTTTTCAGTCATTGATTAGCGTATAATTTACCCAAGGATAATACTGGTAAAAAATTAGCTAGAGGAAGACAGACTTTTCCAAGCTGTTTGAAGGAGAGAGAGAGAGAGAGAGAGAGAGAGAGAGAGAGAGAGAGAGAGAGAGAGAGGTGGGGGTAGCAGCTGCGGTACGAGATTTTCATGTGGGAGATTAATAACACACACACACACACACACACACACACACACACACACACACACACACACACACACACACACACACACACACACGAGAGAGAGAGAGAGAGAGAGAGAGAGAGAGAGAGAGAGAGAGAGAGAGAGAGAGAGAGAGACTGATTGATGGAGTTGCACAGGTGGTTTTGGTGGTGGATTGGGTAATAGTATGGTAGAGAAACACAATGGAACGCAGTATAGCGGCATTAATGCTGTGTGAGTGTGTGTGTGTGTGTGTGTGTGTTTCATTAGTTAGGGTACAGAGAGAGAGAGATCTATATACATGATGTTGCCGTTGTTGTTGTTGTTGTTTTGACCCAAACTTCGTCTAAACATACGTCAGATGGAATACAGGTTAAGTTGCTGCCTTCCTGCTGTCCACCATTCATTTCAGAAGACAGAGGAGAACGTGTTAATTACCTCCAAGGGAAGTCTTTGTCTCCTGCACCACCTTACACACACACACACACACACACACACACACACACACACACACACACACACACACACACACACACACACACACACACACACACACACACACACACACACACACACACACACACACACACACACACACACACACACACACACACACCTTATCTTTATTCATACCTATATTTGTTTCCATTCCTCTTATCACACCGATATTCTTTCCCATAATCACACCTACTGTATATTCGTATCACTGTTCACAACTATACTCATTCCTACTCTGTATTCATACGTAACTTTATACTCATATTTACAGCTATATTCATTACTGTAATTCACCTCTTATTCATGTTTGTATTCATTCCATTATTCATATCCTTATCACTGCCTTTTACTTATCTGTCTTACACGTGTATTCCGCTTCTCAGCATCTCTCTTACATTTCAAGAAGTGATTTTATTTTCCTTCTCCTCTTAGTATTATCTTCGTTCTTTTCCACGGCGTCACGACTTTATTTTACTGCAGATTTACCTGAAAATTTCAATGCATGTTTGCCTGGATCTGATATATTGTGGGACATTTCTCAGATTTTTCATTGTACGCATCTTAAAATCGCTGTATACCCCCAAAGCGTAAAAAGGCGAGCGCCTAACAACCTTCCCCCCCCAAAAATATATATATATATATATATATATATATATATATATATAAATATATATATATATATATATTAATAAAAATAAAAAAAATAAACGGTCGCAAAACATCATGCAGACACTTTTATAATAATTTTAGTAAAGGCACGTAATCTGTTCTGCTTCAAACACGGTTGTGGTGTGGCCTTGTCCAGAATTCCTCGATACACATGCTGTGAATGTGTTCTTATCAACTGCACCCTTCTTGGACGACAGGTCACAACGGCGAAACCTCCCACCAGCACACAGTGTGGGACTGGCAACGGAGCAGGGCTGTTGGAAGATGGACACATTAAAAAAAAAGAAAAGATGGGAAGGGTTATTAATATGAACACAGGGTAATCCACCATAACTACTGATGGGTGATGGACAGGTCAACATCAGCGTAACGGGAAAAACAAAATCATAGTGCTCGGATTAAACATGAAAATACCTACGAAGGGAAAGAAGTTTCTGCTGAAATCTGTACAGATTCTCTCTCTCTCTCTCTCTCTCTCTCTCTCTCTCTCTCTGATATTCATGTGAAGTCAAATAAATACGCGGTGGCAATAGCAGTGCATCATATGAGAAACAGTATACCGTACCACAACGCAATTTTAACCAGGAATTTGATAGTTCTTGTGTATTTACATTTCAGTTATGATTATTGACAGAGATAACCAAATTCTTAACCCTTCTATATAATCTGAGCAATATTTTCATTAAATTAATGTCGAAACTGTAGTGATTGGGGTATATTACCGATTTCCATGCAATAACAACTTGGTCGTGCTAAAACATAAATACCCAGAACTAGAGATTCAGAGACATGCGACTCTAGCTGTTAGCATCTCTGAATTCGATGCAGGCATTCTCTTTCTTTAACAGTAATTCATCACCGCTGTTTTTTCTCATTCAGTTGCAATAATTCATCAGTACAGCTATGGTTCACCCTTGATAAGATGTTTATATAGTGTGGAAGTTGTTCCGACTACCATTCTCTTCCCATCTACTTAACGACTTCATTACGGTATTGGGGGACAGATGAAGTTCCTGCGTGATATATACACCGAATAAATCTCCTGTTATTGGGGAGAGTGAAATGCAACCCCTGAGCAATATAATTAATCTCGTCTCTTTCATTCATCTGGCTTTGTAGAGTCTTCTGATGACATATTTTCAGTGAAAATTAAAAATACCTCAGTTTATATATCGCGCGCGCGCGCGCACGCACGCGCGCACGCACGCACGCACGCACGCACGCACGCACGCACGCACGCACGCACACACACACACACACACACACACACACACACACACACACACACACACACACACACACACACACACACACACACACACACACACACACACACACACACACACACACACACACACACACACACACACACACACACACACACACACACACACACACACACACACCAAGGAATACAATACTCTTACTTTCGCCACTCTTCCGCCCGTGCCGCCGTAACAAAAAACATAATCGTAGTTTAGGTGTCAAATGCAGATCTCCGTCTTCTTGGATGCTTAGCCTACTTCCTAGCACCTCTTTCCGGACGAGTTATTTTGCTTATTGTAATGTACCCTGCCATTTCCTTGTCATTTATATAACTGCATAAATGTCACGGAGGAGAATGTCAACGAGTATTTTGTTGAAATAAATAGGTAAGAAAAGATGGTACTGAATCTCCTTAACCCACTCATGGTTGGGACGACGCTAGTTATATTCCAGCTACCGGTAACGCCAGACGATTTTATTCAACTGGGGACTACTATAGGAGCCTGAGAATGTTGTTGTTATTATTAGAGTATTATTAACCCTTTCATGGTCGGAAAAACTCCAGTATTCTGTTCCGGCTAACACCAAACGATTTTATTCAGCTATTTTAGTCATAAGACCTTAAAAAGTTAACACTGTAACCAATAATTGTGTTATGCCTGGGAGAACTCTAGTAATCTGTTCCAGCTAACACCAAACGATCTTATTCAATTAAGAGTGAGTCATAGGAGCCTAAGTACCCGACCAGAATAATGGCCCTAAGTATTGATCTTTGTGAGAAATACGGAGAAAGCTTCCCGGGCAGAAATTGAAGAGAGGATTTAGAATATTGAAAACCTTTCTCCCAGATGGCCAAACCTGGAGTTCAGTGAGGGTGGCCGGCACAAAAACGTCTGGGAGCCTGTTTGTCATACATAATACATCACCAGCCCATCCCTCTGGCCTACCCCACCCTCACCCATGCCCTCCTTCACTCTGTCATTTTCTTTCTTTCTTTCTTTCTTGGTCCTCCGTCCATATTTTCCCATCAGTTTATCATACTTTTGTAATTTGTATTTTTCAAATCAACTTTTCTTACATATGTACTGAATAATTTCCTGTCAGCTTTTCCTACGCATCTCCTATATAATTTCAGACACGAACTCTTAGCGCTTTACTCAGGATGATGACTGTAGTTCTGTTCTTCCCACGGCTGGCAACCTATTATACCTTGATAGGTTGTGGTGGACTAGGAGGAAGCTGTACGGTAGTCAAGAATCAGTCGTACATTTGTTGCTTGGTACCCAGACTCGAAGTGGGTGCGCCAGAGAAAAAAAAACCTTGCAGGAATTTCTGTCCATTTTTAGTAACGATCTCTTCCCACGACACAACACCCTTCCTTTTACAGTATATTCCCAAGCCACGTAGTGTACAGTTGCCAACACATGAACCTGGGACAGCATCAGTGTGTAGCAAAGGTCCAGCATTTGGTACACTTGATAGCCTTTCCTTCATCACATGTTTGTACCACCAGCAAACAGGAACGAATGTTGGCACTCAAAAAATTTAGAAAACCCGTGTCTTAAAAATGGAGTTCCCCTACATCACTGTTCTCCCTTGGGCCTGCCACTCCATCTTTCCCTCTACCTTCTCTACTTCTTACAGTCTCCTCTCCCCTCCCCCCCCCCTCACGAACAAAAGATACAGAGAGAGAGAGAGAGAGAGAGAGAGAGAGAGAGAGAGAGAGAGTAGAAAGTTTAAAAAATATTATCCTGCATGAACGTTCACCTTATGAGTATAGTAGCTAGATCTTTAAAATGGAAATTATCGTCACCTTTAATTGATCTCGGATATTATTTGACCTGAAAAAATTAAAAATGAATATAGCGGGAGGAGGTCAGACTTTCAAAACATTTCGTATCAGAATATTATTCAGTAAGCCTGTTGTAATAGTACTGGCCACACTGACTCTTTTTATCATCATCATCATCATCATGATCATCACCACCATCATCATTTCACTCTCTCTCTCTCTCACACACACACACACACACACACACACACACACACACACACACACACACACACACACACACACACACACACACTGGGTGTGTGTTACACTCATACTCTCGCTCTCTGACCCCGGATCCATTAACTCTATCAGATTCTTTGTCTGTGCTGGGTGATGAGAGTAACTAATTTGTGCATACGCGTAATTCCTAAATGTAGTTGAATGATTTTTTCTTTTTATGGTCTGTATTATGTTTGGTTACTCTGTTATGAATACTTTTGTGGCTTGCTGCTAGGGAATTGATCTCTTGATGTGTGTACTTCAAGTCAAGGGATCGAATACACAATGCACTCTGCGGCGGACATTTATATTGTGTTGTTATTACTTTTTTCTCACATTTTCGCACTCTGGTGGTTCTATCAATGACGTATACAAACTATGACATATAAACATAGCCAGTAAACCATTTCCACTTCCACATGCATCACTTTTTCTACAGACACTTCACAATGCGTTCATTCTGTCCATCACTTCCTTCGAGAAGGTCTCGTCATGACAGTGGACCTATAATACCTATAATAAAGACTGATGCAGAGACAGAGACAGTCTCTTAGGGTCAGGTTAGGTTAGGTTAGTTTTCGGCATATATAGTACGAGTGATTATTGCTAAATGTGAAAAGCCAGCGAGCGGTCGTGAAATGGCTTGTAGTAAAGAAATATGCGTCCAGTACTCTCTTGTATGTTGTCCGCTCTGAAGGCTATTATGCTGAATTAGATGTACTTTTCACTTAATCTGAAGTATTTGCATTTTATATTATATTTCATAACTTGCAGAAAATGTCTCTTCGATTTTCAAAGTTCGCTGCGTTATAAATGGTCTGAGAATGATTGGGAACAACTGTCCTTGAAACTGAAAACCTCAGATATTCACATCGTCCCTAACAAATTCAACATTTCTATATTTCTTTTAAATCACTCCCAGAACTTTAACATTCAGCTCACGCCTTCCATGTCCAACTCTCCACGTCCCTACTAGACACCATGGAGATTTTAAGATTCACCTCAGCCCTGCCTACCTCATCAACCCTCGATAAATCTCCATACATTCCACCCACATCACCTCGACCACTACCTTTTCTCTCTCTCTCTCTCTTTCTCTCTCTCTCCACACACACACACACACACACACACACACACACACACACACACACACACACACACACACACACACACACACACACACACACACACACACACACACACACACACACACACACACACACACACACACACACACACACACACACACACACACACACACACACACACACACACACACACACACACACACACACACACACACCATTCCATTCACCTCTTCCCCGCTCTCTTCCCTCCCAAATCTTTCCTCCTCCTCTTACACACACCATCTCTCGATCTTATCCTTCCATCTACCTCACCTCCACTTCATTTTTCTCCTTAAATCGGTGTATCTATAAGTCTCCCACTCACACTTTTTTCCCCTTCAATAAATGTGTGAGGGATATTAATTGCTCACCTGGTTCCACACTTTTATCTCTCTCCTTTGGGCTGGTCCTCATTTCATGCTTTTTTTCCCCTTTACTCCTAGTATATTTAACATTTTCCCTATAGTGACTTCCTTTGCACCTCGAATATACTCTCACTAGACGGTACCAAGCGATGATTTTATTCACTTCTACCATGGAAGAAGCTGGTCATAGATACATCTAACCCCTTCCGTCTGGTTATGGCAAGAAATAAAGATGACGTTCTCGTAGTGAAGAGGTTAACGATGTTTTCTGTCATCTCACTTCCATGCTCTTTGTGTCCAGTCAGCCCTTCAGTGTAACGTTGCACCAGTATACCGATGACAGTTTTTATTCAGCTAAGGGGAGGTGTTTCTGACTAGGGGAGTTAGATGCGGCCTATATTAACCTCTTCACAAATAGAGATCCTTTGCACGATTAATAAAATCTCCTTCTGATAACAAGAATAAATTTAAAGAAAGTCACTGGACCGAAAGGACTGATCTATTTAGTACGATGGTGTCTTTTTATGGATTATTCAAGCTGCCACCGCACGATTTTATTCAACTTTGTTAAGAGGCCTCTTGATATTAATGTGTTAACGAAGGTTTTAATTAATTCCTTGAGTCAGAAATGTCTCGCCCAAGCTCAATCAGATCGTCTGAGTAGGAAAATTAAGAGTGACCTCATCACAGTGAAAGAGTTATTGGAAATGTAATTACTGTATACTGCACATATGGCAAGCGAATTAGTACCAGCCTGACCCACATTACCCTTTGTGAGGTACAGGGACCCAAAGCAAGGCTATTGTAAGCTGGAACAATTAAAGGTGAAAATCCAGCCTGTACCCCAGTTGGCATTACGTGAGCAATAATTCTCCAGCTGCCTCTCAGGGACTCAAGCCAATTCGTGGAGCTTCTGACCCGCACCCCGACTGATGGGTTACGCCACTAGGCAGCTAGGTGTCTAACCGTCCAACATAGCCGATGTTGTTCAAAGCTGGTGTGATGGCATTGGGAGTAAAACTTCATTTCTTTTAACTGTTACCCTTATTAAATGTCCATTTCTGCCTTAAACTGAGCATACTAATCAAGCTCTGTCTCGTAATTTTGAGGTAACTCGTTTATTGTTTTTTTTTTTTTTTTCGTATCTCACGCAAGAAATTCTGTCGTGAGAATGTAATTATTAATCTTCTTGTTTTTTTCCTGTTCTTTGCAGGTACTGTGCAGTGTTTTCATGAAGTTAGGAGACTTTCTAACACTTCCTCCTTAGGGATGTATTTTCCACATTTATATCTTTATATACAGTATATGCCCTTCTATGCTACGTATACCTTTGCAAATACCGACGGAGTTTGTATAAATATGATAGAAGCAAACACTGACGAAACAAATACAGAAATACAGTGGTAAGAAAGAGGTGCCAGGGACACTTTTCAGCTGACAAGAATACAGGCCAAAGTAAATGTGCGAATTCTCATCAGTTAAGGAGGATCTGTAGTTCCTCTTTCCTAGCATTTTTTAATGTGTGTAGATCGTTAATAATCCCTTCCAAGTTAATTATGCTATCCTTATTGGCACAAAAACATACACAGCAGCGAGTTGCATTACTGGATAGTGTAACGGGTCAATAGTCACATATCGGGTTCTGTACAATTAACTTCCCTAAATCTAAACGCCATACAAGAGAACAGTGAGGTATAGTAGGCAAAATAAATCGTTAAGAAAGAGGTGCTAGAAAGCCTACTAATCTGACGGGGATACGGAGAGTACAGCTGTTAACATACAGCTCTCGTCTTAATCGCCTTACATACGTCCAGTACAATTCACCCACTCGTTCAGGTGGATGGAAATTAACAACGTGAGAGAACAGGTACAATCGTGGTCATATATAATCACCCATCTTCCGGCACCTCGTGCCTCAGGCTGGCTCCGTTATGCGTAGCGAGGCACACTGGAGTACGAGGGGCTGAGAAGGAGGGGCCAGAGAGAGAGAAGGGACGGTGGGTGGTGCGGGGGTGGAGTGAGGGATGGGAGAGAATGATATGCTAAGTGGTGGTCACATTATTTGTCTGTTTTCTTTCACTCTGGGCATGATATAAAGGAGTTAATATTCTGTAGGTAATGCTGCATTACACCTTGCATAGCAGCGTCAGATTACAAGCTTTAGATAGGTGGTGATATCAAGGGCTGGCTTGTGAGAGAAATATACTTGTGATAGATCAAACATTAGTTCAGAGCCATCGACACTGTGTAGACCCAGACTGTCAATGCGTGAGAGCCAGAGAACGAGACGACACGGGCCCGCCTACTCCAGCACACCAAGGACGAGTGAGAGCTGCTCAGACGAAACCAGCAGACCATCAACAATATTATTTCCTCGTTGCCGCGAAAACTGCAAGAGGTTATTGAGGCAGGAGGCCACTGGATAACTTACTAAGGCTTTCCTGGTTGCTCTGGCTTGACTAATGTCGGTAAACATTGACAGATATATTGGGAGTTTGGGTAGGATTATGTTTCATTTTCCTTCTAACAGGGTATGACAGATATCGTTATTATATCCACCCATGCGCACAGACATCAAATTTATTTACCTTTTATGCATATTTATTTTAAATAACTTTTTCATATAGAGATGCCATATAATAATTGATGTGATGGTGACTATTGGGGGAGTATGTAGCGATGGGATGATCATATTTACTATGGACACAGCCGTGTCAAAGGTTGCATATGATATTTAGTTCCAAAATTTAATAACATGTATTGGCAGACAACATTTTTTATATGAACATTAGGGAAGTCAAAGCCATCCAGATTCCATTCTGCGTCCGATGTCAAAATACACGGATAAACACAAATAGCTTGTTCCGTACTGTTTAATCTGTCACGTCAGTATATTTCTCACAGGAGCCAGCCCTTCGTAATCACCATGTATCTTAAGATTGTGATCTGACGCCTCTATACAAGATGTAATGCGATATTATCAACCGAATATTAATTCCAGTATGTCATGCCCTGAATGAAAGAAAAAATATGTAACAACCACTTCACATTTCATTCTCATTCCCGTGCCTCCCTTCCCTCACTCCACCCTCGCACCATCACTCGTCCCCCCACCCACCTTCCCTTCACTCTCTGGCCACTCCCTCTCATCCCCTCTTACCCGTGTGACTTGCCGCGCATAAAGCAGCTAACCTAAAGCACGGGGTACCGGAGGATGGGTGATTATTTATGACCACAACTGTAAGTGCTGGCTGAGCTGGGAGCGAGGCTAGAGTACGAAGTAAGTGGAAAATGACAGATGAATTGAAAGAGATAGACAGGAAGATGGGAAATGATGACGATGTTGAGTGATTGGAGGTGAGACGTGAGTGGGAGGAATTAAGAGGATTTAAGAGATAAATGGAAGTACATAAGTAAGGAAAAGGCAAATTAAAATGGTGATGAGTTACTGGAAATGAGAGATTGAGAACGATGGTTGATTAAAGAAGGAAAGGAAAAAGGAGGACAAGATGAAGAGACAGTGAAAAGTGAAAGGGAGAATAATAGGAGGGACAAGAGAAGGAGAAATGAGTAGGAACGGTAATTGATAATAAGAGGCTTTTAGGAGAAAGATGTGGACATTAATAATAGAAATAAATAGGAAATTAAATGACTGAAGATCAGTGGTAGTAGGAATCGGTAGGAAGATGAATAAGTACAAAAACACAGTGATAGGGGGAAGCTTCAGGGACCTTCGTTTAATGCTTCTGGTGTGATGTGGTGTGGTGTGGTGTGGTGTGATGTGATGTACGAGGGTAATTTTATGTGGTGTGGCGTGACTTGGTGTGGGGTTGTATGGTGTGGTGTGTAGGAGGATTTTATGTGCTGTGGTGCAGGTAAGTAATTTTGTGGTGTGGTGTGGTGTGGAAGGGTAATTTAATGTGGTGTGGTGTAGTGTGGTGTGGTGTGGTGTGATGTAGCGTGATGTAAGAGAGTAATGTTATGTAGTATTGAGTGGTACGACTTCCCTTAAGTAGCTAAAATATAAGGGTGGCAATCACCCTGCGTCAGAAAATCTTTAGCGAGAGGTAGACGGAGAGAGCAGCTCCTTGAGATACCTTCGCACCTATAAATAAGTAGGAGAATGAGTGACAGCCAGTAATTCGTGGAGAGGAAAACGAGAAAACATGAGATGAATGGCAGTCTGCTAGGAGGATGAAACACAGAGGATGATGGGTGACTGAAAATGAGTGACGTATCGAAGGAGATGGATATGAAAGTGGGTAATGAAGAGAATCATGAGTGACTGAAAATGACAGACTGATGTGAAGATGTGAAGAGAAAGGTAAGAGGTAATTGGGAACAGATGATTACAATGATCAGTCACGAATATGAAGGTGGACGAATAAAAGTGGGAGTTGAAGAGGAAAACGAAATTAGAAAGTGAGTGATGAGTAGAAGGAAATGAACAGGGAAATGAAAGAGTGAGTGAAAGATTAAAAATGAGAGGTAAAAATGATGATAAGTGACTGGAGATGAGGGAAAGATGGACTGATGGACAAAAATGTTTAGACAGTGACAGATGAACTGGAGAAAATGGAGAGAGAGAGAGAGAGAGAGAGAGAGAGAGAGAGAGAGAGAGAGAGAGAGAGAGATTTTGAAAATGATCGGTGTGTACTTTTCCTTTGGGCATTTTCAGACTTCCCTCTCTTCCATACTCATCCTCCTCTTCCCTTTCCCATATTATCTAACGTTTATTCTCCCCTTCTTCCATCTCTTCCCACTCTCAGCTTCCTCCTCCGCCTCCTCCTGTTTCTCCTCCTTCCATTGTTTTGTTTCATATTTCCTATTGACTTCATTCAACCTTTGTAAACTTCCTCCTCCTCCTACCCCCGCACGTCCGCCTCTTTCCCCTTCACCTCCTCCTCCTCCTCCTCCTCCTCCTCCTACCCCTCCACCTCCGCCTCTTTCCCCTCCACCTCCGCTTCTTTCCCCTCCGCCTTTGTACTCCTTTGTCCTCCTACTTCACCTCCACCTCCGCCTCTTTCCCCTCCTCCTCCTCCTCCTTCACCTCCACCTTCGCCTCTTTCCCCTCCTCCTCCTCCTCCTTCACCTCCACCTTCGCCTCTTTCCCCTCCTCCTCCACCTTCACCTTCACCTCCACCTCCGCCTCTTTCCCCTCCTCCTCCTCCTCCTTCACCTCCACCTTCGCCTCTTTCCCCTCCTCCTCCTCCTCCTTCACCTCCACCTTCGCCTCTTTCCCCTCCTCCTCCTCCTCCTCCTCCTCCTCCTCCTTCCATATTTTTGTTTCATATTTCCTACTGACTTCATTCAACATTTGTATACTTCCTCCTCCTCCTTCCCCCCCCCACCTCCGCCTCTTTCCCCCCCCCCACCTCCGCCTCTTTCCCCTCCATCTCCTCCTCCTCCTTCACCTCCACCTCCGCCTCTTTCCCCTCCACCTCCTCCTCCTCCTCCTCCTCCTCCTCCATCCGGTTCTTGAGTCCTTTCCCTCTTCCCGTTACTCATCATCTGCTCCTTAATTTTCCCATATTTCTTTGTTCTTACTCCGTTTCCTGTCGGTTATCATTTTTCTTCTGCTCCTTCAATTTCGTATCTTTCCTTTGCCCTCTGCTTTTCTTCTCTCCGTCCTCTTTATCACTTTATTTTCCGTTTTCCGTTCTTCGTTTGTCATATCTTTTTGACTTCTCGCTTCCTCGTTTATCCCTCTTCTTTCCTTTCACTTGTATTCTTTTATTTATTTATCCGGTATAATTTGATCTTGCGTCTTGATTTTTCTTTCCTTCTTTCATCACTCCAGTCTGTTCTTCTGTCACCCCTCTTCCTGTGCATCTCAACCCTTCGTCAGATCTCTCTAACCCTCCACTTGATCTCTCTCACCTTCTTCTTCCCTTCCTTGGAGAGAGAGACAGACAGACAGAGGGAGGAAGTGGAAATGATGGAGTGATGGAGGGTGAAAGAAGACTAGACACAGACAGACAAATAACACAGAAACTGCAGAGGATTGAGGTGAGTCAGAGCAAACCAAAAGAAAAGATAAATGTTGGAAAGCTGAGTGGGAAGTGAAGCAAAATATTTTAAAAAGTGAGGGAAGAGTGTAATGGAAGTGAAAATTGTAGGAAGGTGAGAGTCAATAGAGCTGGGCTTTGATGTGGCAAGCTCATTTTCCCCCTGCCTTCCTCCCTTCCTCAGTCTTCCACCTCTCTCTTCCCGCCCTCCTTCCCTCCCTCCCACACCGCCTTTTTCCCTTCTCTTCTTCCCTACCCCTTCGCTTCCTCCCTCCCCCATTCATTTCTCTCTCTCTCTCTTCCCTTCCTCCCTGTCGCTTGCCTTTCTCCCTCTTCATTCCCTTCCTCCTTCATCTCACACCTTTCCAACTGCTTCCCTCCCTCCCTTCCTGTCACACCCTCCTTTTTCTACCTCCTCTCTCTCTCACACCCTCCCTTCCCTTCCTCCGCCCACAGCTTTTTTTTTTTTTCCTTTTTTTTTCGTCCTTTTCACACCTCTCATTATTCTAACTTTACAAAACCTCGACCATAGGTTTGTTCTTGTTTTTATACATTAAAAAAATAAAAATTCCTGCTTTTTCTTTGTGGTAGGTGTGGTGTTTTCCGTTTTTTTCCGCTGTCTGTTAGATAGTTAAAGGGAGTGATGAGCAGAGTACTTCTCGTTTTAACTATAAACTCCCATATTTAGGTTTAGTCCTTGATATAAGTAGTTTTGCCCCAGCAGATATCTTTGCTCTTTGCTAATACACGTCCAGTTACTTGTATACGTATATCCAGCGAACTATTGTAAATTACATCCCCCTCTTACTCGCCACCCTTCCTTCCCTTTCCCTTCCTACCTCTTACCCCCTTCCTCGCTTCCATCTCATTCTGTTTCTTCTCTCCACTTCCTCACCTCGTCTTCCCTCCCCCATATTGTTTTCTTACCGTCAGCATCTCCCCTTCCTCTGCCTATCCATGTCGTCCCTTTCTCAGCTCTTCCTTTTCCTTCTCTTCCTTGCCCGGTTTTCCTTTCCCTCCCTCTCACCATTTACTAAGCTTGTCATCCTTTTGGTCCTTCCTCCCTCTTCCACCTCTCCGTTCTTTTCCACTCATACCTCTCACCTTCTCCCTCTTTCTTACACCTCTCAATTTTCCCCTCTCCTGCCTCTCTCTACCCTCCCTGTCTCGTCCCTCCCTCCCTTCCCTTTCACCCCCATCTTTTCCTTCTCCCCCTCCCATGCCTCTCCTTTACCGCCTGCTCAGAAGGATGAGAGAAAGAGAGTAAAATAAAAAATAGAGAAAGAAATATTTCTTTCCTTAATCCCTGTATCCCAAATTACATGATCTCTCACTTTCCTTCTCATTCTTTCATCTTACCTTTCTCCTGACCGTCAAGACTATTCTTTTTTATCCTGTACTCTCGATAGATAGATAGACAGATACAGATAGATACTGATGTAGATAAATACTGATTCACATGCTGGAAGACCTACAAACTGATAGACATATAAAGGAAGATAAATATTGAAGTTGGTAATGTGCTTCTGCAGAGAAATATCACGATATTTTGCATAGCAATTAGGATTATGGTTTACAAATGTATTCTTTAGATGAAAGTAAATAAAGTTAGCATATATACTCGTGTGTGTGTGTGTGTGTGTGTGTGTGTGTATATATATATATATATATATATATATATATATATATATCTATATATATAATATATATATATATGTATGTATGTATATAAAAGAGCCTCGTTGTTTGTTTGTTTGTGTTTGTTTGTCATTCAGTCACGCTCAGACCAGGGGCCAGAGACCCCCAGACATATATAGTCTGAATCAGGGTGGCCCATGGATGGTTTTAGGGGGATCAAAATTCAAATCTGGGTCATTTAAGGTCACCGGTAGGGCGTTCGCCTTTTTGGCCTGGACAACGCCAGGGACCCCTGCAGCCCAGTTTTTGGCATGGAGACTCACATGACCTCCAGTTCGGACATAAACTATGTGAGGGTAACCTCACATACAAAGCTGAAATAGAAAAGTTCCTGGACCCCTTGTAGTCCCTCTTCAGAATCGTAAGTGGTACATGGTCTCTCTAGAATAGAAAGAAAGGCTGAACGAGAACAAATAGGATTAGAGTGTTCGTCTTTTTGGCCTAGTGTAGAGAGAGAGAGAGAGAGAGACTTTATTTAATTTTTCTTCTAATGAATAAATTTGTCCACATACCATCAGAAAGAGGTGAGAAAAGGTTGATTCAGGCAGATGGGGGACGGGTGGGGGAAGGGAGACGGTGAAATTAGTAGAAGGGGGAAGTAGAAGAGAGATGGTAAATATGAGGGGGATGAGGTGGGAGTGGGAAGGCGGAGGGAGTGGTGGGAGGAGGGGAGAGGGTGTTGAAGAGGGAGGTACTGGCATAGGCAGAGGGAAGATTAAGGATGGTTAAGGGTGTAATACAACGAGAGAAACCTACAGACCCAAGAAACGAGAAATAGAAGCAAAATCAAGGGAAGAGACTATACCTGCCGCTGCACCTTCCAGTCTTTGTGAAGTGAACCCTGAGGAGTATCCTGTTGACTACCGTACTCTCCACCAGTGACTATCATGCTTTTAATCACACTACTAGAACACCTTCCACGGCAGCCTTATATCCTTTCGACAGTCCTTGATTTAATGGTTATGAACTGGATGGCGCTAGCTCTTCATCTAATTCCTTGTTGGAATCCAGCAGCAGAGCAGAAGCAGACAGCAATGGAAAAAATATTCAACATGGGCTCATGCAGGAATTCACACATCCATATTGTTTAATGTTTATTACATACATCACAGCCCTCACATGGGTCAGTTAAAGACACAACAGATCACAAGTAACTCCGACGGCAGAGAAACAGAAAAGAAAAAGTGACAGAAGAATGAAATCATACAGAATCAATAATACATACCATACAGAAGTACACATGATTAACGCTGCGTTTAAAACCATCCACGGAAGCACACAGGCGCACGAAACTACGTATTCAGGCAAACTGTTCCACAGCCGCACACTAATATTCATAAAATATCAAGAAAAGTGGGTCGTCAAACAATACAGCAAAGAAAATTCCTGACAGTGTAATATTACTGCAGCTCTGTTGCCTCAAGGAGCAACATAACTGCCCGGCAGTGCACATACATATTGTAGAATGACACGGGTTGAACACTATCACTTTCCTTTATAATATTTTGTCTTGTGTTACTCTTCTCTGGAAACTGTCGTGTTAGCCATAACTACGTATTGGAACAGCATGATCCCCCGGGCAACAGGCAGGATGGGAGGTGGAGATCGAAGACCCCCCCATATCACATCCTAGCCTAAACCTATTGTGGTTGTCTGCGTTAATGCCCGTCGTTCTGAAAAAGTGTGGAATTCCGAAGCTAAGATACACTCACCCACCCACATTCATACTACAGTGCCCTGCAGGTTGTGCAGTTGCTCTATACATTTTTGTCAATTAATTATTAAGTGCGTACATATTATTCTGGGGAGTGTGTTGAGGTCTGAAGATTGCTTTACTGGATATCAAAAAATATTGTTTACTCTCTATATTCATCGTCATGAAGTGAACCGATATTCATGTCAGCAAATGCACGTGCTGTTTACAAAGGTCAGTCAGGCAGCATTTGCATCCCTGCACGACACATCACCCCCAAGGGTTTCACTGGCGTCAGACACCAACTGTGATTCATGCCTCATGCAGCGTACCATGCACTACAACTCATCCACACATTTCAGTGCTGTACATGTTAGCCATGATTTACACCCGAAATCCAGAGAGCGGACAATTAACATCAGACAGGCGATGCTTTTGCTTCTCGTTATGAGCTTAGAGGCCTGGGACTAGACTAGTTAGTCCAGGTATATAATGCCAGTGTGACCGGTTCGCTCCTTCGTTTGTAGCATTATGTGAGCAGTATGACACAACCTCCCACAGATGTAAACCTGGATGGGCCACATCCGGCTGGAGTGTCTTAATCCACCAGATCATCAAACCTCCATGGTTTCCACTCAACGTAGTAAATGGTTTTCTGGACTACAAGAAACCATTTGGCCTGTAACTCATTGTAGAGTCACCTGAAGGTAGCAGTCCATCGTGAGTGGATGGGAGTGACCGACATAAAAATTATTAGTAAAAGGACATCTATATTTCCACGTTCAGTTGACAGTTCCTAACTGCCTTATTTGCTCTTGTGTATTCACTTACTTTAATTATAACAATACTTTGAGAGTACATCTACATCGTCAGTATGTCATTATTCTCGATATTTCAAAGGGAAAGTGGGAAAGGGAAGGGGAAGGAAATTGGGAAGCCGGGAGATAAGGGGGAAAGGGAAAGGGTGATAAAGCTAGAGAGTAAGGAAAAGGCGAATTTGAAGGAGGAGGGTAAAGGAGTAAGGGAAGGGGGAGGGGAAAGATCAAGGGAAGGAGAGGGGAAAAAAACAAGGGAAAGGGAGGGAGATAAAAATAAGTGGGAAAAAAGGAAATAAGAAAGTGGCAGGGGGAGGGTAAAGGGAAAGGGACTGTAATGTAGGGAAAGTGGAAGGGATGGGAGTAGGAACAGGAAGGGTGATAAAGAGAAGGGGATAAAGGAGAGATTTGGAGGGAAATGAGAAGGTTAAAGAGGAAAGGTAAAGGATGGCAAAAGTAAGGAGGGAAGGGTAAAGAGAAAAAGGAAACAAGAGAGGGAAAACCATGAGGAGGGACGTGCGAGAGAGGAAAAGAAAAGACACAGCCAGACAAGAAAAGACACAGCACGACAGAAAAGAGAGAAAGCTAGAGAATGAGAAAGGTAACACACACACACACACACACACACACACACACACACACACACACACACACACACACACACACACACACACACACACACACACACACACAGGGGGAGAGAGAATTACAGTTAAATACTCCTCAATTATAACCCCAATTTTTCCATTACGAGTCTATAAAACAATTATTCGTAATTACAGCAAAACATTTTATGCTCGAACGTGATAGGAGGAAAAAAAAGTATGTTTGAGAGAGGGAGAGGGAAATCGTGTGAACAGAATTTACCTAAAGAGAATAGCAAACTATGAAATGCGAAACAGCAAAAAAATATTCAGGCTGATACACACACACACACACACACACACACACACACACACACACACACACACACACACACACACACACACACACACACACATACAGTATATATATATATATATATATATATATATATATATATATATATATATATATATATAGACATATAATCATCATCATCATTAGTCATTGCAGGTTCATTGCAGAGCAAAGGCCATCTCCAGCCTTTTCCACGAATTTCTAGACTGATTCAATCTCTGCCAGATTTTGCCTGCAAACATCTGTCTCTTCTCTCCACCTCCTGACTGGCCTTTTTGTATAAAGCTTGCAATCTCTTGAAGTCCAATTAGTCAGCTTTCAGCCCCATCGGTTATCCCTTATTCTTGCTACATGACCTACTCACCTCATCTCTTTTCTTTTAAAAATTAAAACCCTTATACTGTCTTGGACTTTAGTCTGCCCTCTCACCCAAGTTGATCTTTTTCTGTCTCTCAAAGATATTTTCAACAGAGACCTTTTCATTGCTCTTTGAGAACAGACTAGTTTGTTTTCCATTGATTTTGTCAGTTACCATGTCTCACAGCCGTACGTCATAACTGGGATTGTGCATTGGTAATATACTTTTTTGTCATGATGTCTCTGTGTTTACCAAAAACTTTCCTTCCAGTTGTAAAGAGTCTATTTACTTCGTCTTCATGGATTTTCATTAGTATGATGGATAGATGGATGGATTAGTATTTGCCCCATAAAACTACTGTTCAGCTTCGTCAAGTGTTTCTTCTTTTATTTGACGACGGTCTTTGGTGTTTTTGTATTAAGTATCACTATAGTTTTACCCCGGTTCATCTTTAGCTCTACTTTGAGACTTTCTCTGCTTAGGTTATTTAACATTTCATGTAATGTCTCTGCTGTTTCAGAAATTAGGACAGTATCATCTGTAAATCATAACTGGTTATGTTTTCCCAACTATTCTTACTCCTTTATTCTTCCATTGTAGCATTCTGAAAATGCTTTCAAGCAGTGCTGTAAATAACTTTGGTAATTTGTGTCACCCTGACATACGCCATTCACGATCTTAATTTTTTCTGAGTCTTTATGTAACTAACTCTGTTGCGGTTCTCTCTTTGTATATATTTTCGAGTAGTTCTACAATGATCTCGTTTTCTCCTTCTTCCCACAGTGAATTTATCATTGCTATGTACTGCACTAAGTCGAAAGCCTTTTCTTAATCGACAAAACCTAAGCAGAGTGGTTTATTATATTCTGTAGTTTTCTCATTTAGCTGGTTGAGTGGTGATACTCAGTAGTCATATACCGACTTCGAAATTTTGCCTGCTCATGTGATTAATTTTCCTCGAAGTTTGTTGTTATTCAGTTCGTGAGGGCTTTCGTGAAGAGTTTGTAAATAGATGATTATATGCTAGTTGGTCGATAATTACTAAGATCTTTTGCATCACCTTTCTTGTACAGCAAAATAATTATCACATTACACCATGTTTGAGGAATTTTTTCTTCTTTATACATTGGGTAAATATGTGGGCAAGCAGGTTTTGAACTTTACTCTTGCATCCGACAGCAAAATTTAAATTATTCAGTCTTCTCTTGAGGTTTTCGTCATTTCATACTTTTAAGAGAAATGTTTACTTCATCTGGTGTTACCTCAAGTACTTCACTTTTGTCAACTGAAAAGTCGTTTGTTGGTACTATTGTCCATGATGTATTGTATACAGTTCTTTGTAAAATCCTCTCTCTTCACCATCTTCTCTCAGCACTTGATGAGTTCACCATTTATCTATCTATCTATCTATATACCAAGGCTGCTTCCCCCAAGGAAAGGGAGGTAGCCGAGACAGGACGACACACTCTCCATTTACTCATCCATTCAAACACATTCATTCGCATCTTAGCCCCAAAGGGGAGAACGGACAGATCCTCACCGCACCACACCGCACAAGGGTCAACTGCGCAATGCAATCAGTGACATCCGCAGCAGGGCCCGACAGCAGAACTGGTTTACCCCTGCCACATCATAACAGACCCATCCCCTTACCCGCACCTGACCTGACTAGCTGATCAGACCAAATGCGGGAGAATATCCCCTCAGGGCTGCGTCATCACTTATTCATTCACAATCTCTCTCCATTTATTTCTGTCACGCACAGCCACTCTTCCTTGCTCAACAGACATCCCTCTCGCATCCAGCGCTCTCTTCACACTGTCCATCCATCCTATTCGTGGTCTTCCTCTCAGCCTTACACCTCTCACATCAGATCTAGTTATCTTTTTCACCAATCGCTCATTATCCATTCTCTCCATATGCCCAAACCATCGCAACACCCTCTGCTCAACTCTACCAGCCATCTCCCGAACAACTCCAGTTCTCCTTCACACTTCATCATTTCGCACCCGATCCATGCGCGTCACTCCACACATACTCCTCAGACACCTCATCTCCATTACATTCAAACTTTTCCTCTCTGCTACACCCATATTCCATGTTTCAGCCCCATATAACGCAGTCGGTACCACAACACCCTCATACAGCCTTCTCTTTACATCCATTCTAAGCGAACGACATTTAAACACTTTTTTTCATTCCTCCCAGCACCTTTCCTACTTCATTTATTCTAAACTTCACTTCTGCATCTATTCTTCCATCCACAGCAACATGTGACCCTAAATATTTAAAACAATCTACCTCCTCAAGCAACTCACCATTCAAAACTATATTCTTCCCCCCACCATCTATCAACCTCGTACACTTCATCACTTTACTCTTATTCTCATTTACTTTCAATTTCCTCCTTTCACACACCCTTCCAAACTCCTCTACCAACTGTCTCAATTTCTCCTCTGAATCAGTCACCAGTGCAGTATCATCTGCAAACAGCAGCTGCTTCAGATTCCACTCTCCACCATCAACATTCACTAGACTCAGACCTCCACCTAAAACTCTTGCATTCACCTCCCTTACAACACCATCCATGTAAATATTAAACAACCAAGGCGACATCACACATCCCTGTCGCAGCCCCACTCTCACGGGAAACCAATCACTCACAGCATTTCCCATTCTTACACACGCTTTACTATTTACATAAAAACTTTTCACCCCTTTTAGTAACCTACCATCAAGTCCATACAATCTTAAAACAGTCCACAAAGCCTCCCTATCAATTCTATCATACGCTTTCTCTAAATCCATAAATGCCCAAAACACATCCTTGCCTTTCGCTAAATACTTTTCACACACTTGTCTCACAGCAAACACCTGATCAACGCATCCCCTCCCTCTCCTAAAGCCACACTGCTCATCACCAATCACTCCCTCTGTACCCTCTCTAACTCTCATAATTAACACTCTACCATACACCTTACCTACAACACTCAATAGACTTATGCCCCTAAAGCTAGTACATTCATACTTATCACCCTTGCCTTTATACAACGGCACCACACAAGCACTTGCCCAGTCAATTGGCACCATACCTTTCTCAAAGCACACATTCAACAGTCTTACTAACCAGTCAGCAATAGTCACTCCACCATCCTTCAGGCATTCCACAGCACACCCATCCATACCTGCAGCTTTCCCTGTTTTCATCTCCTTTACTGCCTTCTCCACTTCCTCCTTCGTGATCAAAGAATCATTCAACTCTCCCAACACATTTATTCCTTGCACCCTTCCATTCGCCACAATCTCAGCCACCTTTTCCTCCTCTACATTTAACAGTCTTTCAAAATACTCTGCCCATCTCTTCCTTACTGCATCCATCTCAATTAACATCCTTCCATCCTCTGCTTTTACTCGTTCTTCCTTCCCAGACTTTCCCTTTCGCACCCTTTTCACCTCCTTCCAAAACATTTTCTTATTCTGTTGAAAATTCTCTGTCAGCCGCCTACCCCACCTCTCATCTGCTGCCACTTTAGCATCATGCACAGCCCTTCTCGCTCTATTCCTCTTTTCCTTATACCTTTCATATGACATCTCATCCTTCCTCTGCAGCCACACTTCATATGCACGTCTCTTCTCAGCCACAGCCATACTTACTTCCTCGCACCACCATTCACTTCCTTTTCTTACACCACCACCCACACATCTCACACCACACACCTCTTCTGCATGCCCCACCACAGCACTCTTAAACAACTGCCATTCCTCCTCCACGCTGCCATTTTCCCGATCTTTCACTGCGTTCCACTCATCTTTCAATTTCTCCTGATACTCTATCTTTTTCTCTCTTTTATCCAACTCACTCACTTTCAAAACCTCCCTGCCACACCTAACCCTCCTAACTCTCACCCATTTCTTACCTACTCTTAACTTTCCCTCCACCAAGTAGTGGTCAGACATACCTCCACCCTCCCCTCTCAGAACTCTCACGTCCAACAATCTTCCCATTACATTCCTAGACACCACCACATAGTCCATCAAAGCTCTATCAACAACCCTTCCACCCTCCTGTCTCACCCATGTATACTTATAAATATCTTTCTTCTCAAACAGCGTATTCCCAATCACCATCTCTCGCTCAACACACATCGCTATCATTCGTTCCCCATTTTCATTTCTTCCAGGCACACCATGCATACCAACTACGCCTTCAACTGCTACATTTCCCACTCTAGCATTCAGATCTCCCATCATTACCACATTCACATTCGCTCCAAAACTCTGCAGACACTCAACATCATTCCAGAAAGACTCCCTCTCTTGTTCATCCCTTTCACTACCAGGCCCATATGCACTCACAAACACCCACAACTCACGTTCAAATTTCGCTTTTACCCACATCAGTCTCGATGACACCACCTTCCATTCAATCACACACTGCTGTACTTCCGGACTCACTAACAAGGCCACACCTTCTCTTGCCCTTCCTCTATCAACACCTGACAATCTTCCATTCACACTTCCAAACATAGATTCCCCCTTCCCTTTCATCTTGGTTTCACTCAAAGCTAACACATCCAACTTTCTTCTCACAAACATTCTCCCAATCTCCTCCCTTTTAGCCTCAATCGTACTACATCCACGCACATTCATAGACCCAATCTTCAGGGTACGGGGATAACTCCATCCCCCAACCCTTTCTCTGGCCTGTCTCTTTTTAGGAACTAAAAAACAGAGGAGGGGGTCCCTATTCCCCTCACCCCGCCCCTTTTAGTCGCCTTTTACGACACGCAGGGAATACGGTGGCAGTATTCTTCCTAACACAACCTGGCCGCAGAGTAGTTGTACCACCCCATTGTGCGGCCAGGCTGTGTTCCCCCCGCCACAGGGGGGGACACAGCCTGGTTTTAGTAATATTATTTGTTACTTTCCTGGTGCCATTTTGCGTCGGACTTGTTTCAAACGTTTTAATTTTTTTGATAATTTGTTCGGTATGATCCACGTCTCTCTCTCTCTCTCTCTCTCTCTCTCTCTCTCTCTCTCTCTCTCTCCAATTGATAAGCTTATTTTAATTCTGCCTCTTCTGTTTCATCTTTCTTTGGTTTTACTAATGGATTAATCTCCGTTCTTCTTTTGAGCTCAAGGGTCTTTTTTTAAATACTGGTTGGCTTTGGTTGCATTAGCATCCCTCTTACCTCCGCTGATTCCCGTCACACTGTTGTTTGTCTGCCGTTCAGCTCATCAGTGCCACACTATGTATAACTTAGAGCCTGAACTGTGTTTTATTTTCCTACATGAAAGACAGGTTTGTATTCGCTCACTTTAATAGGGCATAGCTTTCTATTTTTGATCAACTTCTTTCTTTCACTTCTAAAATTGAATCTGTATGTGCAACTCACCATTTTATGGTCACCCCTTATATTTACTTTGTTGATAACTGTGATACTGTGACATTAGTGATCGTGTTGCTCTTACCTGCTATAATGAAGCCGGTTTCATTTTTTGTCTCTCGATTTGGGATTCCCCAGGTCCATTTTCTCCCTGTTCTTTGGTGAAAGAATGTGTTCATTGTTTTCAAGTTATACATTTCAGCAAAATTACCACTATTTCACCTCTGACATTCCTCCACCCTACTCCAAATTTTGCCGTACATGCCTCTCTATTTTTCGATTTGCCAACTTTTTCGTCATATACTGTATATATATATAGATAGATAGATAGATACTGTATATATATACATACGAAATGTAAGAAAAGTTTTGTCCCTCGTGGGCATCATTAACCATTTCGGTGTCACGATATTCTTTAAAGGCGAAATACATCATCGAAGTGAACACAATGACTCCAAGGAACAGTGCTTTTAAAGTATTCACTACGAGGACTCGCTTAGAGGCCGCCTTCGGCAGCCTCCTGTCGATGCCAAAAGGCCATTAATGAGTCATAACTCGGAAGCCGGTGGCCCGACTGGACTGGAAGTTGTTTTATTCTTCAAGTTAGAGCATATTTACGGTACCTTGCTCAAATAAAAATTGGGCTACGTTGCGCCGTTTTTGCTGTGTTCCGGTAACAAACAAACCAACAAACATACAGAAATCAGATCATTATATAGATTATCTCGTACATTGAATATAGTCGTCTGGTGGTGGTATGAGTAATGGTATAATAGTTAATTGTATGAAGTAAGTTAATGAAATATTGCATAAGAACAATAATGTGTGCAGGGAGAATGTGATTATCTATTTAGAAAGTGAGTGAATGTGAAGAGGGATTGCGTGAGTAAAATAGAGAGCCAGTGAATGGATATGTAGTGCAAGGCAGTAGATAATATATACAACCGGTGAGAGAATATATAGAACGTGCAATTGAATGTGTAGAACGAATGAGTGTATGTGTAGAATGTAGAGTAAGGGTGTTGAGCGAGTGAGTGAATATGTAGAGCAAGTGCTTAAATGTGTAAAGCAAATGAATGTACATAGAGGGAGTAAGTGAACGTAAATGGAGAGTGAGTAAATGTGCACTCTGAGTGTGTGAGTGACTGTATCAGATCATTGGATATGTAGAGCGAGCGAGTGAAAGTGCGGGCTAAGAAAGAATCTGAGCTTTAAAAGTATGTAAAAGCTTAAAGGCGTGGATGAGAGCGCATATTTTGGTGTCAGATATCTGAGCATAAAATGGATCAAAGTGAATGCATGTGTAAGTAATATAAAAATTATCAATAAAAACGAGGATAGAGCAGGTGAATACTCAAAGAGAATGAGTGAGTGAGGAAAGAGACTAAGCAGAAAAGACTAATGCAGGTATTTCCCCCTTCTAACAAACTTTCATTTTCATTAACTCAGTACTGTTATATCTCATTACCCGACTCGATCTTTACACAGTACCATCACTCATCTTCATCATCATAACTCTCATCATAATCATAATTACAATAATCATCCTCACCCACCTCCCCGTCTTCATCATAATCACCACTTTTCAACTTGACCTGCAGTGTTCCGGTAATCAATTTTCTTCCTTCATTTACTCACTTCCCTCTTTATTATTTTCATGTCAGTATCTTCCTCTTTAATTTTCTTTGAGTATCTTCCTCTTTAATTTTCTTTGAGTTTTTTATCGTATTCTTTCTACATTTCTCTAATGTTCTTATTTTTTATTTATTTATTTATTTTTTGTCACAATTTCCATTCTACAGTATATCAAATCAGTGATGTCCTGTGCCTCGCCGCCATGGACCCTTCCTAACGAACACCCACCACAACACCTTGCAGACCATACAGAACAGTGGTCTACGCAGCATCAATGTCTACACCAATGTCACTCCAACAGTTCTCGCATACTTTGAAAGTAAAGCCGTCCTTGTTACAGAATGTTTTGATATAAGCCACACACGTTTCTATTCGTCAGCCTGTCGTAGCACACAACATTCCTGTCAATATATGAAACAGCCACACAATACAACCTGGTACAAATACCATCGCCACACGAACATTACCAGATCCTCTTCAACAACATTCCTCTCCAGACGACCCAACACCATCAATGAAGAAACATACTCATTTCACGCCCAGGGCAATACAACACCTCGATCAGAACGCTAAATTAAAAGCCGCCCCTTTCCCGATATCCACTCCTCGGAAGTCTCTCTCGATCAGCTCTAACATATCTAGTTCACATAGCTAGGCTCAGCGTACGGCATCCTCAGCCCTCCTGTGTTATCAGCTTCAATTATTGTCCTTCTTTCCGACCTTTATCACGTTTCGCCATTTTATAACATTTTCATATTTTTCCACGAATACTCATTTTCCGACATTTATTTTTCTCATTTCTTCTTTGTCTCACATTCTCTCACGTTACCTTTGTTCTTGATTGTTCGATATTTCCTCTCAACCCATTTGCGCCGAGCGTCTTCAGCCTAGGACGGAGCTGGGCAATTTCAAAAGTCAACTAGAGGGGCACTCAGTGGAACACATCTCTCCAACAAGGGCAACGTAATTTCCAAACCACTCTTCATTATGGGCTAGGTTTTCTCATCACTGATTAGGATTACACAAAAAATGTTTGGGGGATCCAGAATCTGTAATACGATCCGGATCGGTCCCAAAAGTTAACCGATTGTCTACCGGGACGTGGGCTATCTACCCACCAACTTTGGTCCAAATATCTCATAGTTTTTGAGTAATCCTGCTAACAGACAAAAAATTAACAAGAAAGCAAACAAACAGGAGTGAAAACATACCTCCTTGGAAAAGAGAATAAAGGGAGGAACCCCGGGGTAGTGACCTATGAGCTTCACGACTATGAGCCGATAGGCGGAGGGCGGTACACCTAGCAGCCGTTCAGCACAGTCCCTCATACAAAAACTATGGGAGCTGTTGGGTTAATGTCCCAAGGTTCAGGATCGCCCTACTTTTTTTTTCACGTTTTCTTATCACATTTTTCTCATCTTTCCACGTTTATTCACTTTCCATATTTTCCCGCGTTCTTCATTTTTTTCCATTTTCCCGTAATTTTCCATGTTCCCACTCTTCTATTTCCGGACCACATTTTCCAGCATATGCCCATTTCTCTAAGTTTATAATTGTCTATATTCTCTCATACTCCCGTATATCTTTTTTTCCGCTCCACTTTTTCTGTCATTTTCTACACTTTCCAACATTTTATAATTCAGCCTCATAGGGTTTATCCTCACTTTCCTATGTTTAATTTTTTACAAGAATTTTCACATTCATCATAATGCTTCACAGTTTTACACATTCACTCGTTTCGCATATTTTCTACGTAATTCTCATATTCTTACATTTCCTAAGTTCCACACACATTTCCACATAGTCCCACATTTCCCCAGTATCCTAAGTTTATTAAATTTCACTCACCAATTCTCATTTTCTTTGAGTCGTCCTTCCATTCTCCTCCTCTCCTTTACTCCGCTCCTTCGACCAAAAAAAAAAAAAAAAAAAAAAAAAAAAAAAAATCGCTCAAGCAGATCGTCCTCTTCTTTCACTCTCTCACACTTTTTATCCTTTGAGTCCTTAATTCATATCACTGATCACTTCTTTTCTCTCCTTCTTGTCTCATTCTTTCTTCCCTCGAGTGGGTTCCTGTTTCACCTCCTTTTCTCTCTCTCTCTCTCTCTCTCTCTCTCTCTTTCTCTGATATTAAGGAATCGTCGATATTAACTGTGTCAGCTTAGTTCTAAGTTCCTTTAGTTTCAGGATTTTCTTTAATGCTTCGTTTCTTCTTTTCTCTCGTACTTTTGTTATTATTATTATTATTATTATTATTATTATTATTATTATTATTATTACTGGTATTATTATTATTATTATCGGATGTGAGAGATGTATGGCCGAGCGGAAGACCACGAATAGGATGGTTGGACAGCGTGAAGAGAACGTTGGATGCGGGAGGGATGTCTGTAGAGCATGGAAGAGTGCTTGATAGGGATGACTGGAGAGAAATTGTAAATGAATAAATGGTGACGCGGCCCCTAGGAGATATTCTTCCTCATTTTGGTCTGATAGCTAATCAGGTCAGGTGCGGGTAAGGGGATGGGTCCATTATGATGTGGCAGGGGTAAACCAGCTCTGCTGTCGGCCCATGCTACGGATGTTGCTGATTTCACTGCGCAGTTGACCCTCGTGCAGTGTGGTGCTGTGAGGATCTGTCCCTTCTCCCTTTGGGACTAAGATACGCGTAAGTGTGCGTGTGTGGATGAGTAAATTGGGAGTGTGTCGTCCTGTCTCGGCTACCTCTATCTGGGGGGAAGCAGAATAGGTATATAGATAGATAGGTAAATTATTATTATTATTATTATTATTATTATTATTATTATTATGACGTCAGTGGGGCGCCCATCATCCACTCACTCATTGTAATGGTACTCTATTTCGGGTAACTCTACACTGAGTGACAAGCCAAATTATTTCCTGTAAACCAGGAAATCATTTAACACGCTGGGTGGTGACCTTATAACCAACCAATACGTGTTCTCTGCGTGTCAGCAAGAGGGTTGGCGGAGGGTTAGTGCTCCTCTCCGGAGGACAACCATCTAAAAGTTTAAACAAGAAGGATGAAGACGCACCCGAAATGTATGCAAATGATGAGGTGAAAAAGAGAGAGACTGTCCACGTGTTTGAGGATGCAAAAGTGAACATATGTGGATTAACTGTGACTAAATGGAGAAGCCAGAGTGAGAGTATGGATGGGGTACATGCGCGGGAGTAGGTGAGAATGAGAAGGCAAAAGAGGATGTATGTATTGTGTGCGAGAAATGGAAGGAGAATATAGAAGAGTCTGGGTCAGTAGGCTCAGGGATTGTGTGGGTAAGATTGAAAGTGGGAACACAAACGTGGGCGATCGTATGTGTGTATGCACTAAACGCAAGATCGCGCAAGCAGAGTGAAAGGAGAATTCTAGGCAAATGTTGAATCGTGCATGGAAAAGTTTGAGAGGAATGAGAGTGTTGATGATTGGAGGTAGTAGTAGTTGTTCCCTAGGCAGTCTGGCCGAACAGCCCCGAGTCCCTTAGGAAGGCCATGGCCGAGACCGGGCATTCCCACAGAGCTCTCAAAGGGTGTATGTTGTGTTGTTGGCGTAGGTGATTGTGTGCAATGCAGTCTTCCATAATGTGCTTAATAGTATGGGGTGCTGTGTTGCATCCTGGACAGGCATCAGCGAAGGAGTCATCCAGCCTCTTCTGGTAGCTTAAGAGGGCTGGATGGTGCCCACATCTCAGCCCGGCCAGGTGGACCCTGTCCTCACGAGGGAGATAGGATTCAGAAGGGTGGATATCTGGAGGCCGTGCATGGAACTGTGTGTTGTCTTTAAGTGACTGAATGGAGCGGCGAGTGATCTGAGTCTGGATATGCTTCTGGAAGCTGGTCTAAGGTTGGCGAGGGAGGAGAGATGACAGTATTTGTGTATGGTATCGTGTGCTGGGTGTTGTTTTGATGTTTCTTGGTGTGGGTGGATGTGCTGCCATGTAATATAGTGGATGTTGTGGATTTGTGGAGGCTGCAGCAAGAAACTGGGTGCCTCTCATATCTAGGTGACCCTTGAATTTGAGGACTTTGGTTTCTTGATGTAGGTGGTCTGTGGGTGTAGTAGTTGTGCAGCCTGTGATTATTTTTAGGACTTTGTTCTGTATGGTCTGTAGAGTGTTGTAGTGTGTTTTGGTGAGGTTAGAAGCCCAGGCAGGGCTTGCATAATTCATCACTGAACGTATGTATTGTTTGTATACTGTGATGGTGGTTTCTTTGTTGTGTCCGAATGTTGTATGGGCAAGTGACCTCAAAGCATTGAGTCTTGGTGTTATTTTATTTTTAATGTTTGTGATGTGTTGTTTAAATGACATTGATGTATTGTATGTTACACCAAGGATTTTGTGTGTGTGTGTGCGTGTGTGTGTGTGTGTGGTAGGGGAGTGTTCTTTATGGTGAGGTGTAGGATGTGACTGTGTTCTGCTCTCCAGTTTGTGAGAAGGGTCACTGTAGATTTGGCTGGGGCTATTTTGAGCCTGTTTGTGGTGAACCATTCGTGTAGTGTGTTGAAGTAAGGTTGAATGATCTGTGCAGCTGTGTTTGCGTTTTGGTGCGTACATGTAAGTGTTATATCATCTGCATAGGAAGCTATGTGTATCTGTGGTGTGTGGGGTGTAGGTATGTCGTGCATGTATAGGTTAAAGAGTGTATGGGACAAAACAGATCCTTGGGGGACACCGTTTGTGAAGTTTCTGATGTTAGAAGACTGACCGACAAATGTTACGTGTGCACATCTGCCTGCTAAGTAGTTTGCCAGCCATCTTTTTGTGTTATTGTGCATGTTTGTGTTGAGTATTTTGTGGATGGAATAGTTGGTGAGTGGGTGTGCTTGCAGAAGTGGATGAGAATGGCAGTGCTCTAGTGGGCATTTGTGAAGGGAGGAGGTTGGTGATAGTCAATACCCTCCTTAAGCACAAAATGATCCACAGGTATATGTGGCGAGTACTGAGAAGGGTGAGTGGTGAACTGAATGAACGGAAGGCAGTGACTGACTGTGTGTGTTTGTGTGACAGAATGAGAAGGTATGTAATGAATGCAAGAGCATACAGAGGTTGGGGGAGTGGACTTTCTGACCACCACTTTGTGGTGGTGAAAGTCATGGTTCAAGTGCAATGTAGGAGCAGAAGAGAAGGACAGGAGGAAGTAGTTCACACAAAGAGGGTAGAAAGGTTGCAAGAAAATGGAAAAAAGGCAGAATGTAGAGAGAAGTGGAGGAGCAGTTGGGTAAATATGATCTGGAGCAGATGGGGGAGGTGGAAGATGTGTGCAAGGCTTTCACAAAAGGAATCTGTGCAGCATGTGAGATGGTGTGTTGGGTGATGAGAAGACAAAAGGGGATGCAAGGATGAGCATGTTGGAATGAAGAGGCGAGGCAAGCTGTAGCACAAAAGAAGAATGCATGTAATGGGTGTATGGGAAGCAGAGGCGTGGAAAAAACTGAGAGACGGAAGAGAGAGTCATATGTAGAGAGGTAGAGGGAAGTGAAGAGATTGGTAAGAGAGTAAGAAGAGAGTGGATGAGGGATTTGGAAGGAATTTGATTGTAAAGTGGAAGGAATGTAAGAAAATGTTCTGGAAGGATACATGGACAATTAGACAGGGTGATAAAGAAGTTAGTAGGAGCGTGAAGGATAAAAGTGGTAGATTGATAATGGAGAAGGGAGAACCCTTTAAGGAACTGTTAAACATAGAGAATGAAAGTAATGCGAATAGAAGTCGCGGGGGAATGGCTGGGACAAGGACGGTGGTCAGAAGGGAGGAAGAGATCAGTAGGATGGAAGTAGTGGAAGCAATGAAGAAAGTCAAATTTGGGAAAGCCCCAGGAACTGATGGAGTTTGTGGTGAAATGATGAAGATTGGAGGAGAGATAATAGAAGAATGGATACGGAAAATGTGCAGATTGGCCTGGGAGGAAGGAAGAGTCCCGGAGGACTGGAAGTCAGGTATAATTAGTCCCCTGTAAAAAGGAAAAGGGGAAAAAGAAGTGTGTGGTAATCACAGGGGCATTTGCCTTCTTAGTGAAATAGGCAGAGTATATGGTAGGATACATATTGACAGAGTTAGGGAAATATCAGTGGAATTAGTTGGAGAAGAATAGGTTTTAGAAAGGGAAGAGGTTGTGTAGATCAGATATTCATCCTTAGATCTTTAGCGGAAAAGTTTCTAGAGAAGGGAAAGAAGTTGTATGTGGCCTTCATGAATTTGGAGAAAGCATACGACAGAGGAAAGTGGAAATTAATAAGAATATGATATGGAGTAAATGGGAAGCTGTTGAAAGCCGTGAAGAGTATATATCAAGATGTTAAGGCTGCAGTGCGTGTGGATAGTGAACTGAGTGAATTTTTCTGTCTGAATGTTGAGTTGAAACAGGAATGTGTCATGTCTCCATGGTTGTTCAGTCTGTATATGGATGGGGTTATAAATGAGATACAAGGTAGAGCAGTAGATGTTGAAGCTGCCCTAATGAGAGAGAGCAACATTTGGAAACTTCATGTTGTGTTGTTTGCAGATGATACTGATTTGATAAATGAAGATGAAGCGGAGCTGCAAGGCGTGGTAAATGAGTTTGGGAGAGTGTGTAAGAAACGGAATCTAAAGGTGAATGTAGGGAAGAGCAAAGTCATGGTCTTAGAAAGAAATGAAGTCACTGAATGTGCAATAAGGTTGGATGATAAGGAAATTGAAAATATGAGTGCATTTAAGTACCTGGGTAGCGTGATGAATAAGGATGGAAATTTGGAGGATGAAGTGCTTGGAAGGGTACAACAAGGAAGAGAGGTTGCTGGTTCTTTGAAAGCATTGATAAGAAATAGGGAAGTGAGCATGGAAGTAAAAATGTGGCTGTATGACAGTATTGTGATGCTAACTCTGACGTATGAAAGTGAAGCTTGGAAGGACACAAGTCAAGAGTGAGAGCAGTGGAAATGAGTTATTTGAGAGGAGCATGTAGAGTTACATGGAGAGACAGACTGACAAAAGAGAAGGTGAAGGGGAGTTGTGGTGTGGATGTGGATGTGCCAGAATGCTTTAGGAGAAGTACATTGAAGTAGTTTGGCCTGTGGAAAAGATAGAGAGCGAGAGACCGAGAGACTAACGAGGAGAGTGTATGTGAGTAAGGTGGAGGGGGGAAAGGGGGAGAGGGAGGCCGAAGATGAGATGGAGTGGTGAGGTATATGAGAGAGGGGGGTGTGAGGTGGAAGGAGGGTAGTGAGATGGCGAAGGACAGGGCGACATGGAGGCGATTTGTTTGTGGTCACTCCTTGCGGGATTGAGGCGTCGGTCAATAGATAGATAGATAGATTATTGTTATTATTATTATTATTATTATTATTATTATTATTATTATTACTACTACTACTACTACTACTACTACTACTGATAACTCATTATTGCCCTGGATAGCCATGTATGGGTTCTGTTGGAAGGATTCTTAGCGTACAGCCCGTCGCCTACCGGCTCGTGGTCGCAAAGCTTTTAGGTTCAAACCTCTGGTTTTCCACTTGATTAACTTTTTAAAAGTTCCCATTTTCGTCCTCAATGAAAGACGATGCGCCCGAATGGGTTAATGGAGTCTTATTCACTGACCTTATTGCTCTCCCCTTTTCCTGTCCCTCCACCCATCTCTCTCTCTCTCTCTCTCTCTCTCTCTCTCTCTCTCTCTCTCGTGGAAGGAGAGTCATAAGATCCCGAGAGTGTTAACGTATAGTATATATACATCTTCAGTATATGTAGATAGATAGATAGATAGATAAATAGATAGGTAGATAGATAGATAGATATAGATAGATAGATAGATAGATATAGGTAAATATAGATATAGATAGATAAATATATGTAACTCTTTTCCCTTTAACTATCCCACTTCTTCTGGGTTTATTATTCTTAATATTCTTCAAGCAAAAATTACCCTTCCTCCCCATTTACTCCTGTTTTCTACTGTCTAATATTTCATACTCCACTTCAGTACGGTAGATTCTGGTGGTGTTTTTTTTGCAGGCCTCAGACGATTTTACTCGGCTTAGGGGCGAAGTCTTGCCGTGAAATAATAAAGAACTTCTATCCTCCTCAGCTCGAATAATCTCTCCCAAACTGAATGAAGGAGTCTGGTGGCAGTAAGAAAAAAATAATGAAATGCATCCTCACGGGGAAGGGGTTAGAGATTAATATTGATTCACCATCTGTTTAAGCTCCTTTTCCTTTGTCCCTCTCAAAGTGTTTTCCATCCTACTGTCGACTTTTCCGATATAAGAGTATTTCCCGTACTTCCCACCTCCCGTTACCCAGTGTACCTTGTCTAAAGATATATGTGGACTCGACGCCAATGTCAGTCTCTGTCGGCATCTTTTTCTAACCCTTGTTCTCTCCCTAATCATAACTTTTTCCCAAGTTCTTCCCAACTTTTCCCAATTCTTCACTGGCTATGATTTTTATTACAAGTTTTAGCGATTCAAAAGCTTTACTAAATTTCCACAAAGAATTACCTTAAATAAAAGTGTCTGACTCTATATTTAAGTCTCTACTGTATGGCGGAGACCAACTGAATATCCTCAGTTTTGTTCTTTTTTCTTCCAACGCTTTTCAGTTCAGTGTCATTCCTTTATTTCTTCACCAGTTCAGTTTAAACTTGGTAAAGTATTGTTGGGGCAAGTACGTCTAAACTTTTTTTTTTTTTTTTTTTTTTGCATCATTGAGATTTAGGTCTTTTAAAGGATTATATAAGGTATCTCTGACTGGGGTAAAAATAATCTTGTTTGTAATGCATCTAAGACTCGGTTCTTACACCTATCAACCCGTTTAAATCTTCCACAGGTATACCCGCTAATAATTCAGCTTAATCCTGCATCATCCTTGAACATGCTTGGGGTTTCATTTACTCGGGACTTATCTTGGAAAGATCATATTACATCTCTTGTAAAATCTGCTTCCAAGAGATTGGGTGTGCTAAGCCGACTCCGTTCTTTCTTTACCCCTGCACAATTGTTGACTCAATACAGAGGTTTTATCCGCCCCTGTGTGGAGTACAACTCTCATGTGTTGGGAGGCTCCCCACATACAGCTCTTCTCAATAGGGTGGAGTCAAAGGCTTTTCGTCTCATTAACTCTCCTCCTCTTACTGACTCCCTTCAACCTCTGTCTCTTCGCCGCACTGTTGCATCTTTATCTCTTTTCTATCGCTACTTTAATGGTCACTGCTCCTCTGAACTGTCTGCTTGCATTCCTCCACCTCTACGACGGACGCATAGCACCCGTCTAGCAGCAAACTCTCATCTCTTTTCTGTCCAACTCTCTAATGCAAGAGTTAACCTTTACTCCCAGTCCTTCATTTATGCAATAGGTCAACTCTGGAACTGTCTCCCTTTGTCTGTATTTCCTGCTGCCTATGATCTCCAGTCTTTCAAACGCAGTGTGTCCAGGCATCTCGAAATGAACGGATCTTGAATTTGGCTCTCTCTTGTATTTTGTTTTTCTCTTGGAGGGAACTGTTATTGCAGGCTCATGGCCTTTGGTTCCTTCTTCCTCGCATAAAAAAAAATAAAAAAAATAAATTATTAATCGTGATGACAATTTGTAGAGATGGATTTTTGAGTGGCGTACTATAGCTGTGTGGAGGCTATCATGCTTTCTTCCGGAAATGTTGGCAAGCTTTTTATTTTTTCTTTGTTCATAAGGAGAAGAAGCTTACCCTGAGAGGGTAAACGTATTGCCTCTGTCAGTGTCAAAATTTGTTATCCTCATGAAGTAGCCTACTAGATTTGTACTGATTATCGCGATTTTTTATTTATTTTTTTTTTTTTTATATATATTTTTTTTTGAGAGCCTTTACAACAGGGGAGCCTTTGAGTCAAGTTATTAGCGTGTTCTACCAGTCCTGAGCAGACCTAGATTCGATCCCACCCGTGACGGACGTGCAAAAGAGTCCATTATATGCCATTTCATGTGTTTTTATATGTTTGCACCTTATCAGGTTCCCCTGTGTGACATATACAAACTCTAACACTTACACACACATTGACTCTAACACAATTTCCACATGAAATTCTCTCCCCACACCCTAAAAGCCTTCCATAACTATATTCATGCCTGAAACAATGGATGAGGGTGGGTTACTTCTCCACTGATATAGTGTGGTGGTCTTCGGCCATACGATTCTGCTACCCCTCTGGAACCGTAAAGCACGGCTCTAAAGAGTATTTTAAAGCTGTTCACCAGTGTCAGCCATGTGCCAGCCTGTTTTTTTTTTTTTATATACGTCCGACTCTGGACACAGTGTCCTGACATCCCGTTCTCCAAGGGCCAACAGTCCTACTTATCACACACCTCCACAAGTCACCACTTCGGCGCTAACACTCACCGTCCATACTGAATACATGCTAGGGATGTTTCATATTGGTATTAGTGCAGATGTTTTTCCGACCTGTCGGTGGGTCTTATGGTGGATCTTTAAGTCAGCTTTAACAAAATTCAGATTCTTAAAGTCTTCCATGACCCAGCTTTTATATGGCCTCCCGTCCACTAGGAACGCAGGCCGCCTTTCTACCGACTCGGCCACCAGATTCATTCTTATGTACTGTTGGGAGAGTCCAAACTTCCGAAGAAACGGGGGAGGAAGGTTGCCAGCCGCGACCAGGTGAAAGTTTTCAGTGTCGTCGGGAAGTGAGAGTGAAAAATGGACAAACACTCTCTCTCTCTCTCTCTCTCTCTCTCTCTCTCACACACACACACACACACACACACACACACACACACACACACACACACACACACACACACACACACACACACACACACACACACACACACACACACACACACACACACACACACACACACACACACACACACACACACACACACACACACACACACACACACACACACACACACACACACACACACACACACACACACACACACACACACACACACACACACACACACACACACACACACACACACACACACACACACACACACACACACACACACACACACACACACACACACACACACACACACACACACACACACACACACACACACACACACACACACACACACACACACACACACACACACACACACACACACACACACACACACACACACACACACACACACACACACACACACACACACACACACACACACACACACACACACACACACACACACACACACACACACACACACACACACACACACACACACACACACACACACACACACACACACACACACACACACACACACACACACACACACACACACACACACACACACACATTCCAGATACCTTCACTGGTCTGTTTACTGTTGCAGAAAAGCAGACTGATGCTTGAATGCTGACTGAATTGAGGTCCAGTGAAAGGGGAGAGAAACAACACCGAAATTCTTTAATACAAACTAGCACACTCACCTCTCTCTCTCTCTCTCTCTCTCTCTCTCTCTCTCTCTCTCTCTCTCTCTGACCCATATTTCTCTCTTCTTTTCCATCCAGCACACGACTCAGAAGCTCAATCCAATTTCTTTTTTCTTTCCTGGCTTCCTTTTTTTTTTCCTTCCCGACACTTCTCATTTTATCCTCAGGTTGCGTGCCGACAGGGGAGCGAAAATGAGATTAAAAGGAGGGAGGAGGGTAAGCAGAATGAGGACAGGAGGGGAAGAGAGGGAGAGGGGAGGAGTAGTTCGTGTGTGTGCGTGTATGTGTGTGTGTGTGTGAGATAGAGGGAGTGGAAAAGAGGACAGAGGGAAGGAAGTGAGTGAGAGAGGCAATTGAGAAGAAAATTATGAGAGGGGGGGGGAGGACGATGTGATTAGGAAGGTTTCCATGAGAGAGAGAGGGGGGGGGAAGGGGGAGTGGTAAATGTAAGCGAAGAATGAATAGGGCAGGCTGTGAGAAAAAGTAAAGGAAGTTGGGAGTGTGAAAGAGAGAAGGTATGTGATGGGGAAGGGAGGAAGGAGGAGTATGAGAGAGGATAAATGATGGGAAAGAGCTGAAAAATATACACTAGTTTTATAGGACTAGTTATTGTCAAAGAAATGCCAGGCAAATGGACAGAGAAGGTAACATTTTCCCTTGGCATTTATTCCTTTTGCAACACTCATCACCCTAGTAATGTTCTGGTACGGTACTCTTAGCTGTACTTCGTCCCTTTTTGCATAGAAACACCCTCTCATAATGATAAGAAAGTAATTCTTATCGATTATTTAGTATGTTCATTTTATCATAGTTTATCCAGATATCTTCTGTACACTGTAATTTTGCACACAAACATTAATGGTTATGTTCACGGTCTCTGTTGAAGGTCCGTAAAATGTTTGAATGATTGATGTAAGTGAATAACCGACAAACTAAGGTCAAAGTGAAGATAATCTGTGGTATCAAAAATCGTCGAATAACTGGGGAGCATGAGACACAGGCGACAGTAGAAAGAACAGGAAGGTAGTAAATGCGGGAGCTGCAGAGCCTTTCGATTAATATCGTTGGTGTAGTGTGGTGTGGTGTTGTGTGGGGTTGTGTAGTGTGGTGTGGTGTGGTGTGGTGTAGTGTGGGGTTGTGTAGTGTGGTGTGGTGTGGTGTGGGGAGGGTGATTTTGTGTGGTGTGGTGTGGTATGGAGAACGATTTCATGTGGTACGGTGTGGTGTGGCGTGGGAGGATGATTTTTAGTGGTGTGGAAGGATGATTTTTTGTGGTGTAGTGTAGTGTGGTGTGGGAAGGTGATTTTGTATGGTGTGGTGTGAGAGGGTGATATTGTATGGTGTGGTGTGGTGTGGCGTGGGAGGAGGATTTTGTGTGGTGTGGAAAGATGATTTTGTGTGGTGTGGTGTGCGATGGTGATTTTGGATGGTGTGGTGTGGTGTGGTGTGGCGTGGGAGGATAATTTTGTGTGGTGTGGTGTGATGTGGGAGGGTGATTTTATATGGTATGGTGTGGTTTCACTAAAGTCTGCGGGAGCGAAGTACATGATAACTGAAAATCGTTGATGAAAGAAAAATATAAAAGGAAGCGAGATATTGAAACAACAGATGACAGGATTGTAACGAACCAGGCAAAAATAAGTTGCTTATGAAGTTGAGAGGATATGCAGTGATAGCCCATCGATAGTATTACCCGAAGTACTACTGAAGGGAAATGTTTAATCAGAACGAATGACAGAAGCGACCTTATTCCCACGTCGTTCTTGTTCAGTTCTTACTTCAAGATACCCATATGATTCCACAGCATTTCACATACCTAATCTATCATCATCATCATCATCATTATCATCATCATCACCAATCGTTTTCGGCTGTCAGATTAGGAGGAGGTCAAGAGCATAACTGTTTGACTTCTTCTGGGATATATAAATAAAGAAAACAGTGAAAGAGAAGAAAACAGCTCCAGTTACACCACAACTGTCGGACAATATGTAACAGTTTCATAGTTTTTGTTGAAATCAGTTTCGTAGTCTCTCTCACTGTTCATTCATCCTTCCACTGTCTTACCGTGTCTTCTTCCATTATTCCTCTTCCCTCCCTTTGGTTCACCCGTTTCTCCTCCACACCCCTCAATATACCTTCCGAAGATCTACGGTGCCCCATCACATTGTCCCTTTTTTCCTTCCAACGCCCCTTTTCGCTCCAGCCGTCACCCTCATTTCTTCCTCCATTATTCTCCTATTCTTACCAGTATCCCCATTCTTTGTCTCCATTGATTCACCCTCTCCAGATTCCTTCTTTATCTTAGAGGCGGTATTTATAAACTCTCAGAAGCATAAGATTGCTAACTGGTACTTCTGTCTCTGCCCACATAACTACCAAATACTTCACAACCCAGTTAAAGTTATTATTAAAGTGAATAAATTCGATAATCAAAACGTTCTGAAGTAAATGTTATCTGTTGTAGAGACCAGTTTATCCTTTACACTGGTTAAGATCCATAATAAATACGCCCCCAGTGGCCTCATTCTCTTTTTCAGCATAGCCGCCTTCTCACTCAGTGCTTCCTTTTCACCTGCTGCCCCTCTCCTGTCCTCCGCTGCCCCCATTACCCTCCCCATTGTCCTCTCTCACCCTTTGTTCCGGCTTGAGGGCGATTTTTTTTTTTTTTTTTTTATGCCGCTAAGTGCACTTCTATTGCCTTATTCTTGTAACTTATTTTTTCGGTTCGGTATCCCCATCTCAACATTTTTTCAGCCTTTCTGTTTTGCGGATTTAACACTATTTTTTGCAGATTTAACACTGTTTTTTTACTGGATCACTTTCCTATAATTATTTAGCAAATATCCATTTGACAGTCGTGTTTCCATACAGGTCAAGTGTATCTTGGCAAACACATCTCACAAGGGGAAAAAAAAGTTGTGGATTTGAAGAAATTCCAAGGAAACCATGAGTAACTTAGTTGCCCAAAGAAAGTGATATGTTCATATGTCCTTGAAAATAAGTAGTCACGTCGAGTAGAACGCAGACAGAGACGAATCCGTTTGCTCAAAACGTGGGGGAGGAAGAATGCGCCTCCGCTGGCCTGAATGCAAGTTTACATTAAGAAGGTCAGGAAAGTGATAATGAGCCAAGCTGTGTGTAACGCTCTCTCTTGACTTTCCCCTTCTCTGTAGGTCACTTTCTCCCTCTCTCTAGGACACTTTCTCTAAAATATCTGGAGTGCGAGGATCTTGTGTGGGTGAGGAAAGCAGGTTGAGCGGGGGTTTGAGGGCGGGAATGGAGGTCGGGGTGCAGGAAAGTAGCCCACGCACTAGTTCTCGTCTGCACCACCCAGGAAACTGACTCATGTTCTTTCCTCCCTCACTTTCCCTGCTGTCTCTCCGTTTTACTCTGTTTTTTATTGCTTACTGCTGTTTGCATGGTTCTCTTTTCTTTCTTTTTCCTCCTGCTTACGTTTCTTTTTCCTTATTTACCTCTTGTCCACTTGTCATTATCATATTTTTTTTTCTCTCTGTATATATATATATATATATATATATATATATATATATATATATATATATATATAGCTCAGTGGTAGAGCGCCTGACTCGAGACCGAAGAGTCGTGAGTTCGCGCCGCGCCCGGGTAAGCTGTCCTGCCCGGAGAGGTAGCGCTCTCCTGTCACCTAGCTTGTTGTAGCAACCGTGGCTCAGTGGGTTACAGCGCCCTGACCAAAGGGTCGCAGGTTCGAGTCCACCCAAGGGTCATTTATTTTGTAGACATCAGGAAGGACATACGGTCATTAAGTGCTACAAGCTCCAAAACCAAAGTTCTTTACCCAGGGGCAACGTGTTCGCCCTCATCAAAGAAAGGGGACACGGCGTAAAACTCAAATATATATATATATATATATATATATATATATATACATACATATATGTATATATATATATATATATATATATATATATATATATATACATACATATATGAATATATATATATATATATATATATATATATATATATACATACATATATGTATATATATATATATATATATATATACATACATATATGTATATATATATATATATATATATATATATATATATACATACATATATGTATATATATATATATATATATATATATATATATATATATATATATATATATATATATATATATATATAATCACCGTCCGGACCTCCTTTCCCACCTTAGGGTAGGGTGAGGAGTAGCAATGTCCAGACAGCCCAAATTTGCCCACTCCAATGGGCCACGCTTCCATTCACTTATCATTCAAGCCCCTGGAATCCTGGCTTTGTTGGATTCGTCAAAAACATTCACCACGTTTTGTAGCTTCACATAAACGTATATATACAGTATATATATATATATATATATATATATATATATATATATATATATATATATATATATATATATATATATATATATATATATATATATATATATATACACTAGTAACATGTAGTCGATATATAGTTCCCTAAGTCTTTCCCATTGTCATTAGTCATAAACAAATTTTATTCACTAGTATCTGACTTTCCGACACTAAACTGTGAATAATTTTGTTGTTTATGTAAAATAAAAAAACGAAGGGAGGAAGAGCAGTGATGTTATAAAGAAGTGTTGTCACCAGATCCAGGTGGACGTGTAATCTACAGTAGATAGTGATTATCACAAGGAAGTCTGTTTTCATTTATTACCAGCTATAATCCACTATGCTTCCTAGGTTCTGAACTAACGAAGTGAAAGAGACACTCGTTTGATTGTTGATTAGCATGGCAGGATGTTATTCCGTGTTAGTAGTATCGAGAATGTGTCAAGAAATCACCTGCTCCACTTGCATATTACTGTTCGCGCCACGATAGTATATGTACGGCCAGGCAAAAAAAAAAAAAAAAAAAAAAAAAAAAAAAAAAAAAAACGGTGGAGAGGTATAGTTATGGTAGCATTCGGTTCCTTTTAGTGCTCATCATATTATATTCTCTCGTCCCAGTACAATCTTTTATACTGAAATGGTCCGTCGTACTCCAGACCCTGTTTACCGTCATTAAGGTGCACCAACTTCTAATGACTGTGCCAGCCTGTACGCATGTATTCAATACGAGCGGAAGGTGTTGGTGCCGAAGCGGTGATGTGGAAAAGTGTGTGGCAATCAGGAAGACTGCTAAGCCTCGTGAAACCAGCCATCATTTCTTTGCCCAAATTTGGATGCATTAAAACGAGAAATCAATACGGGTTTTCATCCAGTGCCACTGTCGTTCTTCCTCGAGATTGTCATCGAATTGCTGGAGTTTTCTTTACTGCGGCTTTCTCAAAAGTGCTTCTTTGTACTCGTTGCAGTACTTTATGTAATTTTATCTTTTCTTTCAAATTTGACTCCGGCATAACATGGGTTTCCTAACTTACTCGTATTCTGTAATCATTAGGAGCATTGACTTATTGCTTTTGTTGTAAGTGCACGCGCGCTTGTTTCTGTCTGTCTGTCTGCCTTTTAGTTATTTATTTCCTTTTAAGGAGTTTTCTATTTTTCGAATAGCCTGTCTCCTCCTTGCCTTCTTCCTCATTTCTGTTCGCTCTGTCCATGTCAGTTTCCCCTGATTCATGATAACTTACATCATATGCTTTTATACGTATCATTTTTCTATTACGGTATTCTTTTTTAAGTATATTATCCTCGTCTGCAGTTTGATACTGTTCTTAGTATATAACAGTGTTGATACATACTAAACGATTCCATAGATGATTATGAAATGCCACACTTGCAATTGGAAACAAAGGAAAGTTCATTTTCCTATGAGCTGATGAAGGTCAGGGTGAGGTAAAAGTGTACCGGATCGGAACCGGACTACCTCTGTCTTCCTCTTTCTCTTGGCTTTCTCCCTCCCTGACCGACTTTCTACAAGACGAAAGGAAACCTCTGTGACTCTTAAGCAGAGAAGAAATCGGTTTTTGGAGCGCCGTGGTGGGGAAAGTTGAGGTCAGGTGCCGGGATGGTATGGTGGCCCTGATTCTGTTCCCTACCCACACTCTCAGCTCCACCGTACTCTCCCTACTCACCTGGCCACGATTTTCTCCTTATGATCATTATTGTTATCATTCACCTAACATTCAGATCGTTTTCATTATTCTTACTTGTTCCTCTCCCTTGCATCTAATTCATTTTTCTCGTTTCTTTTCCTGCGGCTAAAATTATTGCCTATAGTAGAATAGAAGTACTTTACTCGTACATTCTCCTTTAGATCAGTGATTTGAAATAGAGACAAAATGATTCTAAGCTGAAACTTGAAGAATCCTGAATGCTGATGAGGTGAAGCAAGTTATTCATCATTGCCAGACGCCATGTATCCCAAACGGGGTGACCAAGGGCTTAGAGTTAATTGTTTTACAGGGAGGGGCACTAATCCTCCACCAACCCCACTTGACACGTAGGGAGTTATAAATACAATAAATATCACACAGAAAGCCATGAGGATATTTATACTATATATATATATATATATATATATATATATATATATATACAGAGAGAGGGGGAGAGAGAGAGAGAAAGTGTGTGTGTGTGTGTGTGTGTGTGTGTGTGTGTGTGTGTGTGTGTGTGTGTGTGTGTGTTGCATAGCAGGAGTGAAAGTTAGCAGCAGTCCTTCACACAATCACGCTGTTGCTCGGTAACTAAAGACGCAACCCTGCAGCCATCCTACCTGCGCGCGCGCGCACACACACACACACACACACACACACACACACACACACACACACACACACACACACACACACACACACACACACACACGTGTACACATTCTCTCTCTCTCTCTCTCTGAATATATATATATATATATATATATATATATATATATATATATATATATATATATATATATATATATATACAATGTATAAATATATCTATATATATATATTTATGATACAGGGAGGAGAGACAGCTGGTGATGAGGAGAGCTGGGGCCCCCGTTTCACTAGCCCTCAAGACTTAAATCCTAACCATCTCCCTTTGCTTTCTTTTTTAGGGATTTCAGAACAGAGAGATTAATCTTGCATACACCCCTAAATACTTTCTTCTTACAGCCTACCCCATACTACATGCACAATACAAATCACACTTTCTCTTTCAGCTTTCAAAATGGAGGCCGAACACCCGGCCTCAGCGTCCGCAAGTGCTCTCTCTCTGTCTTTGAAAACTGAGGAGATATTTTGGCCTTTTTCTGGCATTTTTCCATTCATTTCTGCAAAAATTACGGCTTTTCCTCCATTTTCGTCTTTGTTGAACACCACCACTTATCCTTTAAAACTTACCTTCATTTCCTGAACAAGACTCAGGTGTCTGAGGCGTCCGATAGAGAACCCTGCTTTCTATCGTTTTATTTTCTCTATACTCAGAGCCAAAGCTGGATGTGGCTTGTATGAGCACAATAACTTTATTGCTCTCATGTTCCTGAACTTAAATTATTTTATTTCTCTACACTCTTGCTTCCTTCCAGTTCCTACTCATTCACTTCCAGTTTCCGTTTTCTCGTCTCCATCTTCTGTGTTCATCCTTTCAGTTCCTGTCGTCTCCCTTCCAGTTTCAATCTTTTTTTCCTTCTAGCTCTGATCTACCTCCTCCCGGTCCACACTTATATCTCCTCCAGTTCTTATTTTTCCACTCCATTTCCTATTCGCATCCTTCCAGTTCCTATTTGTTCCCTTCCAGTTGCTGTTTTTCCACTCCAGTTCCTGTTTGCTCTCTTCCAGTTCCTGTCTCTTTCCTTCCAACTCCCGTCTTCTTCTTTCCAGTTCCTAGTCCCTCCAGTTCCGGTTTTCTTCCCTCCAGCTTCTGTATTCTTCCTTCTGGTTACTATATCCTTCCTTACATTCCCTGTCTTCTTCCTTCCACTTCGTAACTTCATCCTTCACTTCTCTTGTCTCCTCTAGCTCCCATCGTCTTCCTTCCAGTTACTCTCTTGTATTCTAGCTCCTCTTTTCTCCCTTCTGGTTCCTCACCTCTCTTTTCTAGTATATCTCTTCTTTCTTCAAGTTCCTCTATTCTCCCTTCTAGCAATCATTTTCTTCAGTACCGAATATCTCTTCTAATATTCCTTCCCTCTTTTAATTAACGCTTTTCCTAGTCCCAGGATCCTTTTTCTTGTACTTTTGCTTAATATTCTTATTCCAGTAAAACATAATACAATTAGATTTCTTTCAGTTCAAATTCACATTTCGAAGTCCATTGTTAATATATTGCTTTTTTAAATTATCCCATATTTTGTATATTAGTTCGCAACTACTATTCATTCCTTTTTTTACATATTATCAAACCAGCACTTTCTTCCCGCTTTCTTGTAATATTTTGCCTAATTAATGGCATTTATCATTAGTATTCTTTCTTATTTTGTTTTAATAAGCTGATTTCATCCCTTTCCTGGCTTCCACATTTTCAAAACATCGTAAATAAAGGTGTCTCAGCTCTGAACGATAATAATGTTTTTTGTAAAGAAATTAGTTAACGGCTCCCTGAATACTAATAAAATGGTGGAATATCACACAAGAATTTGTAAACAGGGGCGAGTCCATCTGCCAAGGAGACGGGGGAGGACCAAAGAAAGTCTGGTCGAGGTGAATGTGAATTGGATTAAATCCAGGTTCTTTCTGTCTCTCTCTTTTCTTTCATCCTTTATGACCAACTTAATATAAAACGAAGCGGAATGCCTATGACGCTGAATCGGAGAAGACATAAGGATTAAGTGCGCCATGAATGGAGTAGTAGAGATCAGGATGCGGAGAAAGTAGTCGCGGCCCTTATTCTGTTGCCCACTGTCTGTCAGCCTTGCTATTCCTTCTCACAAACTATTGAGACTCCACGTTGTACTTTCCCATCCTTCTCACCTACTTATGAAATCTTTCAGCCATCATTTTCCTTGCTTTTAACACTCAAACAAGGACATGAAATTACGAATCTGTTAATTATTCTCGCATTTTCTGATACAAATTACAGTTTTCATTCATGCTAACACCGGAAGCAAACTACTCAAGCTTAAAGGGTTATTCTTTTTATGTGAGAGTTACAGTTAGAAGAAAACAAGTGACAATACCTTTATGCGTAAGGACTGATTATGACTGAGGAGGAAGGAAGGGAGATGTCTTTGAATCACTGCCTTCTGTCTTTCTTGATCAGTTAAACCTTGATTAATTATATGATTAGAATATTGCAATTGGTACGATACATTGAAGATAAATAAATAAAAGAGGTTTAGAGCAAGATTTACTCCAATATATTGTGATATGTGAAAGAGCCAGGAAGCCACATGAAACAAAAATTAAATAAAGATTAGAGAGAAAGTGGAGATGGGGAACTGAGCGAGAACACCAAAGTCACTCCATAAAAGTGAGAGTTGTGCAGTGCGAGATGTTACTCAGCGCCACACCACACATTCTTTCATCAGCCCCTAGACGTGTCAATGAATATATCAACATTGTAATATGAATGCCTTCTTTCCTCACATAAAATTATAGAACGAGAGAAAGGAAACGACAGAATATTGATGATCTGATTACAGTATTTGGAAGATTGTCCTTGCTGTCGATATTCTTTTAATCATAGCACCCTCGTTCGGAATATGCCCATGTTTTCAGATCTGATTTTCCACATTCATATTGAGTATATCAAGATTATGATGTTATGCCTTAGGGTTGTACACAAAGGCGAGTCCATCTATCCAAAAGGTGGGGGAGGTCTAGGCGAGGTGAAAGTGTATCAGCTCGGTACCACACACACACACACACACACACACACACACACACACACACACACACACACACACACACACACACACACACACACACACACACACACACACACACACACACACACACACACACACACACACACACACACACACACACACACACACACACACACACACACACACACACACACACACACACACACACACACACACACACACACACACACACACACACACACACACACACACACACACACACACACACACACACACACACACACACACACACACACACACACACACACACACACACACACACACACACACACACACACACACACACACACACACACACACACACACACACACACACACAGAGTCTCCTGTTCACTTTTTTCTTATTCTACATTTATTGCAGTATTGCTCTCCCCTTTCTTGTGTGTGTGTGTGTGTGTGTGTGTGTGTCGGGGGTGGGGTGGGATGGGGGATGGCACAGCGCTGTCGAGTTTGTAAAGAGATGAAAGACCATGCGTGGGAGAGGCAGGGAAGGGAATATGGAAGGATGCAAAGAAGATGGATGAGGTTAGATAGAATTCAGTGCATTTAAATAATTCTCTCTCTCTCTCTCTCTCTCTCTCTCTGTCACTTGGCTTTCCTCCTCCTTGTTCGGCTTTCTGCAAGACAAAATGGATCTCTCTTGACAAGCACAAGAAATGGGTTTTAGAGTGTCGTGATGGGGAAAGTTGAAGGCAGTATCTCAGGAAATGGCTCGTGACCCCATTATTTTTCTCACCGCGTCTCTCAGCAATACTTTTTCCATTCACCTACATAGAAGATTCTGCAGGAAGCCCTTTTACTTCTTGCTTCCCATCTCCTAATGCCTTTGTATGTTATTTTTCCTTCACATTAATTAAAACATCAGACAAGGACCCAGAAAGCGAAGCATCACCAAGTGGTCTAACCGTCTAAGGGCCAAATGTTCGTCGTTATTCTGTGACCATGACCTTCGCCTGATTACTCTCCAAATTGAAGTCTATCTTTCTTGCCTAACCTTACATCTTAAAAGAAGTTTGGTTCAAATCAGACCGAAACTGTCTTTTGAGTTGATTATACCCAGTGACCTTGACCTACGATTATTCTGTGATCTTTTCGCCGTGGTTTTGCTCTTTGGTCTTTCCCATTAACATTGACCTTTAACTGATTGGTCTCAAATTGGAATATCATCATCCTTGTCATAACGTGAGCTCTTTCTGACAATTTGGTGTAAATCAGATCAAAACTAAATTGTCCTTGTCATGTGGCCTTGACCTCGTGTTCAGTAAAAAAAAATGAATAGGTCAGTGTCTCTGATGATCCTTAATCCATCCACCAAGTTAGATCCAAATAGATCAAAACTATTGTCTTTATTTTTGTTCACACACAGACACAGGGATCGAACTTTGACTTTGCCCTGTGACCTTGATATTGGACTAATTGTTCTCAAAATTGAATCCCTGTGTTCTTTCCTGACCCTTAACCCGGTCAGTAAGTTTGGTTCAAATCAGATCGAAACTGTCTGAGGTGATCTTGCACTGCGATCTTGACATTTGACTTAGACTTTAAATCGACTTGTCAAGATGGAATTCTTTTATTCTTGCCTCATCCTCACCCATTACATAAAGTTTTGCCTATATCGGGTGCAAATGGTTTACGTTAACCTTGTCCTGTAACCTTGACCTTTGATTTTTCTCAGAATTGAATCACTTCATTCTTGCCTTACCCTCAAACCTTCCGCCACGTTTGGTCTGAATTGAATAAAAACAGTTTGAATTTATTTTCCCAGGTCAGCGTTTGACCAACCCTATGGTCGTAACATTTGATGTACTGTTGTAGAAAAATAAAGTTTCCTTACGATCTGCTCCTCCACCCATCCCCACATCTGATTAATAGAGAAGAAAAACTATGCGAGTCATTTTGTTACACACACACACACACACACACACACACACACACACACACACACACACACACACACACACACACACACACACACACACACACACACACACACACACTGCTCAGTAAGAAAGATATTAATTCCAATAATAGGACAGAATGAGGAAATAGACAAACAAAGAGATCAGAAGACAAAATCAAGGCCCCTCAACGAAAACGAGAGTTACGCTGCAGCCTTCACGTTGTTGCTAAGTTTTTCCAGTCACTGCCCTCCAGCACTGCTTCCTACTTTCTCCCGCTCGCGATTGCCCCCACCTTCCCCACCTCCTCATCCCGTCTCACCCTACGCTCCCTTCCTCGTGTGCTGCCTCATCTCCCTTTCTCTCTCTCTCTCTCTCTCTCTCTCTGTATCGTTTTAGTACAACCAGGTTCTCGTCAAAGGGATTTTTCTCTCTCGTTTCCTAAGTACATTAAGCTGACTTAATATATGTGCATTTCAATTCCCTATGGCCATCAACCGAGACGTTTTGCTCCTTTTATACCAATTTTTTTAAAAATCTGCGCTCGCAGTATTTGATGAAAAATATATCCTCACCTGAAAATTAACGGGTTTTATTATGAAAAGGTAATTTTCGGGCGCATTCGGAAACATCACACGAGAAGATGGGGAGACGAATCGATTTCCCAAAGAGACGGGGGAGAAAATATGCGTGCGCAGTCAAGGTAAAAGTGTACTGGATTGGCAAACGACTCTCTCTCTCTCTCTCTCTCTCTCTCTCTCTCTCTCTCTCTCTCTCTCTCTCTCTCTATTAGATATGAAGTTTTGATGGAGATGAAATCCGATTATGGAGCGCATTGCTGCGGAAAGTTAAGGTTAGGATGTCGGGAAAGTGGTTGTACGGTTTTTTATGTTCCTCAGTCCGTCGTTCAGCCCAATTTTTCCCTGTCACCTGCTTTTGATATTTTTCACATCCTTCTTCATTTTGACTCTTTTTACTGACCTTTTTCACATCAGTTAAAATATTTAGTAATTCATTGTATGATTAGTGAATTATGAGCTGAATCTTGAGCGGTGGTATAGGGCGAGGTGCTGAAAATGATATATACCATCCTGCTAAGCCTCGTAGAATCGATATATATATATATATATATATATATATATATATATATATATATATATATATATATATATATATATATACGATATTGTTAAGCTTAGAAGGGAAGGAGAAGAAAAGGAGGAATTCATATTAGAATGCAGAAATAGGTTTTTGATGTTGGAAACGTTGGAAGAGGGGGAGAGAAGTGTAGATGAGATGTGGGAGGATGTGAACAAAGTTTTGCATGAGACTGCTGAATGTACGATTGGAAGGAGACATAGATTCAGGAGAAAGAAATGGATATCAGAGGAAACGTGGGATATGATAAAAAAAGAGAGGTGAGGCTAAATTGAGGAGTGAGATGCAATGCGTTGATGAACGAGAGATTGAATTAGCAAGAGCTGCGTACTGGAGTTTGAATTCAGAAGTAAGAAGGTTAGCTAGGAGAGATAAAAGAAGATGTGTGGATGAAAAGGTTGCAGAGACTGAAATCTTAATAAACAAAAATGATGGACAGAGTCAAAGAATAGCATATGAATCGATTAGAGAACTGAGTGGTAATGCAGGTAAACGCAAGGAAATACTAGTTAGAGACAGGGAAGGAAATTTATTGACCAAAGACGGAGATATTAAAAATAGATGGAAAGAGCATTTTGAGACAGTTCTTAATAGACCAATACCACCAGAAGAGGATATACCGTCTGCTCAGGAAGATTTAAATATAGACACAGGAGAGTTGAGGCTTGCAGAAGTGGAGAAAGCAGTAAAACAGTTAAAGAATAATAAGGCACCAGGGGAGGATGGTTTATTTCCGGAAATGTTTAAAGTGGAGGGGGATAGATTAATAATGATCTTGACCAAGCTATTCAATAAGATATGGGTGACGGGGTTACTACCATCAGTTTGGAAGAATGGTGTAATTGTTAAAGTTCCGAAGAAGGGAGACCTGAGTGAATGTGGTAATTGGAGGGGAATCTCTTTGTCACCGATAGCTTTGAAAGTTTTCAGTAGAGTGTTGTTAAATAGGTTGGAGCCGGTGGTTGAGGGTATTCTGAGGGATGAACAGGCTGGTTTTAGAAAGGGACGTGGTTGCAATGATCAGATCTTTATAGTTAGGCATTTGATGCAGCAAGTTAATGAAATGAGAGTACCGTTAAGTCTTTGTTTTGTTGATTTTGAAAAGGCTTTTGATAGTGTTTCGAGAGAGACTATGGGGAAGATCATGAGACATTACGGAATACCAGAGGAGTTTGTGAGGGTCATTATGAACATGCATGAGGACACATTTTGTAAAGTGATGGTTGATGGTTGTCTGAGTGATTCGTTTGAAGTCAAGTCCGGAGTAATTCAAGGTGGTGTTCTATCGCCTTTACTATTTATATTGGTCATTGATTACATTATGAAACGCGTTGGAACAGAAACCGGTGCAGGTATACTTTGGGGAGAGAACAGGAAACTTTTGGATTTAGATTATGCAGATGATATAGTTTTGATTTGTGATGGGCCAGAAGAGATGCAGAGAGTGTTGGACTGTTTGGTGAGTGAAGGTCGCAAGGTGGGTTTGGTTATTAATTGTGGAAAAACCAAAATAATCAATATGAATATGGAAAATGCGCAGGAATGTGTAATTGGAGGTATGGTTGTAAAGCAAGTTGATAGGTTTAAATATTTAGGTACTTATTTAGCCAAGGATGGTTCTTTGAACTTTGAATTCGAGGAAAGGTTAAAGAAGTCTAATCAGGCAATGGGAATGCTTAAAAATATTTGGAATAATAACAATTTTTCTGTGCATACAAAAATCAAACTTTATAAGGTAATGGTTAGGAGTATCTTAATTTATGGACACGAGTCTTGGTACAGCACAGTGACTATGGAAAATAAATTCTTGGTGTTTGAAAACAAAGCACTTAGAAGAATATTAGGAGTTAAGTGGTGGGAAAGGATACCAAATAGTAGAATTAGAGAAATAACGGGAGTGCAGCCGGTCGATAAATATGTTAGGTTCTCACGATGGAAGTGGCTAGGACATGTGTATAGGAGACAGGGAATAGTACGAGGTACACCAGGGTGGGTGGCACTTGGTAGAAGAGGTAGAGGAAGGCCAAAAGAGACGTGGGTGAGGACAATGAGACGGGAAGCTGGAGATGAGTGTTGGGGAGATCTTGAGGAGTTAGCACAAGATAGGATGTGGTGGTGTGAGTTCATCGGGGCCCTATGCATCCCCGAGGGTGCCACAGGAAATGATTGATTGATATATATATATATATATATATATATATATATAGATATATATATATATATATATGAAAAAAACGTAACAATATTGTGTTGTAGCTACTTCTGCAATGTTATTAAACCTGTTGCACAGAGAAATAAAGAAATATAGACACTAAATAAAGAAAAATATGGAATTACGAGAGGTAGAAGAAACATCGGAATAAAAGAAAAAAAAAGATACTATAGGGGGAAAGACTTACTGAGGTCGCTCAACAAAATCGTAAGTCACACAGCAGGCAGTCAGGTAGTTGCTAAGTTTCTCCAGTCGCTTGCCCCAGCACTACTTCGCACTATTTCCTCTTCGCTATTCCCAGTCTCCCCCTCCCCCACTCTTGTTTCCTGCCGTCTCTGTCTGTCTGTATGTCTCTCTCTCTCTCTCTCTCTCTCTCTCTCTCTACCCCCACACAAACACATAGGATCTTTCTGCCTGTCTATCACCTGCTGTCTCAGTGCGACCAGTTCCTCATCATGTAGGTATTTCCTGGTTTTGTTAAATCAGCATTGTTTTGGTATTACTTTCTTCTGTCCAAACATTGCTAATCAGGTATGTATGCAGAAATGTATGACTTTAGTGTCAGATTTCATTAGGAGAAAAAGAGTAGTTGCTTGTACCAAAAGAAATGGGCTACCTTCAAAATATTTCTAAAGTTACTTCAAGCAGTGAATTAATAACATCTCGCTAGAAATGACCGAGGCGAGTCCGCTCAGACAAGACGCCGGGAAGGTATGTACCCTGACCCTGAACTTTGTAAGACCGACCATACTGAAAGTGAACCTCACCATGCCCATTTTCGTCGGTTTCTCCTTTACTCTTTTTCTTTAGTTCTTGCCTTCCTTTGTTATGAACAGATCCCTTTTCTTTTCTTTCTGTCTCTGTCCGTATGGCTCCCTCCCTGACCAATACTCCTTTCCCACCTAAATTACTGATTTATGTAGTTTTTCTGCACTAACTTTCAAACTATTAGCCTCTAATTATACATCTACGACTGTTTTCCACTCCTTTACTATTCCTAAGAATGTTATGTTGACGATGCATATACATTTTAAACCGCTTTTCCCATCACCCGAGGTCTTTCCGTCCTTCGTACCAGCTTCTTCAAAAATTTGTCGTCATGGCATCTAATTTAGCATAAAATTTAAGGTATTCCCTAGTGGAAACTGCCCGATTAAAAACAAAGTAATTTTTGGCCATATTTAACATAATTGAATGTTGCTGTTAGAGAACAGATTATCAGGCCTGAGAATGTAAACAGAGACGAATCCATTTCCCAAATAGGCGGGGGAGGAACGATGCCTGTGTGGACAAGGAGAAAGTTTACTGAATTGGAAACTGATTCTCTTCCTGCCTTTTTCTCTTGGCTTTCCCCCACCCTGGCCACCTCTCTACAAACTCTGAAGATTTGACGGAGAAGAAATCAGGCTACCGAGCGCCATGATGGGGAAAGTTTGAGGTCACGATGTCGGATAAGTGGTCGTGTCCCTGATTCTGTTCCCCACAGTCTCTCAGTCCCACGTTTCTCACTCACCTACTTTTGAAATTTACAAATAAGTCCTTTTCATTTACTTCCTCCGCTCTAATTCAATTATCCAGATTGTTTTTCATTCACATCAGGTAAAATATTTAATTGTTAGTGATTGATTCATGAAACTTTTACTGGTTTAGCATTCTGATACATGCTTACATGCATGTAGAAAAGTTATTGCCCAAGTAGCACGATATGATTTTGCCGGATTTGCTCTGCATTACAGTATATATCATACCATTATTTCGGCTTGTTCAGAAACATTTTATGTTTTTTCTCTTGCAATATACTACAACCGGGATATGTTCAGGACAATAATTGATTGGTTTATTTTGTTTGAAATTCTGTTCAGTCCTGAATGTATATGGTAATCGCGAATGGATTTTGAACAGTGTGAAAATGTGCTAAGTTTAGTTCTTAAATATTAACAAATAAGGTGTGAAACAGTGGTTCTCAGACTGGGAGCAGTGGAGCATTATTGGGAGGGGAGGTGGGGGAGGGCATGGGGTAGTCTTAAAGTATCTGAAATCACTGGTGATAATCATTTTCTGGAGACAGTGTTTGTGAGGAATATGTTAGCTGTTAACCATCTTGTGTAGAGCATACCTAAAGGCGATGCAAGGTTAGTTCTTCAAATATTGAAGCAACTCATTTGTTAGAAACTATTTCGTAATGACGAGTTGGACGGGGTCTGGCATACCTTAGTATGAACACACTGGCTCAGTGAGTGTTTCTTAAAGTCTTGTCCACCTTTCTGTGCAAAACTGTTGTTTTCTTGTTATTTCGGACAAGCTAAGCATCAAACTCAAAAAGCATAATGAAGTTTCGAATGAAAATGATCTCTGTACCGTTTCTGTCTCAACCATTGATACTCCACTTAGTAGCAAAAATGCAATTTCAACTGTAGCACAAGGTTTTGAATTCACTTATTTAGATGTGCATACACTACATCTTAATGTTTTACACTTTCGAGCTGCTAAAATCTCATACCCAGCCAGTTCATTCCATTGCTGTTGCCTTGTTTGCATCTTTAAATGAAGACTAAGATGTAGGCCACAGATGTTGTCATTTTCAGTATAGAGATGTCATGGATGTTTTCGTATCTAGTGGCGGGGAGGGGATTGGGGGCAGTGAAGGAAAAGGTTTGGAAACGACTGCTCTAAACGATATGACTCACTGTCTGGTTAGAACTGTAAGACTTGTTTTGAGGTTTTCTTTAAATCTTGGAAAATATCTAAATACCCAGCTGTGTCTGTTATATTGCTTTACTGTTATTTTTTTCAGTCTACAATTCGACATGAGCAACGCTAAAAGAAAAGAACAAATCTAATTTAGTTGTGTTGTAGCTGCTTATGTCAATGTACTACTACACTTGAGGCATAAACAACTACAGAAGCATAAACACAAACTTGCAATAAGATAGTATTGCGATGTGCAGGAGACAACCCAGATTTACTTTTTTTTTTTTTTTTTTAATGAAACGGAGAATACTAAGATGAGAAAAGTCGCCCAAGCAAAGCGATAGTTGCGCACCAATTTTCAGATTTGCCAAGTTTCTCTAGTTATTTCTTTCCAACTTTTTCCCCTTCACTGTAGTCGCGGCGCACGACTCTGAGGTTATTATCGTGCCCTGGCAACCTACCATTCAAAAGTGCGTCTGAATATGAGACGCATGTGGTTTGTGTATAATATAGTCGTGTATAATATATTTGTGCATAATAATTTTCGTGTATCATATGATACGAAATCGGACGCACTTTAGAATGGTAGGTTGCCAGGGTACAATAATGCCAATCTCAGAGTCGTGCGCCGCGAGTCTCCCCCTCCAGCCATACCTCACACCCCCCTACTGCTGCCTCCCTGAGTCCCCTCCCATATCTGTGTGTGTGTGTGTGTGTGTGTGTGTGTGTGTGTGTGTGTGCAAAAGGGCTCTCGTTAAGCAGAATTTCGCACTTCTTTCACACCATTACTCCAGCTGGCGTGAATGCTGTATCAGGCTTCAGTATAAGTAGTGACAGTAGAAGTGTTAGCAGTATTAGATGTCTGACTACTATTAGTGGTAGTAATAGTTATAGTTAGTGACGTTTGTAACTACTATTAGTGGTAGCAGTAGTTATAGTTAGTAATGTTTGTAGCTACAATTAGTGGTAGTAATAGTTATAGTAACTTTTGTAACTGCTATTAATGGTAGTAATAGTAATAGTTAGTAACGTTTGTAACTACTCTTAGTGGTAGTAATAGTTATAGTCAGTAACTTTTGTAAATTTATGCTAATATTCACTTCCTCTCTCCTCTCTCCCCCATCCATTTTCTTCCTGTTCATTCCCATCCCCTTACTTGAGCAATTTCTGTACTATTTCTCTGAAAACTTTCAAACTTCATTGGATGTGATTCATCCACTCCCCACCCTTTTCTTGTTCCCAGAATTATTAAGCTACTTGAAACAAACACTGAATTCACTTTTGCCATCACCGAGGTGTTTTCTTCCATCAGAAGCGTCTATCACCATAACATCAAATATAGTGAATAATTTAGGGTGCCCTCATTTAGAAACTAACCGATTTTATTATGGAAGGGTGATTTCCGTTCATATTCACCATATCTGAGTATTACTATGCAATTATATCACGAGCGAGGATGTAAACAGAGACGATTCCATTTCCCAAGGTGTCGGGGAGGAACGATGCACGCGCAGTCAAGAAGAAAGTGTACCGGGCTGGAAACGGATTCTCTTCCTACCTCTCTCTCTTGGCTTTCTCCTTTCCTGGCCGCCTTTCTACAAGATATGAAGCTCAGGAAGAGAAGAAATCGGGTAACGGAGCGCCATGATAGGGAAAGTTTAGGTCAGGATGTAGAGAAAGTGGTCATGGGCCTGTTTCTGTTCCCCACACAGTCTCTCAGCCCTACTTTCCCCTCCCACCCACCTTTCAGTGTCCTAATATGTCCTTTTACTTCCTTTTCTTCTTATGCATTTACACTGACCTCTTTTCACATCAGTTTAAACATTTAATCGACTGCTGTATTTATCGTGAAACCTGTGTTGTTTAAGCATCCAAATGTAGACTTTTGTACAAGCAGAGAAGTTATTGCCTCTCACCAACTTTTAAGTTCTGTAATGTACCCATTTATTTAATTCTTCTCTTCTAATTCCTTTAAGTTGACAGTTCTTCCATCAAATCAGCTAAAATATTTAATCTGTTACTGTATAATTCATGAGTCCTATTTTGAGTGAGCATCATACTGTGGAGTTAAGTACAAGTAGAGTTATTGCCCAAGTACCCTCAGTATGATTCCGCCGTAAATGCGTTGCATTGTTTTCTGTACTTATGTGATGTTTTATTTTGTTTGATAGTTTTTCATCCATTGCTTCTTTCTAGCAAAATTACTACGGATGAGGTACCTAATGCTTAAAATGTTTTTCAGAAATACATACGATAGGTACGGACTGTAATACATGGTTTAATTTTTTTCTGTTTTACCTTTAAACTGAAAAATACCCATGTTTTATGTCTGATTGTATGTGTAAATGTTATTTTTCTCACACATAATCTGCAATGGAGACGCCGAACAGAAGTTTCTTTTTCACATGATGAAATATAGCTGCAGAAAAGAGGAAAACCTACAAAACTGTGTTGTAGATACTTTTGTAATTTTAGTACACTTGTAGCATAAATACAGAAACATAATCATTGCTAAAAAGAATATTATTACGATTAGTAGAAGACAGACTAGAGTTCAAATTTATAAAAAATAAATAGGTGACGAAGAAGAAGGCAATATCCACGCCCACCATTTGGTCGAAGGGACGTATCTGACTCAGTCCTGTGACCACGATCTTCAGCTATTGCTCTGGTTATCGAATTAGCTCGTTCTTCCCTGACCCTTAGCGTTTCCACCAAGTTTAATCGAAATTATGTCAAAAGAGAGTTGACCTAGCCTTGTGACCTCGACATTGGGTCTTTCCTGTGACCTTGTTATTTAACTGACTTTTTGAAATCGAATCCCATTGTCCATGTTCTAAAATGAACACTTTCACAAAGTTTGATGTAAATTGAATTGACACTTCATTTTAACCTTGCCATGTAACCTTGACTTTTGGCCTATTCCTCTCAAAAGCAACAAGTTAGCCTTTTGGTTGATCTTCAACTCGTCTACCAAGTTTGGTCCTGTTCATATCAAAACTGTGTTAGATATTTTGTTTACACACACTCTCATGATTTCGACTTTGACTTTTCAATGTGACTTTGACCGTTGACTGCCTTCGCAGAATCGAGTCCCATTGTTCATACCTTACTCTCAACCCTGCCACAAAGGTTGTTGTATATTAAGTAAAAACTGTTTGAGTTGACCTTGCTTGCTCAATTTTAGGCCACCTGTAACTCTGACCTCTGACCTAGTGTTCTAAAGAAAAGAACAGATCCACTTCTTTTCTGATCGATAACGCTTCCGCTAGATATGGTTGAGAGAGAGAGAGAGAGAATCCAGTAAAAAAGTTCCTTCTCTCGTTCCTTGGGGGGGCCGGTATAAATAAGGAAGTACTGTGGTCACAGAAGTATCGGTGCACAATATGCGTAAAAAAATTTGGACCACAGAATGAAGGTCACTGAAATATTCGTGTCCGACCTACCATTCGTTGGTAACCCTGGTGTCGGGAGGTGTCATATATCGCCAGCTAGCAATATTCTCTTGCAAACACATAGCAAATGTTATGTTTATATAAGCAGACATTGTTAATACACAATGAGTCGTTGGTTACCATCAGCAGTTGTTCGCATGTATTCGGTAGGCATCGGACCCCCTGTACACCGAATTTGTGACCCATAGTACACAGGAATAATGGTAAAGCAAGGTCGTCCAATGAAAGCGAGAGTTATGCAGCAGCTTTCAGGCTGTTGCTAAGTTTCTCCAGTCGCTTCCCTCCAGTAAAACTTCCCACTTTCTACTCTTTACTGTTCCCCATCTTCCACCCCCCCTCCCCCATACCCCTCAACCTGCTGTCACCCCCTCTCTCTCTCTCTCTCTCTCTCTCTCTCTCTCTCTCTCTCTGTACATACACACACACACGCTTATATCATTCAGTTCAGGTAATCAAGAAACTACCATCTACTGAGTTTTGTTCAACATTTGCACCTTGCTTCCATCTAGGCTATCTACTCCCGTTACAGTGCAGCCAGTTTTTCGTCAAGTAAATTGTTTTCCAAGTTTTGTTAATCATCAGTGATATGGTACTACTTTCTTTTCGGTTAGTGCTAATCATTTATGTCTGCAATCATGTATCACTTTGAGGTTAGATTTCATTATTGAAATGGGATGGCTTCTTATATTAAAAGCAAGCAGCTGCCTCCAAAATATTTCCTAAGTTAGTACAAGCAGTGAGTAAAAAATACCTCGACAGCAATGCATACAGATGTGAGTCCACTCTCACAAGATGTGGGGGAAGTAGGCTGAGTCACCCCCTGCCCTTGAACTTCCTAAGACCGACCACATTAACAATGAAAGTGAATCCTCCCACAACCATTTTTTTTTTTTATCAGTTTTCATTTAGTTTCATTCCTGAGTTCTTGTAGTCTTTTCGATGAGAACAGTTCCTTTCTTCTTCTTCTTCTTCTTCTTCTTCATCATCATCTTCTACTGCTTCTGCTTCTTCTTCTTCTTCTTTTCTTCTTCTCCTCCTCCTCCTTTCTTCCTGATGGCGCCCTCGATGCTCAGTAGTCTTCTCTGTAGTTATTTCTATATTAATTCTGTACAAACTTTCAAACTTGATTAGCTTGAATTGTGCAGCTACTCTAATTCTCCAACACATTCTCCTTCCCCCCCCCCCAAATTATGCTGACGATGTACACACACACACACACACACACACACACACATGTAGATAGATAGATAGATATAGATGTAGCGATAGATAGATATAGATGTAGCCACTTTACACCTTTTCCATCGCCAGAGGTGGTTTTCTTCCATACATATATATATATATATATATATATATATATATATATATATATATATATATATATATATATATATATATATATATATATATATATATATATATATATATATATATATATATATATATATCATCATCAGCCGTTTGAGTATCCACTGCAGGACCGGCCTATCCCGACCGAAGTCGGGACGATACAGCCAATGTATCTCTACCAAGTGGCTTAGGCTGTCTGGTAGAGAGTGTATGTATGGTGAGAAGTGCTTGTAAGTGTAATTGTAGTGTTGGAGTGGCTTTGGATGTGTGTGTAGTCTGTGAACCAAGTGTAATCGGCCCGCGCAAGCCGACTGGGTGCAAGCATACTTTACAAAAGTAAGCGACACTGGTTCAACCACAGCACCCCTTGTGTCCGCCAATGCAGTACGTGGCCGGGTGAACACTCCCAAAGTTTATTACCCTGGCGGGGCGCGAACCCTGGTCCACCCGTGTACGATGGCGGGGCGCGAACCCTGGTCCACCCGTGTACGAAAACGCACACTCTACCACTGAGGCTCCATATATATATATATATATATATATATATATATATATATATATATATATATATATATATATATATATATATATATATATATATATATATATATATATATATATATATATCCTTTTTTCACTTTTTCCATCACCAAGGATGGTTTTCTTCATGCCAGTTTCTTAAAAAAAAATCATCATGGCATCCATTTGAGCGAATAATTTATGATATCTTCACTCGGAAATTAACAGATTTCATTAGGAAAATGTTATTTTCGGCCACATTCAGTATAAGTGAATGTTACTGTTCAGTAGTAAAATATCACGCAACATGCTGTAAACAGAGACGAATCCATTCCCAGAGTGACGGGGGAGGACCGATGCGTGCATAGTCAAGGTGAAAGTTTATTGCATTGGAAACTGATTCTCTTCCTACCTCTCGCTTTTGACTCTCTCCCTCCCTGACCGCCTTTCTTTAAGATGTAAAGCTTAAATGGAGAAGACATCGGACTACGAACCACCACGATGGGGAGTGTTGAGGTCAGGATGTCGGGAAAGTTGTGGTGGCCCTGATTCTGTTCCCTACACTGTCTGTTAGCCCGACTTTTCCCTCTCTTTTTAAAGTTCTCTAATATGCCCTTTCGCTTCCTTCTTGTAATAGCTTTATGCCGATCTTTTTTTTTTTTTTCACACCCCATAAATTATTTTATCACATACCGCGTGATTCGTGAATCTTGTATTTTTTAAGTATCCTAATGTAGACTGTAATACAGGTAGAGGAGTTACTGCCTAAATACTGAAGCCTCAACATGATACCGTTAAATTTGCTATCTTTTGTTTTCCATACCCATATTTCATCTGTTCAGAATTTCTTTTTTTTTTTTTTTCCAGGTTGATATAAGTGAGATAACTAATGCTCAAATAGTCAATGTACTCTTCAAATAATCACGGTAGGTTCTGAACGATGATTGATAGTTTTATTTTGTTTGAAACACAGCTCAGTCCAGTATGCAGGTGGCAGTCACGGATGAATTTTGAAAGGTGTGAAAGTGTGCCAGTAGGCCTATTCTCAAATATACTCTGAACGATGTGACATTCTTTCTAAAGTCAGAACACTAAAGACTGATTTTTTTAAATCTGAAAAATGCCAAGGTTTGGCCTATTAATTACTGTTAATAGTAGGTTTCTTGCGTATAGGTTATCTGTGTAAGAAATGCCAAATGGAGAGAGAGAGAGAGAGAGAGAGAGAGAGAGAGAGAGAGAGAGAGAGAGAGAGAGAGAGAGAGAGAGAGAGAGAGAGAGAGAGAGAGACGCAGGACGCAAGGGCGGAGGCATCAGATCGGATGGGACAGGGGGAAGGGGAGGGGGGTATATGGGGGTATAGTGAAGGGGAGAAAGTAGCAAGTAGTGTTGACGGACAGCAACTGGATACACAAGAACTAGAGCCAACCTGAAAGCTGCAGCGTAACTCTCGCTTTCGTTTGGCGACCTTGTTTTTCTCCACTGACCACTATTTCTCTCCACTCCCATTTTCTAAAAATTTGCATCATAGTTTTTCTCAATTAATCATAACACCAATTTGCACTTTTACAGCTCTGTGTTCGTACTCTTAATTCATTATGCTACAAGTGTAATAAATTTGCATGGGTATCTAAACACAGTTTTGTTAACTTCTTTTCTATTGCTGTATTTCATCATGTACAAAAAGTTTTCAGTTGGCATTCATCTTGCAGACTACGTGAGAAAAAAAACAATAATGAAAATTAATTGGTTAAGCCTGGGTATTCTTCAGGTTAAAAGGTAAAAATCTTAAACCCAGCATTACACTCCTGACATAACAGGGAAAACCATATCGTTCTGACTTTGAGAATAATTAAGACCTAACCTTAGCTCACTTCCACAATCTTCAGAATTCACCCTCGATTGCCACCTACATGCATGACTGCGTTAAATAAAATAACACATACACACAATCAGTCATCGTCCAGAACCTGCCATGCGTATTTTAAAAGCATATAGAGTATTTTAGCATTAATTATCTCGCTAGCAGTAATCTGTCAGAAACGCCGTAGAAGAAAAGTTGTTAAACAAGATTAAATATAGATATAAAAAACAAAAAAACAAACCTGACGAAATCATAACGAGGCTACCTTGGCCAAAGTCTGTTTGTATAATATTTTATATTTGGATAATCAACAGAAGATTCACGGATCAGGCACTAACTGATTAAATATTTTATCTGATGAAAAGGGGGGAATCACTACAAAGGTATTAGCAGACGTGAATAAAGAAGTGAAAGGGCAAATTAGAGACTTTCAAAAGTAAGTTAGAGTGAAAAGTAGGGCTGAGAGACAGTACGGGGAACAGAATCAGGGCCACAACCACTTTCCCGACATCGTGACCTCAAACTTTCCCCATCAAGGCGCTCCGTAGCCTGATTTCTTCTCGATCTAAGCTTAATATCTTGTAGAAAGGAGGTCAGGGAATGAGAAAGCCAAGAGAGAAAGAGGTAGGGAGAAAATCCGTTTCCAATCCAGTACACTTTCACCTTGACTGCGTGAGCATCTTTCCTCCCCCGTCTCTCACTGGGAGATGGTTTCGTCTCGCTTTACATCCTCTCGTACGACATTTTATTAGTCAGTGGTAATATTCACACATTCTGAATACACCTAGAAATTACTTTTTCATAATAAAATCGGTGTTTTCAAGTGAGGATTCCATAAATTATTCATTAAATTAGATCCCGTGATGATTGATTTTTAAAGAAACTAGTACAAAAGGAAAAAAAAAAACTTAGTTGATGGCAAAAGTGACTAAAATGTATATGTTTCAAGTGAGCTAAATATTCCCGAGAAAAAGAAAGGGTGGGGAAACGAGAGTATATGCATAATTAAAGAGCTGATAAGGTTTGTGCGTTAATGCAGAAAGAAAAATATAGAAATGGCTCAAGCAAGGGGGTGGGATTGAATTGGAGTAAAAGGAATATGGGAGAGGAGAGATAGGCAGGGAATATATGCATAATTTTTGCCATCGTTATTAACACTAACTACTGCTATTACTACTACTACTACTACTACAATTACACGTACTACTACTACTAATGTTGCTAATACTAATAATACTACTGCTACTAATTATAATTATGTTGAGGTATTTATTCTAGCCGTAGTAATGATGTGTTAAATGAAGTCGAAAACAATTACATGACGAGAGCCTGGGAGCACCCAGATGAGAGAGAGAGAGAGAGAGAGAGAGAGAGAGAGAGAGAAAGAGAGAGAGAGCGGTGATGGGGGGGGGGGAGTTTGAAGGAAGCAGGTCGGATGGGATCACAGTGTTGAGTCTGTACACTGTGGATGGGATAGCGTGAGGGGGAGAGGAAAGGGAAAGGGAAATGTTCCCCCGAGCTAGACCTTATTAAATATAGCCCTGCAAGGTGACAGGAGGGGGAGGGAGGGAGGGGAGAAGGTGGGGAACACTGAAAGGGAGAAACTTAGCAACAAAGTGAAAGCTGCTGCGCAACTCTCGCTTTCAATGGGCGACCTTGCTTTTGTCTTGCTGCTATTTGTGTCTACTTCCTCGTTCTTTCTTTTTATTTGAATTCCGCTCTTTTTGTTATTCATCATATACTATATTTTTCATTTTTCTACATGTTTATTTTTATACGCTACAATTTCAGTAAACTGTTTAAGTAGCCACAACACGAGTTTATTCGCTTTGTTCATTTCTGTAAATGTATTCTAATATATACCAAAACTTTTAAACTTTTCTCTCGTAGACTTCATATTAATGAGCTAAGTAACATTAGCTAATTCAGATTCACTGACCTATCTTGAGCAGCCATCAGGTTAAAAGATGCAAACAAAGCCTAACATTACGAACCTATCGGTAAAAGTCACATCAATTAGAACTAATCTGGGCTGTTATTCCCCCATTTTTGACACGTTACTAATTTTTCAAACTGATATTAGTCTATATTTTACCCATTTCAGCCTTATTCCATTTATTTATATATCCACTGTTCCGTCTTAATTGTTGCTTACTCGTCCCCTCCCCGGAGGGGCTCGGGGACGGGTATTGTTTTCACTTGGTTTGTCTGTTTGTTTGTATGTGTGTTTGTCTGTCTGTTAACAACTTTACCCGAAAACTACTGGTGCGATTTTGACTAAAATTACAGGGATGATGGGCTATGACTGTCTGATCACTTGATTAAATCTGGGGTCAAATTGGGCCAAGGGCCAGGCTGTAGGTCCAAAAAATGTTTTTAAAAAATAGTTTTCTCGCCATAACTCCTTTAAAATTCGTCATTTCGACATGAAATCAAAACCTAAAGGTACATCTTTCAAATCTGCATCCTGGAACATGTCTAATTACATCAGGGGGGTCATCCCCCATTTAGCGGTATGGGGGGTCAGTAGGCCTATCAGGTGGGTCGGGCCAAAAATTTCACATGGGCATAAAATCGTCAGTTTTCACCCGATTTACTCCAGATTTGATATGTGACATCTTTGACGAGATATCCTGTTGTGTTTATACGTCAGCACTAAAATGACTGCCGGGAACGTGTTTGCCGTGCTTTGGCACCGCTTCTTGTTTTTTCAGTTTTATTGAAAATTATTATCTTTTTTTTTCACTAATTTTGCTCTCCTTCCCTCTCCTTCCTCTTCTCATTTGCCTCTCTCTCATTCTGTCTCTCACTCCTCTCTGCCATCCCTCAGTTCTGATGTCATCCCTCTCCATCTGCTTCCCGCCCCCATCCTTCGCCCTGTTCTAATTCGGTCTAGCTTCCTACCTTCCGTACAGCCCCATTTTCCCCCCTCTTTGTCAACTTGTATCTCTCTCCCCCATCTCCCTTCTCTAGTTTTGTCTCGCTTCTTCCTTTCTTCCCTTTCCCTCTTTCTGTCCCCATTTCCCTCCCCCATCCGCCCCCCCCCCTTGTTAATCTTATCATTAATCATATCACCCTTCTCTCTTTTCATCTCTCCCTCCCTCCCTGCTCTTGCATTCTCTCTCTCTCTCTCTCTCTCTCTCTCAAATTCCCTAAGTTCGTTTTTCTTCCCTCTTGCTCCCATCTCTTTAATTATATCTCCCTCCCTTCTCCCCCCCCCTCTCTTCGTAGCTATATCTCTTTTCTCCTTTTCCTCACTCTTCCTACCTCCCTTTTCCTCTTCCCTTTCACCCAGGCACGATTTCTCTCCCTCTTCCTTCCCCTTCATGGTTTTTATGTTCATGCTCTCTCTCGCCCCCTCTCTCCACCTCCTGCACTATTCCCTCTTTAGAGCTTGGCAAATACTTCTAAACCCAGTGATACTTCCCTGGCAGATTATATCATCGCCTTAAACTTACTATAATGCAATACCTTGTTTGCCTTCTGTAACCCTAATGATGACTTTCCCCTTGTCTATGACCGATTCAAGTTGGTGGCAGCAACAGTAAAGGGATAAATAGTATATTGTTGTGAGAGTTACTGGACACATCTTCTAACCTTCTAGCCTCTCCAGGGCACAAAATAGTCGTCTGAAGGTGGTGAGAATACAGTATTAATGGCGTCATCGCACTGTGGTAATTATAATTATTTTGGCAATACGAATGCGAGAATAATTTCCAGGTGAGCCAATTTGTAGTTCCGTTTCATCATTATTGCTACCCTCACACGGCTTCATGCAGGCCAGGGAAGAAATATTCGATTAATATGTTAAATATAATCTTCAATAATCCTTTCACTGAATGAGAACTTCGTGGAGATATATGAAATTGTCTGGAGGCAGCAAGAATTATTCGAAAAATACGTCACTTCAGCAAAGGGGATAATCTTACTCTGTTTAATTGCCTCAACCCAAAACTTGACACATCTTACGGCAGGATATAAGCTGCACATGGGTGAGTAGTGGATTAGGTTAGGTTAGGTTAGGTTAGATTAGGCTACGTTTTGCGTAGGCGTAGGCTAGAGTGGTCTGAACATGTGGAGAAGGAGGAAGACAGGTGTGTGAAGACGTGGAAAAGTATTAGCCTCTTCGATGCTGTGACGTCTTTACTTTTTTTTTTTCTCCTTGTTCTCCCCACCTACCTCACCCACCCACAGGACACCTAACGGGGTGATGGGGAGAGCAAGTCGAACTAGAATATTTCTAATATTTTACAGGAAAGGCTTTCTCAAGTAACTCCTAAAAATATAAAAATATAGAACGCACGTAGATAAGTATAGCCGAGTCCATTTGCCCAAGACGCCAGGGAGGAAGGATGACACTCCCATGTGCCCGGGGAAATTTTATACGAATAATTTTGCGAAAGTCAGTTGAGAGTCGGTCTCTCTCTCTCTCTCTCTCTCTCTCTCTCTCTCTCTCTCTCTCTCTCTCTCTCAAATTGCCTCCGAGTTGATTATATGATTGTACTATCTTTTACACTATTATTTCAGCCACTTATCTACAGCTGACATCCACCTCCTTCTTGTCCCCGTAAATATGACTTGGCATATTTACTTTTAACCCACCATCACCAGTACCCGAGGTGTTTTCCTTCTTGGTACCAATTATTTTCATTATTGTTATTATTTTTATTATTATTATGGCATCTGATTTAGCAGTTATGATATGGTGTCCTAACTTGAAATAAAAATCATAATGAAGTAACAGTTTTCAGGCGTATTCAGCATATCTGAAAATTAGACAACAGGAGACACCAAAAGTCACACCAAAGAAGACGAATCCATTTTCCAAAGAGACGGGGGAGGAACGATGCGTGCCTAGTCAAGGCGAAAGTGTACTGGATTTGTACCTCATTCTCTCTCTCTCTCTCTCTCTCTCTCTCTCTCTCTCTCTCGGCTTTCTTCCTCCTTCACCATCTTTCTACTGTACACGAAGTTTAGGCGAAGAAGAAATCGGGCTACTGAGGCCCATGAAGAGTAAAGTTGAGGTCAGGATGTCGAGAAGGTGTCCGTAACCCTGAATCTGTCCCCCACTCAGCTTTTCATTCCTGCTTTTGCTTTTCGCCAGTGTTTAAGACTTCACCCCTTTTTCTCTGTCGCTATTATATTGAAAATCCTCCCTGTGCTTTTCCTCTTCATTCGCCCTTGCATTCAAAGCTCTTTATTCATTTTTTCCGAACCGAAAATGAATGTGGGTCATAAAGGCTATTAGGATGAATGAGTTTGAGGTACTATATTTTCGTTTTGAATTGAAGAGATATTAGAGTGTGATCAGAGAATTATGTCTATGAAGGAAGTAATATGATGAAGGGAAGAAAAACAGGAGCACTTGTAAGAGAGAGAGAGAGAGAAAGAGTCGCACATCAAAAGGGTCGTTCATCACACCTGGGTGTTGCCAAGTCCCTTAGGACATAACCAACCAACAGTATCCTTTCTCTCTCTCTCTCTCTCTCTCTCTCTCTCTCTCTCTCTCTCTCTCTCTCTCGTAGATGGATAAATAGACAGATAAGTAGATAAACAGATAAATATAAATAGATAGTCGGATAGATAAGTATAGAGTGTGTGTGTGTGTGTGTGGACAAGGTAATTAAACAGCTCTGATTCGGTTTTAACTAAATTTACGGAAGATTTAAGGGTCAGCCAAGAAGTAAACCTATTGCTTTTGAGGACAACAAGCACTTCCTCACCGGCTACACCACATAGCGTTCTCCCGACCCACCTGCTTTCCACCACGGACCGATATTCATCCCACTGACTCATTTTCCTCCATGGAACAGTACGTATTTCCCTTTGGACCCATTTCCCCCTTGGACCTGTTTCCCCTCTCGACTAATCTTCCTCCATGGACCTACTATCCTTACAGACCGTCTTCCCCCATGAATAAACTTTCTTGCATGGTTTTATTTCTCCTATGGACCCCCTTTTGTTTTTGTTTTTTTGTTTTTTTTTCTTTTACAGTTACTGCGCTCTCGAAATGCTCCTTCTTGTTTCTTTGTGAATCCTGGTGAAAAGCCTGGTGATAGTCCGGTAGGGGTCTCGGGTCAAAACGTGGTATAGACTACGCGCTACAGTTCCAAATGTGGCCAGAGGTTTTTGCGCAATCCCTGGGTGAAGGTCGGTCTCTTACCTTTAAATATTTTGGATTTCGGTAGACTAGCCTCGGGCTCCTACACTCCAAAAGGGGGTAAAATGGCATCGGCAGTTGCTTCCCTCCCCCCCCCTTTTTTTTTTTTTTACCAAATTATTAACCTAAGCAGTTTGATCGGGGGAATATATTGTACAGATGGATAAGTAATATGTGTGTAATTTGAATAAATGCCAACACTACTTTAGTAACACAGTGTTGTATGACGATGAACACCAGAAAGACAAAAATCTAAATGCAATCATCAGAAAGCAAAAGTATGAAGTGACCGAAGAAGAAGTCCAAGGTCGCAAGAATTAAGTCTCCCATTTTCCCAGTTTCTTCAGTTTTCTACTTACAGCTACTAATTTAAGTCAGATTTCTGTTTCCTCATTAGAAAACTAGCTATTCTCATCTTGAAGAAGCAGTGTTCGAGCAAACTGAGCATTACTTTAAAATCAGTAGAGGAAAACAAACTACCAACCACAGGATGTAAACACAGACGAGTCCATTTCCTCAAAAGACAGGGGAGGAACGATGTGGGTCTAAAAGGCAAAAGTATAGTAAATAGGGACCTGATTTTCTCTTCCTACATCTCTCTTTCTCTTGAATTTCTCCCTTCTTGACCGCCTTTCTACAATATATAAGGGAACTCCTGTGGACCCTGAACGGAAAAGAAATTGGGCTATTCAGCACCATGATAGGGAAAGTTGGGTCAGGATGTCGGGAAGTGGCCGTGGCTCTGATTCTGTTAACCTCTCAGTCCTACTCTCCATTTTCATTTATATCTGAGTCTCTCTCTCTCTCTCTCTCTCTCTCTTTCTTTCTTTCTTTCTTTCTTTCTCTCTCTCTCACAGTAATAATAATCACACACACACACTAAATAATAATAATAATAATAAACGAATGCAGCATAGATTCCTCTCGTTACAAAAATGTCAAAGGCTAACCAAAATTGCTGCGTAGACTAAATCATTAAATTTTTTGCAGTAAAACGAGTGACACCAGGAACTGTATTAATATCAAAGGGACGTATAAACTAGTGGTTTTGATGGCCTCAGCATATATAGCATTTTGTATATTCATTTGTTAAAAATAAAAATACTGCACATGAGCACTGAATTGAAATCATTTAGATAACTAGTAACAACTATGAATTTCAACTCTTACGCTTCGTGTAGTAACTTACTGGACATAGAAGTTGGCGTTTGGCGGTTTTCTTCCGTAGTACAAATAGTAGTAGTAGAATTAGTAGTTTAGTAGTAGTAGTAGTAGCAGCAGCCGCGGCGTAGTAGAAGTAATAGTAGTAGTAGTGATGGTGGTGGTGGTGGTGGTTGCTGTAGCTTTAGTAATAATCGAATCCTTTTTGCTTCCTTGATTTTTTTTTTTTTTTTGTCTTTAGGAAATTGTCGCAATGTGTGTGTGTGTGTGTGTGTGTGTGTGTGTGTGTGTGTGTGTGTGTGTGTGTGTGTGTGTGTGTGTAAGAACAGCGCCTTCGAATTTAAACAGAATATCGAGACCCTTGCAGATGAAACAGGAAATGGAAAAGGGAAGGATGTAAGAACGGGAGCGGTGGAGTTTGTTTTAGTGCTGGATAGCATGACTGTGGAAAAGGACATATTTTTTGTTCCCTTTCAGTACCACAGAATCCTTTTTTTTTCTATCACATACAACCTGACCATTTTCTCTCTCTCTCTCTCTCTCTCTCTCTCTCTCTCTCGTTTCTGAATCCTTCTAACTGCTGAATCTGTCACACGAAATGATGTAAAGAAAGGCGAGTCCATCCCAGCAGGATACGGGGGAGGTCTGGTCGAGGAGAAAGTGTGAAGAACTGGAACCAAGTTTCTTTTCTCTGTTTCCCTCTTCTCCCGACTTTCGCCCTCCCTGATTGGCTTTCTGCAAGACTGAAAGGAACTCCTGTAACGCTTAGACGGAAAAGAAATCGGGTTTTCACAGCGCCGTGATGAGGAAAGTTGAGGTTAAGATACAGGGAAATTGGTTGTAAGCCGGATTCTCTTCCTCATTCACGCCTCCATATCCTTTTGCATTTACTTTATAACCCTATACAGTACCCTTCCTTGGACTTCTTTTCTTCTTCAGATACCTTTATAATGTTGCCTCTTTCCCTCACGTCAGTCATAATATTGCATGGGATGTTATCCTTGGAATGATTATTGGTTCCACGCCATCTGAGTGTGTCTTACACATGACGGAGGCTATTGTCTCGAGCATGGAAACATACATTCCTTTATCATGTCCTTTGACTAATACAAAAAAATAAATAAATAAATAGATAAATAAAACTTGGTTTAATCACGCTTTTTCTAATGCTGTCCACAGCAAGGAGAAGGCCCACAAAATGCACCGGAGTCAGTCCATCCCTGAATCTCATCTTTTTTATGTTTCTGCTAGGAATCGTGCTAAGTCTGTTCTTCACTCTGCTAAAAATATTTTCATTCGTACTAGACGCTCTGACCTCACCAACTCAGATTCTTCCCGCTCCTTCCGGCACCTTGCCAAAAACCTTTCTAACAACTTTACCTCACCATCCTTCCCTCCTCCTTTCCACTCTGACGGCTCTATAGCTGTTTCTACTGATAAAGCAGAACTCTTCGCTCAGACTTTCTCCTTCCAGTTCCACCTTAGACGAGTCCGGTGCTGTTCCTCCATTACTTCCCCCCTCTGAGTTCCTCATGGCTGACATTAAAATTTCTTCAGTTGATGTATTTTCTGCCATCACTGGCCGTAGTACCAACAAGGCATATGTTGTCCTCAAGAACTGTGCTTCCGTGCTTACACCCTGCCCAGGTAAACTTTTTCGCCTTTGTCTGTCAACTTGTACCTCTTCCTGGAAGTTTGCTATCATTCAGCCTGTCCCAGAGAAGGGTTGCCAGTCCCATCCCTCTGACTATCGCCCAATTTCTTTAATATCCTGCATTTCAAACGTTTTCGAGTCTGTTCTTAAAAAAAAAAAAAAAAAAAAAATGCATCTTTCCTATCACAACCTTCTTTCCGATGTCCAGTATGGATTCCGTCAGGGACGCTCAACTGGCGATCTTCTCACCTACCCTTCGGACTCCTGGTCATCCTCCTTCAGGGACTTTGGCGAAAACTTTGCCACTGCACTTGACATCTCAAAAGCTTTCGATCGAGTCAGACATATATCTTTAATTTTCAAACTACTCTCTTGCGGCTTCTATCCTTCTGTCTATGTATTCATCTCTAGCTTCCTTTGTGGTCGGTCTGTAGCTGCTGTTGCAGACGGCCACCATTCTTCTGCTAGAGCTATCAATAGTGGTGTTCCTCAGGGCTCTGTCCTATCATCAACCTTCTTCATTTTATTCATCAGTGACCTTCTAAGCCGTACATCTAACCATATCCATTCATACACTGATGACTCCACCCTTATAAACTGATGACTCTACCCTTGTACACTGTTACCTCCACCTTTCACCTTTCCATTCACATCCCGCAGTGTCCATCTCAGCGGTTACTTCAGCAAACAAGGGATGAGGCTATGGCACACCTGATGTCTGACATGGCTCATAACTCTGATTGGGGTAAGGGTAATCTTGATGTTTTTAATGCATCAAAAACTCAGTTCTTACATCTATCAACCAGACAAAATCTTCCGCAGGAGTATCTTCTACTTGTTAACAATATTCATCCCAATCCTATATCATCTTTAAACATATTTAGGGTTTAATTTTCTTGGGATTTATCTTGGAAAGATCATATTATCTCCTTTGTAAAATTTGCATCCAAGTGATTAGGTGTGCAAAGCCGACTCCGTGCCTTCTTTACCCCTGCACAGTTGTTGACTTTATACACGGGTTTTATACGCCCCTGTGTAGAGTACAATTCTCACGCATGGGAAGGTTCCCCACATACAGCTCTTCTCGACAGGGTGGAGTCAAAAGGCTTTTCGTCTCAATGACTCTCCTCTTGCTAGCTTCCTTCAACCTCTGTCTCATCGCCGTATTGTTGCATCTTTATCTCTTCTCTGTCGCTGCTTCAATGGTCGCTGCTCTTTTGAACTGTATGTTTGCATCCCTCCACCACTATCGCGGGCGCGTAGCACCCGTCTAGCAACAGACTCTCATCCCTTTTCTGTCCAACTCTCTAATGCACGAGTTAACCTTTACTCCCAGTCCTTCATGTAAGCACAGATCAACTCAGGAACTGTCTCCATCTGTCTGTATTTCCTACTGCCTGTGATCTCCAGTCTTGCTAACGCAGTGAGTCCAGACATCTCGAAATGAACGGATCTTGAATTTGGCTCTCTGTTATCTTGTTTTTTATTTTTTCTTAGAGGGAACAAAATGCGGATTCCTAGCCTTTGATTCCTTCTTCTTTGCATAACAAATCCTTCATTGGTTGACCAACCCAGTCGAGGGAATATACAGATGAATATAGAATAGACAGAAGAACTGAAGAAATATGAACATCGATTTAGAAAGCTACGATAGTATAAAAGATTAACTAAACGAGGGACAAACGTCGTGAGGCGTTTAGCCCCGGGCCTCATCTTCACAACACAAGGTTTTGAGCCTGTGGCGCATATATCATCCATTTTCCTAGGATAAAAGGTCATTGTTCCACCTAAGCTACCAGAGTTACCTCCATAGGGTGTTACTCTAAGTACTCGTTTTTACTTACCAGCTGGCAGAGGTGGAGGACACCGTATTCGAGTGATGCCAGCTGCCTGCACCTAGATTTGAACCTCGATGCTTTCGAGGTTGTACTTTTGCAGTCAACGATGCTAACCATGAGAGAGAGAGAGAGAGAGAGAGAGAGAGAGAGAGAGAGAGAGAGAGAGAGAGAGAAAGGAAGAAGGTAAGATAAGTATTTCAAGGTGGCACAACAACAGCGTGAGTTACAAAGTGGACTTTTAGGTTGTTCCTGACCTGTTAAGTTTCTCAGCCGCTTGTCTTAAACATTGCTTGTATTGTACTTTTTCCATTTCCTACTTTCCCATTTCTCTCCCCTCCCTTAACACTTCTTCCTTCACTCTCCACCATTCGACATGCTACTCCTCTCTCACCGCTATGCCGGTCCCTCTCCCCCCTCCCCCAGTGGCCTATCCCCCCTGCCTGCCTGCCTGCCTGCCTGCCTGTCTGTCTGTCTGCCTGTCTGCCTGCCTGCCTGTCTGTCTGTCTGTCTGTCTCTCTCTCTCTCTCTCTCTCTCTCTCTCTCTCTCTCTCTCTCTCTCTCTCTCTCTCTCTCTCTCATTTACCAGGTATTTGCTTTATTTTTCTGTACCCTAAATATTCTTAAGAATGTATAATTATGATATATACGTGTTCAGAAAAGTATGACTTGTAGTTGGCCTTTAGTTAGAGAAAAAAAGCTGGTTTTGTAAGTTAAAAGAATTTCATATTGACTTTCGCCACCAAAACTTTTCTACAGTTACTCCGGGGAAAGAATAAAAGGCGAGTCGAGAACATTGTAAATAGGGGAGAGTCTATTAGCACAAGACGCGGGGGAGGAAGGATGCGTCTCTTCCTGACCTTGAGCTTTACAAGAGCTACACTACGCTACTCAGAGTGAGAGTGAAGCCTATTACCTCGCAGTTCGTCTCTCCAGCACATCCATGTCCACTGTTACTCCTCAGTTCTTACACTCCGCTAGCTAAGAACACTTCTATTCCTTTGTCTAACTCAACCCAGACGCCTTCAAGCCAGAATGGATGACTATAAACGAATCTCCTCCATGTCACCCTGTCCTCCACCATCAGACTGCCTTCCTCCAACTCGCACCCTCCTCATTCGTACACCTCTCTGTTCACCCTATCCCTCCATCTCCTCTTCGATCTCCCCCTCTTTACTCTCTTATTATCATTCACTTACACTCTTCCAGCCAGTCTCTCATTCTCTTCACAGGGCCAAACCATCTGAAGGTACTCTTCCTCATATTTTCCAACACATCCTCATCAATAGCACAACATTCATTCACATCTTCGTTTATCTGCCGCTCCACGTAATTTCGTGTGCACTTCTCAAATACATAATTTCCGCTCATCTCACCCTTGTGTCCTTCTAATGGTCTAAACTTCACTTTCTTTCGTCAGAGTGAGGATCACAATACTGTCACTCAGATACTTCTGCGGGCGTCTTTAATACTTATGATTGCTGTCAGCGAATCTGCTTCCTTTCTGCCCTCCTGTACCGTTTCATACACTTCGGCCTCTAAATTTCTGTCATTGCTCACCACACCACCTCATTTTTTTTTTTTTTTAATTATTCACATTCATCATTTCCTGACCCTTCCTGTGCACTCTGTGGCTTCATTCATCCCAAAGATAATAACTTTACTCGAAGTCAAAAGCTTTTCATCTCATTAACTCTCCTCCCTTACTGATTCCCTTCAACCTCTGTCTCTTCGTCGTGCCGTTTCGTCTTTATATCTTTCCTATCGCTGTTTCATTGCTCACTGCTCCTGTGAATTGTCTGCCTGCATCCCTTCTCTATTATGACTGTCGCGTAGCACCCGTCTGGTAGCAAACTCTCACTTCTTTTCTGTCCAACTCTCTAATGCAAGAGTTATCCTTTACTCCCAGTCCTTCATGTATGCAACAGGTCATTTCTGGAATTGTCTTCATTTGTCTAGTTCCTTCTGCTTATGGCCTCCAGGCTTTTAAATGCAATGTGCCCAGACAAGTTTTAATAAATTTGGTTAGCTCTCTTTATTTTCGTTCTTGTAAGGAATAATTTTTGGAGCTATTACCCTTTGATTCCTTCTTCCTTATAAATAAATAAATAAACATTATATATATATATATATATATATATATATATATATATGTATATATATATATATATATATATATATGTATGTGCGTGTGTGTGTTTGTGTGTGTGTGTGTGTGTGTGTGTGTGTGTGTGTGTGCGTGTGTGTGTGGCGTGCGTGTGTGTGTGGCGTGCGTGTGTGTGTGGCGTGCTTGTGTGTGTGTGTGTGTGTGTGTGTGTGTGTGTGTGTCTATAGATTAGTTTTTCCGGGGAATGAAGCTGAAGACATGTTTATTACAGTAATGCATAACACGGTGCAAGACCATCACAATGGCTGTTCGATAAGCATTTAATCAGGGTGAAAGAGAAGTGGAAGAGATTGTGGTATTAGAAAAATGTTTACATAAAGAGTGATGTTAGTTATATCAAAACCTTGGGAACACAGGGAATTATGTGGAGAGAGAGAGAGAGAGAGAGAGAGAGAGAGAGAGACAGACAGACAGACAGACAGACAGATAGACAGAGACAGACAGACAGACAGAGACAGACAGACAGACAGAGACAGACAGACAGAACAAGGTCACATATACTCGTATATTAAAAGTGAGAAAGTGAGTCTCTCTCTCTCTCTCTCTCTCTCTCTCTCTCTCTCTCTCTCTCTCTCTCTCTCTCTCTCGTGGATAAACTCAAGAATGTTCAATATGGAGGATATTCGTGTCATATATAACAGAACCAAGCCCAGAGAGGAGAAATAGTAGACGAAAACATTTAATATTGAGAAAATAGTGAAAATACAAACAACAGAAAGATGATTTCATACTCTCTCTCTCTCTCTCTCTTTATATATATATATTGATATATTGATATACATAGATAGATATATATATATATATATATATATATATATATATTGATATACATAGATAGATAGATATAGGTATAGATATACGGAGAGAGAGAGAGAGGATATTTTTCAGTGTGTTTTTTTTTTTTCTACTAGAATTTGTCCTATGCTTAGTAAAGTGGCATTACGTAGCAAATATAAACTTAATGTATTTCAATATATGTCACTGTTCTGAACAACTTACTACTTCAGCTAAGTGACATCGTAATTTATTTAAGCTTCCTCAGAACTGTTTATTGTGGGGGTGAATATCATCCACTCACTCTCATTGATGCTACCGTCAGGTACCCCCACACTGAGTGACAAGTGAAATGATTTCCTAAAAGCCAGGAAGCCATAAACTACGTTGAGTGGTAACTTTATAACCTTATGATGCCTCGTGATTTAGTGAGTTAAGAGGCTCCATCTGGATTGAGCATGTAATGGTTTGTATCCGAGAGTTGGTTAGAGTTTGCTCTTCACATAATGCCACCTAAGGGCGGCGAGGCTGGTCACTCTCGCCATTTATGTTGGGACTGAGTAGCCTGGCCCTTGGCTTCAACGTATGATGGAGCAAAAAAGGACTAGATGATGAATGAATGAAGGAACGCTTTCTCATACTGAAAGGCTTCATAAAAGCCCTATGTAACCGTTCCTGTTGGAAAGTTTTTATTAAGTGGAGTATCGTCGTCTGGAGGCGGCAATGACAATAAAAATAGCGTCATCGGAATGAATTGGTGAAGCCATTCTTATCAGTTTCTTTACCTCTGACGCATTACGACACAGTTCATTCTTCCCATTGTAAGTCTTCTCCCTGCACTCCTCGGCTTTGTACGTCTTGTCTGTCCTTTATCCTGCTGATCCTCGTGATTCATTCTTCCTATTATCTGTTTTCTTCCCACGCTCCACCACTCCTCTGATTCTTTCTTGCGCTTGGTCGTTCGTTCGTTTCTTTATAAAGGCTCCAACATGGCTGCAAACGTCAGCCTTGATCACCTAATGGAGACTTTCCACGCTGCTCAATCTCTCGTTGCTCTATATTTAGTCCTTCCCTGAGGCCACACTCTATGATCTCGTCTGATACGTTTATTTATCTGTTTTCGTCTTTACCGTACGTAGTATCTTTTTCCTGTATTCATTTTCATTCTGCAGTGACATTATAAATATTCCAGTATTACACCTCCTTTTTTCCTAGTACCAATCTTTTTCTATTCCTCGCAGATCTTAGTATTATTTTCCATTTAACATTCTTTAGTTTCAGTTTTGATTCTACTTTCTTTGATGTCTTCCATCTGCAAGCCGTTCTCTAGTTTTTTTTTTTTTTTCTGTGCATTTGCTTTACAGTACAATCTTTTTCCTTGCAGTAGACCTATCTTCCTATCTTCCTTTTATTCAACGGCTTCTTCCTTCCTGTATTCGCCGGTTGTAAATAATCCACTTTCCTTCTTTCATTTCCCAAGAGATTCTGTTTGATACTTGTCGCTCTTCCAGTATCCAGCCTCTTCCTTCAATTAGCGTCTACATCCTTAAGAACAGATGCCTTCCATTCAAAGTTCTCCTTCTTTATGCGACTTACTTTCCTTTATTTATCTTCTTTCTTCCAGGTTGCATATTACTTCCAGTGTTCATTTTCCTTCCGGTACCCATCTTTTTTCCATTTCCATGCTACTTTCTACCTTCCCTAACCATTCATCCAGTTCATATATCACCAGTGTTCCATTCTTCATTCCAGTTCCCCCTCTTCCTTCCAGTTTCTATCATCCTTACACCATTCATGTCTTCTTTTCACTTCTTGCCTTTCCCTCTCTAAATTGATACCTCCTTATCTTCAGTCTCCTCCCTGAAGACGTCCTTCCTCTGGTTTCGTTCCTTCTCACAACTTTATCGTCCTCTCGCCACCTTTAGTATCATAGCGTCCTGTTTATATTCCCCGCAGTGTTACCATCAGATACGTTTATTATGATTAAGAGTGCTGTCGGGGGCTGAAGGGATTGGAAACAATATCCATGAGCCACATTACTGCAGTGCCTTATGACGATCCTTCCAGGTCCGTATTTATCATCGTCTTATTTACTTTCATATTACTTGATACCTTTATAATGTAATATTAATTTGCCATTTCCCTATCGGTTGCCCCTGTCAGTTTGATTTTTATTTTTTTTCTGTTACTGTTGTTGTTGCTGTTGTTATTGCTGATGGTTGTGACATTATACTCTTGCGCGCGCCCGAGTGTGTGTGTGTGTGTGTGTGTGTGTGTGTGTGTGTGTGTGTGTGTGTGTGTGTGTGTGTTCCCCATTTATTCTTGGTCCGTTACTTGCTGCTCTTCCATTGAGTAATTTGTTCCCTGATTCTAAGTAAGCTCCATTTCTTAGTCTCATTCCTAGTCTGACTACTACGTATATTTCACTAATTTGATATTCATCTCCTCAGACCATCATTCTGGCTCTTATACAAGTTATTTTCTTCTGGACGCTTGAACCAATCCCCTTTAAATGCTACATCATAATTACTTTTTAAATATTTACCCTCTGCACTCTCAGTATGAAATGCACAAGTATTGATGCATAGTGGCCATACCTGAGAATTAATACTGAGCAAGGATAGACTGTCTGTAGAGACTGCGCCAAACAGGGTAAACAAAGGCGAGTTTATCACCCCAAGATACAGGGGAGAAGCGATGCACGTTTTGTCGAGATGAAAATTTGTCGTATCGGTAACAGATCTTTTCATCTTGCCTCTCTCTCCCTAGCTAGGTTTCTGCAGTACAAAATGGAACTCTTGTGACTTAAACGAATTGCGGGCAAATTAATCCTGGTTCTGACTCTGCTCCCACCAAGGTTAGCATGTCTTTCTCTGCTATTTACTTTGCATAGTATACCTTACCATACTCATGCATACTATATATGGCTCTCTAATATCGACACATTGCATAAATGTTATACAATAGATTATAAATGTAGTGTGTTATATGAAGAGGTATACTGGTAAGGAAGATGTGTTAGGGAGCCTCCTTAACCGACAGGAATCATGGTCCTTGTCTCTCAGTCCTATTCGCCCTTCCTTAACTGCTTCCCAGATCCCCTTAACTGATAATTCCTTTTTCTATTCTAAACACAGCATTCTCATCCTTACCCATTTTCATCCATCATTCGCTTCTTAGGTCGTTTCTATTGCCCTCCTCCCCCTTTTTTTCCCCGATTTAGTCTATCTATTTACCTAGGCTGCTTCCCTCAAAGAAAGGGAGGTGGCCGAGACAGGACGACACACTCCAAATTTACTCATCCAGACATACATAATTATTTATTCGTATCTTAGCCCCAAGGGTAGAAAGGATAGATCCTCAACGCACCACACTGGACGAGGGTCAACTGCGCAGTGTAATCAGCGACATCTGCAGCAGGGCCTGGCAGCAGAGCTGGTTTACCCCTACCACATCATAATGGGTCCACTTTAGTTATCAAGTTTAAAAAAAAAAAAATCAAGACGGTTAGTCTGTTAAAAGATTATGAATTCTCCTTACGTGCTATTGTGTGGGAGAATTAGATGAAGGCTCCGGTGAATTAGGATTAATCAGTCTTAAGGATAAGGTGGGAGGGAATTTCTGGGACTGTTGTCTGGAAGAGTGCATGATCAGTGGGTTGCGTACCTATATATACAGGTTACGTTATAAAATGATTAGGATAAAGAAAAACATGACACTCTCTTGTGTTTCAGTACTGACGTCTGAAAATGGAGGTTCCTTCCGCTCTGCGATTTCAGGCTTAATATGCTCATGAGTCTTTACAAGTTGAAATATACTGAAACCGAGAGTGAATCAGCCTACAGTGTCATATGCCACTCAGTCATTTCCTTTTCCAAGCTTACTTCCATTCATTTAATCCCCTTACAACATAAATATTAACCATTACATGCTTGCTACAGCCGGACGATAATTCACAGCATAGGAGTGGCTTCGTTCAGGGGTTGAAGACAGTCTCCGCTAATAACATTCCCCACTAACTTGGAACAATTTCAGTCTTTCCAGTTTCTTCCACCATGGCTCCCCTCTTAACCAATACCCTCCCTTGTTGAATGTTTGCCTCTGCAGTGTTTTTTCTTTATCATCTTGAAGGCCTTATTTGCTCCTCGTCTGTTTATAGAATTTCTCTCTTCGCTCCCCTTTTCTTGTTCTCACGAATATTAAACTGGATTGTTCTAATTTGTATCGGTTATCATCATCAGTCCTGATAATTTATATATATTATCTGGTTTCTTCTTCAGTCGTCCGTTGACAAAGTTTCAGTCTTGATTATGGTATCATCATTTGGAAGATATCTGTTTACATTGTGAAGAAGTAGTATTTTTGTACATTTATTTTTCAAATAACTCAGCATAGCAGTATATTACTCCAGAGGATGTAAACAAAGGTACGAGTCCATTTCCTAAATAGACGGGGGATGAAGGATACCGGTCTGGCCGCGGTGAAAGTGTTTTAGGTCGGGAACAAAACTCTGTCTTCCTCCTTCTCTCTTGGCTTTTTCCATTCCTGGTCGTTTTATTTACAGCATAAAAGGGAGCTCGCCAAGAGATTATTCGACAAAGAAATCGGGCTGTTGAACACAATATTGCGAAAGTTAAGATCAGGATGCAGGAAAAAGCAGTCGCGGCCCTGACTCTTTCTCCACCATGTTTCTCTGCCTTACTATCCTTTCTTACTTAAGTTTTACTCATTCTTCAGTGCTCACTCATTTTGCGGTTTATAAATGAAATTACGACCCTGTTAAGTACCCCTTTAATCTTCTCTTCCTGTGAAGCCCACTCGAATGGCTCTGCCTTTGAAGTGTAAAACAAGAGAGAAACATTGACAAACATTCTAATTAATCAGTTCTCCGTGTGTCTTGTGAAAATAATAGGAGGGAGTATTATTTATCTTTTCAGCCCGAGGGTGCACTGTAGTTTATATTTTGTTCTGGTAATCGCAAGGCAAGTTTACGTAGCATAGGAAATTTCCTCTGCTGAAAAGGCTTAGAAGGAATCTCCAGTAACCCTGTTGTCAGAGAACATAATATTACAATTTGTACTGGCCAACACAAGACGATTTTATTCAGCTTAGACAGCACTCCTGGCTGAAGGGAGTGAAATAGTTTGGAGGCTATTGCATAGAGATATTTTTACAGGAGATCCTTCATCTGGTGGTGCAAAAAATGAAATAATGAAAGACGTCATTGTACTGAAGGATTAGTATGTTTCTCAGAACTGGGTGTTATAAGCAGTCTTTTTTGGTAAAACGAGAGAGAGAGAGAGAGAGACCAAGGCCACCAGCTGAATGAGAGTTCAGCAGAGCTTCAGGTTATTGCCAAGCTCAGCGCGGCGTATCCCTTCCATTACTCTCCTCTTATCTTGAAGAATTTTGAAACTCTGGATTGCGAATGTTTTACATCCCCCTGTATAGCAGACAAAGCTCCGAGAGGCAGAATGGCAAGTTGCAATAATAATATCCCATTCCGACAATGTCACAATATTACGATTTTTTTTTTTTTTTTTTTGGGGGGGGCTTGAAATAGGAGCAGAGTGTAGCTAAGCATTTACCTCCTTGTGCCTTAAATATGTATTACCACCCAAAAAGTGTGTTTAAGAGAGTCAGTGTGGAAATGATGTCATTGTGAGAAACGGATAAACATGCGAAATAGTACTAGTGGTTGGTCAGTCACTGAACTGTAGACATTCAGAAGCCAAAGAGTCCAAAAGTATTGTGAAAAAACTACGAAACACTACGAAATGAAAAAAAGAAAATGGCCAGACAACGAAGACAGTGCAAGTAAAAACGTCACACACACACACACACACACACACACACACACACACACACACACACACACACACACACACACACACACACACACACACACACACACACACACACACACACACACACACACACACACACACACACACACACACACACACACACACACACACACACACACACACACACACACACACACACACACACACACACACACACACACACACACACACACACACACACACACACACACACACACACACACACACACACACACACACACACACACACACACACACACACACACACACACACACACACACACACACACACACACACACACACACACACACACACACACACACACACACACACACACACACACACACACACACACACACACACACACACACACACACACACACACACACACACACACACACACACACACACACACACACACACACACACACACACACACACACACACACACACACACACACACACACACACACACACACACACACACACACACACACACACACACACACACACACACACACACACACAGATAGCGAGAGTGAAGCAGCTAAAAGCCTCGCCAAGCCTCACAGCTGTTTCCTCTTTCAATTCGAGTCATGTAAATTTAATGATTCTCAGCCACATGCAATACATTTCTGTCTTCTAGCTTCATTTTCCAGATCATTGCCTCTCACATATCATTCCTACTCGTAACTGCCTTTTTAAATATTCTTAATCATTTCAGGTGACCCACTCTCATTCCAGTGCAATCTTCTTCCGTTATGTCAGCCTGCCTTCCAACGCTTATTTCCTATCATGTATTTGCCTCTCACCCTAAAAGAAGCTTACCCATATTATCATCCTTTTCTTGGTTCCATGTACTTGATTAGGGGTATTCACATTCCATGCAATATCTGGAGTCGAGATAGCTGTGTTATAGGTAATATAGGTAGACAGGTAGCTAGATGGAGAGGTATAGATTGACAGATGGATAGATAAATCCATACCGTACCAGATTAGCATTATTATTGTTAGTACTTTTACTTCCAGGAAACTAATTGCTAATCTGTGCATTTAAAACTATGAAATAATTGGCTTCCCATGTAATAGAATGCAACTGCAAACAGAGGTTAGCCCATTTTTCCAAAAAATAGGGAATGAACCTTACAGATCTTGTGAAGGTCATGAGATGTGTTGCAACCAGCCTCTCTCTCTCTCTGGGGGGCGCGGTAGCTCAGTGGTAGAGCATCGAGCTCGTGGCCGGGGAGTCGCAAGTTCGAGCTTCGACCGGGGTTACCGTTGCCGGGAGGGGTAGCTCCCGCCTGTAACCTAGCGGGTCCCTATGGCCTTTGATGCCTAGCTCGGGGAATTCATTTCTCTCTCTCTCTCTCTCTCTCTCTCTCTCTCTCTCTCTTCATATATTTTCCTGCTTTCTAACCCTTATCAATACTTTGTCATTTATATACCAACTTCTTTCCTTGATCAGACTATATCTCCTTCCATGTATCTGTAACCTAGATTACACTGTTTAACCAAAGGATGTTTCACTGAGCCTACACTGTCTCCAGCAATATGCTTTGAAGGCATCTTTTTTATTCTGTTCCTTTTTAACTCCCGAACCTGTTTACTTATTTAATAGGAATTTTTGAACTGGAGGAACTAGACAGCCTTCACTAAGCTCCGATATGTAGATCTTCCACGTAGTAGATATAGTAGTCTGGAGGCTCAAAGGAAAAAAAAAAAGTGTGTTGGTCATTGGAGTGAAGGGGAAAAGGCAATTTTTTTTTTTTTTTATCGTTCTAGATTACCAAAATTTATATTCTCCTTTACTCCCTTGTAATTATTTGCACTCATAAACAGTGGGAAGAAATACCTCATCCTCGTGTATCTTTTCCTTGTTAAACTATCTCAAGGTTTACTGATGGCGGGAGGACAGGGATTCAGAAGCAGCGGTGAAGGAAGACAAAAGGTGTGCCATAAACTTAAGTAGTGAAAACGGAAATGGAAGTGAAGTCTCAGATCTAGGTGAGATGAAATAGCAGGGCTGAGAGACTGAGCGGGGTAGAGAATCGGCCAAGACCACTTTCCCGACTTTCTGACCTCAACTTTCCTCATCATCCACCGTGGCGCTTAATAACTCGAGTTCGTCGAACTATAGAGGAATTCCTGTAAGTCTTGTAGGCCTACCAGGGAGGGAGAACACAAGGAGAAAGAGAGAGGTAGTCTGCTCCAGAACACTTTCACCTTGGCTAAACCCGCACCATTCCTCCCCCGTCTCTTGCAGAAATGGACTAGTCTTTGTGTACATCCTTTGTTATGATGGTTAATCTTTTATCCACACATGCTGAATATGTTATGAACTTGCTTCTCCATAGCGAAAACAGCTGGTTCTCAGCTGAATATACCACATCTTACCAGCTGAGTTAGGCATTATGATTAACAAATACAAACAAAACGTAGGAAAACACCCAAGATGATGATTAAAGGTTGATTAAAATGTTAGGTAAAATGTCGGCTACATATTCGAGAAGTCTAATACGAAAGGAAGAAAGTTATAGCCAAGATCAAGAGCTAATAAAGTTTCAAAGTTAAAACAGGAAAATTAGAGGGAAAAATTCCTCAAGGGAGAGCGTTACTGAATAAGACGCCATAGAAAAACACTGAAGAAAATAATTCTCTTTACAAAAGTAAAAGAGCCAAGCAGTGAGACTGGAAGCGGAGGTAATGGAGAGAGGCATGGCGAGCTTGTACGAGGTTTCACTCTCGCTCATTAGTGCAAGTCATGCAAGTTCAAGGTCCCGCGGAAACTCATCCTTCCTTCCCCGCGGCTAGGGCAAGTAGACTCTCCCCTTTTCACTGCATTCATCGTGCCATATATATATGCAGAGAGAGAGAGAGAGATTGCTTGCTTGATTGATTGATTGATTTTATTGCCAAATAAATGGTGTTACATAAAATAGGATAATACATTAATTTCAATAAATGGCAGATAGAGCTGGCTAAGCAGAGCTCACTGTAGCCACCCTAATAGGCGTAAATATATCAATGCTAAGTGACACACAGCTTTTTCAGTTGAACAAGATATGCAAATAATATTACAGTATACAACCTACAGATTTTGAAGTTGGCAGAAATCATCTAGATTAATTAAATTCCTGTAGCCTGTAAGAAAGGTATGAAAGCAATTTTGTAACTATTTTGGTAACTATTGAGAAAGAAAATAAAGTCAGCATAATGCTAATATTAACTAATATTGATTTAGAATGTGTCTGTCTGTGTCCGTGTCCGTGTCCGTGTCCGTGTGTGTGTGTGTGTGTGTGTGTGTGTGTGTGTGTGTGTGTGTGTGTGTCTCTCTCTCTCTCGTTATAGAAATCCCGAGCTTTTTCTCTCCTTTTCCTCAAGCAGATTATTTTTCTCCCTCCCATTCTGTTCACACGAATATCTAGAGCGCTTGTTTCACTAATAATTGATCTGCAGTTGTCATGACTAGAGGTTTCCTCTCCTGTGCTTGTTTCTTCAAATATTCTTTCTTCATGACACATGCATTAGCATTATAAATAATGTTGTCCTCACTTGGAAAGTTTTGAGTTCGGATATTAATACTGGCAGAATTAACATACTTTACTATATCTGTATTTGCAGCATGACGCTACCTCCGAAGAATGTCAACAGTGGCGAGTCCATTTCCCCAAGAGAAGGGAGGGGGTGGGGGGGAGAGGAACGATACGGGTCTAATCGAGGTGAAAGTGTATAAAAATGGAATCAAACTCTTCTCTCACTCTCCTGACCTTCTCCCCCTACATTGAATTGGCTTTCTGCCACAGAAAAACAAACTCTTCTGGAACTAAGACGGAGAAAAATGAGGTTCTAGAGCGCCTGAAAGAAAAAGCTGAGGTCAAGCTTTAGGGAAAGGAGCCTTCACCGTGATTGTTCCCATTCACCACCCTACTCTCTTCCCTCCTTTTCAGACCAAGTTCACTGCTTTCTCTTTTTTAACCAAAATGTAAGAGCCTGTCATTGCTAATTATCTTATACTTGAAATCTCTCCATTGTCCTTTCTTCTGCTCACATTCTTATAGTGTCGTATCCTCCACTTCCACAACTACCTGTGGTGGGCTTCGTGCTCAGTTAGGCTAAGTACGGAGAATGACTGTTATTAATGTGTTTATTGGTAGCGTGACAATAACAGTAGAGAGTGGGGAGACAAGCCAGGGAGAGTCTGCAACGTTACATTTCGAACCATAAAACAATAAACAATCTCTTTGTGCCTTTATTCCTCCCTGGATTACCATAAATCACTGATCCACACACTGAGGTTCTGAAACACAAGGACAACTTCTACCTTTAGTACTGATACAGAGTATCAACAAATTGTTACAGATCTACTGGAATAGCATATGGAATCCAATCCGCCACCTAGAGATTAATTATCCATCTCAGTCCTTATGTATTATTATAGTACAACTTAGTGGTTGTGTATAACACGGTTACTAGTACGTGATAAGCTAGTCGCCCAAAATAGTTACTAGACTAATTACTCGTACGTTGAGTATTCAGTGTTCACTTATAACTACACATCTTCGAGTTAAATCTATCGCTTAAGTCTATCCCACGGTCGAGGACAACAGGGCCAAATGTATCTTACTTGCTTCTGAGCAAAGGGCTATTTTGCCTTATTTCTCGCAAGTTACTACAACTTCAGCTGCCTCTACTCACCAACTCCGTGATGATCATGACCGTGGGGGTTTAAGTGTCTACCTCCCTCGGCATTGTCCTGTCTAGACTCTCTACCATCTCCTACTACTTTACCACATGTTCGTTCGTTCGTTCGTTTTTAGATATCCTTCACCTTTAGTGAAGGCCGGGCCATACATTAGCCCGGTCAATGGGGTGTGGGCAGACTTGTAAATAGTAAGGGGGAAGACAGGGCCTGGGAGGTCCCGAAGAGGCCGCCCAGCACACACGCCATGTCTTCTTGCTGATTTTGTGATGTGTGTGTTTACCACACCTACAATCGTTCTTATATACCCTTCTTGGGGCATCGTCCCGCCCCTTTGTTCACGTCACTGTTACGTCTTTGACACGTCATGGATACTGACTTTATGCTAGCTAGCGTCCACCTGGCATTTTCCTTCACTTCCTCTTCCCGGGGACTTTCCCCCCTTCTTTAGGTCAGTCCAAATGGACCAGTGCTACTAACCTTGTCTTTATACCCCACAAAGATAACCTAGTGGTTGTTTGTTACGACTCATGCAAATGGTTCTGGCCTATCTTCCACGCTAAGTGCATTAGCCCATTATCCATTTGATTTCCTTTTCTCTATATCTTCTCATGTTCACCTAGTTCCTCCTCAATTTTATAGTTCCTCCTCAATTTTCCTCATCCTCCGTCGTCCTGTAGCTCTGTCGCTCATCTCCCATGCCTCCTGCGCTCTCGCCCGAATTTCGTCACGATGCTTATGTCTTATACGCCTCCTTCAGCAGCCTATGACGCTCCCTTTCCATGGCCAGTGCGTCCTCTTCTCTATTTTCTTCTTCGTCCTCACTTCTGTCTTCGTCTCCTCCTACACTCCACCTCCGCCGAGGCTTCTGTCCGAGGGGACCGGGTTGAAATGTTGATGGTCGTAGTCGGACGGGTTTGTCCATTCTCCTAATAGCGTCGTGATCTGCACCTTCCAGGATGTTGTCGCCGGAGAAGGCCACGTCGCCAACTGGGCGACTGTCGCCGTCTCGACACTGGTGATAACTGTCCAGGGAATTTGCTACGTAGCCTTCCTGGGATATATCTGTGTGTGTTACGGTGTGAAAAAATTTAATGACGGGAACGAAGAAGAAAATCTATTAGTTAATTTGGAAGTTAAAGTAAGACATGTTTTTAATGCGTGCTCTTTCTAACCTCATCACTGTGAGGTTTCTTTTCATATTTTAAAGTAGTCAGGCAGCAGAAAAATAAGAATAAAAGAGAGAAACATGTGTTTATATATATGTATATATATATATATATATATATATATATATATATATATATATATATATATATATATATATATATATATATATACACACACACAGCATAGTGTCCATGATTGTTATAGTCATTTATTTCTTTCTCTTTTTTTTTTGGGGGGGGGGAGGTTGGACCTAATAGCCAATATTATTATTGTTTGCCATTAAAGGTTATGCTTTTACCCACAGAACTACCTTTTTATGGTTCTCAAATTATTTTGTATGGTCCTGAGAGTTATTTGCTTTTTTCGTAGTTAGCTAATGCCTACAGTACGCAGTATTTTTTTTTTTTTTTACTTTCAAACATAATGCTTACATCTCACCAATAAATCCTCTGTCTATCTTGTTCAGCAATGTATCTCCTTTTATTTTCCCCTCACGATTTTTAGGCTACCGGAGAGTGAGGTGATGATAAATGTATAAATACTTTAGTGCCACGCTGGGGGACTGCAAAGGAGAGTCCATTTGCCCAAGTAATAGGGAACAAAGGACGTTACGCTAGTTTTCAGCTGTTGTAAAAGTTGGTAAAGTTGGGTGGAATATTGAACCTCTCTCTCTCTCTCTCTCTCTCTCTCTCTCTCTGTAAAATATGTGTGTGTGTGTGTGTGTGTGTGTGTGTGTGTGTGTGTGTGTGTGTGTGTGTGTGTGTGTTTGGGTGGGTTAGTGTGGTGTGCATGTGCTTCCCTATGCTTGCGTGCATGCGTGCGTGTTTTTTTCAGCTTAATACAGATGCTTTTCTTTAACTGCGGGGATCTCTTTTGTCGTGAAGTGTTTAGAGGCAGCCCCCATTAACCTGCTGCCTATCATAAGGTCTTTTGTCTTTTATCTTGGTGCCGTCAGACAATTTAGCCAACCTTGAGGACGTCTCTTGTTGCGTGGGAGTTGGAAGCATCCCCCATTCATGTTCGAGATCTGTTATTTCTTTCTTTTGCTCTCGCCAGGTGATTTTTGGTGTGCTCTGGGGGGACTCTCAGTCAAGAGAATAGGAAAATTTAGATCTTTCATACGAGTAGATACTGGGGCGTTAAAGAAGTGCATTTGCAACTCTTATCAGTTTATTTTTACATACAGCTCGTTAGTCTTGTCTTCTTTGTTAAGTATACAATATACAGTATGTCGGTAAGGAGATATTGTGAATAATATGCAAGACAACTATTTAGGCGCAATATACAAAATAAATCGCTTAGAATAAAGTGCTAGAAAGGCTGTTTAAGTTCACACAGATATGATCCGAACTAACGGTTAAGGTCCCTTACCAGGTTTGTCTGCAGATTATTTACAACTGGCAACACACAACAAGAGTCTCATCGCCACTAATATGTCCCAAATGGTTAGACTGTCCGCAATCTCTTCAACATAACTTGAGAAAACAGTTGTTCTCTAGTATATTTGTGTCATTAGGAGGCTTTAAACCACTTCCTTCCTTAGCGTTACTTCAGCATATTTCTTCTTGACTCCTGCACTTCCATGTCGTCTTTTTCTGATTTACATATACTACTTCCGGGACAATTTTATTAGATTTAGAAAAGATTTGTTCTGAAATGGGCAAAGAATGCTGTACCTAGCCCCTGCTCTTCCAGCACCCACCCCTTGCACCACCCAGTCTTTCCACCGCTCACCCTTTCCAGTATCGCCCTTTCGACACCCAGTCCTTCCAGCATCCAATCCTTCCACCACATCAACTTTTCAGTACCCTATCTTTCCATTCCAGCACCAAATCCTTCCAGCACCCAATCGTTCCGTGGCTTATCTTTCTTGTATCCAGTTCTTCCATTTACCACTCAATCTTTCCCTTTCAGCATCGCGTCCTTCCAGTACCCCCTCCTTTCAGTACCCAGTCCTTCCAGTACTCACTCCATCCAGTACCCAATCCATTATGTACCCAATCCTTCCAGTACCCAATCCTTCCAGTATCCAATCCTTCCAGTACCCTTCCAGTACCCATTCCTTGCAGTACTCAATCCTTCCACTAACCAATCCTTCCAGCACACAATCCTTGCAGTATCGAGTCCTTCCAGTAGCCGAACATTCCAGCGGCTAATAATTCCAGTACCAAATCATTCCAGCATCTAATCCTTCCATCAGCCTATCCTTGCAGCACCTTATCTTTCCAGTACCCGAGCTTTCCGCCACCAGTTCCTTTCAACAGCCAAATCCTTCCAGCCCCCAATTCCTTCCAGCCCCCAATCCTTCCAGCACACAATTTTTCCAGCATCTAATCTTACCACCATCCAGTCCTACAAACACCCAATCTTTCAACAACCCATTCCTGCCAGTTTTCAATCGTTCTGGCACCTAATTCCTTCAACAGTCAATCCTTCCAGCAGCCAATCGTTCCATCACCCAATCTTTCGAACATCAAATCACTGCAGCGCCTCTCTCACCACAGCATCACCAACTTTAAGTGTTGTCTAGTTGCCTGTTCTTTGTCGGTCTTGGGTGTTTTGTATGCATGTGAGACAAAGGAGAGAGAGAGAGAGAGAGAGAGAGAGAGAGAGAGAGAGAGAGAGAGTGTCTCATTCACCCCCATAACCTCGGCAGAGAGAGAGAGAGATGTCTCATTCACCTCCATAACCTCGGCAGAGAGAGAGAGAGAGAGAGGATTTTCACTCACCTCCGTAACCTCAGCACAGAGAGAGAGAGAGAGAGAGGTCCCCTTTCTCACCCACCTCAATGACAGCTGCTGCTTCTCCTTTGTCGCCATCACCAGCTGAACGATTCCCATTCACTTTGGTTGCGCGCTGTCTCAGTCCTCCATCCTGTCCATCTGGCGCCTTCCGGTTTCCAAATTCCTTATGAATACGCCCCTAAAATTGTATATATTCTTCGATTTTCTTACCAAATATTGTTAAGGGACTTCCAGTATCTCGAGTGTGTATTTTAATTTTTCATGCTACCACCCAGCGATTTCATTGAGCCTTGGAGAGAATTTTTAAACTGAAATCGTTAGATGTACTTGTAGCTTCCATTGTCTTCTTTGGTAGTTGGTGTGTCTCTGTACGCTGACTAAAAGATAAAATTAAGAGATATCGCCACACAAAAGGGGTTAAATTTTTTGCAAAAATTATCCTTTCATCTTTATTCTGTACATTGCTCGTATTCATTAGTTATGTCTCCGCCCACCTATGAAGGAGGAGGAGGAGGAATCACGCGATTGGTCTGTCCTCCCGTGCGTGCCAGGGTGCTTGCGTCCGTGCGTCCGTCTGTAACATCTGGGCGCATTATCTCCTGAACGCATGGACAGATTTCCACCAAACTTTTTTCATTGATGAACAACGAGGAGATGAACTGATTAGGTCAGCTAGGTAAAAGGCTCAAATGTTATGCTCATATGAGTCGACTTAGGTTATCCTTGTGGGCGCGATATTTCCTGAACCTCTAGACGGATTTCGACCAAACTTTTGTTAATGATACAGTATGAAGGGATAAAATTCTAAGCTGATTAGGTTAGCAAGGTCAAGGGATTAAATGCCAAGGTCAACAGAGTGGGTGCAATGTCTCCTGAATCCCTCGACGGATTTCAACCAAACTTTTTTCAGTGACAAAGTATGAAGGGAAGATGAACTGATTAGGTCAGCAAGGTCAAGGGTTCAAAGGTCAAGTCATTTGGAGTTGACTTAATTTATCTTTCGTCTCATTTCAGTCCATAATGAATCCTGTCTTGGAGGTTGTATAGTGAGTCCGTGTGCAAGGCTTGGTGGACACATAACGAGCGTCACTTTGCGTCGACAGCTTGGAACCCGAGTTCTCAGCGTTTCATTATATTTTGTAGTTGGTACTATAACTAATATAACTTCTAAAAAAAAGAAGAAGAAGAAGCGAGTCCATTAATAAAGGGAGACGGGGAAGAATTTGTCTGTCCTCATGAAAATTTTTGTGTGCCAAGTTCAAGGTGATGCAAGAGTGGCCCAGATCTCTCTCTCTCTCTCTCTCTCTCTCTCTCTCTCTCTCTTACGAGTTATCTGGCGGAAATTTAGATGAAGGTCTGAGTAGATCGGGCTAAAAATAGTTTCGTGCCCTTAAAAATTGAGATGAAATATGGTTAGAAG
>NC_137004.1:25321923-25419423 GCF_032717465.1 Coenobita brevimanus
AAGGTTGCCTCTAAAAGTGAGTAACGCTGTGACTTTTCCATTTCCCATTTCCGGTCAGTTACATTTCTCTTTGGTCACAGTAATTAACTTCCTAAAAAATTATTCGCAATTTAGTTTTTTTTTCTTTCTTTTTACATACGCGACTCCATTAGTAAGTTCAACTTTGTTCAGAAATAATCTCGATTTCACAAGTTTTAAGCATTTGCACTTGACACGTGACACTTCATTATACTCCATTTCAGTGTTGATTTCTGTACTACAAGCATTCTCTTTAACTTCGAAATCTCCATGTCATTATTCCTGACTTTCTACTTCCTCCTTTCCTTCTTGTGCTTCACACTCCTCGTTTGCATTCCATGCACAATTTTCTTCTCAAAACCGCCGCCGGTGCGCAGAATGTAAAGGATGCGTAAAAACACGTCTTGCTTGTCAACAGGGCACGGTAAAACATAACTCGGTGAGAGGATAATCATTTTTACTGTGGCCTTGCTTTCACCTGACGGAACAGGCCAGTCTCACAATATACTGTAGATAGTAAAATATGGTTGCATGAAATTTGATTAGCTCTAGCTTGGAAGCAGGAAAAAAATTTCTTAGTTGTTAGCCGAATCGATCCTCGAGTCTACTGTAATTATACTTGACCGTCAGCTGAGCTAAAATGGGTTTTGGATCTTTGTCTCTGTATAACTTCGTGGACTGCAAAAGGATTGTAAACAGAGAAGAGTTCATTTGCGAAAGGATGGGGGAGGCAGCATGTGGGCGCTGCTAAGGTGAAAATGTAGTGTCTGGACCCAGAGAAAAGTGAAAGTGACCAAGTAATTCACTTTCTAGGCTTTCTCTGGGCTCTCTCCGTCCCCTGACCGGCTTTCATTGGTTCATCAAGGCTGGTGTGGTGTGAGGAAAGCAGGGGGAGTGGTGAATTTGTGGCGAAAGTTGGGAAAGGGGTGAAGGAAATGGAACCTCTGCCCTGATTCTCAACACGACCCACAAAATCACTTCATTGGTTTCATTTTCTCTCGGGTCTCCCGTGTTTCTCTTTTGCACTCACATGTGCTTAGTGGCTTTGGAGATTTCGTCACATCTTCTCCTTAGGTATTTATCCTGCACGAACTATGCCTATTTTAAAACAGTGAAACACACACACACACACACACACACACACACACACACACACACACACACACACACACACACACACACACACACACACACACACACACACACACACACACACACACTCTAGCATGTGTGTGGGATCTTGCTGCAAGCTTACCTAGCGTACCGCCCTCTGCCTACCGGTTCATAGTCGCGAAGCTCATAGTCAGCACCCAGGGGTTCCCTCATTCATCATCTCTTGGAACTGCCTAGTTTCATCTTATTTTGAGGACACTGGGAGTTAATGGGTTAAGATGAAGTTTGCAAAATAAATCCCTTAGGAAATGGTGATGCAGAGCATCCTCTGACACTTAAAACAGTGTCCTCACTCCAATAGCCTAGTGGGAATAGCTACACACCGTCACTAGGGCGTATTCTTGTTGATGTAAAAAACTTAGCAGCATCTCCTCCCCGACGATATATTTTGCATATTACGAGTACACCTTAGTATTCTCTGTTGAGCAATTTGTACCTTTTGCAACATCGATACAGACTGGGTCATGATAAACACTAGGATACCAGGATGTAGGATGGGTAATATATGGCCGAGGAAAAGACGTTACGAAATCCAAAACAACGAGAATATGGCCACCTCTTAAACAGATAACGAAAACTTTTTCACCAGCAGAGATCAGTCCAGATAAAAGTGTTTGGTGGCAGCAAAAAATGCCGTCGCATAGAAATAATTATTGAAGATACCAACCGCTTCATTACGAATGGTTTCCAATAAGCTGAACATATTCGTCTTTCTATGAGGATATAAAAAGATCATCATAGTTCTTAAGTATATACATCTTTCAGCAGTAAACTAATGTATATGAAGATGATTTGTGACCACTGTAAGAATAGCATTATGATACAGCCAAATACGGAAAGAGAGAGAGAGAGAGAGAGAGAGAGAGAGAGAGAGAGAGAGAGAGAGAGAGAGAGAGACCCGAAAGTGAGATTTCAAGGTCGTGCTCTGAGTGAGAGTTGAAGCAACATTAATCACTTTCCTACTAATGTTATCTTACTGATCTCTTCTCCATCCTTGTTCCTGCACTGCATCATTTTTTTCTTTGCAGTGTATGATTTTTCTCTCAACCCTCTCTTCACTCCTAGTTAAAAATCTCATTTCCTTTTTCGATTCGCAACAGTTTCTACTAAATAGAAACATCCTCATTGAGGAGTCGTTCCTTAATCTAAATTAAAGCGCAAAGCGGTAGCAGGGATAAAATTTGAAAGAAATAATTTTAGTGCAGTGATTTATAAAGATTGCTTCAAACCTATTCAGAGCAAGTGGTCTGACTTTAGCTGAGTAAAATCATCCGTCGGCAGGGGAAAAAAATAATGAGTAGAAGGGATCAACTTTAATTACATTTTACGTAAAAATTCAATCTTCGTAACCCTTCGACGAAATATCACAAGCTTTGTCATAAAAATCGTAGTCACAGTTCCTGTTATTATAAATGGGATGGTCAGGACTCAAGAACAGCAACATGAAAACACAAGTAAGGGAAATCATAATCATCCCATTTCTTTGCTTCAGGTATGCATTACTTCTCCCACTTTCCTTTTTTTTTCACTTGTTTTCGGTACATTCTGTTCCATATTCTGTCCCAGTTTTCTGTTTCACGTATTTATAGCTATCATTGCTTCCCCCATTCTCATCTAATCCTGTTTTACATATTCTTCCACTTCATTACCCTCGTCATTCTCATACCCTTCCTCTGTTGCGTATCACCAATATTTCCCCTCCTTCTCACCTGCTCATCAGCTCTGCCCTCTTCCCAGTAACTTTCCTCACCCCATTTGTACCCCATTCTCTGCATTACATATTTTGCTGCGTTCCCAGTACTCACCCAGTTACTCTTTATCGCGTGTTTTTCCGTTATTATTTTCTCACTTTTCATTTTATTCCTCTGCTTCATGCGTTTTTTGCTTGCTGTTTTCCCCCATCTTTCTCTCATTTTTTGCCCATCTCACTTTTTCGTATTCAAGCTGTCCTCTCTCATGTTCACCGTTTTATTGTATCCTTCTTCCTTTTTATGGCCTTATCATTGTGTGTTTCCCTCTCCTCATTTACATCCCTTTGACAGCTCTCTTTTCAAGGTCAAAACTGTAATGTGGATAATGAATTCGTAATGAGAGAGAGAGAGAGAGAGAGAGAGAGAGAGAGAGAGAGAGAGAGAGAGAGAGAATTAAAAATAATAGTACAGAATGGAAATGCTGAACTTGGAGAAGTGACAGACAGACAAACAAAGAGACAGATAGACAGAGACAGGGATTTAGGTAAAAAAAATAATTGAAAATTCTGAATGCGGACACACACACACACACACACACACACACACACACACACACACACACACACACACACACACACACACACACACACACACACACACACACACACACACACACACACACACACACACACACACACGGTTGCTTTTATGCTAAAGTATAAGAAGAAAAAACACGTCAACAAAACAACAGTTGCTGTAGACTGTACTAATGTGCTTAATTCATGCTAGGGTGGTATTTACTTGGCGTGTAAGAGACTCGTAAACAGAGGTGAGTCCATTTACCAAAGCAACGGGGGAGAGAGAATGTAAGCTCAGCTGAGGTGAAAGTGTATAGCAACAAAGCGCCGAGAAAAGTGAAAGTGACCAACTAACTCGCTTTCTAGGCTTTCTCTCGGCTTTCTCCTTCTATTGACCGGCTTTCACTAGAGCATCGAGGCTGGCGTCGTGTGAGGAAAGCAGGGCGAGTGGTGAATGTGTCGTGAAAGTTGAGGAAGGGTTGAAGGAAGTGGAACCTCTGCCCTGATTCTCAACACGACCCACAAACCCACTCCAGTGCCCCTATTTCTCTCTGATCTTCCGTTTTCTCTCGTCCAGCATAATTTCTTTTACATTTGAAGCTTGATGGGGTGTAGGTGACAGTCCTGGGAAATGAGAACTGAGGAACCGAAGTCAATTTATGTAAGACCCAGAGAGAGAGAGAGAGAGAGAGAGTGACAGTGAGAGTGAGACAACACTTCCTTAAGGTCCATAGTCTCGCCAGCTTCATCTTCCTTCTTACGTAATCATTACCTCAAACATTTCCTTCATCAATATAGTATTTTCTTTTGCCTTTATCACCCCTTTCCGTATTGTGCTTTTATTCTTTAATTTCCTGCATTACGTGCTTCTCATACAATACTTATATTTTACAGTCTGTGTTTACGCATAAGTTTAATCATAAGCTGTATTTTATACCGTCACCAGAAACAAATATCTCAGTCGGTAAGATGCAGTATTATATTAATAGAAACCAGAGTTCTCAAGTATTCTGAGAACAAGTGTTCGAGTTCGTTAAGTTTCTGGTTTAATGTTTTAAAAATTCTTGAGACAGTCCCAAGTATGAATTTACAAGGTTTCAGATTTCTTACTTTTTCCGGAGAGCGGAGAGTATGTGTAAAATAATACTGTTTATTGAAGAATATAAAGCGAAATGCCATATGTAAATAATATACTGAAGGATGCTGGAGGTTCTCTTATCCAGATATAAAACTTCCTGTGTATGCAGTACTCGGCAACACTTTCTGCCTCCCCAGTTACTCCCATTTTCCACAATAACATCACTGGAATGCTTTCACTGTGTGTTGATGCAGAATGTACGTGGGTCAAATGATGCAAAGATACTGTTACATATTCTGAACATAGTGCAAGCTTTATACATCTACACAATAGCGTGGATAATGAGAAAATTGTAATTAATTACCGCCGTCGGACAGTTGTCAATTCCACTGCCTGTTCAGATAACCAAGCATTAACCAAACAGTCTACTGGGTGATAAACAAAGCCACAAAAGCATTGCTCCACAGGGAAGGAGGGTTAGAAGGTAAAGTGTGCTCAGAACTTAGCAACAGGCAGGTTGTCTCAAAGGTAAAGCACTCGGCTTCTTTTCAGTAACGGTGGGAATTCGAAACTTACCTGATCTTACTGTAAATACCAATGAAATGAGACCAGAATCTCAAAAAATATTTCACTTTGTCTAGTAATGCAAATGATATTCCATCCCGTATTTACAAGGATACTGGTACGTAAATAACCTGTAAGGCCTGGCGATTTTCTTTGACGTAAAGGAATTATAAACAGATGATAAGATTCACCTCGTTTCTTTTTTTTTTTTTTTTTTTTTTTTTTTCGTTTGCAACTTAAACTTTTCAGTCCGATTGCTTTCTCTTTTCTTCTTCCTTTCCCCCCCCCCCTGTTCTCAAGTTATTTTTTTTATAAAATTTGGAGAAGCATCTCGAATCGCTGTAGTCAGAGATCACACTAATTAACCTCTTCATTAACTGAAACATTCCATGGCTCAAAATCGTTTAATAATAACAAAAATTGCCCCGTCGTATTGAAGTTATTATTATTTTTTTTAAGACCTCCTACACTCGTAGCGACGAATAACCTTTTCACACACACACACACACACACACACACACACACACACACACACACACACACACACACACCACACATTCGGTACACGCTAAGGGAGAGCAGGTGTTATGTTTTGATCAGTGTGTGTGTGTGTGTGTGTGTGTGTGTGTGTGTGTGTGTGTGTGTGTGAGCAAAATAACAAAACTTTATTGATCCGACTTTTAACAAACTCTGTGGAAGGGTTGAAAGTTAACTAGAAAGTAAACATGTTAGTCAGATTTTAAGGTTACAGAGCATAGTAAACACTTTCTATCCGGTATGAGGAAAAAATCTCGGAACGGTTGAGAGTAAATTAATAATAAAGGCTTGTCTTTGAGAACCGTCAATCAATGGTCAAGGTAACAAGAAATGGTCAGAATCCAAGGTCACAGGGCAGGTCAACTCAGTTTTGATCTGATTTGAACCGAACTTGGTGGAAGGGTTAAGGGTCGGCCAAGAACGATGAAACTCAATATTGAAAAATCCAGGCCGGAGGTCAAGGTCAAAGTTCGACCCGTGTATCTGTGTGTGAACTAAAATTAAAACGGGAGCTGATTTGGATCAAACTTGGTGAATGAGTTGCGGATCACCGATGAGATTGACATTATTTATTTATTTTTTTAATAATAGGTCAGAGATGAAGGTGACATGGTAAGGTTAACATATACAGTTACTATCCAGTATAGAATAAACTTTGTGGAAGTTCAGCTTAAGCTTGGGATAGAGCAACTAGATTTTGAGAATAGTTGGTCAAACGTCAGGGTGAAAGGGCAAAGTCAACTCAAACAGTTTTCTTATTTGAATCAGAGTTGATGGAAATGTTAATGGTTAGACAAGGATGAAGGAATTCAAGTTTGAAAGTAATCTGAACAAGGTCAAAGTCACATGACAAAGTCAAATACTTCACCGTTAGGCCAGTTGGTGTTGGTGGATGTTGCCTTCTCTGGGTGCCCCTTCTTATTTTTAGTTCATCTCATCAGCACCGGAAAATTTTTATTCAACTAGAGGTAGTTCACCCCTGGTGCAGGAGCTACAGAACATATTTTTATCCCCCTGGATTATGGGGAATTGTTTCTTTTTTATATAAAACTATCTCCCGAAAATACTACAAAAGCTGGCATCGTAGTAAGTTACAGTCCTTGATTGCCACTTAACATATTAATATCCAGGAGAAGAAAGCAGAGGACTACATTTTTTTTTTTTTTCTGGTAGTAAAATCATAGAGAGCCATTAGATGGAATGGGACAAATCTTGGAATAATGTTGACGACCATCACAGAAGCAAGTGATCATTTTTTTCCGAAAAAAGTCATAGATCATAGGCTAACGATTAGTACAATTTGATGAATTTTAATTCGATTTAGACTTAGCTTGGGGGAGGAATTGAGTGTTTGTAAAGGGTGATGTAATTTGCTTTTAAGAACAGTCGGTCGAAGGTCAAGGTCACAGCATAAGTTTATTAATTCGGCCTGAGACGAATTGTAGGGCGTGGGTGTTGCATCCTACGAGTGCTCCTTGTTATAGTTTAGTCATACGCCATCGTCACATGAACTCTTCTCTCCTTCATCCCTCAGACCAAACGGATTAATGCATTTAAAAGAAGTTCAAGTTAAGCCGATACTGTTATATCTTCTCAATAAACACGATGTCCTTATGTGGCTAAAACTTCCAGATTAATTTATATGTTTTCCAATCATAGTTTTAGTTCGTTTCCACTCTTCTCTTCGCCATCACTCATGCGGAGCAGAATATGTTATCCCATTCCCGCCTTTCACTTCTTCATTCCTTAGACGAAGCAGAAATATTGTTGATATTCCGACGTCGTTTTAATACTGATCTCATTTCCAGCGACTGTCTCAGGGAGTGGTTATCTTCATATATTTTTCCCTCTTGTCTTCGCTTTATGTATCTCCCCCTCTTCATTTACGTTCCTTACACTGCTGTCTTCTCATTTCCATTGTGCCATACGCGCTTATTGACCAGCCATCAACTGTATGAAGCTCTTCTCAGCAGAGCGTAGTTATAGGCCACTCGTACTATGTGGGAAGTAAAAAAATTGTAAACAGAGGCGAGTCCATTTGCCTAAGACAGCGGGGAAGTAGGATGCGGGTTCAGTCGAGGTGAAAGTGAAAGTGTACGGTATCAAGACCCAGAGAGAAGTGAAAGGTAACAGTTGTTCGCTTTCAAAAATTTCTCTCGGTTTTCTCCTTCCATTGACCGGCTTTCACTGGTGCATCGAGGTTGGTGTGGTGTGAGGAAAGCGGGACGAGTGGTGAATGTGTCGTGAAAGTTGAGAAAGGGAGGAAGGAAAAGGAGCCTCTGCCCTGATTCTCAACACGACCCACATAATCACACCAACGCCTCCATTTTCTCTCAGGTCTTCCATGTTTTTTCTTGTCAAACACTTTTACTTTCAGTTTTAACGCGTGGTGGGGCTTAGATGAAAGACGGGTTGGATAAAGCGCTGAGTGAAATAGATTTTTATATTTGTATTTTTTTTTTTTTTTTTAAGAGCTATAATCACAATCTGTTAACTGTACATTAACGCTCTAGCTCCTATGACTCGCTCACAGCTGAATAATATCGTCTGACCTGATGAAGGTGCGAGGCGCCTAGGTGCAACAACAGAAGAAGAATATAAACGAAAGTGAATAATCAAAAGGGAGTTGAAAATAGACTGGTACAAGGTTGAAAGTTTAGAGGCCTTAATATGGAAGGAGGATCTTCGTTTGAAGGCTAAAAGAGGTTAAAGTAGAATACTTGAGCTGCCCCATCCATCAGAAGGAATGGTGGTAGTATTACTGTAACACTTTCAGGCTTCTGTGACTCATTTAATATTAAATAAAATCGTCTGGCGTTAGTTGTGATAAAATAGTTTAGTTAGCACGACCAAGGGAGGATTAATGATAGCAAGGTAACAGATGTGCATACATTAGATAGTGCCTCAGGTATGACAAGAATTTTGATATTAAGAAGTGAATGGAAGGAAATATGATAAGAACCAAGTAACTCCTTTGATTCGGTAACACATTTTAGAAGCAAACAAGCATTTCCACATATTACTGTTTCACCGAGTGGCCATCTAAGTAAGTGACCGAACTTAATGCAGGTGGGCAAGGATTGAGTTGCAGTGTATTACCTTATTCAAACAATTCTTATGCGATTTTAACCAAACTTGATGTAACAGTTAGCCAAAGAGATAACCTACTGTTTGATAGAATAAGCAGTTGACGTCAGTGTCACAATGCAGGGACAACTTGAATAGCTTTGATCCGATTTAGACCACACTTGGTGGAAGGGTTGAAGCTAAGGAAAAAAATTGAGGAGATTCAGTTTTGAGAACAATCTGTTAACATGCTAAGTCAAAGGCAAAGTCACCATGTGTGGCTGTGAATAAAATTACAGACAAAGTTTTCATCTGATTCAGACCAAATTTGGTGGAAATGTTTATGGTCAGTCAAATGGCTGACCTATTATTTCTTAGAACAGGTAATGGGTCAAGATCACTGAACAAGGTCAATATTCGATTTATGCCTAACCTCGTGAAATGATTGAAATAAAGACAGTAACGAATGAATTCGATTTTAAGATTAATCAAAGGTCAAGGTTACAGGGCATTGTCAGAATTTGCCAGCATAGTATTCTTTCCTCCACTGGTTACGTTCTATTCCTGCTACTGCCAGACATTATGTCCAACTTATAAGAGTGCTTTACCAGTGATGGAGTGAATAGAAGCTACATTTTTCACTTCCAGTTCGAAAAGCAGCCGACCAATATATATATATATATATATATATATATATATATATATATATATATATATATATATATATATATATATATATATATATATATATATATATATATATTTCCTCGTAGGCCAATAGAAGCATGGGGATGGGAATCAGTGGAGCGTGACCTTGATTCGGTGTGCGCACACTTGAATATGTTCAGGGCTGTCGCCTAGCCAAGTCGTTGCCGAGCTTCGTTTGTTTGAGGACGTGTTCTTGCTTATTGCATTTTCATTTTTTGCTGTTCTGACCGAGCGAATCGAGCAACGTTATTGCGTCAGATATTGTCAGATAATGGTGACATGCAACCTAAAACCCTCAGGAGGATTCAGCAGGCTTTTAGCGATGCAGCTGTGGGTGTTAAGTAAATCGAGGACTGGTACAATCGCATCAAAAACGCTGACAGATTTTTTTTTCAAATACCAGGGTGTTGTTCATTATGAGTACGCTCCAGAAGGCCAAACAGTCAATTAAGAGTACTACCTGGGAATTCTCCTTCGCCTACGGGATGCAGTGCGTCGCAAGAAAAGAGAATTTTGAAGGCAGAGGCCTCCTGGCAGCTCCACCACGTCAATGCACCAGCCCACTCATCCCATCTCATACGGGATTTTTTGGCCAAACACAGGATCACACAGGTCCGGCAGGCTCCCTACTCTCCTGACATTACTCCATGTGACTTTTGACAATTTCCCAAACTGAAGATGTACTTGAAGGGTTTGAGATTAAGGACACAAATGAGATAAGGACAAATGAGGCAAAGATCTTGTTAGAGATCCCAAAAACTGAATTTACAAAATGTTTTCAGCAACGGAAGGACTGCTGGGCTACGTGTGTTGATTCCCAAGGGACATACCTTGTAAAGGAATAAAGTCTGAACTCAGTAGGTTCCCTTTTTTTATGCTTCATTTTTTCAGCTAAAGGTTGGACACATTTCGCCAGACCTCGTGCGTATATATAGATAGATAGACAGATAGATAGATAGATAGATATAGATATAGATATATAGATATGTATGGATATAGATATAGATATAGATAAAATCCAAGCCTAAGCTGCCCCATGAAGAGCTTAGGAGCCCGGGGCAAGGCAAGTTGGTCCTGACATTTAAGATGAGAGTGACCAGCCTCACTCATCCCTGAGTGGCATCACGTGAGCAATAAACCCCAACCACCCCATAGATATAAACACATATATATATACATACATTCATACATATCTATCTATCTATCTGTCTATCTCTCTCTCTCTATCTATCTATCTAGATAGATAGATAGATAGATACCGTACTCTCTCCTAAACTGAGTGCAGTTGCCTGAAGAAAACAAGAAGCAAATAACTGCGTCATCGTATTGAAGGAGGTAACATAACTCACACGCTGAGGATGTAGACCAGTGAAGACGAGACGTACTTGGGTTGAAGGGGTGAATTCCTCCATTTTCTGCCTTTTTCCACTGCCCTAATCCCCCCCACCCACTTCTCCGACATATAAGATTCATATAATCGTCTAACTGCAACAGTAAAACGCTGCAAAAGCATTCGTACTTAAAGGACTTTTCCCATGTTTGGCACCATTTTCTCATCTCTTCAGCTATAAATTTCTCATTATTACTACAGGTAGACAGTCCTTCGAGATTACTGCTTTTCTTTCGTACATTCTACCTTTGCCAGTGAACTAAATCCTCCTCAAGTTACATCGAAGAAGAAAATGAGAGGTACTAAACGTTAACATAAGTAAAGAAAAAAACTCATCATTTTTTATTACCTGCATTTCTTCTCGTTGCAGTGGGTCGTATATCATTCAGGAAAATAAAGCGATGCCTGGAGGTTTTGTAAACAAAGGCAACTCCATTACCCGAAGAGATGGGGAGGAAGGATGGCGGGTCTCAGTGACGTGGGTATATATACCATCTATCTAGCATGAAATATGAATTCTCTCTCTCTCTCTCTCTCTCTCTCTCTCTCTCTCTCTCTCTCTTACACACACACACACACACACACACACACAAAGGGTATAGTAACCGCAACGAACTGTATTTGAATTCTGTGGTCATTCAAAAAGGTAGTGGTATCAGTTAATTATGTGTTATTCAAAAGGCTAGTGGTAAGGTAGTGGTTTCAGTGCTTACAGTATATAGAGGTGGTGTAAATTCCCGTCACATATTTTCAGAGCTTACATCATAGAAAAAGTCAGTCTGCCAGAATCTGATGACAATTTTGATCAACATATCTCCAGATGGAGAATGATTTTCATGTGAGTGTATGAGAAGCTTCAAGACAGTAGCTGAAAATCCACTGACGTATCCACATGACTGCTTCATCTCTCATGTTTGTATTAGGTAACTGGGCGGGTATCTAGCTACGTAATAGACAATGAAGGGCTACACTGACCTGAAATCATATGCCATTCGTTACCAGTGGAAGCCGCAAGGGGTCTGTAACCGGACGAAATCTTAATGCATGACACTGACGTAGGGAAATATTGTTTACCGTCGAAGTTAACTTATGAAACACAGTGTGAAAAGATGAAAAACAGCCTGGATGGATAAAACAGATACTTGAAAGATGAAACAGCCTGAAACGCTGCGATATTCGAAGAGGATAGATTAAAGGACATCTAAACAAATGAACAGCAGAATTTTCTCAGAAATAGCTGTTGTCATTTACTTCTAATAAGTGTTAGGTTCTGCTAATAAGTATTTTTAACACTGATGTAGAATACCAGATGATGTCCAGGAATAACAAGCACTTTCATTGTCAGGGATACACAACAAGATGGCACTATTCAGTAACCTAAAAAATTCACAACAGTATTACTAGGCACCCAGTGGGGAAAGCCATTTTTTCTTTGCTTTCTTTACTGAAAACTTAGCTTAAAGGCAAGGAAATTATGCTAGTTTTATACTTCACTCGGAATTAGGTGTTGTAGCAGGGATCTTCTTATACACGGTGCAGTCCACTGAAGAAGTAGTGAATGATTGCCAGGATAACATAATCAGTTATACAAAAAGATGCTTCGGCAACTTCCTTTGTTCATATGCAGTCGATTCCATCAAAGAAAATCGAGTGAAAGCTGTACAATACTCAAGGGATACAGGAATGTTGTGGTTTACCATATATTACCCCAAGCCCCAGCACTACAAACCGAAGGAAATTGGCTTAATTTAAGAGGCCACTAGGTTGTGCAATTTTTTCATCAACTTTTGTCAGTGAATGGAAGGAGCTCCCAATACATGCACATAATATTAGGTAACATCTGCAGGCTCATTCACGTGCATATTCCCACACCACCGGCTGGAATCAATGACTGTGAAACGAAAGAGAGCTTCAGCTGTCAAGAAGAAAAATCATTAATAAATTAATTTTTGAAAAAAAAAGTTTAGTTAATAAATATGAGCTACAATGCATGACCATTAGATTCATTCATATTAGGATTGCATCGTAAATACTCTAGTTTTGCTATATGAAAATTTCATATTCTTTTAGTTTATCATAAGTAATAGACTTTCTTTACCCCTGTTTTCAGGTATGGAGTGCATAGATGGCCCGGTAGAGTGCCTTGTGCTGTGTTAACCCTCTCCTCTACTTCTGTAAATCATAAAGTAAGTTATCCTGTTGCCGTCAAAGCCCGATCGCAGATTTTCATTCTGTGTACCATTTCACTACACGCTCAGTCTGAATGACCCAGGATGATCATTCTTCCATTTTTTTTTTTTTTTCTGAACTAACTTCACCTGTCTTAGCCTACCGTGACCTAACAGATTAACCTAACTGACTCACAAATTAACCAAACCTGATACTAAGAAAACAGACCTAATCTAACTTAGACATTCCTGGATAAGAAAATTTGCAAAAAAGTTAAAATCAGTGTCCCGACCACCTCGTGGAGACTGTAAAGCATGGATGGTCTGTATAGATAAACAGCGTTTCTCTCTCTCTCTCTCTCTCTCTCTCTCTCTCTCTCTCTCTCTCTCACACACACACACACACACACAGAAATCAGGACAGCCGAGGAATATTATGCAGTTTCATTCTCAACTCTGGAAGTTTTGCTGCTCCTCTCGAAATGTATTCATGAGGCCCATCCTCCCAGGCGTGCAGAATCAAATTTGTCTCTCCCATGTCAGGCGCGGAGTGTAGTAGGTCTGTGCCGCTGTTTGTCTGTGTTTATCTTTGTGTGTTTCGCTGTCTGTTTGTTTCTGTGCCTGTTCGTGCATCAGTGTGTCTCTATATTTAATGCAAAAAGGAAAGAACCAAAGAGCACAATCCAGCAAAACCTGTCCCTTCCAAATAATGCTAGCAACGGGAAATCACAGTCAGGATCCCTTCATACCTGATCACATAATGCATAAAAGACAGAAACTTATACTGGGAAACTAATTTCACAGGAAATGTAGCGTGACCTGTCAAGATAGATCGCCAGTGAGAGACAGCCTAGATATTGAGAGTTGAAGAGATAGGCAAGAGTGTTTTTTATTTAGGTTACGGGGGTAGTTGTGTGGAAAAATTTGGCCTCAAAAATGACAAACACAGTTTCTGAGATGATAAAAATAATATATCCATTCTTTCAGTCCGAAATAAAGGAAAAATTAGTAACTAAGTATCCCATAGACTCATCGCCTGAGGGTTGTAGTGACTGTTACGTTGGGCTATATCAGAAGCGAGTGGGAAATTGATGAGTGGAATTATCAACATACGGATAGATAAAATTGGATGTCTGCAACTCAGACGATCATAAGTACGGTATGTATCAGAAATGGAGTCCCTACGAGGACAGTACCAGAAATATCATTGCGGCTGATAAATTAAGAAGAACAGTATCCGTCTACAACAGTTACAAGACTACCACATAGTAAACTTGAAAACAGACACAAAGATGAAAATTGTTAGAGGGCAGCCTGATAATTCATTGTCTGTGCAAGACGAGGAAGAACGTTCTGATATATGTATATCACAGCAGCAGAAGTATCATCGTGATCAAAAAATAAAATATCCAAAACTCCGAAGGGAACTCAATCAAGTACAGGTTTTACACTCGAGCGGTGGAGAGCAAACTTTCTTATGCCGCCACTGTTACCTCAGGTGGAGAGAGGCAGATGCGGCTTCTGTCTTGGAGCAAAACCCCCTCATCATTTCCTACGTCCTTTGAGGAGGAGCCCAGTCAAGCCTGGCGGGGCGCCGTCTCCCGTGTTGGGGCATCAGCTTCCTACGCTGTGTTTTACACAAAGAGAAATGACTCTCCGGCAGTCATTCCCCAGCTTCTCTCACTAGCCAGAAACAATTAGAGCAGTCCCGGGCCCCAAACACAATAGGTTTGCCTTGCTTGCTCCCTGAACACCACAGTCACCAGGCGAACTCGAGGATCTGTTGGATGAAACTAATGCTGAGGTTGAATCCACACCACATGCACCACAGCATATGCGTATGTGACAGGTGCAACACCAGAACTCAGATCAGCACACAAACACTACACCTACAACACAAATCCCACACTCGATATGTACCGCCGTGAACATGCGACATAAACATGCTGCATCTCACCGTCGACGACCTCGCTCCAGAACACCACAAACGGAAGACTTTCTTCACAAACACAGAATACATTTTACAGTCATACAAGAAGCAAAGTTCATACTCAGTACATCGGGCACAATTCACACGTCCACACAGAGAGAACTGATGTCCATGGAGGAAACCTCATCACTTACGTTCACACAGACATGCATTGCAAAGACACAGCACAGACAACACAGGTGCTCTTCCAGAAAAACATCACATTAGAAATACAGTCACCATTTGTCAGCGCTGGTCACAAACAAGAAATCAACATTTGTAATATTTACTTTCTCCCTGACATCTCCCACACCATACCAGCGCGGTATCACCATCAGCTCCCCAGCTAACACATACACATAATTCTGCCATGACTGGGGACTTTGACAGTAAAAACAATGCCTGGTACAAACACAACTAAGACAACCGCCGAGGCCTCAGCACTGAAGCACAGTTCAATAGCAGGTACGTTCGTAATGGCATCTCACAATACACCTTCATCTCACTCCAAGCACTCCACTCTCCCTTCTTCCCAGACAACATTTTTGTTCAGCCACACTTTCACACACCATCAGTTGGTAGATGAAACCCAGAATCCCTTCAGATCGCCTCACCATTATCATCATCATCACCACAAGAATACACTCCAAACCAAGGCAATCACAAATTATTTACTCAGCCTACAAGAAGCATACCGGACAAAATTCACTGAAGATACAGAACATCACTACAACACTAAGCGGCACACGCATCGTTAACACTGACAGGCAGACCAGGAAACATAACAAGATCTTACTTAATGCTGACAAACGCTATATTCTAAGAGGCAACAGAAGACACTTCAGTTAAACTATTCACCAGATTTTCTCGCCACATAAAGCAACACGACTTAATTAAACACAAGTCCCCCTTCCCACACATATAAGACACTATCACAAAGTTCCAGTAATTAAGCAGTGAAACTGACAACAAAATTACCGTACCACAAAGAAAACAGAAAAGTGGAACGCCTTTGTAACAACACTCAACCACTCCACGGCCTCCTCTCAGCTCTACAAAGCACTTAACAGCATTACCAAATCACGACAAGCACCTTCAAGGGCCGATGCTGCCGTCACTACCACTACCCAGTACATCCCTGCTTACAAGAAATATGCAGACATACAGTACTCGTAAGCCACTATGCAAACATAAGTCATCATACGCCATCTTGCACTGAGTCAGTGAAACAAGCTTCTTTGCACAGGCAGTCCATTCCACTGGACCACAACAGAGACCCCTTCACTTGGGAACAAGCAAGTAACATTATCAAGAAAACAAAGAACTCTACACGTTGTCATCAGTAACCTATACCTGAATCACTGAGGACTACACAGAATCCAGGTCTTCACAGACATATACAACTACCCATATATATGCACATTGTTTTATTTCCAACATCTGGATGCATGGAAATATCATTACTATACTTACCCAAAACAAGGACTCAATACACCCTTCTTTGTACAGCCTTAATACTACTCTATACGCCATCCTAAATAACCGAACGTCCAGTTCTTGACAATCACACCTCATTCCCCCCTTGCCTCCTCACAACATGGCCTTGTAGCACTACACTCCACAAGCACCGTTCTGATCAACCGCACACAGTACGCATCTGATAGTATCAATTCTGTGTACCCCACACAATGTACACTTCTTACAACATCAAACAGTAGTAAATGCTTTGATCCCATCCCCAGACAGAGACTCATCACCAAAATGTACAACACAAACATGAAGAACAATAAGAAATACGGATTTTGCCAACTACTTTCTGGTAGACAAACAAGTGTTACAATCCAGGGCAAATCGTTATGAGCACGAAACTTTCCTAACAGAGTTCCGCAGGCCTCAGTTCTTTCACCCACACTTTCCAAAATACACATTCATGACATTCCTGTATCCCAGCTGCCTACATACTGCCTCATATGCAAATGACACTACCATGACAACCACACGTCACTTTGCAGAGGCCTGCACAGTAAAACAAGATTGCCATATCACACTTTAGTTATGGGTCGAAGACAACAGGCTGACGATCGCTGTAGCCAAATCCACTACCACAATCATCACAGCAGCAAACATAAGTACAAGTACTCCCCTGACATCACACTTAACAATATAAAGACTTCAAGAGGTGGTGCACCTCCAGACTCAATGCACTCAGGGAACTTACAGGGACAAACTTCAGGCAACAAAAATAAACCCTCCCAACTCAAAAGCAGTATGTATGTTAGATCAGTGATGTCCTGTGCCTCCCCAGCATGGACCTGCATCCTATTTAACACCCACTAAAACACCTTGCAGACCATGTTACAGAACAACACCCTACACATCGTCACTGGCTTCTTCAAAATCACTCCAACAATTTACTGGCACCTTGAAACAAGTTCTCCGAGAAAATCTTGATATGAGAATACGCAGTTCTGTGCGACAGCCATTGCCAACTCGCAACACCCTTGGCATTACATGAGATTCACACAGCACAACTAGACACATAAAACAATCACCACACAAACATTATCAGACCCTCTTCATCAACATCCCAACTCCAGATCTTCATACACTTGCAGTGAAGAAGCACCAGCCGTACACTCGCATCGCTTTACACTACCTCACTGAATACTATTCTGCAAGCCAACTTTACCGACATTCACTCATCAAAGATGTCTTTAGAGCTGATCGGGTTGACAAAGCTAGGCTTAGATCAGGACATCGCTAAGCCCTCCTCAGTTCAAGGATAGGATTTCCGGTTGAGTGGAATCGCAGATGACACGTGCCTCGCATGTAGAATGGGCCCACACAACTCAACACACATAATGGAGCTCTGCATAGTACACGCCACACTAAGACCCATACACAGCATCAACGGTTTAAGGAACCCATCAGACTACCCAGTAATAGCAGTTGCTTACCAGCGCTCGGCAGCTCTGCTAGGCCAGGCTGACTAGGGGTAAAGCAACAGCAACACTCGGTACTATTTTTAGATTTCCCATCAGTTTGATTTTCATATTTTCTGCATTATATTGGTGTTATTTTATTTTTATTAGTAACTCTTTTCCTATGTTTTATTTTATTTTCTCGACGTCTTTCCCAAGTCTTACTCATAAGTTTGCTTCATTTTTCCTCTTTTCCTTTTACCTTTCTCACTCTTCTTCCCTCCTTCCCCTTGCCTCAACTGTATTTCTTTCTCCCCTTCTACGTTCCTTCCCTCCCTCCCTCCCTTCTCACTCATTCTTTACCCAGCGCTCCCTCCTATCATTTTCTCTCTCTCTCTTCCTGTCCCTTTTGCCACTTTCCCCTCCCTTCCCTTCCCTCTGTTTTCCCTCCCACTTTCCATTTCCTTCTTCCTCTTGCATACCCTTCCTCCTTCCTTATCACCCTCCCGCCACTTTCCCAGCCTCCTCTCCCTTCCCTCTTCCTCCTTTCTTCCCCCCTCCTCTCCGACCTTCTTTCCCCCCCCTTCTTCTCCCATCCCCTTCCACTTCCCTCTCCCCGCTTTCCAATTTATCTCCCTCTCTTCCACTCCCTCCAATCATCGCTCACTCCCTCTAACTCACTCCCTCTCTCCCCCAGCCACCGTACCAATCTCTCAACGTGACTCTTGGCCAGAATAAATCAGTCCCGTCACCCACCCTCCCACCCACCCACCTCACCATCCATCCAGCCAAGCGACTATCCATCCAAGCAACCAGCCGCCAGTCCTCAAGCGGCGAATAATGGGCATAAGAGTGAGATGTTTTAGAGCAATGTTTCTTCAACTGTTTCAGAGATTATGAGTAATTATCACAAAATTTAACTTCTCCTGACTTTCATGTTATCATATTTAGTTAATTTTCCATTTTTCTTTCTCCATATATGCAAATGTACATAACCCAAGTGACTAGACACTTACTCGAAGAGGCAAAAGTCATTAGAAATAATTTTGTAAATGTTTCCCTTGCCCAGTTCAACACTTGAATAGAACTGCCGTAAAGAACAATGACTGCCCTCCATCTTGTAACTGCCATACAATTTCTTCATTCCGGGGAACCAGTGCACATGAAAAATATTGGGATAACGAATATCTTAAAAATGTAGTACTGAAATAACACATTTTGTAATTCAAGACTATACCTATATGAATGGAAGGAGAGACATCTGGTTGGCAAAAATGTAGCGCCATCCCCAAGGGGGAGGGAGGGAGAAGGGTTGCAATTCCTTTGAATACAGTGTCTTAATAATATAATAATCCAAGCCGATCAGTTCCAGTATCTTAAACCTTGAGTTCGGGAAGGTCTCCCTATGGAGAGAATTTCTGTACGGAGAGTGTCAGAAAACCAAACATATCTAATCTCTGAACACTGGGAAGGTTGTTCTGTATGGAGCACATCGTCTGGCATGAATCAGAGCAAATTGTAATAAATCTAAACCTCTGTTTGGTGAATAATAGATAAAAAGTAAACTTTTCTCACATTTGCAGCCGGTAAGCCAGTCTACACACTTACCACCAACCCTTTACGTACACATTATTCCAGTCTACAGCCTGAGCATAATCCTTAATAACTTAATCTGATTTTGTTCATTCTTCCTTGTTATTTCATTCACCTGTCATGCACTCCTTAGGACTAGTTCATCCCAAAACAAATCAGATCACCCCTGAGTAGGCCATTCATCAGTTCAATATGTACTGTAGCAGAGAACCGAAGATCATTGATGGGTCATTTAAGATGGGCAGAAAAGCAGTGAGAGAAATGGGAAAGGAGATTTTATTAGTGGGAAGACTCAAAGATACAGTTGTGAAAGTGAAGAAAATGTTGAGAACGAAAATGGAAACTGGAGGTAATTTCTGACAAGTCTCATGGAAAAATTAGCGAAGACTGGCATAAACAATATCATAAATTTTGATCACGGACGTCTTTCTCTCTCTCTCTCTCTCTCTCTCTCTCTGTTACTAACCGATTTTCCTCACGAGAGCAAAGCCCTTGTTAGTGAAGGGATCAGTAAAGGCTGTCTCATTCTGCCCTTCCCCCTGTTCGCAAAATCTATCCTCAAGCTAAAACAATCTTCAGGAAATGGCAGGAGTATAAGAAATTCAGATGACGTCGTCGGGATGAAGGGGTTATTAAGTAAGCTAAAATAGTGAAGAAAAATTGTTGAGGGATATGGCATCAGGAAAATATTGGCGGAGAGACTCAGATGAAATATTAGTGAAGACAGTTTTAAGGGGAGTTTGTATTTGAAGTTATTAATGAGAATATTCGAGGATCAAATCAGCGAGGAGGAATATTGGCATTGAAAAGATGGGATATGTTAATGGGATGCCTTAAGGAGAAAAAGTGCGGAAAGGAATATTAACGCAAGTAAAATAGATGGCTATTAATGAGGGCACTTTAAAGAAAAAGGGGGCGTAAAAAAAAGATGTCAGTAAGGATAATGGCCGATAATAATGGGAGGATGCGAGAATAAAACTATGGAGCGTGTTTTATAGATGATGCGTTAATAATTGCTGAAAAAAGTGAGAGAGATTATGGACGTGCAATAATGCACTCAGGTAATTAATAAAAGTCTACAACAGGTGAGCTCAGGTGAAATATGTAAAAGTAAGATTAACAAGCTTCAGGTGCGAAAGGTATTATAAGTAAGTAGTAATAGTTTGTACACCTAAAGATTACAGTATTTGATGGACGGAAGTGCATTTTTTCAGTGTTTCATTTTTTAACAATTGTCTGTCAGTATGCTAATTTCTCATGTAACCAATGGAAAAAGTCGACTGAGGGCTGGGAAACATGCATGGTAGGAATTGAGTTTAGCGAAGTGTAGTGTGTGGGGGGGACGGAGGGGAGAAGTGGAATTTACAAAGACAGCTGAATTTTGAGAGATTTAGTTACTTTCTGCAATAAAAGGAAGTGTGTAAGTATAAAAATGCATTCTGTTTGGGTGTCATTTTACCTGTCACTACAGGTCAGTCTGATTATCCATCCTTCCATTATCTGTCTATCCACATGTCTCTCCTTCAGACATTATACATTTCACCCATTATCTATCCATCCACCCAACCATCCACCCATTATGTATCTATCATTATTTTGCTTCATGCCGAATGCTGCGTAGGGTGACCACCAAAATTCGATCATGCATATCCACCGTTGACAGTGGATGTTACCATACATGCATGCGTACATGTATGCATACACATATGTGCAAACTAATCACTTGGCTAGACGAGATGCCCAGGTCTGCTGATTTCCACAGGGAAAAAAAAATAATCTGAATTCATATCCCAGGAAGATGTGAGTACACTAAAGTGCTGCGGATATATTGTGTTTCTTCCCCGGGGATATTAGTACGTGAGTGTATTGTAGGTATGCATATGTTTTTGTATGAATGTATGTATGTAAGAAAACTCAGAACACTGAAGACGTTTTTAACTACATTGGAAACAACCACTGAGCGTCCAGTAGCTTACACTCCGAGTTTAGTTGACAGGGACGTCGTCTCAGAGGATACTATCATGCTCCCCGGCGGCCACGATAGGGAAATGTGCATGGCAGGGTGGCTTAAGTTTTGTCGTTTTTAGTCACTGTGTGTGTGTGTGTGTGTGTGTGTGTGTGTGTGTGTGAGAGAGAGAGAGAGAGAGAGAGAGAGAGAGAGAGAGACAGACAGACAGACAGACAAACGGACAGACAGACAGATAGAGAGAGAGAGAGAGAGAGACAGAGAGAGAGAGAGAGAGAGAGAGAGAGAGAGAGAGAGAGGAGAGATTAATAGAGGGGGGTTAAATGACACAAAAAACAGTACAGACAGCATTTATGTGAATGCAGAGGTGCCACACTTATGGAGGCAGTAATACTTGAGGAGGGATATGGTGTGAGAGCATGTAGTGGAGTGGTGGCGTGTTGTAGGAACAGAGGTCAATATTGATTAGGAACATAGATACCCATAGGCTCTTTGTCTTGTCGAGGACGCTCTTCAGATTATGCGGCGTCAGGCAGTATATACTGTAGATAGACAGTACTCGTTTCACCCTTTCTTACTTCACTTGACCTCAGCTTGAGCCCTACCAAACCCTACCTCACCGACAGCGATGGTTCATGAGGAGAGAGGACAGTGCGTTGCTTCTCCTTTAACCTAGATAACAGCAGGCCTTCCTTCCCCCTACACACAAGCCACACAGGCAAGGTTACACACACGTAAGATTATGTTCCATTAATGCCATAAGTAAATGATAAACGAAAGAATAACAAATAGTTTTCGTTATGGTAAATCTCTTACTTATTTAATAATACATTCGAGTTCATTAGTTAAATGTCCTCTTCATAGAGTTTTTTTTAAATCTCATTTCAGTTGGTTTCAGATTCATTCTCCTTTTTTCTCTGGGTGGGGGGGTGTTACTGATCATAAACTTTGGTGTGAACATTTGTGTGTTTAGTTACCGAATACTGTGTTGTTGTTGCACCACGATAAATTTGATGTGAAACCGCTGCACTGCAAGAAACCGGTCACTTCTGCCGAATGCTCCCAGATATTCTTTTGCCGAGTTCATGGTGAAGGTCTGTCTATCCTGTGAGAATGAGATGCATGAAGTAGGGTATCGTAATGTAATGAGCTGCGTTATAGCAAGGGCATAGTGGACTCTTCGTGAGTTGTATTTTGTGTTGGTACTGAGGCAGAGAAGAATTGTAGTTTCATCCGAGTCATACCACTCTGTCCTAAATCAGAGGTTCTCAGCCTGACATTTAGGGGCCAATTACGGTCTGTCAGCATATCTTATCCGATCTTAAAGTAAATAAGGCGATTGTTTTACTTACCAGTATTTCGGACAAAGCTGTCGAAGTTATTTGTTTTAGGTACTGCCTCACATGCTTTTAACCCTTTTGCTGTGGTTGGTGCACTACGGTATTTTATTCATGCTACCACAAGGCAATTTCAGTCAACTGAAAATAATCTTAGCAGCAAAAGATTTTACAATTTATCTCAGGTAATCCTTTCTCTGTTACTGCCACACATGCAAAGTGTATTTAGGCTGGCACCAGGCGATTTTGTTCAGCAGAGCCAAATCCCAACAGTCAGTGGGTTAGCTCCTTCCGTGTTAGGGCGTCTTGTATGCAGTGCGCTTGCAGTTAGACGCCTCTTCCAACTCACTCAAAACCACAGTCACAAACCAATAGGAATCTTTAACATATTTACGATTCCATGTCGTTACCAGGGTTTCTTTAGGTGGGAAGAATTAAAGATGAAAAACTCTGCACTCCTCTTTCCTTCTTTCTCCTGATAAAACAAAAATGCAAACCTACTCTAATATTTCTCTCGCATCCAAGATTTGTTTTTGCGGGAGGAATCAATAAGAGGCATGGGAAGATTTTACTCTCACCTTTTCTTGTCCTTTCTGGGTAAACATATCTCGCTTACTACAGAGAACTGGACTTAAGCCTATCTGTGAATCTGATCCCAGGTTAGGAACTATATCCGTCGCTGTCCATACAGCCTGTGTTCATTACCCGGAAATAAAAATGTGGTTTGGAGCTAATTTTTGACCGTCGCCTCCCATTCCTTTATTATTATCACTCTCCTCTCCCTTTCTCCATTTTCCCTCCCCCTCCCCCCCGGCACCATCTTCTCTCTCTCTCTCTCTCTCTCTCTCTCCCCAACCTCTCTATTTGCACATGCATATGCTCAATCTTCTTCCATACGAAGGTCCAACTCGGATTGAAACTGGCACATCTCAGTACGCAAAATGCCCACAAGTGGAGATAGTTCTTCCGTCAGATACATGCAGCTGAGTGTGTGTTCAGGACCTTTTGAATGTGAGTATACATATCTCGCTTTACACATAATGTCACACCGTCATTCAGTCTTATATAGGAGGAACTGGTTAAGATTTTGCTCTCTCTCTCTCTCTCTCTCTCTCTCTCTCTCTCTCTCTCTCTCTCTCCGCGCGCACACACACACACACACACACACACACACACACACACACACACACACACACACACACACACACACACACACACACACACACACACACACACACACACACACACACACACACACACACACACACACACACAGTACATTGAATAACCATGCCTCACTCCAACACTACGAACCACTCACTTAATGCCCACCTACTCCAACACAGGTTTCATCACTATCATAAAAACACTCAACAGCAGTCGCATGATCCGTCAGTGCTGTAAATACCTTACAGTCCAATTCACAAGCTTTCTCCATTGTTTGTTTCGTTTCGGATGTTTGTTCCGCACATCCCCTACCACTCTTAAAGCCACCCTGTTCGTAACTCACCACATATTCCGGTGCATTCCATCCCTTCTCTACATCATTCTGCCATATACCTTTTGTACAACCCTCTGTAGCCGTATAGTGTGATACATTTATTTTCCTCCACTTATTTCGACTACCTTTCTTTCTGCACAAAGCATAATCACGGTCTTCTTCCACTCTGCTGGTACGATAGCAGTCATCCAATCTTTCATACATATTTCCAGCTAACACTTCAATGCCCTCTTTTTACCCTTATTCATCTCAACATATTCCTCATCAATACCTGATGCCTTCATATTGTCAGCATCTACACAACTTTCTTCACTTCCGACAATGTCACATTTCCGGCACCAAATAATTATTATTAGTTTATAGCTTGAAATTGGCTGAGAAGTTAGTTTTTTTTTTTTTCAATACTTAAGTACTTTATATATATATATATATATATATATATATATATATATATATATATATATATATATATATATATATATATATATATATATATATATATATATATATATATATATATATATATATATATATATATATCCTCCAGTCCTACACTGCCCCATGAGGAGCGTAGGAACCCGGGGCTAGGCAAGTTGCTCCTGACATTTAAGATGAGAGTGGCCAGCCTCACTCATCCCTGAGTGGCATTACGTGAACAATAAACCCCAGCCACTCCTTGGATATAAATCTTCACCGGCTCAATCCGATTGGAGTGCCGTAATTACTCACTGAACCACCAGGCGCCAAAATCTGGTTATATGGTTACCACCCAGCGTTGTAAATGGTTTCCTGGTGTATAAGAAACCATTTGGCTTGTCACTCAATGTAGAGTCACCCACAGGCAGAAGGAAGAGGAAAGAATGAAGGAAAGAGACGGAAGAGGGAGTGTAAAGTTACTGGTAGGGAGAAGGACGAGGAAAGAATGAAGGAAAGAAAGACAGAAGATGGAAGGAAAGAAGGATGGAGGAGAGGAAAGGGTAGACACCCGAGAGCAACACTACATCGAGTGAGTGGATGGTGAGCACCCCCACCTACCACACACACACACACACATATATATATATATATATATATATATATATATATATATATATATATATATATATATATATATATATATATATATATATATATATATATATATATATATATATATATATATATATATATATATATATATATATATATATAGTAAACATACGCCTTATTTGAAGCAGTAGAAGCACCTTACCAAATCAGCTCTTCTTCGTCCTGATAGTGTTATACTTTTATGAACTGGTAAATAAACGTTTCATGCGAGACCTGTTTTCCCCTTGCTTCTAGCTATGTTCCGTGTTCCTCTGTGTGAACTCGTTTGACCCGTTAGGGTAATCGCGGAAGGACTGTCCTGACCCAAGTGTTTAACTAAACCTAACAACCTAGCTAAACTGTACCTAATGATTTATTCTAACCTAACATAACCCAACCCAGAGAGACGGCCGGCAGTCCTAATGGACCCAGGTTCGAATCCGGGTTGGGGCAGGGAACACTTTAAGGATTTGAATTTCATAAAAAGCAGACTTTTCTGATCTACCAAATGACCCGCCGACATGTCATAAAAGTATCCCCGCTAATACCAGTACACCAGTCCTGTATGAGACAGCCCTAACATGTATTCAGTATGGATGGTGGGTGTTAGCGCCGAAGTAGTGACATGTGGAGATGTAGGAGGACTACTGGGCCCCAAGGAGGACTACTGGGACTTAGGAATAGGCACTGAATCCTTTGCCCATAAGTCGGACACGTAAAAAAAAAAAAAAAAAAAATGGGGAATGGAATAGAAAACCACCTTTGAGTACGATAAGTAGGACAGATAATCGTTGGTTCAGCTTAAGGAACGTGATGATAAAAACAGTGGAAAACGAAATCAGTAGGAAAATAGAAAAATACAGAATTCAAACTGGAGGAATATGAACTGAATTGGTAAGGTCCTTCTACTGCTTCAGTAAAGCGTACATTACCATATATTTATTTATTTATTCAATACATGTCGCAACATCTGGGGTTTTATTGGCATTAAGAATGTCCCCCATTTCGTAGTCACTACCATCAAAGAAAACGAACAGTGGCTAGGTATGGTAATTCAATGAAAACGAAGAAAAGTGAAAGGTAAATGAGTAACTTATGCATATTTCTTTGATAGGTAGCCATGCCCTATAAGTCATCATACAACTCTGACATCGTACTCGCTTTCCCATCATTTTGTTGCTTGTCCATTAATCTCCGTCTTTACATCCTTTCGTTTGTTATTTGCTTGTTTTAGTAACTACTTAATCGTTCATACTGATGTTTTGAGGGACATTCTTACCATCTTACAGATACCTACATTAAAGACATTTACAGAAGTTTTATGTGTGATGCTCTTGAGAATTTGACTCAGACACCATAGTCACACTTGTTTATGTCCTCTAGTAGTGTTAAGATTGTTGTAACTTCCTGCATGCTAGCTTTAAAATTGTTTTTACCCCTGACGGTCCGACAAGCTTTATTCAATCTTTTTCGAAGGGTTATCATTGAATCAGAGTTTACTACTCATTCTGGCAGACCATTCCCTGAATGCGTGATTCTCTTGCAGAATGTGCATTTTCTGAAGTTCAGTCTTGATTTATTTTTAAATACCTTCTTCCTGTGACTCCTATTAAAGACCACTCACTATTTGAAACAATTTGATCATATTTCCTTGAAAACATATGTAAGCCAGTATTGGTAGATTTAGCCCCTAAGTCTGCCTTTATACGGTAGGTCTTTAAGTACTGGAACTAGCTTTGAAACCAAGCTTCCAGACTATAGAATAATACAAAACTGATGACAATAGAATATTTTGGTCAGGTCTCAGTTCTTTATATAATAATTTTAACAAACCCTCACCCATTCCCTCACTAAAATCTTCAAACGTAAACATTGTAAATGACTCCCATGCAAAAGCTAACATACCAATACTCTAGCCAGAAATTCTACCTTGGGTGAAAACTATCGAGGTGTTCCTGTATCAGAAGTTCAGAACTTAGCTCTCCTGAAATTGCTCCACGAAATATACAGAAGACATTATTGTAAAATCATTCGAAGACAGTTTTACTAACCAACAGATTTCCAGGTCCAGATGAAATTCCTCCAATGGTTTTGAAAAAGTTTTTCCAGAGCATGCTCCAGTTCTTGCTAAACTATTCAGACTATGCATACGTACGTTTTCATTCTCTAATTCTTGGAGAGAAATTAACATCCTCCCAGTTCCACAGATAGGAATTCCCTCTGATCTCTCCGATTATGAACTCATAGGTATCACATATTCTCTTAGCGAAGTATTTGAGATTATCTTTAATATGCACGTTCTTAAACATCATGAATCCCACTGCCTAATTAGTAACAGACATTATGTTTTCGGCAAGGAAGATCCACTGTTGACATTCAGTCTCGGCACACACAGTCCATCAGTCAATCGACCAACATTGAGAGACCCACGCAGCAGCCATGGTATTTCTAAGGTTTTCAACAGAGTATGGCACCATTCCCTGTTTTCCAAACTTTCTTGCGACAGCCTGTCATCTTCTGTCCCACCGATCTATTCATATTTAAACAATCGAAAGATGAGAGCGAAGGTCTATCTATCTATTTCCCTAGGCTGCTTCCCGAAAGAACGGGGGGTAGCCGAGACAGGATGACACACCCCCATTTTACTCATCCTCGCGCGCGCGCGCAGACACACACACACACACACACACACACACACACACACACACACACACACACACACACACACACACACACACACACACACACACACACACACACACACACACACACACATTTACTCGTATCTTAGCCCCAAGGGGAGAAGGGACAGATCCTCACCACACCAGACCCCGCGAGGGTCAACTGAGCAGTGTAATCAGCTTCATCCGCAGCAAGGCCATACAGTATTGCTAGTTTACCCCTGCCATATATATATATATATATATATATATATATATATATATATATATATATATATATATATATATATATATATATATATATATATATATATATATTTGTATGTATGTATGTAAGTATGATTTCATTTTTGCTACCTCCAGTCGATTTTGTTCAGCTGATAGTACCTAAGGTATTGAAACCATTAGCTAAGTCGCACCTTTCCAAAAGTCTTCTGTGCTGAATAAACTCGTCTGAAGATACCAAAATTAAGCGAAAACACCTTGCATGGATTGATAGCCAATTCCTTTCAGCGGCAGAATTCTTCCCAAAATGAAAATGTTCTCGGACAAGAATAATGTGGAAAATTATGTCCAGCTGAAGAAGAGGTTAAGATTTACTGGATATAAACGTCAGGAGTCTTTTGAGATGAATATACAGAGAGATAGAAATGTCGTATCTATAAATAGAGTGTAATGCACGTAAAATAAATTAGTGGTCACAAGAAAGAGATGAGGAGGGTCTGGAGGTAAATCACTGCATCTCTCGACGTTTAATTCCAGAGAGAAAATTGCTCTGCCATGACTTTTGCCTCGCCCCCTCCTTTTCATCTCCCTCTCCCTCATTATTTTCCCTCCTTTCAGTTTTGTCTATCTCTCAGTTTCCTCTCTCCTTCACCTCTCTCTTTCTCTCATGTTCTCTCTTATTCGCTCTTTTCCTTCAGTGTCTTCCTCTGTCTGTCTGTCTGTCTGTCTGTCTCTGTCTGTCTGTCTGTCTGTCTGTCTGTCTCTGTCTGTCTGTCTGTCTGTCTGTCTCTCTCTCTCTCTCTCTCTCTCTCTCTCATTTATTCCTCAGTCTCGGAAGAAGAGAGTGGGAAGGAATGAGAAGCAAATTTTCTTAAGTTCGCCTCACGTTTTGATCAGTGGTCATTTCCGGGCACACTGAGATGAAACCCATTACACCCCCACCATCATTATCTATATTAGTTTCGCTTCACATCCAGACCTCCAGTTCCATTAACTAATTTTCTTGTATTTCTAAGGATTCTCACTTGGAGTTCACTTAGTCTGTCTATTTTAATACTCCATCTTCATTGCTGAACTAGAATAATAGCCAAGCACTAGAATACGGTGCTAGTCACGAATAAGTGATGTGGAAAGGATTTAGGCTGCAAAAGGACGAAAATCCCCGTTAAGCTAGGTTGGATAAACTGTAACCCCTTCACTGCGATGACGTGTAATTCGCTCTGCTCGGACTAACACCAGACGATATTATTCAGGTTGGTATGGAGTGAACGGCTTATGGAAGGTCTTATCTAACCCGTCCAACTAGAGACCTCCCCGGAAGTGGTTTAGAGCTGGCAAGAAAGAGTATAAAAGGATGTCATCGCAGTGAACACTAATGGTTTATATAAGTAGTTGTCGTGGAGAGCAAAAGTGACATTCCATAAATCCCCTCACAACGAAGAAGTCATTTATATTTTCATTTTCTATCGCAAGACGAATCAGTTTAGCTTTGGGGATATTTTTCAGAGTGGAAATGATTACTGGAGATTGTCTATAACCTCTTCACTGCAAAGGCTCCCAGAGTTAAAGATAAGTTTTTGAAGGTAGCAAGCAAAATGTAATATAATGTCAGTGCAGTGAACAGTTTAACTCTTTCATATTATGCTTTCTGTTATGTTTTCCTATTAACTTCAGTGAACGATTTTGCTTAATTTTGCAGAGACTTTTCTATATTAAAGTGTTAGTAAGAGCCTTCATTAACGCGTACGCTACGGGTGAGTCTCTATAACTCCCCTCTCTCTCTCTCTCTTTCTCTCTCACGCGTTTACTCCCCACTCTTTCTCCCCCGTCTTTCTTTCTTAGCTTTCCCCCCACTCTTTCTTCCCTATCTTACTTCTCCTCTTTCTCCCCTGTCTCCCCCCCTCCCCACTTTCTCCCCTATCTTTCTCCTTAGTCAGTTTGCCCCTATTGTCCTCTGTCATTCTTCTGTCTTTGTTCCCTGTCTATCCTCCCTGTCATTTCGCTCTAACTTTCTTCGTCGTCTTTTTCTTGTGTCTTTCTGCCCAGTCTTTTTCTCCCATCTTTTTTAACCTGTTCTTCTCATCACTTTTCTTCTATGGCCTTCTTGGCCATATTTCTCTCCATTTCCCTTATCTTTACTTCTCCTGCCCCTTCCACGCCACTCCTTTCTCCTTCCTCTTCCGTCTTTCTCCCCCTCTGTGTTTCCGTTGGCTTTCTTTCTTCTCTTCCTTACCTGACTTTCTCCGTGTCTCCTCATCATCAGTCATTTGCTCCGCTTCCCTCGTTTCTTTTTCCTCTCCTTTTTCATTGTTCGTTTTTCTTCCTCCTGCTTTTTTCCTTCCTCCTCTCATGCTTCATTCATACCCTTTGACTTTTATTTCCCCCCTTTTCTTCCATCTCCCTTGTTTCTTGCCCAAACTTTTTTTCTTGCGTCTCCCCGCCCTCCATTCCGCTGTCACCTCAATAAGTTATAGTCCGTTAGTGACAGACTTTTTTTTTGTCCTTGCTCTGTTGTCTCCTGTGGTTATGACTCTCTCTCTCTCTCTCTCTCTCTCTCTCTCTCTCTCTCTCTCTTCTGAAGGCAAAATGGTAAATTCATGAAAAAAAAAAAATCCTGCTGTTCTTGTAACGTTAAGTTCTCTCCGATCTTTTTCCTAATTGAATACGCATTATATCTTTCAACTGACAGCATCTTACGACTGAAGAAAATAATTTGGTGGAATGAAGAAAATCGTCTGGTGGGATGAAGAAAATCGTCTGTGGTATTAAGAAAATAGTCTGTTGGAATAAATATCATCTGGTGAAATGAAGAAAATCGTTTAGTGGAATGAAAATCGTCGGGTGGAAGAAAGAAAATCGTCCGGTGAAATTAAGACAATTATTCGGAGGAATGAAGAAAATTTCCTAGTGGAATGAAGAAAATCGTCTGGCAGAACGAAGGCAATTGTTTTGTGGAATGAAGAAATTCTTCTGATGGAATGAGGAAATTCTAATGGAATTAGAAAATCGTCCGGTCGAGTGAAGAAAATCGTCTGGTGGAATGAAGAAAATCGTCTGGTGGAATGAAGAAAATCGTCTGGTGGAATGAAGAAAATCGTAGGTGGAATGAAGAAAATCGTCTGGTGGAATGAAGAAAATCGTAGGTGGAATGAAGAAAATCGTCCAGTGGAATGAAGAAACTGTTTGCTAAGCTCAGGTGTATCGGTAGCAGCGAGAGAGTTTAGCCGTTGACTTTTGCAGTTTCTCTAAACCAAACAAGAACTTTTGGTATTAACCTAGATAAATTGCTCAAATGTGTCAACCGTAGAGAGAGAGAGAGAGAGAGAGAGAGAGAGAGAGAGAGTCTGACAAAGAACCAGGATAAGTTAATGGAGAAGTAGCCTGAGGGTCAAGGTTGGGAGTGTTTGAGCGAGAAAGCTATAACGTAGGCTGAGATGGATGGGAGAGGAGGGTCATTGTTGAGCTGGGACTGAAATGCCTAGTGGGGGTTTTATCCAGGCCGGCTCTGACAGGCTTGGTGTATGGTCATAGATAGACCCCAAAAGTCACATAGATGTACAGACACCAATAGATAATAGAAGCTGACAAATGATCAAATGAGAGTCGTTTCTGGATCGTGCCTAACCATGCTCGAATCCAACAGTTTGTGAGTCCACCCGATAAATAGTTTGCTTCTGCACACACTGGGAACAATTCGGGGTCAAAACACCCGTTTAGAAAATTTCAGTTAACATGAAGTTGAAACGGGTCCATCTGTGACCAAGTTGCGACCATCCTGCGAGACAGATAGATCGATATCCTTTTTCCAGTTTCGGCTACGCAACACACACACACACACACACACACACACACACACACACACACACACACACACACACACACACACACACACACACACACACACACACACACACACACACACACACACACACACACACACACACACACACACACACACACACACACACACACACACACACACACACACACACACACACACACACACACACACACACACACACACACACACACACACACACACACACACACACACACACACACACACACACACACACACACACACACACACACACACACACACACACACACACACACACACACACACACACACACACACACACACACACACACACACACACACACACACACACACACACACACACACACACACACACACACACACACACACACACACACACACAAGGATTAGAGTATATATGATCGATAGATAGACAGACATAGATCGATAGACCGAGATACGTAGATATATGATAGACAGACAGACAGACAGATCGATAGATAGATATGTAGACAAATAGGTACATAGATAGGTAGATAGACTGATAATACATAAACTTACAGATAGACAGGTAGACTGACAGGTAGAAATAGACAGATATGCGCACAGACATACAGATAAAAGCACGGACAGACAGACAAACATAGGTATATAGATAGGTAGATAGATAAACAGGCACGTAGGTAACAGCATAGATAGAGGGACAGATAGATAGGTAGATAGGCAGGTAGGTAACAGCATAGGTAGATAGACAGATGGATAGAGTCTATGGACAGATACACAGATAGAAACGGCCATTCAGTGTGTAGTGCATTACAGCCCATCCATTACACAAACCAGCACAAAGAAAGCAACTCCCTTAACGCGTGCACCTCATTTTACTGCCAGAAGCTAAATCCACAGGAACATCTATCTATCTCTCCATCTATCCGCCTGTCTGACTATATCTATTTATTAATTATCTTTCTGTCTGTACCCATCTATCTGTTCATCTATCTACTATCTATCTCCGTCCACGTATCATCTGAATTTCTCTCCGTCTGTTAATCTTTCCATCTTTCTCTGTCTTCTGTCCATCTGTCTACCTACCTTCCTATTGTCTAACACCATTTCTCATGAACAGTGGCCTCGGCAAAAGTCAATACATTTCTGTCCTTGCTCAGTGACGCCCCCTCTTCCCACGACCTTCTCTCACATAGTTTCTAAATATGATTCTCTGCCGTGTTCTTGGTCTTCCTCTCCTGCTCCTTCCAGTCACCCTTCTCTCATACGCAAGGCACATTCTTCTTGCTGTCACCAGACGATTTGTATTGATCTTAGGAGAGATTTTGAGAACTAGAGAGGTCATCTTTAGCCTCCCTTGGCCCCTTCACTGAAAGGCTTCTCTCCATATTTGAATACAGTTGTCTGGTTGTAGCAAGAGTAAAATAAAAGCTAGGTCACCAAACTGAATAAAATAAAATAAAAACCGTTCACATACATCGCCTGGAAATCATGCACACCCTAATAAGACCGTATTAACATAATCGTCAGTAATCAGGCCGACGTAAATTTCGCTTCAATTGTTGGAATCATCAAAAGTGTAAAGTAACATTTGATCGGGAGGGCATAGTGTAAATATGTCCCACCGTTCACAGAGTAAAAGACAGATAATGTTTAAGATCTGTAACCCGAGGATATAATTTATATTTTATCACTGCTGCCACCAGACGAATTTATTCAGCTAGTAAGAGACGCGCCGTAGTGAGAGGGTTAATGATGATAGTCAGTAACCCTTCCATTATGAGAGGTCTGTATGAAGCTGAATAGAATAGTCTGCTAATACTACAGCTAAGCTAAAACAGGCGTCACCGCACTGAAAGGGTTAAAGAAAATCATCAATGTACTCGCTGATCAGTGAAATAGTCTCTCTTATAATTAACTAAGGTTTTCCATTCTGACAAAACTACTAACCCATTTCATCCCAGCCCTTAATTCATTTTGCCATACTGCGTTTGGGTTAGCAGGCTCTTTAGTAACTCCTCTTTACCAGGATATTTCTGTAAATGAGACATTATTATTCTCTTTTTTTTATATTTATTTAAATGTGTGTACTAAATTGTATAAAGTACATATACAAAAGGATGCCAAGGAGTGATATGGTGATGAATATGCAAGAAAGCGGCACTCTTACTGTTACGTATTTACTGGCTTAGCAAAACCGTCTGATATTATTGTGTCTAATATACCTGTGAGCGTCCATGGCAGCGAACAGGGTAATCGAGAAAGCCTGTAACCCTTTGACAGCAAGATTTCTCTCAGCCGCACAAAATCACCTGGTAACCACCGTGTAAAATGCCTACGTACGTCGATAGCGGCGAAAAGGGTTAAGCAAGATAGTTCGTTATTCTTTACCCTCTAAGATTTCTCTCAGCCGAACAAAATTCTCTGGTATTAGCCTGGACAAAATAGCAAGGTGCATATTCAGCAGCAAACAGGGTAGTCTGAAATAGTTTGCAACCGTCTGACTACAAGCATTTCTCCCAGCTAAACAAAGCCTTCACCATCCATAATCAAATCTTTATACCACTCCTGACAACGAAGGTCCTATATTTTTTTCCCTCCATCCTCTCACTTTTACTCACTTCTTTTCATATCACCCCTCCTGTTTTTTATTTCTCCATTTTTACTTCTCCCTCCTCCTCACCTCCTTCATCCTCGTTTCCTTCCTCCACAATTTTCCCTTATTTTTCCTCCCTCCATATCGTTTCTTTCTCTCTCTCTCTTCCATTCAGCTTTCCACCTAACTCTGTTCCCCACTTTCTAAGAGTTTCTTCTCTGTACTTCTTTCCCCGACTTTTCCCCTCCTTCATATATCTTCTTCCGCCAGTTCTTTCCCTCCCTCACTTCTCTCTCTTTCTTACTTCTCTCTCCCTCCATTAGTTCTTTCCCTCCCTCACATCTTCATTCACCTCCTTTTTTGTTTGATGTCTGTCTGAAAAACTTTTTATACCCGCGACTGGCGGAGTGAGGTTGCGGATGTTAAGCTTTGAGTGGCGTGTGTATGTTTCTCTGTGTAAGTACGTTAATTAAATAAAACGAAAAGTTTTTTCCTTGCTTTAGTAAAACTTGATGAAAGGGTTGGGGGACAGCCCGTGAGGAAACCAATTGTTTTTTTTATAAGCGCAGGACTCAAGTGTTAAGGTCACAGGAGTAGGCCAAACGCTGTCCAGGCAAAATCAACTTAATCAGTTTTTATCCAGCTCTGACCAGACACTGGAGAACTGCTGAGAGTAAGACAAGAATGAAGTGATTCAAATTTGAGAAGTCAATCAGAAGGCAAAGTCACAGGGAAAGGTTAAAGTTCCACCCATGTATGTATGATTGTTAAAGAAATATCTGAATTTTAGTCCGATTGTGACCAGACTTGATGGAATGGCTGATTGTCAGCCAATGAGTAATACCAAAATAAAAGAAAAATGGTCAAAGGTCTAGTTCACAGGGCAGGGCCATCTTAAAAAGTTTTAATCCGATTTAGACCAAACTTTGTAAAACAGCTGAGTGTAGGACAAGCATAATCGGATTTAATTTTGAGCACAGTCCGACAAAGGTCAAGCTCATAGGGAAATGTCAAAGGCCAAGGTTACTATACAGTTCTGATCTTGTTTGAACCATATTTAGTGGAAGTATTAAAGGTCAGGCAAGAACAGAAGAATTCAGTTTTGTGAACAGTCAATCAGTGGTCATAGTCATAAGGCTGGGTTAAAGTGCGACCCGTGTGTTGTTGTTGTTGAGTAACCCCGGTTTGTCTGGCAGGACAGACCCATCATCCCCCGGCAAGCAACAGCCTTTGCAGGACTGTCCCGTGCAGTGGACCGTCGTTCCCTTGTGGGAAGAGTGTGGAGGTTTGGTTTCTGAATGAACGCCGCATATGCGTCTCCACTTAGTGAACAGGGGCCCCGTAGTAGGCTCCACATCAACCTGTTATTTGGATATACGAGTATGATTACCACCCAGCATTGCAAATGGTTTCCTGGGTTAAAGGAAACCTTAAGGCTTGTCACTCAGTGTAGAGCCACCTTATGTGGAGGAAAAAAAAAAAAAAGTAATAGGAAGAATGGGAGAAAAAGGAAGAGAGGAAGGCAGACACAAAAATAACGATAAAGGTGAAGGAAGAAATAGGCAGCATTATATTAACTGAATGGATGACTGCCACCACCACCTTTCACATTACGGTACGTCAGTGCAAACTAATTAGCTAAAACAGCTTTGGTCTGATTTAGATCAAACTTGCTGGATGAATTGGGGAAAACCCAAAGGACTGCTAAAATGTTTCTCGGAACAGCAGTTCAGGGGGTCAAAGTCACATGGCAAGGTCAACTCAAACAGTTTTTCTCCAATGCAGACTAAACTTTGTGGAAGATTTCAGGTGATAAGGATAAAGAAATTTGATTTTGAGAAAAATTAGCCGAAGGTTACAGACACAAGGAAAGGTCTAAGAGCACGTCACTGGGCTAAAACAACTCAAATAGTTTTGATCTGATTTAAACCAAAGATAGTAGAAGGGTTAAGGTTTATGCAAGAATGACGTCATTCGATTTTGTGAATAATCTGTCGAAGATCAAGGTCACAAGACAAAGTAATATATTCGGACCTCAGACCATTTGGTGGTCACGGTGAGTGCTCCTTCTTGTTTTTGTTTTTCTCTTTCATCTTCTTATTTCATTTTTATTTTCTTGCATCTCCGTTCCGTGTGTCCCGTTTGTGCTCCCACGCTTTGAAAGATCATCACACGCAACTTCACGATCCGAGGAAGGGAGATTTAGACATGACGGATGAAAAAAAATTGGGGGGGGGGAAATAACCGTAAATTATTCTGCAATTAACATCTCCTCTCACTTCTCATATTTCCCGCCCTCACTTCTTTTTCTCCCTCACTTCTCTCCCTCGCTCACATGTCTCTTTCGTCCCCACGTCTCCCGCACCCTCAGTTCCCTCCATCCCTCACCTTTCTCCCTCCTTCGCTTCTCTCCCTTCTTCATTTGTCTCTCTCGTCCCCACTTCTCTCCCTCCCACACTTGTCTCTTTCGTCCCCACTTTTCTCCCTCCTTCACTTCTGTTCTTCCCTCACTTCTCTCCGTTACTTCTCTCCCTTCCTTATATTTCTGTTCACCTCCCCTTTCTCTGGGTTTTTGTCTGGGCTCCTTATTTGTCTATTTCTTTTTTTTTTCTTTCTTTTTTTTTCCTGTGTCCTATTGTTGGCACAGACTAGACTGTCCGTTCCCAGAGTTCCATTTTGGCTCCCACATACCAGCTGATGAACAAATACACCCACACATTCGGAGAAAGAAAGACCTAGACAAGATGAATGAAACGGAGGGGAAAATAACAAACGAAACTGTGCCACCAGAAATGGAAAAAGTTGAGGAGTGTAGATGTTCACTGCTCTTGTACCTTTCCCTCCTCCCTCCCTATTCCTTCACAACGATAGATTCCACTTGGTCTGAACAATATCGTCTGCTCTATAACGGAAGCTTCATCACCACTACCTTCTTTATAGCGACAGTGAGTACATTGTCGTGTTTCCATTCACTTGAAAAAGAAAAAAGCAAACAGAAATAAATATAAATTGTTAAAAAAAATTGAGATGTGAGGAGAAAACAGAATCAGCAAGACGGAAAAGAAAAAGAAAAATATAGAGGAATGAAAAGAAAGGGAGGATAGAAAATAGCCAAGAGAAAATTATGGTACGAGGAATATCGACAAATATGGACCTGTATGATGGTCTGTCCCCAAATACCCATCTGGAAAGTGGTGTAATGGATTTGATAACGCCACCACATCGAAACCCTGGATTGAAAAACCTTGTACTTTGGGTGAGTAGCACTTGAATATTGAACAGCCTGTCTGGGAAACGCTCCATCCACTCATATTGTCCATCCTTCCTTACTTCTTCCCTCCTGTCTCCTCCGCCCTTTCTTTTCTTTCTTTCTCTCCTTCTCCAATTTCCTTCCCTCATTTCTCTTTTTCTGCCTTCCTTCCCTCCCATCTCCCTGCTTACCCCAGTTTCCTGTCGTCATCTCTCCTCTTCTTCTTTTTCACTCTTTTCTCCTTCACTTATCTCCTTTATCCTTCTCTCTCCTCCCCTTCATTCCTTCCTTCCCTGCACTCTCCTTTCTTCGTCTCTCCCTCTGGACTCACCTTTCTTTCTCCGTCTTCCTTTCCACCCATATCTTTTCTTCCTTATCTCCTCTCCTCTCCTTAATCATCCTTTTTTTTTTACACCCCCCCCCCTCTCCTTCCCTTTCCTTTCCTGCCTTTCCTTTGATTCTCCACTCTGTCTTTTCCTTCTCTCCTGATTGACCCTTTCATTGCAGTAGCGTCGGTTTTGCGCTTGTTCTTGCTGCATTTAAACGATTGTATTTAGTTTAGAGGAGACATTTAGTACTCAACTGGTTAGTCTGTCAGTCCAGTTACGTACTTTTCCATTTCCTTTTTGCTACTTACAGACGATCTTATTTAGCTAAGGGGAGACGTTTTGTGATCTTACAGTTTTTCGAATGCCTGATAAAAGCGTATGGAAATTAACAAAAAAAGATAAGACGGCACCAGATTCAAGAAGTTAATAAGGTCAATAGCAATCCCCTCCAAAATGAGAAACCTAAAAAAAAAAAAATAAAAAAAAAAAAAAATCCAGTGAATGTAACATGAATAAACAGAGGACGTCATGTGACAGAGATGTAAACCCTTTCATCCGGTGACGCATTTTATACTTTAGTCTTGTTACCTTCAGATGATTTATGCAGATTAGAAGACATTTTTCTTTATATGCTGATGCTGTGAATATCCTGCATTAACCCTCTCATTGCTGGAGGGTTTCCGTAAATTGAATAAAATCATATGCAGTTCGTAAAAGTTATCCAGAATAAAGATGTCACTTCACTCAAAAGGTTAGTAGGTTCCTTTACGGCTTCGCTTCCCCTGTTTCTCATTTGTATCTCTGTTCTGTTTGTTTTTGTCTTCCTCCTCTGCTTCCTCTTATATAACCCACTTCGGCCGTGATTGTCTTGCTCAGTCTTTATGTCTTCCTGTTCTTCTTCCTCTTGAACTTAACAAATTTCAAGCGATTATTCTTCACACTACAGTACTTCTCATCTCTAGTTGTATATATATTTTCCTCTTCCCTCTTTCTTATTATACTTCACACTTCTTAGTCACTCTCTCTCTCTCTCAACTCGTCAAGATCAAACTAACCCCCTCGGAGCCGTAATCACCCGTCCATTAAGACCTCTGCGAGTGTGAAGTATCTGGCTCTACGGCATGTGGTGACTTGCTTTCAGAACTGTCTGGTAAAAGTTTCATCATTACCGCTTCATCCGCTGAGGCAGAGTATGTACGTGTGTGTGTGTGTGTGTGTGTGTGTGTGTGTGTGTGTGTGTGTGTGTGTGTGTGTGTGTGTGTGTGTGTGTGAAGAGTACCGAGATAACACAGGAAAACAATGAATATAAAAGACAAAATTATAAGAATGTGAAAGAAAAACGGGGATTGAGGAAAGGAAGGCATCGGGAAATAAAGAGGTCAAGAGATAATCAGTGACAATTGAAGAATATGAAGAACAGGAAACGATGGTTGGAGAGAGAGAGAGAGAGAGAGAGAGAGAGAGAGAGAGAGAGAGAGTTTCAGTGGTAGATAGGTAGGTACGTATATAAACAGACAGACGGATATACAAAGAGATAAAAAGACAGACACAGATACAAGCAGTGAGAGAGAGAGAGGGGGGGGGGAGATTCAGTGGTAGATGGTAGGTATGTATATAAACAGACAGATATACAGAGATAAAAAGGCAGACACAGAAACAAGCAGTGAGAGAGAGAGAGAGAGAGAGAGAGAGAGAGAGAGAGAGAGAGAGAGGGAGGGAGGGAGGGAGGGAGGGAGGGAGGGAGAGACTAAACGAATTAGAGACAAAAGTTATAAAGAGGATGAGGAACTTAGCGGAGGAAGGAAAAGAAGAAGAAGAAGAAGAAGAAGAAAAAGAATAATATGAAGATGATGAAGGTAAGACGAAAATTATTAAGACAGAAATGAGGAGAATGAGGAGGGTTATTGGGAAGGAGAGAGAGAAAGCAGTTTGATGAAAGGAACTACCAGAAGGACAGAAAGGAGGATATATTGTGGACAATATTAGGAAGATGACAAGAAAAATGAAAGAAAAGAAAGGGTTAGAGGTAAGGAGAGGAAAAAAAGGAGTAACAGGTGAAAAGACGGAAGAGGAGGAGGACAAGGAGAAAAGGGGCTAGAAGGAGGACAAGGAGAAAGAGGAAGAGGAAAGGGGAGGAAAAGAAAGAAATGGATAATTGAGGGAAGGTGAAGGAGGAGAAGCAGGAGGAGGAGAAGGAGTTGGTGGAGGAGGAGGAGAAGGAGAAGGAGCAGGAGGAGGAGATAAGGGATAAGAAAGAAAATAGGTAAGGAAATATCGGAAGAAAAACAAGTACATTACAGGCAAGAGAGAGAGAAAGGGTGAGAGAGAGAGAGAGAGAAGGAATATGAAAGAAGACAGAATCACGAAGACAGCAGAAATAAACAGAAAGAAAATAATACAGTGAGTTAAGACTGTGTGCCAGAGTAAAGGAAGAGAAAGACAGAATGAGGAGGAGAAAGGAGAAATGAAGAGGAAAGGAGAAGAGCGATGAGGAGGGAAGTGAAGAGACAGAATGGAGAGGACAGCGAAAATGACACAAATAGGCGAGCGAAGAATGGAGGCGGAAGAGAAAAGGGGGATTGAGTGAGACAGAAAGGAGGGGGAAGAGAGAATATATGTGAGGGGGAAGCAGAGAAAACTGAGACGGAATGAAATGTGATGATTGGATCGCCCTTTCCATATTTGAGATGTTTCCAGAGCTGAGCAAAATTGTGAAGTGGTAGCAAGAATCAATGGCGTGTCATCGTATTGAAGGAGCTGATCCTAAATCCGTGACGTCTTTTATTGCTTATTTTCCCACTGGCAGACGTTTTCATTCAGATTAAGAAGGAACTGATTTGCGAAGGAGTTAATGAAGGTTGTATTATATATCCTCTGAAGTTCGAAACGTCTCTTGCAGGCTAAATAAAATCGTCTGAGTCTGCCAGAAGAAACAAGAAAAACATGTCACTTGATTGCAGGAGATAGATATACCGCCAGGGTCAGTGGATCATGTAAGCTATTAAAAAATATTTCTGTATGCAAAGGAGCGCTCAGCCTCGCCAGGGGCAACAATTCAGTTAGTTGGTGTAATTAAGCGACGTCTTAGGTATACCCCTTGGATCCTAATTAAGTTTAGGCAGCACTGAGTCTCGCCGCCGAAATTCAGTTGCAGCGTCGGTCCCCTTGAGAAATTAACCCTAATATTATCAACGGTGGTAGGAGGGAGCATCCACCACCCACACACTTAGCGGATGGCTGATTTCAAGTGACTCGACACTGAGTGACAAGCCAGTTGATTTCCAAGAAAATATTTATTGTGCTGGATGCTCACCTAATGACCAGTCTACGGAGTATGCGAGAAAGAATGTAGCCCCGTCTTCCTGCGTGCCGAAAGGCCAATTGGGAAAGAGTGGCATTCGATGGGGACCTTCCATTCCTATGTATCTTTTGGAAAGATCTGTAAACCCTCGCATCTGAATCTTGTGTCTCGTTCGGACCTGGAAAGAATAGGCAGGTTCATATGGCTGTGTAGAATGTAAGAGATATAAATAGAAATGAAAGAGAGTGGAAGTAATGAATGTATCCAAAGGAGCGAGTTATGGCGTGATTGCGTCATGTAAAACCAAGACGAAAGGAAATGAAGTGGGCGAATGGAAAGGTTTGAAATGAGTAAGAAATGGTATGTGTGCGTGTGGACGGAGTAACGAGGGGATTGTTTTGTAGGTAAACGATGTATGTCAGAAAGAACTGAAAGATTAAATCGAGGAGCGGTTATGTAACCCATGAGTTCCCAGGGTTCCTGCGTGTGGGATTTGCTGGAAGGATACATATGAGACTGCTTTAATCCCATTGGCTCGTAGTCGTGTAACTCATAGATATTAACACTGGGGTTGTCCCCTTTACTAAATATTTTGATATACCTTAGGGTGGTGGGATGGGGTGTACCAACCGCAGTTGAAGAGAAAAGAAGGCTATTCTAGGAATCGAAATGGGGTCGTAACGGACAGGAATACTTGGCTGCCAAGCACAGGTACAAAAAGGCGGTATTCTGGGCAAAATCTGAGTTTCAGAGACTTTTAATGGACAGCCTTAGTAGTGCTGAAACGAAGAGTGTGGTATGCAAGGTTGCAAAACAGATGAGAGAAAAAGATATATTATAGGTGAGGAGTGTGCAAAAAAGGATGAATGAAAGATGGTGGTCAACGCAGTGGATATTAAAGAAACTAGGAGAGAGCATTATAACCGGTTGCTGAATGACGAGTTTGACTGAAACAGGGAAGTTTGGAGTCAGCAGGTACAGTGTTTTCCCTTGGCAGGGCATTTGGCAGGATGCAGTAAGGGAAGGCGGCGGGTGTGTCTGGGTTGACTGCTGAAATATTGAAGACCTTATGAGAAACAGGAGTGGGTTCAGTTATTGTTGATAAATTCGATTATATATAAGTGTGTTGTTACACATGACTGTTTGATGAATGTGATTGTATATGTATATAAGAGGAAGGGTGATGCCCTGGAAAGCGGAAATTTTAAAAGGATATAATTTTGGGTCAAGTAATGAAGATAATGAAGAGTCTTGGAAGGTATGGTAAGGAAAAGATTGAATACTGAGGAGATGCGATTTGGGTTTATGCCAGACAAAGAGACTAATGATGCTATATTCATTGTCCGACAGCTTAAGGAAAAATATATAGGAAAGAAGAGAGATAGTTAGTTTGCTTTTGTTGATTTGGAGAAACCCTTTGACAGTTCTTAGGGATGTGGTGAATGCACCAGTGAGAAGATCTGGAATGGAGGAGTGGCTAGTTAAACTGGTTATAGCCATGTACGAGGGGTCTAGTAGTCAGGTGAGAGTGAACGGACGTTTGAGTGATGACGTTTCTGTGCATGTTAGCGTGTATTAGGGATCAGTCTTGAGCCCCTTATTGTTTATCATGGTGCTTGAAGCTCTTGTTCTTGGCTTCAGAAATGGACTTTCATGGGAGATGTACGCTGACGACTTTGTGCTGACTGCGGAGACTTAGATGGAGGCGGAGGAAAAATTTAGGAAGTGAAGAGATGGAACAGGGTGCAAGGGTCAAAGAGTAAATTCGGATAAAACAAAAATGATGATATCTTGGCTTGGTGGCGAAGCTGTCAAAGCAGAGGGAGTGTGGCCTTGTGCCGTTTGCCACAAGGGCGTGGGATGTAACTCCTTCTTGTGCAGTGTTTGTGATAAATGGTTGCATGAAAGATGTAGTGGTATAAGAGGTAGGCAGAGAAATAATGCTGATTTCGCGTGTGCAATGTGTAGAGGAGAGCATGTAGAGTCTACCAGGCGTGAAAGGATTGTTTTGCTGGAGAGTTTCTCAGGTATGTAGAGGAGTTTTGTTATTTCAGGGATATGTTATGCGTTGGAGGTGGGGCTAGGGTAAGGAGTGGTTGGAGTTAGTTCAGGAAGTTGTTTCCTCTCCTGACATAGAGGGGGGCTTTCCTTCCGTGTACAGGGGTTCTTATATGCTGCAGGTATTAGGAGTGTAATGTTATATGGCAGTGAAACGTGAGTAGTAAAGGAAGTGGATATTCGTAGGCTCAAACGTACAGAAATTATGGTTATTAGATGGATGTGTAGTGCGTTCTTGAAAGAGAGGCCTGGGGGGGAGGGGGTTAGGATTGAGACTGAAGAGTTGAGAGGAAGGATGGGACTTGAATGCTTATGTGTTGTGATGAAGAGGGGTAGATTGAGATGGTTCGGGCATATTGAGAGGATGGAAGAGGATAACTAGGTGAAGAAGGTGAGAGGTGCGAATATCGAGTGTAGGGTTGAGAGAGACAGACCAAAGAAGACCTGGGACGAGATCATAGAGAGTGACCTCAAGGGATAAGGGACTCAAAAGAGAGGCTAACAGAGATCGAGCAGCGTGGAGAGACGCCATAAGACGACCAAGGCTGGCGCATGCAGGTATGTTGGAGCCTTTATAAACGAAACGAAAACGGAACATATTTCTATCCTTCTTAAAAGATCACAGGCGCAATTGGTTTAAAATGCAAGTGGGAACACTGGCGCTCGTTTCCACGTACGAGAATGTATTGTAAAGACAGATGTGTTCAAGAGACAGAGACAGGTTTTGGAACCAACTCGAGAGCGTTATAGGACAGATGCCATGAACCCATGTAATGATTGTGATGGAAACCCTTTTGACTTCAGCCAGTCTCTCTCTCTCTCTCTCTCTCTCTCTCTCTCTCTCTCTCTCTCTCTCTCTCTCTCCTTTGTTTCAAAGTTATATCGACTTCAGTGGTAACTTCGCGCCTCATATTAAACAGCGCTGGCTCTTTATATTTATGAGTTACAGGAATCGCTGGCCACACACTCCCCAGGGAGGAACAATAAAAAAAGCACTAAAACTCTGGCTCTGAGGCTTACGGTACTAACAGCCCATCTTGCAGCGCTCATGCCGGGAATGTTACACTGCCTATTGCACAACTTTTGCCTTTCAGATTTCTTTTATTCCCCGAACTGCACCTCTCTGGAACTCGCTTCCGCGGAGTTGTTTCCCCCCCAACTTCAACCTACAGCTGTTCAAGTCCGACTGTTACAGGTTTTTTATGAAAGGAGGACGCCTGTAATGTGGTGCATGGATTATTATTTTTTTTTAATTCACATGTTTTTCCTTCCTCTGTTCTGTTATTAAAAGAAAAAGAAAAAAAAAAAAGACAAAGCGTCCTGTGTGGGACTGACTTATTCACGCATCTGCCATTAACTTGTTCAAATGCTAAAGATAGAACTAATTAATCTGTTTAATCAATGAGAGAGAGAGAGAGAGAGTGAGAGAGTGAGTGAGTCTTAAACCCTCTGCTACATGAGATCTCCAGTCTAGCATGGTCACAATAAAGCAGGAATCAAACTGTGTACGTTGGGATAAAGACAGGACAAAAGACTTCCTGTTTCACCAGTTCACATTCTGGCCTTTTCCTTTCTCGCTGTCATACACACTCTGTCTGGCAGGGAAAAATCTCTTATCCTGAACGTACCTTAATAACATGGTCTGTTCTTCCTTTTTTTTTTTTCCCTTTTAACCTACACAAGCGAAAAGTTTGCGTTAGAATTTTTTGTACGTCTCCATTAGCGTTGCAGGTCCGTCAGGTTATTTCGTTCGCCGGCAGAGTATAAAGAAAGCGATGGGAAGAGGAAGGGGAAGGTAAAGATAGATTAAAATGAAAGAAGAGTGGAAATGGAAACTAAGGAGAGGAACTGTGGATGGAAGAAGTGGAAGAAAATGAAGTAGGCCTAGGAGAGAGAGAGAGAGAGAGAGAGAGAGAGAGAGAGAGAGAGAGAGAGAGAGAGAGAGAGAGAGAGAGAGAGATGAAAAGATAAGAGGCCATAAATCTAAAAAAAGCAGACAGAAAAGGGATAGAAAGAAGATTTTTTCGTCTCTCTCTCTCTCTCTCTCTCTCTCTCTCCCGACCACACAACCCGTACTTATGAATCTCTGTTCAGGTTGCCTTCGTTTTCTTTGTGGCCAAGAGTGAGAGAGCTTGAGAAGGGAGGGAGGGAGGGAGGAAGAGAGAGGAGGAATGGGGAGGAGAAGAGAGAGAGGGGGGGGGGAGGTTATTAAGGGGAAAATGAGGTGGAAGGATGGAGGGTTAGGGGGCGGAGGAGGTTGAGATAGCGTTGACATAGTTGGCAAAATGGTACGCGTCAGAGAGAGAGAGAGAACACGGGGTAAAATCAAAGGGAAGAGATAAAAGCCAGGTGAGAGAAAGGAGGAGTTTAGAAATGCGAGACTGAGACCGCGCTGTGTGAGGGGAAGTAAGGGGAAGAGAGGAAGTTTAATGAGGACAAACGAAGACAGTTTTTTGTGACGAAATAGACTAACGTATTATTGTTATTATTATTATTATTGTTATTATTATTATTATTGTTATCGTTATCATCATCATTATCATTATAAAGCTGAGATCGCAAAAGGAATGAGAAAATGAAACATGAGGCTAAAAAAAAAAATAGTTTGGCCTTTTCGTTTCTGATAGCCTTGGGTACAGAGGATTGATTTCAGTTATTCGTCCACTGGGCTGGCATTTATATTAATGTGGGGCTACTACTACTACTACTACTACTACAGTACTACTGCTACTGCTACTGCTACTACTACTACTACTACTATAGTGCATGTTTAACTGTTTTTAACGCTAACAATTGCTTTGAAACTGACCGTCATAATTTATGGGTTTGCCTACACGCTCACCTACTCAGTTTCTGATGACGCGGCAGACAGATTCTTTTTCTTGTAGTCTTTGGAGGATATCTTACACCACCTCAACGATTTATTTGAACATTTCGTCTCAGTCTGCATCGTTACGATGACACCTTTCATCTGTTATTCTTTCTGCCACCAGACTACTGTACAAAGCTGCTCAAGAGGAGAGTTTACGATTGTCCGGGGTTGCATTCAGCTTTCATCAGCCCTGTTATTACAAGAATCGCTCCTATTCTGCATCAAATCATCTGTTAAGCAGCCAAAATAAAATTATATAAAAACACGCCAACGTGCTGAAGCGTTAACATTCTTTTGTGTATTTGTTAACTGACCTTATTAGTACGACATCTTTTCATATTTTATTCTAGCTACCTCCCGACGATTTTATTTAGCTTATGAGAGACCTTTGTAAAGGATTAATGGAGACTATATCTAACGTCGCCGTGCGGAAAAAGGTCTAAGTGGAGTAAAAGAATATTTGTATAGGCTGGTCTGTACAGAACTTGCTACCTGAAATCCACATGGCGGTACCTTAAGTGTTGCGGGGACGGCTCTTTGTGTTTGTTTGAGCGTGGACGTGGCAGTGGATATAGGAAAGGGATAAATGAGGCAGGTTAGACACCGGTAACGCTGTCTGACCCGTATTCGCACTACACAAGAAATCGCCTGGTGCAGCGGAAGAGGAGCTTCACATGTCTGTGGACCGCTGTGTGTGGGAGATGTCGGCATTAGTGAAGGATTTATATCGACATAGTTGACTCTTTTTTTTTTTTTTTTTTTTTTTTTTTTTTTTTTTTTAATCAAGATTTCTAGGGAGCGTTTGAGAGTTGTATAAAAAAATAATCTGGTAGGAAAGATATTAAGGAGCCTCCCAAGCCCACATGAATACTGACCGAAGAATGAAAAAATGGCAGAGTTTCCCAGAGCAAGAGCTCCCGAGTTACTGAAGGCATCAAAAGTGTAGTGTTTTCTGTTCCTCTTCTGATCCCGTTTACCGACTCCCTTTCCAGGGACTGGACAATGGTCCGAGGATTAATTTTTTCTACTACCAAGCACTTGTATTCAGCACTGGGTATGCCTCTGCTGGTGAAGGGAGTAATGATAGCTACCGGTTTATCTACCCTCTCCAGATCGAAAAATGTCTTCCAAGCCGAGTGAAATTTTCTAGTGGTAACAGGAATTTAGTATAAAATATTAGAGGAATATTGCCTCCATCTCTTAAATCCATTTTGTGTATGTATGACTAGATAAAATTTCTTTGATAATGGTTTCTAACACCATGTGCACTGAAGAAACATGGATTAATGGTATGTAGTTTTGTGGCAGCTTTCATTCTTAAACACTGGAGCTGCATCTGCTAGTTTCCAGTTTTCTGGGACCCTTCCTTCGTCCAGTGCCATTACTTGAAGCGAGCTGAATGTGTGTAGGAGTATTATAATGGAAGGATTGTGTGTGTGTGTGTGTGTGTGTGTGTGTGTAAGAGAGAGAGAGAGAGAGAGAGAGAGAGAGAGAGAATCAGGCCGGCTTCAAGTAATGTGGATGTGGTTCTCTTTGATGTCTAAGTTGATGAGCCTGACGAGGATGAACCAGGTGCACAAGGCAGAATTTTATGTGTATCTCATTTATATACTCAGAGAGAGAGAGAGAGAGTGGGAATCGCTGTGGGAAGGAAGGAAGACAATATAGAAAGTGTAGAGTGAAAGGAGTGAGGAGAAGGCGATGAAGAAGAAGATGTATTGTAAAAATCAGAGAGAGAGAGAGAGAGAGAGAGAGGCGTATTTTTATCCGTGAACGTGCTGGCCTCGTATTTCGTGAAGGACATGTTAATCCTCATTTCAATATGGTAGCATTTACAGTTTTGTTTTCCCTCTTGTTACGACCTTCACATTTTCTTTTCCCTTTTACTCCATCATCGTCATCATCATCATCACTATCAACAGCATCTTTATTATTATTATTAGCATTAGTGTAAAAGCATCATTATTATGTTTTATGATTATTGTGACATTATTATTATTATTATTATTATCATTGTTAGTAATAAAACAGTAGTAGCAGCAGTAGTAGTAGTGGTGGTAGAAGTAGTAGTAGTAGTAGCAATAACGATGATAGTGATATTATTATTATTATTATTATTATTATTGTTATTGTTATTATTCTTATTATCTAATGCAATGATTGTTCGGTAGATTTATGCACTTTTTCACGTTTGCTACAACCAGGCGATCTTACTCAGCGTAGAAGAGAATTTTCTAACTATATGGGGCTAGACTGTGTTGCGTTCATGGATCCCTTCATTAACAGATGTTCGTCCTGTTAATGAAGCAACCGGATGGAGGCCTGAGTGAAATGAAGAATGTGGTATTGTGGAAAAGAGAATAAGGAAAGAAGAGACAACGAAAGAGACAGATTCGGTACCGGTAAGTGGCTTTAATGACTGATTCGCGGTTAAGGTCTTGGCTCTTGTGTTTCAAACGTTATTCTTGCTACTTTCAGACCTTTTTTTTTTTCAGGATAGGAGAGACTTTTCAAGCTGGAGGGGTTAGTTACAGCTATCGTTAACCCGTCCCTTACCAGAGATCTTTCCTAAGCAAAAGAACATCGTCAGAAGTCAAGAATGAAGCAAAAATTACGTTCTCGAGGAAAAGGGTTTAAGAAAGGTAGAAAATACGACGAACGAGAGAGACTATGAACTGAGTACACCGAATGACTAAGAGGTTAATCATTTCACTCAGGTTAGGAGAGTTGCTGGTGGCTAAAGGTTAATGAAGGCTGATTGTTACCCCCTCCTCCCGCCCCCAGTTCGAAAAGGCTGAACAAATTCGTCAAAGGATAGCAAAACAATGAATATTACTCGCAAAAAGGATGAGAAGACAAGAGGCCACACAGACGACGAATTGGCTATACCGACTGCCTGACATACTTTGGACCTGGATTATTTGTGACATGCATATTGCTTCCTCTTGTTGATAATGGCCAATCTTACCCCCCCTTTGATGATAATGACCAATCATACTCCCTGTTAGCTTCTCTCTCTCTCTCTCTCTCTCTCTCTCTCTCTCTCTCATCCACATTAATCTGTCTTTCTCATAACCCTCTTTCATCTGCTGCCGTCTATTCCATCATCTGATCCTGCCGTTATTATCAGTTATTTTGCTATTCAGTCCGTCCTCGTTTTCCCTTGATTCCTGAGCCATTATTGCATCTCATATTTTTCTCTTTCCCCAAACTATCTCCTTCGCCCAGAGGACATTAGTTACATTTTGAGAAGAAGAAGGGAAAAATAAGGGAATACTGAGGAAGAGAAGAACACAGAAATAAGGAAATACTGAGGAGGTGAAGGAAGACAGAAATAAGGAAATACTGAGGAGAAGAAGGGCAAAAATAAGAAAATACTGAGGAGGAAAGGAAAGGCAGAATTAAGGAAACACTGAGGAGGAGGAGGAGGAGATGATCAGAAAAGTGGACATCTGAGGAAAAGACAGAACGCGAGGGGCAGAACAAAGATGAAAGAAGGAAGAAATGATAAAGTGAATAAAAAGATGATCAGGAAGCGTAGATGGGAAAAAAAAAAAAAAAAAAGCTTCAAGTAAGAGAGGGAAAGAAGGAAGGAAGCAGTGATGGACGTAATATGAGGCTGTAAGGAGAAGAGAAATAATAATAATAAAAAAAAAATAGGATGAAGAGATGAAGAGGATGCAAAAATAATGTAATAATAACCAGGTGAAGAGAGGCTGCAGGGATGAGAGAAGAAGAAATGAAGTAGAGTTGGTGAGAATAAGAGAAGGACAAGAAGGAAGATGAGGGAAGAATAAAACGATGTAAATGCCAAAAATCTGAAATCTGATAAAGAGATGTAGATGGACGATTATTAGATGCAAGGTGGGGAGAAGGAATGAAGTAATAATGAAGACAATAGGAAGACAGAAGGAAGGAAAGAATAATGAAGAAAATAAGGATATAGTAGGAAGTAAAAATAATGAGGGAAATAAAAAGATAGAACTAAGGATGTGATAATGAAAGAGACTGGAAGACAGAAGGAAGGAAATAATAATGAATATGACAATGAGTTAACAACTGGAGGAGGAGGAAGGAAGGGGAAAGAAAGAGTATAATATCATAAAGGTATTGCACATGGCTGAAGACTGGATACAAATGGGAATAAGGAAAGAAATGATAATGTTGGAGAAAAAAAAGGGGAGAATAGGAGGCGAGGGAAGCTGAAGGAACGAAAAAATGACATATATAGGTAAGTGTAGATGAGTGGGATGATGGGAGGAGGAAGAAGGGAGGAGATGAGCGATATTGGCTAGGATAAGATGATGAAACGAAGGAGCGGAGAGAAAATACAAGGAAGGAAGGGTAGTGAACGAAGGATATGACGGGGAGAACGAGAGGAGGCAAAGAAGGGAAGGGTGAGAATACGTATTTAAAAAAAAAATAACTAGATAATGATGGATGAGTAGATGAGCGAGGAAAGTGCCTTGAAAATGAAGGAAGAAGGAAGTAATGATAGGGAGAATGCGAAGATGCAAGAGAGAAAAGATAAAGGGAGGAAGGAGTGAGGTTGAAAATATCAGGAACTGATGCAATAATAAACAAGTATAAATCTATGAAGAGACGATGCAATGAAGAGAGAGAGAGTGGAGGGAGCAGGAGGTGAGTGATGATGATGATAATGATAATGATGCTGATGACGAGCCAGGTGGGTGGGGAGAGCGTGCAAGGAAAGCGGAGAGGAGGCAATGATCGGGAGAATAAGACGATGCAGGGAAAGAGAAGGAGGGAAGGATATAATAATAACGCGAAAATAAGGATGAAAAGACGATGAGAGAGGTATAGATGAAGGAAGTGATGATGGACAGGGTGAGAAGGAAATGTAATGTGTGAGATGAGAATGAGCTGAGGGGAAGAAGGGAGGAAGGGAATAATGCTTTAAAGGAAATAAGATTATGCAAAGATGGGGGAAGATGAAAGACAGCAAAAATGATGGTAGGTAAAGATATTATAAGGACTTGTAGATCAGAGAAGAATGAACGCAAAGAAGAAAGAAAGGAGAAAACAAGGGCAAACAGAGCATGAAGATGCCAAAACGAGGGCGAGAAAAAACAGTATTATTGAGAGTCTAGGAGGATGAAAGGAAAGAACGAGAAGATGCAGGAAGACTGTAAGGAAGAATATTAAGGGAGCCCAACATTATACAAGGAAAGAAAAAGAATAAATGAAGGAATGACAGAATACGCGAATGTTACGTAAAAAGTCTAAGGAAAGAAACAAGTATCGAAAGATTAAGGGGTCTCAAAGAGAAGATGGAAGATGACGGAAGAGAGTGATGGTGGATGGGATAAGATGATGAAGCACAGGTGGGTGAATGTGTAATGGCGCCACACCTGTACACCACACCACACCACACCGCCATCATCATTCAACCACCACTTTTAACGATCAAACACCCTGCATCATCATCAGTATCATCATTATCACATCATCAGTATCACCACCACCACTCCCATCATCATCATTATCATCATCACTGCCACCATCATCATCATCATCATCGTATCACTGTTACATGCCATAATATACAGCAAAGGACACACAGACCATCACGTCAATGTATCAGGATCCATCTGCCACAGGATCATCATCTTACATTAATTAATCCTGTATACCTGATTCCTGTCTTCCCGCTCAGAACTGGGTTTCGCTCGGCTGGCAGTCAACTAGGAAACCCAAATAGCTTCTCCCATAACAGAGATTAAACGTGATAACTTCCGTCTCCAGTAATGATAATACGGTGATGTCGATTGTACTGTACTCTTGTTACTGTCATGTGATTTATTTTATTCAGCGTAAGGATCCTGGGACTGAAGGGAATAGGAACAGCCTGCATTAGTCCTGCAAGGAGTGCCATGAGATTATTTCCACTTAACTCAGCCGGTTAAGAGGAAACGTGGTGTTAGCAAAATCGTTATGTTCTATGTAGCAAATCTCTATAAACGTTCAAAGTGGATGTGATGAGGGGAGGGGAGGAAGGAGAAAGTGATGACGGAGAATGAGATTAGGATGGAGAGGGGAAAGAGAAGCAAGCTATGCGTGCGAGAATGAAAGCTGATGAAGGAGAGGGGAAGCAGAATGACAAAAACTGGAAGAAGGGCAGAAAATACAGAAGGAAAGAATGAAAAAGTGAAAAGTGGATAAGCGAAGGAACAGCAAGCAATGAGTGAGAGAATGAAAGCTAATGAAGGAGAGGAGAAGGAGAATGACAAAAAGAAAACTAGCTGAAGGATAGAAAATAAAGAAGGAAGGAGCTAAGTAAATGCAAACTGGATGAGGAAAAAAGAACGAAAAAGGAATTAATGACAAAATGAAAACTTGATGAAAGACAGAAAATATAGGAGGAAACAATGGCAGTATTAAAACTGAATGAAGAAAAGTGAAGAGAGAAAGAAATAATGACAGGGAGAATGGAAGCTTGACGAAAGAGACAAAAGAAAAGACGGAAATGACGATAAAAAACGGAAGCTGTAAGAAGAAAGAAAAAAGTAAATAATGGCGCAATTAATAAAATCTGGGTGACAAGGAAGGAAGAAATACCGAAGTAGTGACAGGTTGAAAACTGGATGAAGGAAAGTGGAGAATGAAAGAAGATGCATTAACAGAGAGAACAAAACTGAAAGGAAAGAAAACGAAGAGAGAAGGAAGTATAATAATGACGGAGACCAAGAAAACAAATAAATGAAAATGAAGAAATCTGTGAGTGAGGGGGTTAAATCTGGATGAAGAAGGAGGGAAAGAAAAAAATGACAAAATGAAAGCTGCATGAAGGAGAAGGAGTGAAAAAAAAAGGAAGTATTGACAGAAAATGAACCCTGGGTGGTTTAAGAGGACAAAAAAAAAAAAAAAAAAAAAAAAAAAAAAAGGGGGAGGAGGAATTAGTTACAGGCAAACTTGAATCTGTCTGACGAAATATGAGTGAGTGGAGAAGTAATAAAATGAGACAGGTTTGACGTTTCACCTAAATGCATGTAGGTAAAAAGGTCAGCCGCTTAGGGTCAGGCGCCTGTTGCAGTGGTGACGGAGCTCCTCAGCAAGCCTCATTTAGTGTCCGCCTGTTTTCATCCATTACTGACATTTACACAAATGAAATATACAACTGCACCATACAGCTTTAAAAAAAAAAAAAAAAAAAAACATCGAACTGAACCCCACAATCAGTCGGAACGGTTTTTACTTCTTTTATATTGAAAGAAAATTATTGATCAACTAGAACATTACAGAGTTTGAAAAATCATAAACTGTCATACAAAACCCCAGTATGAAAAGTAAATCAAGTTATCCCAGTATGAAATTCAAACAGACATGCAAACAAAGCATTTTAAGATCTGTAAAGAAAATGAATCGGAATTATGGGCGTATTAGTGAAAGGTACAAAGACAAAATCAAACCGTATCGCCATATTCACATTCGGATCGAGTTAACAGGCAGAGATTCAAACAAAAGGAATAAGCAAAAAGAGACTGTTTAAAAAAAATAGAATCAGACAAACACAAACTGTACATTTACTATCCGGTCTATTTTTCCAGCCATAGTTTCATCTCCACATTCTGAGTTTGAAAGAGATCTATAAAGTACGGAAGAATATACTTTTGAAAACTTCTTGATAATTTTAGTGGAGAAGGCTATTCAGTATCGATTTTGTGACAAGGAAATTTAGCTGAGAGAAATATTATATGCATAGTAAATACCCGGGGAACGTGGGCAAAGAAAACTATGTATGGTAACGTCCTATGAAGTTAAAGCAGAGAAGAATGTTAATGTTTCTTGGGGAACATGAGCCGAGAAGAATGCTGACTGGAATTACTCTCCTCGATGATTAATCCTTCTTGATACTGTAACCATAACACGTCCCACACACCACATCAAAAGCCTGAAGTCAAGCGTAAATTAAAATATATATTCTTTCAAGCTTCCACAATTACCCAACTCACCAGGAAATGACCAGAGAACAGTATAAAATAGAGCTAGCCTTTTTTGTTATTAATTTTGCTTTATACTGCCACCAGAACACGTCACAGCATCTTAAAAGTCCCTAAAGCTAAGCGGAAATTAACACACCTCTTTCAACCCATCGACAGTAACTACTCACACTAGAAAATAAGCAGAGAAGTCTACTTAACCCTCTTACGGTCGTAACAACTTTAGTTTTCTCTTCCGTCTATATTTAGGTTACTTTATTCAGCTGAGATTGAGCACAGAAACTGGGGTGTCGTTCTGTCAGTCTGTTCCTGGCCAGGATAACACTTTAGTTCCTTTACTTTAACTTGGCTTAGGTTTTCATTCTTTTGAAGCTTATTTTATATATCTCAGTGGCAGAAAAATACGATACTCTACATCCTTTTTGTTGCAATTGTTCCTGACTAACATAATATTGCAGTGTTAATCTATTGCTACAACTCAGCATTCGAGATGTAGAGATGGCAATTTTGGAATTTTCGCGAAAGTAAAGTTAAAACAGTATAGGATCCTATTCCATCTAACGTCAGGCGATTTTACACTGCTCAGAGTGAATCGCAGAAGCCTGAGGTTGTTCATGGTAATATTTCTCTTAATGAAATATCCTCTTTCATGCTATCACCCGACAGCGTCCCACACATCTTGTAAAAACGTCCAAAAACCCTCGGGTCAAAGATAAACAAGCATATCTTATCCAACTCTACATCCACAGAACCCATCAGGAAATGTTCAACGAATATTTAAATAAAGTACTCTCCTCCATGAGTAATATTTCTTCTTTTGACTGGCAGTAAAACACGTCCCCCGCATCTGTCAAGCTCCTTAGGTCAAGAGCACATTATTACACCTTTATCCAACTCACGTAATCACTGCACAGGACAGAAAATTATTATCCAACGATAAGAAGTAGAACTGTCCACCTCGATGATATACCTCATCTTATGTTGCCACCATGCAATATTCAGCACATCCTATTCATAACGCTGGTCACACATATAATCATATACCTTTTTCAGTCTCCCACAATCACGAAGTCCACCAGGAAATCAGCAAATAAGAATAATTAATCTCTTTATTCCCGTGATGTATGTTTTATTCTTGCTTCCTTCAGGCGAATTTTTTCTCCTGCGGATAAACTTTTCATTCAGAAGGCTTCACTGATGGTCTTTTCTACTTGTGTGGGTGTGTGTGGGGGGTTATAAGTTAAGAAAAATCGTCTGGTAGAAGCAAGAGTTAATTAAAAGTACGTCATCGGGTTAAAGGGGTTAAAGAAACTGCTCTCATCGATTATATACTGTATATTTTCACCTTACACTACCACTACACAATCTCCCAAACATTCTATCAAAACCCTTAGATCAAACGTATACATCATTTCCAGTGCCGGATAGGGACGCCTCATGTGGTTGCACTGATATAACTGGGACGAGGAGCTGCCTGGTTATGCAAACGTCCCGCAAGTCCCTCCCTATCCACAAAAAGAAGAATGTTGCACTGCAGGAGGAGGACAGCTACAGCCTTCAGTCCTCTAGGATCACACTGCAGATGAACCTGGAGCTTCTACTGTCACTACTACTACTACTAGTAGTAGTAGTAGTAGTCTTGCTGCTGCTGCTGCTGTTGTGCTGCTGCTACTATTATTGCTATTATTGCTCCAGCTCCTGCAATCACCAGACGCGATAGAAATGCATCAGTTCCCTTCATGTAGCCGTTAACCGCGTGGCGAGGCAATGTTTATGTAAGAGCTAAACGGTTGATGGAGTGCAGTAAGTGCTGGTAGTCCGATCCCGTTGTATTAAGAGGTTTTATAGCACACTCTTCTTTAACTATTGCCCTATATAACCATAATGTTCCTTGTTGTGCCTTTTATCATCAGTATTATCGACGTAATTGGTACAAATAACGTACAGCTGAATAATAACATGTCAAACGCTAATATAACATGGTAAGGAAGTAATGCTAGAAACTCCTAAGCTAACGAGTATACGGGTCTAGGAACTGCAGTCTGGTCTGCTTAGGAGGCTTTCTAGTACATCTCCTTGAACGACTGACTTTTGCCTGTTTTACCATAATATTCCCTTCCACCTATGCGTCGTTCCAGTATCAACACGAACTGCATGAATGATATACAAGTGGATGTGCCAGAATAATCTAGTAACGAAGAGGTGGTACAGACGCGAGAATCCTGCCATATAGTAGTCATATACTGTAGAACTCCGTAAATGGTGTGTCGGGGGATGTAAATGGGAAGCTGCCGTACGTAATTATCTTCCCCAACCATCACCAGGCGATATCTTGTGTTTTGTAGGGAGGTCTCAGTCAGTATTATCAGTGTCTTCCCTGTACCATTTTTTTATTTTTTCATACTCCCACTGCCACATCCATGCCCATACTAGTCAACTGAGCCGTTCTCTCTCTCTCTCTCTCTCTCTCTCTCTCTCCCAAGTAAAAAAAAACTGATCTCCAAAACCGGGAGCCATTGGTAATTGAAACACACACACACACACACACACACACACACACACACACACACACACACACACATGTAAAAATCAACAGGGCCATCTTCTCATATCCTTCCTTTTTCCAGTGACTTTATTTTTCCATTTCCGTTTCCAAATATCCAACTTCATCCTTCGTTACAGACAAGATTCTCTCTCTCTCTCTCTCTCTCTCTCTTTGTACCTATCTGTCTATCTATCTCCATATATATATATATATATATATATATATATATATATATGTATATATATATATATATATATATATATATATATATATGTATATATATATATATATATATATATATATATATATATATATATATATATATATATATATATATATATATATATATATATATATATATATATATTTAAGTATTTATTTACATATATACTCGTATTTATTTATGTTTATGTTTATATTTATATACAGTATATATGTATGTATGTATGTAAGTGATGTGTGTGTGTGTGTGTGTGTGTGTGTGTGTGTGTGTGTGTGTGTTCCTCTGAAATCATCACTTCCCTCTCCTTTTTCAGTCCATGATTGTTTTCGTTTAGAAAAGCATGAACACATTATTTTTACACACACACATACACACACACACACACACACACACACACACACACACACACACACACACACACACACGGGGGGGGGCGGAGATTTCCCTATGTCCCCTAGTAAACTGGATAAAATCGTCTTGTGGGAGGTACAATAAAATAAGCAGGCAGTAGAACAGGAAGTGTAATAGTCGTGGCCTGTAAGTTTGTCCTTGCCCTGTGACCTTGACCTTTCACCAATTGTTCTTTAAATCGAATAACTTCATCTTCCCTAACCCTTGACCTCTCCTCCATGTTTAATTCAGATCGAATGAAAATTGTCTGAGATGGCGCCGCCCTGTTACCTTGACCTTTTACCATTTGTTCCTGAAATTTAATAGCTTTATCTTGGCATGACCCTCACTCCCTCTACCAAGTTTTTGTTCAGTCTGCATCATAACTGCTTGAGTTACACACACACACACACACACACACACACACCACACACACACACACACACACACACAGGATCAAAAATTATGAACCCCTCCTCTATTGCTCGAGGTAATAAAAAGTCGTCCTGGCAGTGGAAGGGTTTAAGGAGGCATTACAAAGCGAATAGGCAACAGTCCCCATTAATCCTTTCCACTCTCCGTTCTCTTTGTTGTTGTTCTCTTTGTTCTGCCTCTCGGGTGTTGTGTTTATTCATTTTTTGATCCTTTCATCAGAGGACGAAAGTTTTTATTCTAGCTATTTCCAGACGCAGTTACTGAGTTTAGGAATGAATTAGACAGGAATGGGTTAAATATAGTCTTCATTAGCTACCTCACTGTCAGATACCTTCCTCTGGGTTGAAGAAAAAAAAAAAAAAGTCATCGGGTTACTGAGGGTAATGACTTGGTTATAAGAGATGTCAAGATGAGAGTGACTGACGGAAGGCAGTGAATTATCCTCAGTTCCACATATAAAAAAAGTCGGTGTTGCATGAGGATGAGAGATGGATAGTGAAGGCAGTGGAGATTACTTTGTTGAGGATAATCAAAGAGAGTGATAAATATAGAGACAGTAATATAAATGATAAAACTGAGATAAGTAACAGAAGAGAGTGTAGGAGAACACGCTCCCATTTGGAGAGGGTGGAGAGGTTTATTTATGAAAGGGGTTTATGTAAATGAATTTTACTGGAGAAGGCGGAGTGACAAACTTAGATTATATGATGAGTGAATGTGTGAGAATCTGAGGTACAGAACTGAACAGAGAAGAGAATTACCAATAATCTTCATTGGGCTAATATTGCAGGATTTTCCAGGGTTACACCGCATTTTATCTTGACAGTTAACGAAATGGCTTTTCTGTACACAAGGTTTTAACAAAGAATTTTTGTTCAGGGTGAATATCCTATGAAATGTAGCTAAGAATTTCAATATCTTCATAAGACATTAGAAGGAAGTGTTGTCAGTTTCACCTGGTAAACACTTGACATCATCATCATCATAATTCTCACTTTTAAAAATGGGGTGAGCTGGGAGAGAGAGAGAGAGAGAGAGAGAGAGAGAGAGAGAGAGAGAGAGAGAGAGAGAGAGGATAAATATCGTATAGCACGCCCAGTGAAGTGGGCCATGCAGTCATTTACACAATACCGAAGTCTTTTACAAACTTACCTGTCTCCAGTTTATGGATTCAACCTATCCTATGTGCAGTGTGAAAAACTAAGATAATGATGATGGTGATCAGATGTTATCTTGACTTGCTTTCCCCTTGATTATTATCTCTACTTCGCGCTTTTCCTACCTCCCCTGCATTTCCCTCGCTAATTTATCTAACCTATCCTATGAGCAGTGTGAAAAACTGAGATAATGATGATGGTGATCATATGTTATCTCGACTTATGCTTTCCCCTTGATTATTATCTCTACTTCGCGATTTTCCTACCTCCCCTGCGCCTCCCTCGCTAATTTATCTTTTCATCCTTCTCTGGCTCTTCACACGTGTGCTGGACTAAGTGCTGACAACATGTAAACAACATAATAACGAACAAGCTGCATACATGCTGGGAACAGCAGCGTCCAGATCATGTTGGCAGCATCATGATGAAGTCTCAGCTGCCTCGTATGGACACACTTATCCCACCACCACTGCTGCCAGTAAGTTTGAAGTTGCACTGAAACATGCTTGCATACATCTGTCCAAATACTGCTGCATACATGTATCCAAACAAGTTTCCGGCTGGATTGTCATCGTATGTTCAAGGTCATGTGTGGACGTGCCCTTAGTGTCTCTTTCCTTCCTCGTCCCTTCCTTGCGCACTCATCTTTTTCATTTTCCTGAATGACATATATTTTCTTCCTCCTTTCTTCCCATGTTTCCTTCCCTTCATTCCTCCTTCCCGTTCTGCATTTCTTATCGTATCTCAATAATTTTCCTTTCTCTCCCAAACTCATACTTTATGCCTCCCTCGGCCCTCCCCTCCTATTCCCCTGTCTCATTGTCCAGTGTTTGTGTATTGTCATTCGACGTCGGGTCCACTGTTTGATCCTGGGATAATAGTATTCTTCTGTGCTTATTTGAGAGAGAGGCAGAGCGAGATATTAGTGTGTATGTGTGTGTCTGTGTGACAAGCAGACAAGCAGACGGAGTGATTGCATGTGTACAGTGTATGTGTTGTGTTTGTTAACAGTCAACATATATTCAAAGCACATTTCAAATTAGCGAATCAAGTAAAGGCACAAGGGCTAACAGTCACTGACATTACCCACCCTCATTTGTAGACCTCTAAATTTTTGTCTGTTCACTGCAATACGTGAATCGGTCAGGACTTCATATTATAATTACAAATCATAATAGATAGCATGATGGATGGATAGATAGATAGATAGACAGATAGAAGCAGCAAGTCAGGGGATGAGATAGGTAGTGTGTCAGCGAGAATCGAGCAGTGGTAAACATGCTTACACTAACTCAAGGAATGCTTGATAGGCACCCAACCTCCACCGCTGACGTAGGAGTGCGAGGTCAAGACGATGAAGCAAATACAAAGCCCATATTCACAAGTCATCTTACTCACTCATCTTCACTCAAGTTACTCATCGCTACTTATTTACTCACCACAGCTACCAGTGTGGGAAGTCGACGTCACCATACGTGTTTCCTGACAAATCAATATGCAGGATGCAGCAGATTCTGGTGAGCGTGGAGGAGTCAGAGTCATGGGGGTATCGAGGGATGTGTATCAAGTGGTAGGAGCATGATCAGCAGTGGAGATTAGGTCCTTGTTGCTCTGTTGGCTGGGTGGTGGAGACCTGCAGAGGAAGAATCCCTGAATGATCTTACCCACTTTCATAAACAAACCTCCATACGAAATTGTTAACGTGTCTTTTTGCCTTGTCGTATTTTCAGTTTGTCATTCGTTGTAAGTTGGTTGTAATGATTCTGACATGCGTGTATGAATAGCGATAAAATTGTCAACAAGCAGTCATACGTTTGCTTAAGTTCAGGAAAGTTTTTGGGTATGGAAACTGAACTGGTGAGCGGACTATGTGATGGTGAGGATCGGGCTGATAGCGGCCATATTTGGGAGTGTGTTCATGAGCGTCATTTTCCATAACACTTTAAAGGTGACTGAGAGAGAATGCAAACAGCTTAATGAATTATGTGAAATCAAGCTGGAATAGACCACTTTCTCTGAAGAGGTAATTAAGAGAGAGAAATGTTTACAAAAGTGTTCACTGACAGTAGAGATAGTCCATCTCCCGCTAGATAGCGAAATAATAATATGTGTCGCCTCATTAGCAGCTTCCATCATAGGTCAGGAGGCTTGAGTATAGACAATATTCTCAGTACAAGAGGGATCTGTAAGAGCATTTTGTAAGCCATCTCTCAGAAATTATTCCTGCTTTGTGTGTGTGTGTGTGATTACATGTAAGCATATAATGTATGTGCACCTATGTATTTGCATTTTATCCATTTATGTCTATACGTACTCTTATGTATCTGCGTGAGTGTGCGAGATTCGTGTGTATGCACGAGTATGTGTGTATGAGTTTGTGTCAGTGTTTGCGTGTGTATGTATGTATGTTGCTGTCCGTCTGCCCCTCTGTCTGTCTGTTTGTCTGTTAGTACATTTTCAAATGTGTCTGTGTGTGTATGTGTACTGCAGGTGTGTGCGCGTGAGTATATGAAGGGAGGGGTTGGCATGTTGCAGTTGATAGATGGAGAGTCTGATAAACACGAAGGAAGAGGAGGGACCATATGGACTGATAGATAGATACATAGATAGATAAAAAGATGGATGGATGAATGGATGGATGGATGGGTGGATAAATAGACAGAGTTACAGACAGACAGACACAGAGACGAAGTCAGACAGACAAACACACACACACACACACACACACACACACACACACACACACACACACACACACACACACACACACACACACACACACACACACACACACACACACACACACACACACAGATGAGTAGATAAGCACAATGGAATATAAACAGACTTACAGTTAGGCAAGTATGTCTAACCATCTGTCTGTGTGTCTGTCAGTTTATGCATAAGACTACAGACAGATAGGTAGAAGTTAGACAGAAAGACAGATAGAGACAGACAATAGACCTCCATATATAAACACTGAAGAACGGAGGGTCAGCAGTGAGTGGCGAGACTGATCGATAAGTTTGTAGACGTATAAGTAATGGGGAAGCAGATAGGTAGGTAAAATGTAAGGGTAGGAAGGAAAGCATGTAGGTAGGGTGTTAGGTGGAGAGATGACTGACGCAGGCAAAGATGTAAAACAAGATAGACAGGTTAATATAAGAGCAGAGAGGCAGACGTATGGATAGATGGATGAATGGGTACGTAGACAGACAGACAGATCTATAGGTGGATCCATACATACATACATACATATATACATAGGTAGACAGGTAGGTAGATGAGTAGATACGTGGACAGACAAATGGATAGACAGATAGATAAAGGGATGAATGTAAAATTTAGACAGGCAGACGCACAGGTAACTAGATGGATGGAGAGACACCCAGTAGATAGACAGATAAATGGATAGACAGGTAGTCAGATACGTAGATAGAGAGATGAATAGACGGATAGACTGATAGCTAAGTGTGTAGGTAGAGAGTCAGACAGACATAGAAAGAGAGAAACAGACGCAGATGGAAAGACAAAGAAAAATATATACACAGGCACATGCACACACACCCACACAGAGATACAAATATATAATGACGTTCGTAGGATGAGACATAGATAAAGAGGCGAGTCATACGTAGACAGGCAGACAGACAGCATGATAAACAGGAAGATACGTGACAAACCGACAGACAACGAGGATAGATAAGAGACACAACGCAAAATATGTAGGTCATACTAGGGAACGGTACAAATGTATAACGTACACACACACACACACACACACACACGTACGCACGCACACACACACACACACACACACACACACACACACACACACACACACACACACACACACAGATGAGTAGATAAGCACAATGGAATATAAACAGACTTACAGTTAGGCAAGTATGTCTAACCATCTGTCTGTGTGTCTGTCAGTTTATGCATAAGACTACAGACAGATAGGTAGAAGTTAGACAGAAAGACAGATAGAGACAGACAATAGACCTCCATATATAAACACTGAAGAACGGAGGGTCAGCAGTGAGTGGCGAGACTGATCGATAAGTTTGTAGACGTATAAGTAATGGGGAAGCAGATGGGTAGGTCAAATGTAAGGGCAGGAAGGAAAGCATGTAGGTAGGGTGTTAGTGGAGAGATGACTGACGCAGGCAAAGATGTAAAACTAGATAGACAGGTTAATATAAGAGCAGAGAGGCAGACGTATGGATAGATGGATGAATGGGTACGTAGACAGACAGACAGATCTATAGGTGGATCCATACATACATACATACATATATACATAGGTAGACAGGTAGGTAGATGAGTAGATACGTGGACAGACAAATGGATAGACAGATAGATAAAGGGATGAATGTAAAATTTAGACAGGCAGACGCACAGGTAACTAGATGGATGGAGAGACACCCAGTAGATAGACAGATAAATGGATAGACAGGTAGTCAGATACGTAGATAGAGAGATGAATAGACGGATAGACTGATAGCTAAGTGTGTAGGTAGAGAGTCAGACAGACATAGAAAGAGAGAAACAGACGCAGATGGAAAGACAAAGAAAAATATATACACAGGCACATGCACACACACCCACACAGAGATACAAATATATAATGACGTTCGTAGGATGAGACATAGATAAAGAGGCGAGTCATACGTAGACAGGCAGACAGACAGCATGATAAACAGGAAGATACGTGACAAACCGACAGACAACGAGGATAGATAAGAGACACAACGCAAAATATGTAGGTCATACTGGGGAACGGTACAAATGTATAACGTACACACACACACACACACACACACACACACACACACACATTAACCAATACGCCACCCTCTCATCCACACACACACACTTACATACACACGTATATACACACACACCCTCCCCCACCACCTCCCCACACAATTCCCCTTTCCCTCACATCCCCTACACATTCCCCCCTCACCCCCCCCCACACACACAGCGGCCAGCTATCCCACACGGCGACGTCTTATCTACCCCAGTATCAGCCCGATAGACGTGATAGCGAGGGTAGATAGCGGGAGTAGATAAGCACAGGTAGCTCGATAACCTCACCTGGCTGCTGTTGTTAGTGCACCCCCTGCCCTCATCTACGCTGTACCTGTGGAAGTGAGAGAAAGTGAGAGAGTAAGAAAGTGAGGGAATAGGAAGAAAAAGAGAATGGAACTAGTGAGAGTAAATGAAAGAATGGAGAAAGAGCTAGAGAGTAAAGCGGAATGAAAAGAAACGATAGAGAACGTGAGAGATTAAGAAAATGGGATATTAGAAAAGGGAATCGAAAGTAAAGACGAAGAAAGGAAAACAAAGAGAAATTGATTATGGCTGACAGAAAAGGAAGATGGAAAGTAAGCGTGGAAAGGAAATTACCGTTTACCTACCTTTTACCCTCATCAGTGCTTTGTTGCGGTGTCAGAGAGAGAGAGTGAAAGAGTGGGGAGAGGAAAAAAAGTGAGATAGATGAGAAGGAGTGAGAAAGCGAGAAGAGAAAAAGCAACAACAACAAAAAAAAAGATTAAGTACAGAGAAACGAAAGTTGAAAATGAAAAAGAAAATTATTGCCTACTGGAGTGCTTTGTACCCTCCGAAACGATGTATTAGAGAGAGAGAGAGAGAATGGGGGAAGGGAGGGAGGGAGGGAAGAAGAGAGAGAGAGAGAGAGAGTAGTAAGTGAGGGAGTGAAACTAAACCAGCACCTTCGTGGACAATGTGCCCTGTGCCCAGTCATAAAACCGACATTGGAGGTAGAGAAATGAGCCCGGTGAGCAAAGAAATGGGTGGGCTGGGCTGGAATGTTGGTGGGTGGGGTGGCTGGCGGAGAAAAAATATATGAAGTGAAAATGCTTGCTGTTACATTAGCTGTTTGAATGAAGCGAAGTGTTGTCTTGGAAAGGAGGGCGAAAGATATGAACGTGGGGGAACAAAGAAATAGAAGGGGTAAGCTGCAAATGTGATGGAGGGAGTGGCCATGAGAGTATTCCTTGTGGAAGTAAGTGATGTGGGGTTAATGATCTGAGCGTTGTTTTAATGTTTACTTCAACGACAATAGCAACCCGACATGCCTGCATTGTGCTCATTTCCCTAGCATTATGCGACGCCGGCAAAAAACTGGAAGAGAAAAATTAGCTGCGAAAGCAATGGCACTGAATTTCCCGGCATGCTCCTTCCTGCCTTTCATAGCTGTGTGTGTGAATGTGTGTGTGTGTGTGTGTGTGTGTGTGTGTGTGTGTGTGTGTGTGTGTGTGTGCGCGTGAGAGAGAGAGAGAGAGAGAGAGAGAGAGAGAGAGAATGTATTAGTTCCCCCATGCCTTGTTCTTATACACGTGCCCGTACAAGCGACGCGAAAGAAATTAAATGAAAAAGGTAATGAGAAAAGGGAGAAAAAAAATGAGGAAGATAAAGAACAGACGAGGAGAAGCTGATAAGGATAATTGTACTTCGCACTTCTTCACCTCCCTGACCTTACAGAGAGAGAGAGAGAGAGAGAGAGAGAGAGAGAGAAGGGCTGAAAATGGAATACTCAAAATCTTATACATTTCAGTTACTTATTTTGAGAACTGAGCTGATAGACACGAGTGGAATGACAGTTGAGTAGAGAGACAGGAATGGATGAGGACAAGAACAATGACTAGTGAAATATAACCAGGAGGGAGAAAGAGTGGAAGATAGGTGAAACAAAAGGGAAGAAATCAGTGAAAAGAATGTAAAAACCCAAATGACAGAAAACTAAAGATGAAGCAAGACAGAGGAGGTGAATGTAAGCAGGAGAACAAACACAATTAATCGTAAGTCAGCAAGCAAGAACACAGGGGGAGTATCAGACATCTATATATTCAATCCATCCATCCATCCGAGGAAGAAAAGAAGCCGAAGCACAGCAGTTGAAGGTCGCACGATCGTCTCAGCGTCAAAGGTAAGGCTTACTTCGCTTCTCCGCTGACTGATTTTGTGAATATATATGTGTCGGATGATGAAGCAGTTGCCTAGCTCTTGAATTATGCATTTCTCAGAGCGATCTTACTCTTTCTTTGCAGGCGGAGGTTGAAGGGAAGTGCACAATTTGAGAAGGAAGAGGGTGAATAGTGAGAAGAAGAGGGTTAGGCGGAGGAAGAGGAAAGCTAAAAATGAAATTGAATAAAGGATATAGAGGGAACTCCCCAAAATAAACGGAGCAGCAAAATATAAGAGCAGCAAAGCACAACAGTTCGGTCAACGAAGACTGTAACAAACCACAGTACAGAGTCAGTAGAAATATTAAAACAAAATATAGTAAAACAAACACAACACAAGTTCAAACACCAACAGAGAAACTTGCCAAAACACCAGGGACAACAAAAAGTAACATTTTATGTAAACTCCAAAGCACAAGAAGTTCAAACACTCAGAACAGAATCGGAAAAATATCAAGTAACAGTGCAAACGGAAGCAAACAAAAACAAATGCAGTAGCCAAGGTAATGAACCCGCCAAATGAACACAAGAAACAGCAAATAAAACACAGAAACTCCAAAACACAACCATTCTAGAAACCAGGATAGGAACTCAGTGCAAGACCAGGAACTCATGTACCGTAGTAGCCGTCCCAAATACGAGGAGCAAGTCTAAATTAAATTCTATAGAAGAAAAAAGCACCCAAAAACACAACTACGCCCCTACCAACCTCGAGCCAAAAGCCAAAATGGACAGCCTTCTCCTCTTCCGAAACAACCCCTCTTCAACGCCCTCAGGAATCGGCTTTGGTGTGGGTATAGGTGGCAGGAGTAGCAGTGCGTCATCGGCCGAACGTTCCCTGCTCCTGGGGGCCCTGGCGACGCACATGGGGGTATTAGACGCAAGGGAGAACGACGCACAGACCATCATACGCAAGTCGGAGCTGTGGGACGAGATTACCAGGCAGTTCAATGCTCAGGCCTCCACCCCTAGGTCTAGGCAGCAGATCCAGACTCTGTATAAGAACATGAAGGCTAAGGTCAGTGCCAGGGTGCAGGAGTGTGTGTGTGTGTGTGTGTGTGTGCGTGTGTGCGTGCGTGCACGCTATTCTGTGCAAAAATAGGCTATGAACGCTGAGAGAGAGAAAGAGAGAGAGAGAGAGAGAAGGGGGGGGGTGCTTGCCTGGCAATGATAAAAGGAAGTCTGATGAATGTGAACTTCGCCGAGACCTTGAAATCGACGAGATAGTGACAGTTTCACCCTCTTACTGGGAAAGATTTCCATCAGCTATGAAAAAAAAAAAAAAAAGCCTACCATCACTCATAACGTAATTCCTAAGTTTGTCTTTTCCCACTGAAGTTGATGCCTTGCCAGTGGAGGATGTACTGTAAAACAAATTTTAGATCCGTGTGTTTCAGAAAAAGATGTATTTGTATATGATATTGTGCTTGTATTGGCATTTGTCTTTTAGTGTGTGTGTGTGTGTGTGTGTGTGTGTGTGTCCGTCCGTCCCTTTGCCGACAAAGGCATAAATTAACATTGCCTGGAGTACAACAGTTTCATTCACCAGTCGCAGCCTACATGGGAGACAATAAACCCAAAAAATAATAATACACGTTTTACCCTCCAACTGTTTGTACTGCTGGTTTTTTCACATACAAACCGCGGCCACACAGCTTTTTGTCTGTTCCGCGTAAATGGGGCTTCTAGGCACTCGCTAAATTGGACTGCGTTGTCAGGCGAATAAGCACCTTTCATTAAGCCGCTTCATTAACCAGTATCGGCAATATGTTTGCTCCAGTGACGCAATATTTAATGATTAATTATTTTGGAGTCAAGCAGCGTAAATGACGTTGCTCATGTTAATTGAAAAAACTGATGCTTTTCTCATACCGAACAGTTTTTGAATTAAATATTATTTCGTACGGTAGTCGTTTTCGTATTTTTCAAGTTTCGCTGTTATAACATACATACCTTAATCATTAGTGAACCGATCATTTGAAAAAATTACAGTAATAATAAAAGTATATACGTTGATGTGTGTGGTGCTGGTGCCGATAGTGATAGTTATTTAAATAATTACAGAGATACTGTAAAAAAAAAAAAAGTAGTGTCAGTAGTAATGAAAAAATTCAGTGGGTACTGGATTAATCGTTGAAAAATAATAGGTTATGATTCGGCCCTTATCATAGACCCGGGTATCCTTTGACCTTGGGTATGAGTACAGCTGTACGACCAAAGGCGGTCAGGTTACCAAGATACGGATTTCATGGTGAGGGAAAGGTGTGATGGTGGTGATGGTGATGGTGGGGAAAGTGCAAAGGGAATCTTGGCACCTAGAACCTGGAGCCATACCGTGAACTACTGTGCATAAAAGCCCAAGGTGGTCAGAAGTAAAGTGAATTAAAGTCAACCTGCAATATTTGTAGTGGATTAGAATAATCTGCCTACATTTTGATCAACTAAATAAATTTTAAAACACTCGTGTAAATTTCGATAGCTGGCTGTATATTAACTTCGTCATTGAATGAGCAGTTTTATCATTGCCATTCAGAGCTCTCATTTTATAGAATAAATCCCCTGATAACAGCTAAAAATACAGTATGTACGGTATATCCAAGTGCACCTGTTGCTTATGGTAGTGTTATGGGTACTGAGGATAAAGGTAAATAGGTCAAGAATGAAGAAATTAACGTAAAAGTAATGATAATGATATTGTTAATGGGATAAAATACTAAATGTTTGCCGACATTGTCGTTAGCCATGGTGTAAATAATGATAACAGTAATGCATGCCGTGCCACGGAGGTGTTGCTCAAAACAGTGAGAGAGCAACCTTCTTACAATAATAATAATAATAATAATAACAACAACAAGAGCCTCGCGTCCCGCTAAGCACTTGCCAAAATATAGAGCCATATCTGAACTACACTTCGCTTTGGACAGAGTGCTTTGCGGCCTGTCGGGCTGCAAGCACTTGCCAGATGAAAACTGTTTCTGAACATCTGCAACCACCACCACCACCACCACCATCATTGCAGCTACCACCACCACCACCATCATAACAACTACAACCACCACCATCATCATCATCATCATCATCATCATCATCATCATGACAGCTACTACTAACACCACCACCACAGCTGCCACCACCACCATCACAGTTACCATTAATACCACCATCACAGCCGCCACCACCACCACCACCACCACCACCACCACCACCATAATCATCATTGCAGCTACCACCACCACCACCATCACAACAACTACAACCACGACCATCATCATCATCATCATCATTATAGCTACTACCAACACCACCACCACAGCTACCACCACCACCATCACAGTAACCATTAACACCACCACCACCACCATCACAGCTACCATTAACACCACCACCACAGCCACCACCACCACCACCACCACCACCACCACCATCATCATCATCATCATTACAGCTACCATCACCACCATAATAACAGCTACCTCCATCACCATCATCATCATCATTACAGCTACTACCAACAACACCACCACCACCACCACCACCACCACCACCATCACAGTTACCATTAGCACCACCACCACCACCATCACAGTTACCATTAGCACCACCACCACCACCACCATCACAGTTACCATTAGCACCACCACCATAACCACCACCACCACCACCTCCACCATCATCATCATCATCATCATCATCATCATCACAGCTACCACCACCACTACAGCTGCCACCACCACCATCACAGTTACCACCACCATCATAACAGCTACCATCACCACCATCACCATCACAGCTACCATCATCACCACCACAGCTCCCGCAACTTTCAGCTGAATAGAATCGTCTGTTTGTAGCATCAGTAAAGTGATAGACATTAAACGATAGATGTACAATGCCCCTCCTCCTCTCTCTCTCTCTCTCTCTCTCTCTCTCTCTCTCTCTCTCTCTTCTCCTCTCTTTTCAAAGACGCATAAAAATCCACGGACATGCCTCGCCGTATCTTCCACGTGCGTGTATTGTCATTTATTAGGGTCCAAAGCAACCTTACAGAAAGTATCAGTCGACGTGAAACTGGCCCTTCTGGACACAGTTCCAACCATTCAGCCAAGGTTTATCAAAATCCCCTTTCCAGTTTCGGCTGCTCTACACACATACGTTACAAATATGTGTATGGCTAACACATTCACATTATCTCTGATAATTACCATTAACTTCAAATAACCTGTATAGCACTAACTGCGTAATCATTCTCAGGCCCGGCGATATGAGGCTCGCCTGGCTGAGATGTCCAGCGGTGTACCTCCTCCCGACCCCGACCCTATATCAGAGATGCTTCTGGGTCTTCTCCACCAACAACTGCAGCACCAGCGTCGACACCTACAACACCATCTGGCCTCCCTCGACACACACACGCACACGCACGCTCACCCCCTCGCCACTAACACGTCCCAAGAAGAAGTCGGGAAGGGTGGGTTCAGACCCTTCGATGCTTCTGATCTTCTCACTCCTGAACAGGTCAGTTCGCTTGGATTATTCCTCTGTCTATTTTACCAGGTGCCTTAAACCCAGAGTGAGTAGTCCTGAACAAATCGTTCATACGTCGTCCAGGTCTCCGCCATCAAGAGTTCCTTTCTTCATCCCACTCCACTCACTCATTCGTTCCTTCAGCCTCATCCTTGTTCTCCCTGTACCCCTCTGTTTACTTGCACTTCACTTACAGTACTGTCGTGCTACGAATTCTTTGTGTCCTCTGGGATGCTCACTTCCCTATTCCATGCCACAAACCTCAGTGTGCATTCCTGCACCCTTCCTTTCTTGCACCTTATCCTCTAAACTCCCATCCTTGCTAATGACAGTATCTGGATGCATGGAGACACGTTCCCCATTTCCTGATCATTCAGCATCACTACGCATTTTTAGCTTCGGTCATCTTAAAAAACCACAACTTTGGTTTTTGCAGCATTCATTTTCATGTATTGTTTCATAAATACTCTTCCAGTGTCATTCACCAACTTCCACTTATCCTCACTTCCCGTCAGTATTCTCCCCTCTCTCACTGGGAACACTCCAATTTCCACTTCTTTTATAATACCATCCATATACATGGTGTGCGAAAGTGACTGACCACATTTCATGATATTATGAGAAAACTGACTAGAAATATGAGACAAAATAAAGTACCATTACGTAGAATAACTTGTGAAGCTTTTTTGGATCTTTAGGTTATGTGTACATTTCTTTGCACTATCATCTGTATAATCTAAACGATCATAATTATTACTATCTTACCGTTCGACCTCAGTGACCGACATTTCATGAAAATGTCTTGCTATGCCCATAGAACTTAGTGGTATTGGAATAAAAGCTGAGAATTTATAGAGTACCTACAGTAACACACACACACACACGTTATATATGGCAATATATGCAGGGTAGATGATGTGAATAACTTAGAATAAAGAATTATTGAAGCCGCAGACACCGTAAAACAATCGATGCTAAGCAGTGTTTGGATTCAAATGACCTTAAGTAGTTTTTGTTTTCTATGGTTCAGTAGTGTATTGAGTTTTCTGTGTTAATCTAAGTCAAATCGCCTCTGTTTACATTATTATTGTTTCACTATACCCTAACATTTACCTCTTTTTAAATGCCCCAGTTATACTCTACCTTTAGTGATTTGGAAGAATTTTGTGACATCAGGAACCGGTCATATCTTGGGTGTGTTGACTTCGCTGTTTGACGCTTGGGGATTGTTTTTATTTTTCAGTAATCACCATGAGCTTTACGAAATTATAGAATACATCACAATGATTAAGAAAATGCCCTTACTTACTTACTCGCTTACTTGCATGCTTGCTTACATACCTACTTTGTATGGGTTTTCTTCTAGCGTTTACAGCATGAAGCATTTTCCGCTAAGTTATCTGAACCTTCTAAGTCAATCAACAATGCAGTCTCGTTATGTAACCCCTATTAGTACGGAATAGTTGTGCGACAGTCATCTAAGCATCATAATTATAAAAATTACTGGACATTAATTTATGAGAAAAGTGTAAATGCAGCTGGATTAATTATTTACTGCATCATGCGTTCACTCAGTACAACATGTATTCTTTTTAATCAAAAATACTTTGTAATCACGTAAAACCACTTACAAAATTGTCATTAAATTCTATAAATACATTTACTTCACTCTGTACTCGTGCATTTCATATTGCATTGTTCTCCTAACATACTGTACACTGCACAGCAAAGTCAGCAGCCACATATGTCATCCCTTTAGCCGTGAGGGTGAGTGAGGACGGCTTGTGCAAAATAGGTGTCCAGGAGGGAGAACAACAGCCTCTCCCACCAAACCTGTAACCATCCAGTCTCAAAGGCTGGACGGAAAAACCAAAAAGTACTGTACGTACCACATCACACTATCCCTGGCCGCCCCCAACGTGCACATGTACAAAACCAGGTGTACAGAAGTTAACTGCTATTTGGTTGGCTGCGACATCCCAGTCAGTGTTTATATACAAATTTACAAGTAAACATGTAAACATCCCTAATGCATAGCTTTATCCATTCCTTTAACCGAAATTTGTAAATGTATAGCAAGGTGTCCCTATGAAATGTTGGTCTCTCACAAACCTTACTTCAATACCTACAAAAACCTAGGAAGTTGCACTACATACTGTTGCATAATTATTCCCAAATGTCGTTATACATTTTTTTTTATAACACCATGAAATATGTCATCCACTTTCTGACATACTGAACAAATTAACATTCAAAAAAAGAACTCGTTATTTCATCGTCTCCACGCACTGTCTTTATTAATAATCGGCAAGAGCCTAAATCTAGAATGTGAACTTTTTGCTGTAGTATCTTTGAACTGGATAAGATCGTGTGACGTTAGGTGGGAGTAAAGCACTTAAGTTTATTGTTCGCGACCAAAGGATTAACATTCTTCTCATTTCCCCAGGTGATGCAGATGTCAATGGAGGAAGGTGTTGCACCAGAGCTGGATGTCAAAGATGAGCCTAGAGATAATGACGATGACGATGAAAACACCCACCAAAATAGTGCCTCGTCTTCTGAAATTTTCTCAGATCCAGGACAATCTGATGCTCGACCTGCTCAGTGTGAGGATCTTTCAGCACAACGAGCGGACCCGGAACCCAACACACACAGGCAGGAAGAGCAGACAGACGACCAAAGAAGGGGTGAAAACCAGAGCCAACAACAACAGCAGCAGCAGCAGCAGTCAAATCCTCTTACAACCGCCGCGTTTGGAAGTAGCGGCAGCAAGCTTCTTTATCGCCAGCAGGTTTCAGCTCTGGGTAATTTTTCTCACCTGGGAGCCCATACCAGCCCTCAGATTAACTCCAGCTCTCTACTTGCCCAGCCGTCTTTACCCACGGAACCCCAAACCCTGGATTTTCACCAGCCTCCGAAGAGACAGAAACTGGAATTACTTCCCGAAGTCCCCCGTATTGGAGGGAGTAGCTTGATTTTACCTACCAAACCTCCCTCCTCAACCTCCTCCACTTCCGTTTGTTGCTCCTGCCCTGACCTTCATGCCTCCCTTCTCTCTCTCAGCCGGCAGGAGCACCACCTCAGGGAGAAATGTATGCAGGAGGAAAGGCAGATGAGGAATGAAGAGCACGCGGCGAGAATGAGGATTTTTGCACTCAAGGAAAAATTGTGGAGGGCCAAGCTGAAGAGTCTGAAAGATGCTGGTTCCTATGGTGATGATGAGGGTGATTCTGGTGAAAATGGAGTTAGTTGTGGTGATGATGGTGGTGGTGATGATATTGGATGTGATGATGTTAAAAGTGGTGGCATTGGCTGTGTGAGTAAGGAGTACAGTAGGAGTTATGAGGAGGTGGGTTGTAGTGGTGAAGGCAATGGTAGGAAAGCCCTTGGAGATGGCAATGACGAAGAGGCTGGGTTTGGCGATGAGGGTGCTCGACGTGAAGATAGAGTCATTGGAGATGATGATGATGTCGACTTTGGCGAGGATGTTCATGCGAGCAATGATGGCAGCTTTAATAGGCGTAACAATGAAGTTGCTGGTGGGGATAGTGAAGCCTGTGATGAGGATAATGAGGTGGGTGATAGAGAAGGTGTACTGTAGTTTAGAAAATTGTAATGATGATGGTGATGATGGTGGTGGTCTTGATGGTCGTGGTGGTGGTGCTGGTGATGAAATAAAAAAAAATACTGTATGTGCTAAATCAATAAGAATCAGAAGAAGCAGAAAGCAGTGTGATAGAATTATTATTTTTCAATAAGGCCTGAGAGATAAAGGCGCTGTGAGGTGTGTGTGTGTGTGTGTGTGTGTGTGTGTGTGTGTGTGTGTGTGTGAGACAGAGAGAGAGAGAGAGAGAGAGAGAGAGAGAGAGAGAGAGAGAAATACAGTGACGTCATACTGCATAATGAGTTTTCAGATGCCTTGTAGATATACAACGGAATGTAAGGAAAACCATAAATATTCCATCATTATCATCAGCACAATTATCATTACCATCCAATTAAGATTTGCCCTGTCGAGAGCATAGGGGCCCAGTTCTATGCTACTCATCTCCACACTTAAGGCGAAGGTGACTAGTCACTCATCTCTGAATAGCATTAGGTGAGCAATAAACCCTAACCATCCTTCAGATGTAAATCCTTGTCAGCCACATATGGTTTGAGCGCATTAAGCCACTAAACCACCAAGCCTCGACTTGACTTTGCGGTTACTTCCTGACGTGGTAAATAGTTTCCCGTATTACAGGAAATAATTTGGCTTGCCGCTTGGTTTAGAGCCACAAGAAGGCAGCACAGTGTCAACTAAGTGGATGGTAAGCACTCCCACCCACCACGTTAATAAAAGATAAATAATATACGTAAAAGGGTGGAATGTACAGAGTAGCCCACCACAACTGAACCAACGTACCATACCACGGATGCGGTTATTCCTGTTACCTTTATGTGCATGTAATTAACCAATATATGCAGAAAAACACGACAGCAAAATGTATGTCTGTTTTGTTTCACTTAATATTTTTGAATATCTATCATGAATAATAAAAAATACATATACATTAAGAGATAAACGAAAGTACACTTTGCTGAGTAAAGATGATTCATTAAATATTTTGTTTCCCAGTTTCCCTGAGATATATGCAACACACACACACACACACACACACACACACACACACACACACACACACACACACACACACACACACACACACACACACACACACACACTACTATAAATGAGAAAGGTATGCTTTTTGACGTGAGTATGGGAGTGAGAATGAGTGAACGAGGGTTGAATAAGCTAGCTTAAAAATTAAAAGACAACTAAAACTGTTTTTAGAAGAATGATACGGAACTGAACACTTGCAGACAGTACAGCAAGTAACGTAGGCAGTACATTGTGTGTGTGTGTGTGTGTGTGTGTGTGTGTGTGTGTGAGTGAGACAGGCAAAGTTAGGGGGAAAAAAAAAACGCTCGCATAGAGACGGCACTTCTTAAAAGCTATATTATTTTTTTTTCCCTCTTCCCACAAATCATTTGTTCGGGATGGTAATATTAATTCTGTTTCGGCACGTTTATTTTTCCCCTTGGCAGATGGGTCAAATTTTATTATTAACGTAAAGGGGAATTCGTGTAATTTATTTTCGTTTTACATATTGTTTATTTATGGGTCATTATTATTATTATTATTATTAATAGTAGTAGTAGTAGTAGTAGTAGTATTGCTGTTGTTCTTGTTGTTATTAATTATTTTATATTATTAGTATAATAATTCTTTTGTCCCTGCCGTAGCATTGGCATTTCTTATCACATCTCTCTTTTAACTTCCGCATGAATCTTCATTTTCTTTTGCATCATCATTCCATTGCTCGTTATTTCTTTTTAGCATTTTGTCCTGATTATCTCTGCTTCATTGCCAGCCTCTCTATATAATGTCTTAATTATTTTCCTTCTCTTTAAGATTCCCAGTTTAACATGTTTTAATCTATCCATTCCCTGTATTCCATATAATGTCTCTTCTTCAAGACGCCTCAGAATTCTGTATGTCTTCGTTGAATTAATATATTTCCGCTCGCTTTTTTTCTTTGTTTTAGTTTTTGCTTCTAACTCTACCTAAATACGGTCTGTCTACTTCACATGTTTCTCTCTTTCTCTCTCTCTTTTTTTTTTTTTCTCAAAGTTCTCTGCCTTTGCCATCATTTCCTTCCCGAGCTTCATTCTTTCGTTTTCCCTTCCCATGTCGTTTTGACACTTCTTGGACGAAATTCTTCATTTCTCACTAACCTGTCCGCAATCTCTCGCATTCACCAAGACTTCCACTTCTCTGTCCTTATATCATCTATTCTTACTAATCTGTCCACCTCGATCTTTATTTCTTTATCCTCCTTCCTTTTTTTACCACTAGATTAACATTTCCCAATTCTCACTTATGCTCGACAGTCAGCACCACCACTTCGTTTCCTTTCCATGTCCATATACCTCTTCTCTGTTCCAAATGCTGCATTTTCACTAACCCATTTGCTACCTTAGCATTCATCGCGTCCTCCAATATTCTTCCACCTAACCTAGTTCTACACATACCTCCAGTTTCTAGTTCTCCATTTCTTTCTTTCCAGTCTTTTTTCCCGTTGTCCCATCCTCTTGTTTTTCTCTAGTTTACGTCTTTTTTTACACTGTTCCCTTTTTCCCATCCTTTTGTTTTTCTCTAGTTTACTTTTTTTTACTCTTTTCCCTTTTCCCCATCCTCTTGTTTTTCTCTAGTTTACTTTTTTTTTTAGCTCCATCAATACAAGAGGTTTTCCCTTAGCTGATTAAAACCATCCGGTGTTAGCAAGAATGAAATAAAAAATGTCGTCGTATTGAACGGATTACTAAAGAATCGAAGTTCTTCACACCAAAAGTCCTCCCAAATCTGTATAAAGCGTCTGAAGGCCGCAAGAACGACTGTTATGCTGAGGGGGTTAATAGAGAATGTTTCGAACTCCTTTTTCCCGAGAGGTCTCCCCACAGTCGTATAAAACCGTTTGGCTATAGCAGACACACACATAAGGTCATTGTTATCGTACTTAAGGGAAAATAGTTGTCTGCTCACCAATCACTCAAACACTTGCTATATCAAATTACACTTTATACATTTCCTAACAAGAGATTATGAATTCCATACACTTCCTATAATGTTACATATATTTTGTACATTTCATAGTAACTTTTATCCATCACATACATTTCTAATTCATATTTTATACGCCTCACATTTTCTACATATTTAATACATAATATGCTTTTCTCAATAATATTTTATACATTTTTGTAATTACTCCTTACAAATTTCATCAGAAAAGAGAGATTAATATGCTCAAGCTTTTCATTTCTCCAGTACCACTCACCTCATTAAATAGAACGAAAAAAAAAACAAAAAATTCTGGTAATAAATCCACATCTGCAAATTACTCTCATCAGGAAAGTGGAATTCATGAATTGACTTATATCTCTGTAATGAACTGGAGATCTAGAGTGTTAGGTTTCGTCCCCAGGAAGTGAAAGTGTTTTAAATCCCCGAGGCCTGGGTTAAATATAATTGCACGAGGTGTATAATTGTTCTTTAATTCTCGCCTCAGGTGAATATTTGATCGTAATGTGTGTGTGTGTGTGTGTGTGTGTGTGTGTGTGTGTGTGTGTGTGAGGGAGAGAGAGAGAGAGAGAGAGAGAGAGAGAGAGAGGTGTTTGCTTAATTTAAGAAATTGATCCAAACAGAGTGACAATAAAGTTCATTGGTGGCACATACCAAGGTAAAGGAAAACAAGTGCATTTGTCGACCGTGTGACTTGCGTCGTGGGGGTAGGGGTAAAGAAGTGGGTGTGGTGAGCAAAGAATGGGTGGGATGGGCTGGTAACTTTGTGGGTGGTGAGGCTGGGACAGAACAACATGCCCAGTAAAAATGGGTGATGTAGAATGAAAGTGTTGGATAAGTAAATATAATAAATAGATAAAAATAAAACATGGTAGACAAAGAAATAAGTGGGATGAGCTGCATTTTTAGTGAAGGATGGGAAAGAGTCGAGCGAGCATAACCTGTTACTGTAGGTGCTGTAGGATTAATGATTTCAGTACAGTGAAGATTTATTTCAAACTTTTCCCTGCCATCAAGACAGCTGGCGTTGCTCGCATGAGTCTATGTGTTACCGGCAATGAGGGAAACCCGTAATTGTATAGAATGCCTAGGTATTCCACAGAATGCCTAAAACTTCAACAAAAGATATAAAATCATATGTACACATTTACAAAGTATTCTGGAGATTACCTAGTTTGTTTTAGGCAACGTGTGAAACGACCAAACTGCAGCATACTGGCAAACTGAGAAATCATTTACGTTAGGTTAATTTTGGCTGCGGTTAGGTTAGGCTGGGATAATATAGGTTAAGTTTAGGTTAGATTAGGGTAGGCTAGTAAAGTCAGGTTAGGTTTGGTTAATTTAGATAAACGCTGAAAATAACATCGTTCTTTTATCCTAACTTAACCTAACCTAACCTAACCTAACCTAACCTAACCTAAACTTAACCTAGATTATCCCAGCCTAACCCCATGTTGTCTATTATAATATACTTTGCCAAAAAAAAAATGCTAGACATTCTATTGAATACCTAGGCATTCTATTAGAATCCCTAGGTAAAATATATAAGGTTAAAATGAAGTAAGCTTATTTCATACTTTGCCAAAAATGCTGGACATTCCGTAGAATACCTAGGGATTTTATACAATACCTTAGTTTCACACAATGCCGGTAACATATGCATTGTCACTTGATCTTGCGGCACAGGTGAATAAGCATACGCGGACATCATAGATATGCCATAAAACCACATGCACTGAGAGAGAGAGAGAGAGAGAGAGAGAGAGAGAGAGAGAGAGAGAGAGAGATGGTAGCCTACTTTTAAACATGAAATTAAATTGGTGGCTTTGTTTGTGTGTGTGTGTGTGTGTGTGTGTGTGTGTGTGTGTGTGTGTGTGTGTGGATGAGTAAAGTAGGACTGTGTCGTCCTGTCTCGGCTATCCCCCTTTTTTGGGAAAAAGGAGCCTAGATATATAGATAGATTTTGTTCTCTCTCTCACTTTCTTACTTCTCCCCCACCTCCCTTCACCTTCATCATTCCCTTCCTTTCTCCCTTGTTTTTTTCTTTCACGACTAGAAACAATCTCCCTTAGTCTTTCATTACGATTGTTGTTTATCTTTTGTTCTGGCTACTTTGAGATGAATGTATGTAACACGGTAAGGACCTCTACCAGCGACGGGATTAGTCATCCACACTAAGGAGTTGTGAGAACTTAAGTGAATTCAACATCATCATCATCATCACCACCATCACAACCATCATCATCATCATCATCATCATCATCATCATCATCGTTCAAACCATGTTTTTTCTATCATAAAAGAAGTGGGTAGATCCAGAAGCGAAAAGAAAGACACACACGTAAGTAAGAGACTGTCTTAAAAGTGCCCAGCGAATTTAAGTCACTTTCATTTCCGGATCATTTAAACCTTCCAACTTCTGAACTGAAGTTACTCAACCTTCGTAATTATGGGTCAGGTCAGGCAATTACACTTTGATTCCTGACGTTATTAACTGAGAAGCAAAATTGTCTTCAGAGTTAATAATGGGTCGTACAGGATGGCGCAGAAGTTACTGTAACGAGAGCAATGCATTTAGGGCAGGGGCTGGTGGGGGGGAGGGGGATCAAATGGTAAAGGAATGAATTGCTGATGGAAAGGCCACAAGATCAGTCCGTAGTTTGGACATGAATATCTAAATTTTGTTAAATCAGTCTAATCGCACTTTCCAGTCTCACCGACATGACGCTTAGATAACTCCTGTAATGCCAGCACAGCAGTCCTGAATGAGACAGCCCTATCATACTGCAGTATAGACGGTACAGTATCTGCCCCAAAGATTTGCCATGTGAATAAGTTGCTAACTTTTGTGTGTAGAGTGTTGAACCTTAGGGTTTGGCTGGTCTCCTCTCACATTCTGTTACATAAAAATTTACAACAGTTGCTGTCATTGATCTCTTTTACTTTCTGGGGTTTTGAACTAATGGAGTACCATTCGCTTGACTGTTAGTTGATTAGTTCAGCGTGTTCTGTTAATCTTGTGGAACAATTTGGAAACACTGTAAAAGAACAAGTAACCACGAATCTGTGTTGGTATGTGTGTATGTAGTAGTGGTTTTCCTTAGTGTGGTCGATGAAAGGAAACAATGTGGTCTACAGCATCATATAAATTATTTCTTATATATGCAGGAAGGAATCGCCTGCAGAAGCATACGTGTGTTACCTACAACATCCACACGATATCTGTTTCCATTAACTCCGTCTGTCACGCATCGTCATTTATATTTTCTCCCTACTGCCTCTAGATTTTTTTTTTTTTTTTTCAGTTTAGGGAACATGTACAGTTTTTTTTAAATTAAGTTTTTATACGATCCCTGCACCATACAAAGCCACTGTTAGCTTAATGAAATCATCTGAATGTAGCAAAAAAGAAATAAGGATCTCAGAATAGTGATTGGTCATAAGTATATAGATAGATAGATAGATAGACAGTATATAGATATTATATATATATATATATATAACAGCAGAGGAAGGAAAAACAAATGAATAAAAAAATAATCCATACACCAGATTACTGGCGTCCTCAATTCATATGTGTGCGTGTGTGTGTGTGTGTGTGTGTGTGTGTGTGTGTGTGTGTGTGTGAGTGTGTGTGTGCGTGTGTGTGTCTGTGTCTGTGTATTCCTTCACTTTTTTCACAGTAATTTAATCGGGCCATTGGCAAAGGGAATAAGTAATCCGGGAGTGAAATCCAGCTGTGTGTTGGGGGGAGTAATTGGCCGGGTGGAGTGTCGAAAAGAAAAAATTGAAAGAAAATATAAAGTAAAAAAAAAAAAAAAAAAAAAAAGAGAGAGGGTCTCAGAATCGAGCGTTGTCGAGAAAAGAACTTGAGAAATAAAATAAAAGGGAAAAATAGAAAAAGAAAGAAAAACACGAAGAAGGAGTCTGGAAGGGAGGTGGGTGGTATGAAAAAAAAAAATAAGGGAAAGAAATAAAGCAGCAGAGAGAAGAGAGAACACAGAAAAGGAAAGAAAAACAGAGGATGTCCTGGGGATCAAAATAAAAGAACGACAAATTAGTGAAAGAAATCAAGAAAAGATGGGTTGTCGGAGAGAGCAACTGGCGGAGTAAATGTCAAAATATAAAAAAGAATAAGGAAAAGAACGAGAGAAAATAAAGTAAGTACAAGAGTGGGTAAGTAAGGAAAATAAAGAGGATGTAGTAATAATTTAACTTTCATAAATTCTTCCGGCTAATGCCAAGAGATTTTATTCAACTGAGTGAGTCATAGGAGGAAGAAATTTTTAACACTACCACCATTAACTCTGTCATCGCCGAAATAAGTCTAGTATTCTGTTCCAGTTTACTCCATGCAATATTATTCATCTGCGTGTGTGACATAGGAACTTCAGCGTGTAAATTTGTGTGAGTGTGATGTCGCCACTGTAACTGCGGCCGTGTTCCATGTTCCGTGTTCCGTGCTCTGGGTTGTATTCCAATATATCGTAACCAGTTTTCAGAAAAGAAAAGTTTCAACAGCGGTTCAGGATTATCATGGTGCCCTTTATTTTGCGATATTTTTCAAGTTATTTTTGCACCCGCGAAAACAACAGCCCGGCAGGTTTGATAATTTGCTCAGAGCATGTGTGTGTGTGTGTGTGTGTGTGTGTGTGTGTGTGTGTGTGTGTGTGTGTGTGTGTGTGCAAAATAACTCTGGCAAATAATTCAGTTTAAGGTTAGCCAAGAAGTGAACCTTTTACCTATTTTTTTTTTTTTTAATTTACAGTAAATCAAAGATCACCATCAAATAGCAAGGTCAAGCTGAAAATATTTTATCCGATTTAGCCTAAAGTTAGTTTAATGGTTAAGCGTAAGTAAAGGACGAAGGTGTTCGATTTTGAGGACAGTCTGATCCCGTCTGAATATTCTTAGTGGAAGGGTTGAGAGGTCAGCTGAGTGGATGGCTACTAGTTTCTTAGAACAGATCAAGTCAAGATCACATGCCAAGGTCAGCTTAGATAGTGTTTATTCGATCTAGATCAAACTTGGAGGAAACGTTAAGAGGAAGGAAGCAGATTTTAAGAACGTTCAGTCAACGGTTGAGGTGGCAGGGCAAGGTCAAAGTTCATTATGTGTGTCAACAAAATAACTAAAGCGTTTTTATTTATTTTTGACTACTTTGCTGTAGAAGAGTTTTGGGTCAACCAAGGGGTTGACCTACAGTACTTCATAATAACAGGTCAAGGGACAAGGTCATACAGCAAGATCAGGATAACCAGGTTTTATCTATTTTGTGGAATGCTTCAGGGTAGAACAAGGGTAAAGGAAATGATTTTGAGAACAATCCGCCAAAGCTCAAGATCACAAAGCAAAGTCAAGTGTTCGGCTCTGTTATTTAAAGTTTATACGATTTTGTCCAAACTTCCTTTAAAGACTGGGGGTCAGCAAAAGATGAACAGATCAATTTCAGGGATATTAAGTAAAATGTCAATATAATAATATTCAGCTTAATCTTGCATCATCCTTGAACATGCTTGGGGTTTCATTTACTCAGGACTTATCTTGGAAAGACCATATTACATCTCTTGTAAAATCTGCTTCCAAGAGATTGGGTGTGCTAAGCCGACTCCGCTCTTTCTTTACCCCTGCACAATTGTTGACTCTGTACAGAGGTTTTATCCGCCCCTGTGTGGAGTACAACTCTCATGTGTGGGGAGGCTCCCCACATACAGCTCTTCTCAATGGGGTGGAGTCAAAGGCTTTTCGTCTCATTAACTCTCCTCCTCTTACTGACTCTCTTCAACCTCTGTCTCTTCGCCGCACTGTTGCATCTTTATCTCTTTTCTATCGCTACTTTAATGGTCACTGCTCCTCTGAACTGTCTGCTTGCATTCCTCCACCTCTACGACGGGCGCGTAGCACCCGTCTGGCAGCAAACTCTCATCCCTTTTCTGTCCAGCTCTCTAATGCAAGAGTTAACCGTTACTCCCAGTCTTTCATTTATGCAACAGGTCAGCTCTGGAACTGTCTCCCTCTATCTGTATTTCCTGCTGCCTATGATCTTCAGTCTTTCAAACGCAGTGTGTCCAGGCATCTCCAAATGATCGGATCTTGAATTTGGCTCTCTATTGTATTTTGTTTTTCTCTTGGAGGGAACTGTTACTGCGGGCCATGGCCATTGGTTCCTTCTTCCTCGCATAAAAAAAAAAAAAAAAAAAAAAAAAAAAATGGGCAAGGACAACTTTGGCAGTTTTGGTCCGATCTGAACCAGACTCAGTGGGAGGGTTGAGAGTCAGACAGGAATGAAGCTGTTCGATTTAGATATCAATCGGTTGTAGATCAGAGTCACAGAATATAATTATATATTCTGTCTGCAGGTCATTTTGTAATGGGGGGGGGAAGGCGCTGCATTCTATGAGTGTTCTCTTTTATTCACATTGATTTCATTGTGATGCGCTTGGTAGCTGCGTAAGCTACGTTGAAAACATAAACAGACGAAGTAAAGCAAAACTTATACTTAAGAAAGTTTATGAAATCGGCCCGTCACCCTCGGCACCTGGCGCTTGTTAATTTGCCGGCGGTCGTTAGTTTCCTCAACTGACCCAGTTTGCTCGCCTGATAGGAAATTGTACCTCAGGGAAACAGAAGAAAAAATCTGATGTGTTGATTGCTGTGAACATACTTTTTTCGTGGAGAAATAATTTATCAATTGATTTTTTTTTTCTTCAAAAAATGGTCTTCATTTATTTTAAAAATCACTACAGTTTCTGTAATTTCTATCCCTCTCATATCACAAGCAAGTGTTTATCGATAGCAAAATGTGTCAAAATCGTCCAAAACAAATCGTAAAACACTATGAAAATAATTGAATCAAACATTTTTATACTTTGTTCCCAACCTGGACATAATGAAGCTACCATAGGCCTTTCCTTTTCATTCTTCGGTCCTAATCTGGAACTCCAGCAGGGAGTACACCATGTGACCTTAAGGACTGCTCAGTTTCACCGTTAACTCCATAACAGTTCGGTTAAAAACATGTTATCTGCTGTCCAGTATACGGTCGACATCAGAACACAGGCTGGCCATCTTGGAATTAGCTCAGACTCATCCAAAGTTCCACCAGATGTTATGCAAGGCTGTTCAGTCCGGCCTGGCATGAGCTGTCTTTGGTTAACACTCATATATAGCAAAATCTCATCATGTACTGTTACTCGCTGATACATAATTTCTTACTAAAATGGCGTAGATGAATACTGAATCCAGTTTGCTGAAAAGACAAGCCATACATATAAACAACTAGGATTTTCGTGCTTTCTTAAACTAAAATGATAAAAAATTGCTGGTGAAATTGATATGATAAATGCACCAGTAAAGTCCATTCGTTTTTTGTTCATTCTCTCTCTCTCTCTCTCTCTCTCTCCCCGTTTTCCTTCCTGTTCTTTCCCATTTATTCTCTCTCCTCCCTTTTCTTTTCTCCTCTCATCCTCTTTTCTTATATTCCTTTTCTTCCTTCTTCCCTCCTCCCTCTTCTTACCATCTCCTTCCTTCCTCCAACCAACTTTCCTTCTCTAAACACGCTCTCCTCATCTCGTTGCTTCCCTCCTCTTGCCTCTCTTTTAACCATAAATTTCCCCTCTCTCTCTCTCTCTCTCTCTCTCTCTCTCTCTCTCTCTCTCTCTCTCTCTCTCTCGCCCCTAACGTATTTCAGGCTTCTTATATATCGCTCAATTGTTTTTCCTGACACTCAAAACACATCAAATCCTAAACCATTACTAGATGGAATTTCGTTATCAGTCTCTTAATTTCAGGCATCGTCGCTTAATTGCCTATTATTCGAACTGTATGTTTTGAAAGTGATTAATTTGCTTTGGGCAGGACATTTATTTGATATATATGGATCCTCAGGTTGTATTTTAGTGTATTTGGATAGATTTCTCAACTTTCCTTTGGGTTCTGTTTTAGTTCCCTTGAGTCATTTAGAGATATTTTGTCATTTCTTGTTATATCACAGACAATTTTATTCAGCTTAGGGGAGCGTTTGGAACTTGAGGGGGCTTTACGTACAGTCTTCATTAACTTCCTCAGTACCTTAGATCTTTCTCGTGCTGAGCAAAAATCATGTGAATGGTGCGAAAATAAACTGAAAAATACGCCATCGGAATGAAGTGGTGAAGCGAAATATTATGTCCTACCTTGAACCTTCAGTAATTTGTCTATAAAAAGATGACCTCTTTTAGCCCAAGTGATTTCTAAGTGTACCGCCTAATTCTTTATATTTTGGGTGCGCCCTTTGCTGACTAAAGACCTTATGTAATGCTGAATAATTAACCTCTTATATCCGGTGACGTATTTTTATTTATTTATACTGTTGCTGTTAGACGATTATATTGCGTTTAGGACAGCCACCTGGTAGTAAAAGGGTTAATGAAGACTAAACTGAACCCCTCCAGTATAATCAGTCTCAGCTAAATTCAACAAAATCGTCTGGATATAGCACAAGTAAAATAACAAAAGATGTCGTTGTAATGAAGGGGCTTAATGACTGAAGAATAAAGACGTTACTCCTTTGTCCATGGTAAAACTGCGATCTCTCTCTCTCTCTCTCTCTCTCTCTCTCTCTAACGAAAACTAATTACCTCCGCTTATGTATTCACCTATGTGTGTTTGTTTCTTTGTTTGTTTGTCCACACGACATCTCCAAAAATTCTCAATGAATGTCAATGAAATTTTGTGAAAGGGTGGGCCATGGGCCAAGAAAGAATTGATTATAGTTTCGGGTGGATCCGGATTCGGATCAGGCATTGTCGGAGGTGTGCACGCTCTGAATACTTTCTAATATTACCTGGTTTCGTTTGCAATTTTATCCTGACTGTTTAACACGGCTTTATTCGACTTACAAAGGTCTGTCGGACTAAAGGGGTTCAGTAACAAACATTCCAACCTTTTTCAACAATTTTCATACAAACAAAATTTACTCGAGGGACTTTTAAAAAAGATAAATGTTAATCTATTCACAGGCGTGGGCTAAGTCTACAGATCCACCCGTTTCCTCTGCGTCCAACTTTTCGGGTGAACTAAGCTATATTGCAGCAAGATCCTCATCTGTACGTAAAATTCTCACTAATTCCCTCCGCTCACTCCGGCCTGCACCGTCCTCGCTTACCTCCAGCAATTACAGAGATGGAGGGCGAGGTAGCTGATGCGTTTTTATGCCTGTGTGTGTGTGTGTGTGTGTGTGTGTGTGTGTGTGTGTGTGTGTGTGTGTGTGTGTGTGTGTGTGTGTGTGCTTGTTTGTTTGCTTTTCCTGACGAGAGGGTTTGTGAGATGCGTTTTTATTGTTATCGCCCGCCTTTTAGCAAGGCGGAGCGATAATGCTTTTGCCTGCCTCTGAGTGTGTGTGTGTGTGTGTGTGTGTGTGTGTGTGTGTGTGTGTGTGTGTGTGTGTGTGTGCGTGTGTGTGTGTGTGTGTGTGTAGATATAACTTTAATATTCCTTCGATAAAAGAAATCTTTTCCTGTATGAAATTAACGTAAGAAGCCATCAAATGTAAGGTTAAGCAGCGAGTCAGAAGGCATAGCTCTTGTGATCGAGTCTATTTGTGTGCGTATATCAGTATACTCGTATGCATCACTGTTACAAAATATATAGCAGTTATGTGCCCCTATTTAGATCAGAGTCTGCACATATATTTTGCGTGAGTCTTGGAAGAAGGAAGCTGATTTTCGTGCAGATCGATTAAAGATCAAGGTAGCAAGTCAAAGTCCGAAAGTTGTTTCGCTGTACCCTCTGAGGTCTATTAATTTATTCTGTCCTTTGCGACTTGCTGTTATTATAATTCGTGCCACTACCGCGTGTCTTGCTTCACATTCTTAAAGGATGTCCAAGTGAGGCACATTCTTAAAGGATGTCCAAGTGGGGCACATTCTTAAAGGATGTCCAAGTGGGGCACATTCTTAAAGGATGTCCAAGTGGGGCACATTCTTAAAGGATGTCCAAGTGGGGCACATTCTTAAAGGATGTCCAAGTGGGGCACATTCTTAAAAGATGTCCAAGTGGGGCTAAAACAGTATCATACTCATAATAAACACGATACCAGGTACTGGAGAGAGGTGCCTTCAAGGCGATGACACTCATATAAGTGGGCAGCTCGTATGACGGTCATACAAACGTCCGTCAATTCTCTCCCCAACCCCTGAAAGGAGCATGGTGGATTGCAGGATGAGGGCATATGCCTGCAACCCATTAGGTTCAAGCTGCTGATGAGACCGTGGTTACAACTACTACCACTGCAACTACTACTACTACTACTTCTACTACTACTACTACTACTACTACTACTACTACTACTACTACTACTACTAGTACTACTACTTCTACTACTGCTGCTGCTCCTGCTGCTGCTAACCCCATTACCAGCATGTGGGCATAATTCTGCCACTACTTCCTACCAGTCCACTCTTCGCCTAAGTTCCCTCCGCCAATCCACTCTCCTCCTTCTTCCCCACCTTCCTACCTACTCTTTCCTTCCTGGACTCGTAATCGAGGGATTGCAAGTTCGAGCCTCGCCCGGGCTGCCGTGCTGGGAGTGGTAGCTCGCTCCTGTAACCCTAGCGGGCCTATATAGTCCAATACAGGGCTTAGCTCGGGGGAACTCCATTTCTCCCATTTCTTTCCTTCCTGGGAAAATATAATATTCACCTTGTAATCATTCCCAGTACTCCTACACTGAGAGTATTGTGCCCATTTCTGGCTATATTAATATAAAAGAGATAGAAAGAATCTTAGAAGAGCACAACGAAAGATGACAAATAATATGCCTAGATTAAGAGAAAAAACATAGAAACTCTTAGAAGAGCTAAATTTGTTTACCTTGCTAAGTGCAGACTACGAGGAGAATTCATTCAAATACAGTACACAAACTTTACAGTAGATCCGTCGAATTATCTACCTCTATCCATCTATAAGCAGACGCCTAAATCCCGGCAAGAGTTATTAAAGCAAATGTCTCTATGTCGCTCTTTCCTCCATCAGGCTGCCCTCTCTCCAAATCACGCCACCCTCCCTCATATACCTCTCTGCTACATCCCTTCGTCTCATCTTCGCCTCCCCTTACATCTCTCTCGATCCGTCTCAGACTATTCTTAAAGTAATAATCAAAATTTAAGCAATCTTTTCCAGTCACATACAGTTATACATTTCTTCTTCAGCAGAGATGTGAATGTATGCAACAAATTGCCTCCCAATGCGGTAAACTGTGATACGGTGCTAACCTTTAAAAATCGCATGTATAAGTATTCATCTTCTAATTCTCATCTAAATAATCTTCTCTTCTAAACAAAGCATTTCTGAAGTACAAAGTTTTTTACACTTCAGAGCCTGGAGGACACAACCACAGAGCAATATCGTCTGTATCTAATGCTGACTAAGGTACTCTCTCTTTTAGGAAATAACCCAGAATATTATTTTGATTCATTCTTTCTTATAAAATTTGCATGGCATATTTTCATTTCTGCATGGTAGTCCCACTTTTCCTATCAGCTTTGACTGGAGGAATTGGTAGGCGAGGGGAGAACCTTCCTTTTTCGCTGTATGTCAGTTACTCAGATTAGTTTCGTTAATTATAACGTATCCTATAACAAACAGCCTCACAAGAATCAACTACAGTTCGACTGTTGCTGTTTCCATTCCCTTCTGTTGGCTGCTCTCCTTCACACCGATGACTTTTTTTTTTTTTTTTTTTTTTTCAGATATCACAATGATTTTATTTAACTTAAGAAAGATCTTTCGTATCGGAGAAATTAATGAAGCTGACACAAAACTCCTCCAGTTGGGAATGTCTCTCTTTAGCTGAGTAAGTCGTTCACAGACAGCAAAAAGAAATATACGTCTTAATTTAGTACACAGTAATTGTAGCAGAGGTTCATCTGAAACGTGAACTCCCTGACCTATAGACTGTTGCTGCCCTTGTACAGTCCACGATCCTCCTTTCAAGGGTAGGGAGAGAGCCGAGGGACGATTGCATAACCGAGCATACTGTAGGTGTTCAACTATAATGGCGTCATAGAGGTAAAGGCGAACTTCTCCGACAGCACGTCTGAATAGTTGTCGTTACTGTCGTTGATTAACGCTGCTCTGTCTGGCCAAGGAGACCTATCAACCGCAGGCAAGCAACTGCCCTTTCAGGGCAGTCCAGTGCAGTGAACTGATATTCCCTTGCGGCAGACAGCTCCTTGCCACAGCGAGGCGCGGGGAAGAGCGTGTATGTTTTGATTCCTGGATGGACGCCGTATTTGCGTCTCTTCATCCAGTAAAAAGGGCCATCAGAGTAGGCTCCACATCATCCTGTTATCTGGGTATATGGTAACCATCCAGCGTTGCATATTGTTTCCTGGATTACAGGAAAGCATTAGGCCTCGGTAGCGCAGTTGGTAGCGCACGAGAATAATCTCAAGGTCGTGAGTTCGACTCTCACCCGACGGCATTACCTTTACATCCCTACGTGTCAAGTGGGGTTGGTGGAGGATTAGTGCCCCTCCCTGTAAAACAATTAACTCTAAGCCATTGGCCACCCCGTCTGGGATACATGGCGTCTGGCAATGAATGAATGAATTAGGCTTGCCACTCAGTTTGGAGTCACCTAAAATGAGAAGAGGAGCAACAAAAGGTGACAGGAATGATGGGAGAAAAGGGAAGTAAAGAGGGGCAGACACAAACAAGAATTCTAAAGATGAACGAAAAGGTTAGCAGCACTATATAATTAACAGTGAGTGGAAGATGAACGCCCCCACCTACCACCACGTCTGAATAGTAAAGATGGTAAACTTATAAACTGCCTGCTTCTCATTATGCCGCCACATCAGCTCTCCCTATAACCTCCCCTTAATGATCCGATTATTTTCCTCATGTAATTAACAGTCTTGAGGCTTAATTAAGGTTGTGGCATTGATGGGACGATGCGAGGGAGGAGGGAGAGGAGGAGGCGGAGGAGGAAGTTGCAAGTTGAAGGAGTTGGGGATGGAAGAAGAGTAAGATGAGCAGGGGAGAAGGAAGGAAGTAGACGTTGGAGGAGGAAGTATTTGATTCCTTCAGCCCTAGGACGTGATTTTCATTTTACTTCTGGTATCCCCTGACGTTTCACTTCAGCTTAGGATAGAAGTGGACTGATTAGAAACAGCCTATATTAATTCTCTCGCCAACAGAAGGATGGTCTAAACTGAATAGAATCATCCGGTAGTAGCAAGAACAAAGTATGAAAAGGGATAAAGAGTTTGTAGGGGAGGAATTTAAGAGTTGGAAAAGGAAGGATATACGACAGCGAAAGGGTTACGAGCTGGAAGGAGGAAATAGGAGATAGAAGAGGGAGAATGTACTGTAGGAAGAAGAGGAGGAATGAACAGAACACTAAAAGACATGTTAAAAGAGACACGAGGTAAAACAGAGAAGAGAGTGAACTAGGAAAAGGGGGAGGAGGACTGAAGTGGACAATGGAAAAAGAGGTTGAGATAGGAAGTAAAAGTGATAGAAGGAGAGCGTTGGGTAGTAAGGGAGAAACACAAAGAAAACTGAAAGGGGAAGAATGCTCGAACTGCAGGACGAACATGAACCAAACCTTATTAGAAGAGAAAGATTTCGAGAATAAAGAAGAACGGAAGCCTATATAACAAAAAGAAGAGAGAGGGGGTAATATATGAAGAAGAAAGGAATAACAGTATGCAGAGAGAGAGAGAGAGAGAGAGAGAGAGAGAGAGAGAGACCTACAAATGTAACAGGGACAAGAGAAGAGAACAGAAAGAGGAACTAATAGACGAAAGAAAGAGAACACAGATAAAAAAAGGATAACAGGTAAGGCAGGAAGTAATGACCCTCTTTCTCATACTCCCGCGACACCTGTTCTTCAGTTAGATGTATCCTTAGAGTCCTTTTAGCGTGGTGTGACTCCATTTGTGGATTGGATGTAGGACCATTTGTGCTGAAAACAGGAGCACAGAACAGCAGGCTTATCGAAGGAGTGTTCAAATTGACATGTTAAAGTGGAGTAGAGGATAAATACAAGGAACAGCCATAGTTCTTCATGGCTCTATCGGTTCTGAGTCATGGAACTTGTGTAGTGCGCAGCGATGGAGGAATATAAACTCTAAGCTCTCTACTGTGTTTTCCCTTCTGCCATGTTTATATCTGTTGAACTTTTCGCTCTCATAAACATATTCCTATATTTTCACCAAGCTACATGCATTTTTCACACTCCATAGTTCATTCAGATATAGTTAAAATGGTGATGACTAACAATGTTTCCGAGTCACCTGGGAAAGGGGTTAGAAACATTCCTACCATCGGTCCCTCTCCTAGTGAAGACCAACCGAGACATCAAGGACCATTCTCTGTCTCTCTTTCAGTTATTTTCTGCAGTATTCGCGGCCTTTTCCCTGATTTCCTCTCTCCACAACGACCCAACTGTGACTGACTCCCTTCAACCATTCTTTCTTCGCCGTAGCTTTGTACTTTTTCCCCTCTTTTATCACTGTTTCACTGTTCATTGCTCTTCCGAACTGTCTGCCTGCATCCCTTCTACATTACGAAGGGCATGCAGTTCCCATTTAGCCACACCTACTTACCCCTTTAGCTACACACGTACCTCTTTTCTTTCCAACTTTCTCCTGAAGATTTAAGTGGTATTCTCAGTCCTTAATTTACTGTACCCATACGGTCAGCTTTGGGACTAACTTCCTCAGTCTTCTTCTCCACTAATCCCTCTGTCTATAGCCTCTCTTCTTTTTAAAGTACTGTGTTCAGGTAATGAGACTTGACTGGAATGAAATGAACTCTGACTTTCTTTAAATTAGTTCTCTCTCTCTCTCTCTCTCTCTCTCTCTCTCTCTCTCTCTCTCTCTCTCTCTCTCTCTCTCTCTCTCTCTCTCATTCTCAGGTTTCATGTTGGTCCAGCCACTTCAAGTCATCCTCATACAGTCGGACCCAGTAACATCAGTTAAGGTCCATTTATATTAGATCAAGTCCAATTAGAGTCTTTCAGGTTCGTTCAGATCACTTAAGGTCCATCAGAGTCATTCACACCAGTACTGAGCATTTTCAATCACGTCTGTAGGAGCAGGTGCCAATAATCAAACCCGACGATGCAACTAATTTCGTAAAGCGAGTTTTTTGCATAAAAGCATTATACCATCCTATAAAGCTGCCAAAATGATTCGCCAATAGACTCTGAAGAGGTGAGCATTATATGTGGGTAATGATACTTATAGCATGGCCATTGTTGTTGATTCAGTGCTTGGTTACTGGGATATTGAATGTTCGATGGTGCAGCAGGGTATGAGGCGGCAGGGGATGGGAACACAGCGGGAGAGGAGGGGACCGTGATGGGTGGTGGGGAAAGCCAAGACGAGTACATTCTGTGAAAGCGGGCGTTGTATGAGTGGCGGAGTTGGCAGTGGGAATGGGGTTTCTCTTGGAAATTTAATGCAGGGGAGAATTAAAGTGGGATCGGACGGAGTGGGCGGTGAGGTGTTGGTAGGAAGTGCTCTGATGCTAACTGGTGGGGAAGGGTTGAAGCAAGTGAAAGTGGATAATGCAGTTTGGATGGTATGGGAATGAGGAAAATTTTTCTCCTAAAAAGAGCAATAAACACACGCAACTCTTGCATACCTGGTTTCTTATGACTGAGGAAAAATGATGTAATCGAACTTATGGGGGAAAGAAGAGTAGACGAGGTAAATAATGGATGATTGTGGGATTGCTTTCAAGTGAAACTCTCTCTCTCTCTCTCTCTCTCTCATATCCCCTTTCTATCCTGCCCAGCCTCATTCTTTCCGCCCTTCCGTTTTTCCACTCTAAATGTCAAACACATTAGTAAGCTTTTAGGTCGCCAAAGAGCAATTTTAAAGTCTCACAAAACTTTTTCAATAACACTGCAAAAGAGAAACTAATAAAGAACACTTGTACGTATATGAAGTTACAGCAGAAAATCCAAACTCGCTGCACATTGCCACTCTTCACACACACACACACACACACACACACACACACACACACACACACACACACACACACACACACACACACACACACACACACACACACACACACACACACACACACACACACACACACACACACACACACACACACACACACACACACACACACACACACACACACACACACACACACACACACACACACACACACACACACACACACACACACACACATATTCTAAACTGTCACCCAGTACACAGTCATACATCTCACACATTTCAAACCGTCACAGTTCACACACATCTCACACTGCCAGACCACTCACTGCCACACGCCACACACATGCCACACTGCAATGCTCCACGTGCTTTTCATACGCCCAACTTTTAAACATCTCACACTGCAACACCACTCGAGTTATCACAGCCACACTTCACACGTCTAAATCTCACATTGCCACATTTCACATCGCCACGACACACAGTGTCACACTTCATACTGCCGCACCTTACACTGCCACACGACACACTGCCAAACCTTACACTTTCATACCTTACCATTTTATACCTCACACTGCCACATCACTCAGTGCCTCACCACACACACATCGATCTACCACATCTCACTATGTCACAGTTTATACCGTCACGCTTCCCATTCCCACACCTTACACTACCTCATCACACATACCACATCTCACACTACCTCACCACACATACCACATCTCGCACTATCTCACCACACATACCACATCTCGCACTATATCACCACACATACCACACCTCACCCTTTCAAATCTCACGAACTCCTCACACTCTCAGATCTTATATGCATCTTATACTCCACACTCCACAGTGTCACACTTCACATTGTCATATTTCACACATACCTTACACGACTTTGCTTCACACTGCAACAGGTCACACTGCTACACCTCAGACGCACCTTACATTGCCCTACCACACACAGCCACGTCTCACATTGCCACCTACACACCGCCTCACCACACACTGACACAGTTCACACTGCCACACTTTACACACATCTCACACTGCAACGCCTCTCACACTTCACGTTGCTGTGCTTTACATTGCCACACTCCACACATGCCTCACACTTCCACATCTCACACTGCAACACCACACATTCACACACCTCACACTACCACATGGCTAACTGTCACACCCCACACTGCCGCACTAAACGCTGTCAAACTTCACATCGCTACACCATACACTACTACACCAAAAATTCTGACGTTACACAAATCTCACTTGGTCACACTTCACACTGTCAGGCTTCATACTACCGGATTTCATAGATTCCTCATGCTGTCAGATTCACAGTTGTCACACTTCACACTGCAACACTCTCAGTCACACTTCACTGTCACATTTCACACACACACACCTCACAGTCACACTTCACACTTCCATACCTAACACATAGTTGACAGTCACATCCACACTGTCACACCTCACACTACAGCACTTCACACCACCACCACACCCCACACTGTCATACGTAACACAGACCTCACAGTCACATCATGCACTGCCACATTTCACACACACACACACACACACACACACACACACACACACACACACACACACACACACACACACACACACACACACACACACACACACACACACACACACAGATCACAATCACACCTAGTACTGCCAAGCCTTACACACGCATTAGTCACACCTACACACTGCCAAGTCTCAAGTCTCACTGCACAGAGGTTTTTATAGCAGCCTGTACCAGCCCTCGCTAAAATGGGTATATAATTAATTTGTTTTGATGATGATGATATTTTTGTTGTTATTGTTGCTCTCCTAGGCTAAATTGAACATGCACCCGATGGACTGCAGGCTGACTTTGCCCGTCTCTTGCAGCCCATCCTCCTCCTTTCAGAGGATAGGGACGCTTGTACAGTGGGGCAGTGGAGCCGCTCGGATTTATCGGTGCCGCCACTGGAAGGCGTGTCTTTCCAATACCAATTAGTATGATAGATGAAGAAAATAAATGGCAGAAACAACTTAATTAAATGTTCTTGAATAAATAAATAATTAAGGAAATTATAAACAGGCAAATAAATAACAAAGCATAAGGTTCAGCAATATATCCTTCATTTCCTCATTACCTCATCCTTTCCATTCTTTTCGCTGTTGTTCCTGCTCTTCTCTCCTCTCTCTCTCTCTCTCTCTCTCTCTCTCTCTCTCTCTCTCTCTCTCTCTCTCTCTCTCACACACACACACACACACACACACACACACACACACACACACACACACACACACACACACACACACACACACACACACACACACACACACACGCACTTGTCTTCTATTCTTGTGTTCTAATCTTATCTTTTTCCTATCTCCCACTCTGCGTCTGTCTGTCCGATTAGGGATGCATGCCTTCATATCCACTCCCTTTATGTCTTCTCTCTCCAGCTTCTCTTCTTCCTTCCCTTCTCCTCCTCCTCCTCCTCCTCCGTATAGTTGGACAGGCAGATACATGAGTCAATAGATAGATAGGTAGACAGAAGGAAAGAAAGACGTTGATAGATAGATAGATGGAAGATAGATGCAGAAATAGATGGATAGATAGATAAACAAATAGATAGGTTGATGAATATATAGCTAGATGGATGGATGGATGAATGAATGGATGGATGGATGGATAAACAGACAGATAGATAGTGAGATCTGAAAATGAGGAAGGGGAAAAGAAAACTAAGAATTAATATCATCTCTCTCTCTCTCTCTCTCTCTCTCTCTCTCTCTCTCTCTCTCTCTCTCTCTCTCAAAACACTCGTCTTCCTCCACCTAGGACCCTAATATGTACTTCCTAAATATCAGATAATAACCTGATTATCACATTTCTTTGACTTTTTCAGCTTAGTGTTCATTAAATTCAACTCAAGTTACTTTCTTCACTGGCACCGTATATACATGTTCCGTAGTGTCACGCAAGTTTAACATGGTCAGGCAGCGCACCTATACACACCCTTGCCGTGTTGTGCAGGTCCAGAATGAAAACTGATCTGTAGGGTAAAGGAGCAATCGCTGGTAAAGTTGTTCCCTCCCATCCAGTTCTTCATGCACGGGTTGTTTTCTGGTGGCCTTTGAAGTACTGAGTAAGAAACGCAAATGGAGTATTGTTGCTGAAGCGGCTCTGTTTGTGAAAGACGTCTGTCATCGAGGTATCCAGCAACAGAACGTGATCATCTGAGAACACATGATAAGACACACTGCTGCGCTGTAGTAAATGTCCACCTCCGTGTGGGACGTACCTAGATTAAGGATAGCTAGATGCACACATTGCCGGTCCGACCACCGGAGGCTCTAACTGGCATTGCTAACTTTATCAGTATCACGGCATCTTTTATATTTTATTCATGCTGCGGCCAAGGGACTACATTCAGTTTAGAGGAAGGTTCTCGTTGTGATGGGGTTATATTTAATCTACAAACGTCGAGTCGAAAGTGGTGAGAGGCTCTATCCAGAATCAGATTATTTTGATATCTGAATTTGAACTCCCCATCATTTGCTGAGACGCATATTGAGACCGAGAATGTTAGAATCTTTCTCGGTTGTATAAAACTATCCAGTCTTGATCTGAATAAAATAGAAAAGTGAGTTTATTAACAGCGGGTATATTAATCGAGGTGACCAACAGAATTTACATTTTAAACAACCAGGTCATGACCTGAATAAAATAATAAAAGCTTCCACATGGGGGAGAACATTAACCTTGGTAGTTTTAACTCTGTCTGATAGAATTTGCCACAGCTAAATAAAATAGTCCAGTCTTGGCCCTAATAAGATACCCAAGGGTGTCCATGTGAGCGACAGGGTTAAAGGAGACATAAACTTCTCAGTTAGTGGCAATCACCTTCCATATTAACAACCTTTCTTGAGCATCAGTAAAAGACTGCTTGTTTGCACTTTTATTTTCATCCAGACAGCTACCAAAACATTACATCCCAACTATGCTGAATATTGAAGTGTAAAATATAATAAAGCAAAAAGATTCCTGATATTACAAACTGCAGTGGAGATTTATTTATTGTAAACATTGACCATGATCCTTGATGAATACCAGACTGAGTAATCAGTGGACCAAGAATAAAGTTTTACAGCCAATGTCCTGCTTTAAGGCCAAACATTAAAATCCCAACGCCTTCTGTCC
>NC_137004.1:25429423-25444423 GCF_032717465.1 Coenobita brevimanus
GCTAGTAACTTTACTCAAAAAATTATGAACATATTTGATGAAATATTGTGGGAGGGTGGGCCATGAGCCAAGGAAGAAATGATCAAATTTGGGGGAGGATCCGAATTCGGATGCGGAGTAGTCCGCGCAATATCTCCGAAAGTTCTCAATGAATTTGAATGAAATTTCGTGGAAAGGTGGGCCATGGACAAAGAAACAATTGATTAATTTGGGGGCGGATCTGGATCCTATATCCACGGTTCCGTTAGCAGGATTACTCAAAAAGTTATGAACGGATTTTGTTGAAATTTTGTGAAAGGGTGGGCCATGGGCCAAGGAAGAAATGATTAAATTTGGGGGCTGATCCGTGTCCGTATCCGGAGTATCCTGCACAATATCTTCGAAAGTTCTCAACTAATTACACTGAAATTTTGTGGAAAGGTAGGCCACGGACCAAGAAAGAAGTTATTAAATTTTGGGACGGATCCAGATGCGGATCCGGATCCTATATCCACGGAACCGGAACCGAATCTTTTTTAATGGCATTGGCGGAGGTATGCGCTCTCCGCGTGCTTTCAAATTATTATCATATTATTACAGCAAATAAAAACCCAGCTTGAAATATCAAAGAGACGAAAACACAAAAAGCACTGACAGGGGAAAAAATCGTTTAAAAACACCATGCAAGGAACCGGAACTATTGTCCGAGCCTGTAAAAGAAAAAGGCATTACCCTGGAGCAGTAGCCGTTGCTGTTAATAATGTTGGTGTGGCAGTGGTGATTAATGTGGCAACAGCAGTGGTAGTGGCAGTATTAACAGAAGAAGCAGTCGTAACAGTAACAGGATCAGCTCTGACTCCGAGTCCAGGATGCTACTATTACCCTACGTGAGCACCAATTGAACCACGATGAGGCTACTTAATGGTAGGCCTTAAGCGTGAACTGGCAATGAGGTTGTATTCAAGTCGGATAACCCCTTCACTCCAATTACGTATCTTTATTTTATTCTTGCTAATGAACAGGTGATTATTAGCGACTAGAAAAAGGCATCTGGAACTGAGTAATTTCATAGCACGAGTATAATAAAACTGACGCACCGGGACTAAAGGGGTTGTGGAGGCTCCCTATTACTTCGTGCTTTGCGAGTTATATTGCACATTGCACGTTAATATTCTCCTGCCTGTTGCTTATATCTGGCCCGAGACTCCTGCCTTGTGCATTAATAACGTTGCAGGCCCGTTCAGGAGAATGAATGGAGAGCACACAGGCTGAATGGGGGCAAACAATTGGCTGTAGGAAGTTAGGTTTACAAGGCTCATTGGCACAGTTTCCTTGTAATTATTTTTCACATTGCTTCTTCATAATCTTCTTTCTGATGTTAATATTGTTTAGATATTGAGGTGCATTGCATGAATAACATAGGAGAGAATATTAATATGCAGTGTCAAAAAATAAAACATGCTAAGATAAACGAACCTTCTCTTTCATGATAATACAAGCCATTGGGTTGTGGTCTGTTAATATTAAGATTCTTTCCAACACGTCTCCTCTTATAATATTTGTTTGCATAGACAGCATAATATTCTCCCGTTGGCTTGCTGTAGTTCATTCCCTATAACTACGGAGGCTGTCGTCCTTTTTACAGCATATTTCCCGTTGCTCAGTGACATGATGAGCCAATTTTACAGCCCTATATCCATTCCATAACACGCCTATGTGACTAGCACTATATTCTAGTGTTGTCTTGTTATTGCTCAGCACTACATATGGAGATGTCAATTTTACGACTACTTAAGGTGAACAGGGTATACATTAATTTAACCACCTCAGTCCGACTCGTATTTTTCGATCTTCTTTTTTATTTACTGTCGATATTATTAAATATAAGGAAGATCTTTCGTACTGAAAGGGTTAATGAATGCTACACCTAACCTCTCCAGTTCGAAAAGCCTGTTCAAAGCTGAATAATTAATCTTGAGACAGCGACAAGAAATCAGAGAATATGTCATCCCAGTGACGGGGCTAGGAAAAACATAAATAAAAGACAAATTTGGATTGTAATATATAGAATAAATTGCCTGCTTGGTAGACTCGGTGTTCTCAGTACGACTGATCAACAGTTCGACTGTATTATATTCCGTTCGCCTTGTTGGTGGCTCACGTAGGCACGAGTGGGAGCAAAGAAAGGAACGACCGCTGGACCCGATATAAGCAAGGATTATAAACACTGGTGGAACTGGAACGAACGCTAAGAAAATCCGCCGAAGAACTAGAGTACACCGGAAGAAGCATTCATGAAGAACTTTATTCAGTTTTAAGATAACTAAATTCCCATAAAAACAAATTATTATCTAAAGCACAGTAATTTTGTTTCGTCTCACTTTTCATTTTAATGTTCACTCCAGATTTGGCTGTAATGTGTTTGTTAGAAGCATAAAGATAACATATAAATAAGCAGCTTTAGTAGTCAGCTTAGGCCTAAGAAAGTTTGTGAATACAAACCCGGAATTAGTGAGATAGACGGTGGTTGGCGGCAAAGTAGACAGAGGTGACACGGAAGAGAAACAGCCATGGCAACGTGAACCAGGTGGCAAGTGCCGGGAACTTTTTCTTAACACACAGATTTGACCCTTGTTCTTGTTAACTTATGAGGCTTTCAACCAACTCTTCTTTTACTACATATCTGCGTATTGCAGCTTATTATTCCATTCGACATAGACTGAATTAATAACATACAAGAATATCTCCCAAGTTTTGTTAAGTCATTGGGAACTAGGGAATAAGGCACTATCCACCACTTGCTCTTGGTTGTTTCTAAGTTGTTGTGGGTAGACAGCTTCGTTTATCATACTGATTGACTGTGCCTGCAGTAAGGCCGGCTAGCAGCAAACAGACGGTCAACATCCTCTCTCGGGTCCCTTCACGCCACCCCATTGCCGTACTTTCGTCGCTTCGGGTTAAGAACAGACGATATTGTTCTGGGTAAGATTACAGTATTTTATTCGTATTCTGATAAATATCAGATGACTCCAGCCAGCTTTGGGAAGAGATCTCTAACTGAAAATGTTCATAAAGATCTTCCAAAGTGGAGTTTGACACAATCGTCATTAAACCCTCCAGACTGGTGAAGCGGATTTACATTACTGCTGCTGCTGCTGCCAGGAGATTCTTTTTAGTTTAAGAAGGAAATTATTACTTACGTGATTAACTGTGTTTCAAAACTTACACCAACATGGTTATTTATAAGAAGAAGCGGACAACGAACAGCAACTACAACAGCAACAGCATAAATACCACCACTACCATCATCATCACCACCACCACCACCAACAACAACAATAACAAGAAATGTAATGAAAGAAAGTGGTTGAATGAATGACAGGCAAGTGATGAGATGGGGACGGAGTGGGTCACCATAAGAGCTCCTCCTTCCCTGATGAGAGAGAGAGAGAGAGAGAGAGAGCGTATATATGCATATTGTTTCACCGAATAATATAATCTTCAGGAAATTGCTTCCCTCTGTGTGCATGCTTCATATCTCTCATGTTCCTTTTGTCTCCTCTCATGCTGGCGTTGTCCTCTTTCCCTTCCTCTTCTCTTCCTCTTATCCTGTTCGTACTTTAGTTCTTCCTAATTTTCCTCTGTCTTCTTTTTCGTAGCTTTCCCCTTCTCTCTCTCTCTCTCTCTCTCTCTCTCTCTCTCTCACATTTTCTTTCTTCCTAATCCTTGTCTTCCTCTTGTTTCTTGTCCCGTGTCTTTTCTCCTCTTCCTTTCCTTCTTTTTACTCATTCTATAATTTTTCTTCCACCTCCTACACCTCTTTCTCCCTCTGTTCCTTCGCCTTTCTTCCTCCTCATCTTCTCTCTCAACTGCTGCTTCTGATTTTACTCCTACTCCCTTCCTCCTCTTCCTCCTCCTCCTCCTCCTCCTCTTATTATTATCGTTATTTCTTCTTCCTTTTCTTCCGCTTTTTATTCCCCAACGTGGCTTCACTACTCACGTACAAACACAAGTGGGGGCATTGGCAAGAGGAGGCTGGGGAGGAGGAGGAGGTAGGGAGGAATATAGAGAACTAGGAAAAGGAGGGAGAGATGAGAGAGAGGTAGGAAAAGGAGGGAGAGATGAGAGAGAGGCAGGAAAAGGAGGGAGAGATGAGAGAGAGGTAGGAAAAGGAGGGAGAGATGAGAGAGAGGTAGGAAAAGGAGGGAGAGATGAGAGAGAGGTAGGAAAAGGAGGGAGAGATGAGAGAGAGGTAGGAAAAGGAGGGAGAGATGAGAGAGAGGTAGGAAAAGGAGGGAGATGAGAGAGAGGTAGGAGAAGGAGGGAGAGATGAGAGAGAGGCAGACTGAAGGGGTCGAGAAGTGGAAGGGAGCAAGAGACAGAAGTGATGAAGGGAGAAAAAAAGGTGTGAAAACTAAGAAAAGAGGGGGAGAGGAGAAAGCAGGGAGAGAGAGAGAGCTGAAGAAGAGAAGACAGGGTAGGAAGGGGATGGCAGAGGAGAGTGCTGAAAAGAGAAGTAGGAGAAAGGAGAAGCAAAAGGGAGGAGAGAGAGGATGGTGAGAGAAGTGGGGAGAGAGAAGGAGCGAAGAGGAAAAGAAGAGAGAGAAGAGGCGAGATAGTCGTGGAGGGAACGATGAGAGAAGTGGAGGAAGAGAAAGACAGAGAGATGAGGACCGGAGGATGAGGGTGTGTGGAGGCAGAGAGAAGAGAAGTTGAAGAGAGATGGCGAGAGAATAAGAGTGGAGGGGAGGAGAGAGGGAGAGAAGGGGGGAGAAAAGGAAAGAGAGGAAGGGAGAGAAATGCGAGAGGAAGAGTGAAAGGGAGGAGGAGGAGGAGGAGAAGTAAGAGGTGGAGGAGGAGGACCGAAGAGAAGAGCATAGGGGAGGGGGAGAGGGGAAAAGAAAATGGAAAAGAATACAGGAGAGACGGAGGGAGAAAAAGATTGGAAGGGGGGACCAAAGAGGAAAAGGAGGAGAAGGAGCGAGAAATGAAGAGAAATGATGAAAGATGAGGAGATTACAGGAGTGGGGGGGGGTGGAGAACAGAGGGTCAAGGTGAGAGGGGGCAGGAACATGGGGGAGAGGCAAGGAAGGAGTAGAGAAGAAGGGAAAGATGGGAAGGACAGACAGATCAAGAGAAACTTATTTTACTTTTAGGAATTTATTTTACGCCAGTGATCCATCCCTTGGGCGGGAAAAAAGATTTCAAAGAGGGTTATAATAGGCTGAGAGTTAGCTTTGTGTGGTAGTAAAAGAAGTAGTAGTAGTAGTAGTAGTAGTAGCAGTAATAGTAGTAGTAGTAGTGGCAGTAGTAGTGGTAGCGGTGATGGTGGTGGTAGTAGTAGTGGTAGTAATAGTAATAACAGTGAGGAAGAAGACTGAAGTACTTAATATTAAAGTTGAAAAGAACGGGAATAAATCGTTAGAAACTTAGAATTAACAAGTAAAGACACCAAGAATGGAAAAGAAAGTACGAAAAAAGATTAAGCAGTGGAGGGAAAAGAGGAGAGAGAGAGAGAGAGAGAGAGAGAGAGACAGACAGACAGACAGACAGACAGACAGACGGACAGAGTTAGACAGACAGACAGACAGAGACAGAGACAGACAGACAGACAGACGGAGATCAACAACGAGACAGCAAGCCAAACACCACCAGTAAAGTGCGCTTTGTGAGCGCGCGACGAGCGAGCGAGCTCCATGTTATCTCAATTTCCCTCTGATACAAAATTATAGCCGGAATTTCCAGTATTTAATTGCCAGAGTTGATGCCAAAAACACAGTGTTACGACGGAAAATATTTTTTAATTTGACTTCGTAATTGAGACATTCATCGATTAGAGCCGAACGCTCCTTTGGAAAACGCTACATTCCAAGTGGCTCCTACGCTTTTATGGGCGAGTTTTTAGTTGAAAGCAAAATAGGAGTAAAGTTATTAGCTTCTGCTTAGCGTGACGGTCGGGCCGGGTCGGGCCAGGCCGCTCATATCCAAACTTAAGTGAGAGTGAATATCGTTTGCTCGCTCGTAATCAGCTTAGAATGTAAACGTAAGTCCAAGCACTGTTAACTGCAGTTTCTTTATTTATGTCCGGCATGAAGCAAGCGAGACAGGTATAGATACTTTTAACACCACTAATGCTGTCTCTCTTCCATCTTACCGGCACCTCCATTTTCCAGAAGCATTCGATATAGAGGTAAGAGAGACAGCTTTACTTTTACTTAATACGCCTCATTTCTGACCTTTTGTTTTTTTTCCTGAATTATTCAAAACGGATTTAATAGTTTTACTCTGACTAAAGCCCTCCCTTTTCCAGTTTGCTTGTCTTTCCCTTGAATCGGACGACAGAGTGAAGACAGATATATCTGGACTTTTTTCACTAAAAGTATCTAATTTTTGGCATCCCAATATTTTTCCTGAAACAGTCGACAAAGAAGTCATATAGTCTTACTCTTGCTCACTATAGTTATCTAGCTTCTGTCTTACTTGTTTCCTGCAGTAATTAAAGAAGGTAGACATAGCTTTACCCTTACTCATTAAAGACATCTCGCTTCTGGTTTAATTACCTTTTACCTGAGGGCGTCGACTCTCGCTTAAAGAAACGGAAAGGAATCACTGACATCCCTAGCTCTTTCTCTTGTATTTTCTCTGCATTTCACTCTCATTTCCATCCCCCTTCCCTGTGCTTAATCTGTCCCGTCTGCTTTTCCTCCATCTTCTCTGTTTGTCCCGCTCTTCCTTTCTCCTTTTTTCCTCGTCACACTCCTTTCTGTCTTCCCTCTGTTCCCTCCCTTTCATGTCCTCATGCCTTTACTCTCTTCTCTCCATTTCCTCCTTCTCCCTTTTCATTCTTCTTTCATTTTTTTTCTCTCTCTTTCTTCCTTCCCTTTACTTCCTTTCTTATATCTCTCATATGTTCTTCTTTTCATCCATCCATTTCGTGTCTCTTCTTTCCTTATCCCTCTTTTCTTCCTATCCTCCTTTCCTCCTCCTAACTTTTCCTATTTTCTCCCTTTTCCCCATCTCTGAATACGATTTTCTTCCTTTTAATCTTACTCTTGTTCCCGCCTTTCCTCTCCCCTCTCCCTCTCCTCCACTTCATTGCAACATTACCCCCTCTATCCCCTTACTACCCCCTTCATATAATTCCCCGACACCATCCCTCTTCCCCCAACTCATCATTCTTCTCCTGCCCGACCCAGGAAATTGAAGACGAAATTGGTGGGTAGAGGTACTGTGCCACAACAAAATAACCTCTAATTCCGTTCGTGACTAAGACTTATTTTTTGTAGGAAGGGCAACGAAATGGAAATGCCTATTATCCATTTTTTTTTCTCTTAATAAAAACAGATCTTAATGACGAGAGGAAAGGGAAGTCAAGGTAAGTAATTTTGTTACGAATACAGTAAGAACAAAATAATAATAATAATAATGATACCCGTGGGTATGGTTATCATGGATCTAAGCGATGTTGCTCCATATATTATGGTGCATTTGGTGATTCCGACTCATTAAAACTTACATCAACACCATACTTTTTTACCTTATTGAGTGACATGATAGAAAAATATACAATCATTGAAAAACAACCTACCGTACAGGAATCTTCGTCCTTTATATAAGGATGTATAGCTTACCAGAGGCCAGCGAACGGATATTTATTTGTGTTTATTTATTTATTTACTTTTCTATTTATTATTACAGTTTATTTATTTATTTACTTTTCTGTTTATTTAATGTTTATTTATTTATTTACTTTTCTATTTATTTAATGTTTATTTATTTATTGGTTAACTGTACCACGAGGCAGCTCTGTCAAAAGGAGAGACTTGATAGAGAGAGGCTGCCCCGAAGAGAGGGATGGGTAGAAAGGGAAGTAGGGGAAGGCTGAAAATAAAGGGGAAAGATGGTGTGGGAGAGTACCAAGGAAGGGTGGTGTGTCATGGTAGGGCGGTTCGTTTCCTGGCAAAGACAGAAATAAATGGAGTTCCCTCTGTAGAGGAGGCGGCGGCGGGCAATTCCTGTACATGAACAACAGGTAAAAGAAAGAGGATCAAGAAAAAACCTGGACAGATAAATTGGGAGAATACTGAGGGACGATGGCATGTAGCTGGAGGTGAGCTCGTTACTTAGTACGGAGATAAATGATTCCTTTGTTGAGGGTGTGGTGGTGAGCAATAAATAGATATGAGTACAATGGGCATGAAAAGACCGAGAAGCAGAGAAAGGTTGTGGGAAAGTGTAAATGGGATGGTGGTGTGTTGTGGGAAGAGGGGATCTTAATCAGGCACTAACAGAAATGCCTGGAGTTCCCATTGTCGAGGAAGAGGCGCCGGACGATAGATAGACAAGGGCCGGGCAGTGACCACAAGAAAATATATATGGATCTAACCAAGACGTATTTGGGCAGGTGCAAGGTAGGGGGAGGGACACGGGGAAACAGGTGTCAGGTCTGAGGAGAACAGAGACCGTCTTTGTTAAAAATCTCAACCTATTTTTACGATATACACGGACATTTGTCATTTATTGTCGGAAGTCATTTTCTTTAGTTGCATTGTTTCGATTTATTATTCATTCCTGCTTAGTTGTGAATCTTTTGGCGGCTATTAAAGTGGAGATAAATGTATAAAAAAAGTTCTTATACACAACTCAGGGTTAAGAAATGTTATGAATAGATCCCCAGATATCTTGGCGCCGACACAGCACTGCACAGCACACAACACGGAAGGACGGGCACATGGGAACAAACGTGCGACAGGTTTGGGGGTGGGGCAATGTGTGTGTGTGTGTGTGTGTGTGTGTGTGTGTGTGTGTGTGTGTGTGTGTGTGTGTGAGAGAGAGAGAGAGAGAGAGAGAGAGAGAGTAAGCAGTGCAGTGCTGTAATACCGTACATAAAACTCGCCCCTTATCTCATTTGATGCCAACACACAGGCCGTTGCACCGGTCTTAAAGGGATATCTCAGCAGAGCGTACCATAATATACAGGGGTAGCTGTAACTGCAGCACTTCATATAAAGGTTCTCTGCAGGACTAAACCATTTCCTTGGAGGGAGAGAGGTAGCGAGAATTAACCCTTCCTCACGCTGGCGAAATGTAAATGGGGAAAGGGAGTTTGTAGTGCGAGTGAAGGACTTGAAAATCGCCATGAACCGACAAGGGACGAACTTATGCAAAAATATGAAGAAACAATTCATACAACCAGCACTCATTCTGAATATCCGCTCCACGGCTTTGGATTCAAACTTTGGGCACACGCAAACACTGAACCTCCGAGTCACTATGGCCTGAGAAAGAGGATATTGGTCCAAGACCGTGCTGCTAAACTCACTGTTAGGAACTTTCATCATTATCATCATTATCATCATCATCAATCAATCAATCAATCAATCATTTCCTGTGGCACCCTCGGGGATGCATAGGGCCTCGATGAACTCAGACCACCACATCCTATCTTGTGCCAACTCCTCAAGATCTCTCCAGCACTCATCTCCAGCTTCCCGTCTCATTGTCCTCACCCACGTCTCTTTTGGCCTTCCTCTACCTCTCCTACCAAGTGCCACCCACCCTGGTGTACCTCGTACTATTCCTTGTCTCCTGTACACATGTCCTAGCCACTTCCAGCGTGAGAATCTAACATATTCATCGATCGGCTGCACTCCCGTTATTTCTCTAATTCTACTATTTGGTATCCTTTCCCACCACTTAACTCCTAATATTCTTCTAAGTGCTTTATTTTCAAACACCAAGAATTTATTTTCCATAGTCACTGTGCTGTACCAAGACTCGTGTCCATAAATTAAGATACTCCTAACCATTACCTTATAAAGTTTGATTTTTGTATGCACAGAGAAATTGTTATTATTCCAAATATTTTTAAGCATTCCCATTGCCTGATTAGCCTTCTTTAACCTTTCCTCGAATTCAAAGTTCAAAGAACCATCCTTGGCTAAATAAGTACCTAAATATTTAAACCTATCAACTTGCTTTACAACCATACCTCCAATTACACATTCCTGTGCATTTTCCATATTCATATTGATTATTTCAGTTTTTCCACAATTAATAACCAAACCCACCTTGCGACCTTCACTCACCAAACAGTCCAACACTCTATGCATCTCTTCTGGGCCATCACAAATCAAAACTATATCATCTGCATAATCTAAATCCAAAAGTTTCCTGTTCTCTCCCCAAAGTATACCTGCACCGGTTTCTGTTCCAACGCGTTTCATAATGTAATCAATGACCAATATAAATAGTAAAGGCGATAGAACACCACCTTGAATTACTCCGGACTTGACTTCAAACGAATCACTCAGACAACCATCAACCATCACTTTACAAAATGTGTTCTCATGCATGTTCATAATGACCCTCACAAACTCCTCTGGTATTCCATAATGTCTCATGATCTTCCCCATAGTCTCTCTCGAAACACTATCAAAAGCCTTTTCAAAATCAACAAAACAAAGAATTAACGGTACTCTCATTTCATTAACTTGCTGCATCAAATGCCTAACTATAAAGATCTGATCATTGCAACCACGTCCCTTTCTAAAACCAGCCTGTTCATCCCTCAGAATACCCTCAACCACCGGCTCCAACCTATTTAACAACACTCTACTGAAAACTTTCAAAGCTATCGGTGACAAAGAGATTCCCCTCCAATTACCACATTCACTCAGGTCTCCCTTCTTCGGAACTTTAACAATTACACCATTCTTCCAAACTGATGGTAGTAACCCCGTCACCCATATCTTATTGAATAGCTTGGTCAAGATCATTATTAATCTATCCCCCTCCACTTTAAACATTTCCGGAAATAAACCATCCTCCCCTGGTGCCTTATTATTCTTTAACTGTTTTACTGTTTTCTCCACTTCTGCAAGCCTCAACTCTCCTGTTTCTATATTTAAATCTTCCTGAGCAGACGGTATATCCTCTTCTGGTGGTATTGGTCTATTAAGAACTGTCTCAAAATGCTCTTTCCATCTATTTTTAATATCTCCATCTTTGGTCAATAAATTTCCTTCCCTGTCTCTAACTGGTATTTCCTTGCGTTTACCTGCATTACCACTCAGTTCTCTAATCGATTCATATGCTATTCTTTGACTCTGTCCATCATTTTTGTTTATTAAGATTTCAGTCTCTGCAACCTTTTCATCCACACATCTTCTTTTATCTCTCCTAGCTAACCTTCTTACTTCTGAATTCAAACTCCAGTACGCAGCTCTTGCTAATTCAATCTCTCGTTCATCAACGCATTGCATCTCACTCCTCAATTTAGCCTCACCTCTCTTTTTTATCATATCCCACGATTTCTTTTTCAACAGAAGGATGGGGTGAGGCAAGTGGTGGTATCAGGCATCGAGCTTTTTTTTTTTTCTTTCTTTCTTTTTTTTTCCCAGATGACCATGCCAGACGGGAATCCTGGCCTCAGTTAAGAGGACCAGGCACCAAGCCACAGTAAAATAATCTGGCAATACCTAGAATGTACCGAAAACGTTTACAAAGCCATAACACCAGACTTCTAAGAAATAATAATGGGAATCAATACGTTGCACAGTCTTAAGTCAACATTAATCTGTAGCGTTTCTTTCACAGATTAAAAAAACTATGCGAGATATTGTGGGGTCCTTCATGTGTGCCCGTGCTGGCAGTTTGTTTACGTTTAGTCCATTAAAGGCTTCTTGTTTATTTTTCTCGGTGGCTCTTTACAGGCATAGGCAGTGTGCTTTTTCTCTCTCTCTCTCTCTCTCTCTCTCTCTCTCTGATGCAGTATGGTCCTGATTCAGTTTGTCAGTGGGCCGGAAGTGGATCTGTCTCGTGTTTTCACGTTTGAAAACAGTCAAGATGGACACCGCTGATGACTGAGGATAGGATCGGAAACTGGTGTTGGTTACAGTAGGCTCGAATGACGTGGATGTAGGTTAGATTAAGTGGCCATTAGGTAGATTCCTTTCTAAAACGGCTTCAAATTCACTTCCCCTCTGTTTATTTTCACCATTACGAGTTCAAAAACTAGGTTTGGGTTAAATGTTTACAAAGCCATTACACCACAATAAAGGCCCTACAATATCTCGCTTAGGCCTATTTTTGTATGTGCAGAAGAAACATCACAGAAGAAAGCTGGCTTAGAATTGAACAGTGTTCTGATTCTTGATATTATTTTGTAAGAATCCGGTGTTATGGTTTTGTAAACATGTACCGGATATATTACCGATATGAGCCACAGCACATTTGCAGTGTCGTGCGTACATCTGTGATTCTGAATGGTATCTCGTGGACGAAGGAAACGGACCCTTTCTTCAGCATGTAGAAAGCTATGGGCGGTCAAAAATGGCAGGGGAAGTGAAGTAAGAGGGAGGGACAGGGGAGGTCAGGAGGGAAGGCATGTGTGGTGGTAAAGAGTGAGGATCGTACCGTACTGGCCAGAGTTTGAAATATATAACCCCATCAGTATGAAGGGAACTCATTGTAGACATGGAATTAAGACAAGTTATTTTTAATCCCTGTAGTCAGAGTCGACCTTAAACCAAATGAACTTTTTGGTTGACAGCCGGAATAAGACACTGAAAGGTCTGACCATGCAAAAGGGGTTTAATCATGTTATTAAGCTGCATTAACCTTCTCCTCAGCAAAAGTTATACTAATGCTGATATGAAGTGAGTTCAAGAAAAGCTGTACACACAGCAAGTTAGACCAGAGTACAGAGTTTTATACTGGTACAAACATTTGTATAACCGTTACTGTGTTTCACGTGGGTATATTATGGTTGAATTTGTCTTGAGTGTTCAGTACTGTGTGTGTGTGTGTGTGTGTGTGTGTGTGTGTGTGTGTGTGTGTGTGTGTGTGTGTGTGTGTGTGTGTGTGTGTGTGTGTGTGTGTGTGTGTGTGTGTGTGTGTGTGTGAAATTTTCCACTGTATATAATTTCCGGATTTGCAATAACTGTACACAGTGGTACGTTAGTTGAAGGGTTGGGGGTGAGGCAAAAATGAAGCAATGTGCTTTTGAAAACAATGGGTTGCGGGTCAAAGAACGAGGCGGTGTCAAGTTTTCTCGCGGATGTTGTTTTCTGTGAGTGTTCAGTCTTGTTTTCTTTTAATTTCGCTAGTTTTCTTTTTTCTTTTTTCTTTTTTTAGGATTTATGTCTCGTTTAACCCATTTCTCCAGTTTTACCCTCAAGTTTTTTTTCTTTTTGTGTCGCCACTATTGCATTCTTTTTCTCCTCTCTCACTCTTGCTTTCTCTCCTACTCTTTCGTTCACTATTTTCTTTCTACAGTTCTCGTCCACTATCTTTCTTTTACGCTTTTTTTTTTTCTTTCTTGTTTACACTTTCTGCTTGTCTTGTTTTTTCTCCTGCTCTTCTGTTATTTTTCCTTCTCTCGCCTTTTCTTCATTTCTACTCTTCTTTCTCCATTCTCACCATTGAGCTTGTTTCATCATTTCTACTCTCTCCTTTTTCATGGTGTCCCCTTTAAAGCTTTCTCCCTCACTCTTACTATTTCTTCTCTTGTACTCTTTCTAATCTCACTTTCTCTTTCTCTCCTCCTGTTTCTCTTTCTCTAGTTCCTTATTCTTCTCTCCTGTATTTTCTTGTCTTGCTGTTCTCCTAATGTCCGACTTCTCATCTTCTATAGTCCTTCTGTTCATCGTTATTGTTTTCCTCTACTCTCCAATTTCTTCTACCTGCTCCTCCTCCTCATCATCATCATTGTTATTAGCATTATCATCAACTTTCTCTCCTCCTCCTCCTCCTCCTGCTCCTCCTCCTCCTCCTCCTTCTCCTCCTCCTCCTTTTAGTCAAATCTCTATCCATCTCAGTCAGTCCGTCTATCCATTTGTCTTTATATATATGTCTTTCTTTTATCTTCATTCGGTTATCCATTCATTCTACAATCCAAATTTCTCTCCATCCAACAGCCTACGTGTTCCCGTGTACATTCATCTGTCTCTGCATGATCATCTTTCCATCTGTCTAGCCATTTTATAGTCTCCATCCAGTCGTTCATAGATGTCTTTATATACACATTTTTATGTATCCTATCTTTCTATCTATCTATCTATCTATCTACCTATCTATCAGCCTATCTGTCTGTCTGCCTATCTACCAGTCTGTGTATCTATCTATGTACTTTTCACTTTTTTATAATTTCATCCATCTATCGGTCCAACCACCTTCGTCTTATAGCGGATCCATCTATCCCCGGGGACGATAGATGCCGCCTAATATGACGAAGGGCATCCACGTGGCTGGAATGAAAAGGAGGGCTAGGGTGAAGGGTATGACGCATGGTGGGGTGTAAATCAGGGAAGGGAGAAGAGAGGAGAGGAGGGGAGAGGAGAGGAGAGGAGGAGGAAAGAGAAAAAAAAGAAAACAGGAGATGGAGTAAAAGCAACAGAAGGGGGAGGAGGAGGAGGAGGGGGAGATGAATCATGAGGGGGAGGAAGAGGAAGAGGTAAGACAAGAGGAGGTGGAGAAGAGGGAAAAAGGGGAGAGAGAAGAGATGAGAGGATGGAGGAAAAATAGAAGGAGCGAAGGAAAGGAGAGATGAGGTAAATGAGTAGACAAAAGAAAAGATGGAGGGCGAGAGGAGATGGAACACGGAGAAGAGAGATAAAAAGATTGAAGCAACATAGGTTAGTTATGTAGATGCATGAACTACAGTTATTTTACGGTCCTTCTTCAGTGGTCCAGATGTAACGTCATTGGATTTATCTATAAACATTTTCTTACAAAAGTTAAATGAGGTAGCAGATAAAAAGACTCTTTCCTCCTCCGTCAAAATCATCCAAGAATAGTTATGTAGATGCATGAACTACAGTTATTTTACGGTCCTTCTTCAGTGGTCCAGATGTAACGTCATTGGATTTATCTATAAACATTTTCTTACAAAAGTTAAATGAGGTAGCAGATAAAAAGACTCTTTCCTCCTCCGTCAAAATCATCCAAGAATCGCTTATGAAGGGATAAAAGGTTGAAGGACTCAGAAATTTTACAGGAGCAACGGAATTATAGTACCAG
>NC_137004.1:25446923-25469423 GCF_032717465.1 Coenobita brevimanus
GTCTGGTGCAAGCTATGATTTTTAACATGGACGCTCCACTTCCTGACTGCGCCATCCTTGAACTATGTGCCATGATCAAATTACAGTGAGTGGAAGGGATTAGACTTAACATAGTATATTAATGTATGTACAGTATTTTTTTAAGTGTCAACTGCATGAACCAGAGAAAGGTGTACGAATGAGTAGAAACGTTTAAACATGGGTGGACAAGTGTGTCTGAAGAAGCTCGATCAAGACACCCAACAAATAAGTTTAAGAAAGTGCGTCTTCTGCTAAGAAGTCTTGCTAACCTTACTCTGGGATATGAAGGGGACTATTTTGGGACATTATCAAGAACGTGCACAAATTTTTATTAGTGCAGCTTACTCAGCAATGCCTATAACAAGATGAAACCTGCAATTAATAACAAGAGAAAAAGATTAATTAAAACTATTCTTCTGTACCTCAGTCACATTCGTGTCCATGCTGTGGTCGCCACAGTGGTGACGGTTTCAAACCTCTTGGTTGAGATTTTGCCACTACCTTAGGGCGGGTCCACACGTGTGCTCAAACATATGTTGGCAACACAGCTGGCAACATGTTCGGGAACATGTTTGCAGCAGTATTTGGACAGATGTATGCAAACATGTTCCAGTGCAGTTTCGAACACTGGCAGCAGAGGCGATGGGATAAGTGTCCATACGAGGCAGCTGAGACTTCATCATGATGTTGCCAACATGATCTGGACGCTGCTGTCCCAACATGTTTGCAGCGTGTTCGTTACTGTGTTGCTTACATGTTGCTAACACTTGCTTGAGTACACGTGTGGACTTGCCCTTATGCTCCAGACCTCTCACCGTGCGACCTTCATGTCTTCGATCCACGTAAATCAGCATTACTTGGTCGACAATTGGGTAGTAATGAAAGGATGAAAGAATTTGTGCATACGTGGTTTAGGATACATCCTGAAACGTCCTTCTGCGATGGAAACTGGAAGCTTTTGGACAGCTACAAAAAGTACTTGTAATTGCAGGAAGACTATGTTGAATAATACACAAATATTGTGGAAATTCCACTTTAGGTATCAGGTAAACCGAAGAGGATATTTACTTTTTAGTATACCTTCGTGCATATTACCAACACCCCGTTTTCAAAGTCCGCAACCCATTTTTTTTTTTTTTTTTTTTTTTTTTTTTTTTTTTTTGACTCAGATCACACGCATATCAGACAATGCTGAAACCTCTGAGGCACCTTGGTGACAACTTAAATGTATTTAGCACAAAATTCCTTAAGTTTTACCCTATCAAAGCGTCAGATCCAATTTTTTATTTCATTTTGTGAATAACTTCTCTTAGTAGCAGTGCTATAAGTAGGCTCCTTGTATTATATGCACCGCACTCTTGCCACCACAAGACAGTATTGTTAACGTTAGGAAGAATGTGCACTCGCAGCCCATCTCTCGTCGCGGCAAGACCTCCCGGCGGGACCAGCTCTCCACAGCAGCCGTATCAGCCGAGGGACGGGCCAGTCGTTTCTATCTGAGGGAGTGCCCTGGTCTGCCCAACAGGAGGTCGAGGCTCCTCCACCCTAGACTACCCGGCCGACGACCCTCCCTCCGCCACGACCTGGACCGGGGCTGTGCCATCTCTGACGACCAGGACCTGGCCTCCCCTCTGTACTTCCACCTGCTGCTGCTGGAAAGCTGGGCGAGTCTTTTTCACCCTTTCCATCAGGGGCGTGGGGGTCTAGGGCAGCGTCGGGGCGGTTTCCACCTGAGCTCGTCGGCGCCTCGCTGTCTACCCGGCTCTCGTGCCTCCCTGCCCTCGTTTAGACCATCGTGCAGCCGGCCTCACCAACTACCTTCAAGCCCCGCCCACACTCGTCGATCATCGGGCAGCCGATCTCACCACCAACCATCGCTACTTCCCCTGCCTCTGCTGCATTTCCCTCGCTCGCTAGTTTGCTATCCCCACTACTCTCTAATTGGAGAGCTTGTTCCTGCTTTTTTCCCCTGACGGGCTCTCAGTTTGCCCGTGTCCCACCAGGTGTGGGCGAATATCAACAAACAAACAAAGTGTGTGTGCCCGACAATTTTTCGAATCGCTAAGCTTAATCCTCCGAATTATATTATGTGGCCATTGTATTATGCTTTGATCTAGACTAATAAATATTATGTGGTTGGGATAACGGGCTGTGCACTATACTGTTTATAGTATGGGTTATATAAAATAATTCTCTTGCCTTGTAGCGTGAACCACAGAAATGGCGCGCTGTAGGGGGAAGGGGGGAGTATGGGAGTGAGCGGCCAACAGTTGTATATTCTTAGTCATTAAAGTATGGTTATAAAGGTATCAATGATACCCTGTATCCTAAATAGTATTAAACCTATTTATTTTTATTATCTTTATATAGACCCAATTACACACTAGGATACCCCCTCCCTCTTTAACATAAAACATGCAGCCTGCTCCACAGCCTCGACTCTCTCTCTCTCTCTCTCTCTCTCTCTCTCTCTCTCTCTCTCTCTCTCTAAAACTCCTCAGCTGGCTATCAGTACACACGCAGGGGCGCGCGCTGTTGCCACGTTAGCCAAATCCCGCAGCCAGGTAGTCCAGTCGGAAATTTTACCAAGTGTACAGTACATACTCATTATTGATGTTAATGAAGAAAATTCAGGAAACCTAAAATAACCACACAACTACAAGAGAAAACTTTGATCGTTAACTGTAGCATATTTAACTGACTAGTAGCGAACCAAAAAAATAATGTTTACTAATATCATATTAATTCCCCATCCTAAACGAATGTTATGCAAAAGGTTTGAGTTTGAAAGTTAAACTTTAACGTCATTTGCAACAGAAAATTGATTGTTATTGTCAAGATTGTGACAGGAATGGAACAAAAAAACTGTACTTACTCTTTCTTTACCTACAACAAAACACTCAGATTACCCACAGAAAAACTACTGCTCAAAACTCTTACTCGTCATTCATCTCTTTCCTTCTTCCTTCGTTCTGTTCATTTTCCAGGCCTTTTTTTTTTTTTTACTCGTTTAGTCATTCCCCTTTCTCACGATTCTCTACTTATTTTCTTTCTTTCTCTTCCTCCTCTATCCTCTCACTTATTCTTCATCTTTCGCCTCCTTCTCTCTCTCTCTCTCTCTCTCTCTTTGTGTGTGTGTGTGTGTGTGTGTGTGTGTGTGTGTGTGTGTGTGTGTGTGTGTGTGTGTGACGTTTTCTGTCTTTCCTCGCCTTCCTTTCCCCACTCTAAAGGCCGGTTCACACAAGCTAAATCGCGGCCTTTTTTTTCGCCGATTTGCGGGAAAAAAATGCCGATTTTCGGCAATTCTACCGGAAAGGTGTTCGCACGTACGGGGACTGAGTGGCAGGAACGCGGCAACAGTGTTTACAAACAAAGATAGACCGCCGTACTCATACCAGGTGTGCAGCCCTTGCACTTGCACTTTCTCTACTTCAAGATAAGCCGTCACGCATCTTGACTTGTCCGTGGCTGTCTAGAAGAAAAGAAGAGTGTGTATTACAGGCTGGTGAGGGAGCTCAGCTTGGAGGATCCCCAAACTTTAAATGAGTGGATCAGTCTTAACAAGACCCAGTACCACCACTTGCTGGGGCTTGTGACACCCTTCATTGAAAAACAAAATACGCAGATGAGGGAAACTGTGATTGCTGGAGAACGGCAAGCATGATGGATAAACTTGTGTTGGCCACGCGTGATGAAGTCGAAATGGTGGTACTATAAACACACAAAGATGTCGAATTCGTCTTCGCTCCCAGAGCTTTGCCTTGTTCGGTGCTTCCATTTTAATCGGCCCAGCAACTTTCTCCCGATTCCAGCAAAAAAAGACCGACATGTCGGTCTCTCCATACCGGCGAAAAAAGTTGCCGGAATTTCTACCGGGAAGCAAATTCCGGCAAAAAACTGCCGCGATTTTGCTCGTGTGAACCGGCCTTAAGCCTTCCTCAATTAGTTTAATCTTCCTCTCCTGCCTCTTTCCTTTTCCACTTTATTTCTGTCCAGTTAGGGTAGTTCCCTTTTCCGTACTATCTCTACTGTATACCATCATTTATTAATCCTTCTTTCTCATCCCCCTTTCTTCCCCTTTCAGACTTTCCGGACTGTGTTACCTCTTTCTCTCTCCCTTTATTTCTCTCCTTATAATTCCCGTCTGTCCCTCTCCTTCTTCCTCTCTCCTCTCACTCATTTCTTTCCTCTTTCTTGCATTTTATCTTCTTTTTCTTTCTTACCTTCCCTTCTTCCTCCTCCCCTCCAGGCCTTCTCCAGCCTGTGTAATCTCCTCTCTCTGTCCTCTCCAGCTTTTTTTTTTTTTTTTTTTCCCTCTTATTTCAATATTTTCACATGCCTCCTTTTTGTCTCTCTCGTTTCTTTACTTCCCCTAAAATCTTTCCCGCTACCTCGGGCACGAAAGCATGAGGGAGTTATGTGTTTGGTTAGGTTTGTTTTTATGAATCTCAGTCTGGTAGCGAGATTAGGGAAAAAAAAAAATATTGGATGGAACTGCACCTAATTACGCATAATGACAAAATCGTCATAGGAACGGGTGATTAATTCTTGGCCGAAAAAGTCATAGGTCATAGGTCAACGGCAAAGTCATCTCAGTTTTTATCCGATTTTGGCCAAACATAGTGGAAAGGTTGAGGGCCAGAAGTGGACAGTGTGATTCTATTTTGAGGGCAGTCAGTCAGGTAAAGGTCACAGTGGAAGGTCAAAGATTTGGCCCTTTAGCTCAGATAACTTTTATTCGATTTGGATCAAACTTGATGGAAAGCTTTAGGGTATGCCATCGATGAAATTGTTCTCCTTTCAGATCAGTATGTCACGGTTACAGGAACTTTTATTCGATTTGGATCAAACTTGATGGTAATCTGTAGGGTTTGCCCTCGATGAAATTATTCTCCTTTCAGATCAGTACAGTATGTCACGGTTACAGGGTTAGGTCAATTTAAACATTTTTGCATCCGATCTGGACCAAATTTGGTGGGTTGAGGGTCAGATAATGCTGAAGTAAATCTGTTTTCAGAGTAATCAGACGATGGTCAAGGGCACAAGGCAGGGTCAGTGCATGGCGATAAACTGATTGCAGGGCGCGGGTGTGCACTATCTGAATACTCCTCCTTGTTCTTATATAGTATCCTTCTCCTCCCCCCACCCCTATCATTATCCTCTTCCTCATCATATGCCTTTGTCTCTGTCATCTCTTTCCTTTACTGTTTCCTGGTTTTCGCCGTCTTGTGTTATCCTTCCCAGATGTTATTTTTCCTTTCCATGTTTCTTCATTTCTTTGGAGTTACTGGATTTTTCCCATTCTCTTCTGCCTTTACCCTTGCACTCATCATCTCTTTTTCCCTCTTTCTTTCTCACTTTCTCTTCTGCTGCCCCCACAGGCCTTCTTTATCCAGTGTAATCTTCCCCTCTACCCTCTTTCCCCTGCCCTCACTCTTTGATCTTCATGCCTAATAGTTCCCCTTACCGTACCTTGTAAACAAACTTGGATAATATGTACCGCGTGCACCTTAGGAGACATTTTCTGGGCGGGTCACCCTAATTTACGCCGAGGCCTCTCTAAAGATTAAGACGTCAGGGCCAGTGTGGGAAGCGTGAAGGGAGTTATGTGTATATCATGCCGGCCAAGGCCTAAATGCCGGCTTCACCTTGAAAGCCGTGTGTTTTCGAGGCGTGAGCATTCAGGATTTTCTTATTTTCTCTCCTTGTGTGGTTGTTGTCCGATGTGTGTGTGTGTGTGTGTGTGTGTATGTAGATAGCAAGATACATGGATAGAGAGATAGTCGCGAAAAACGTCGAGTTAGTGCGGTAAGCATTGCCGACCTATTCATTCACCAAATGATATTAACAGAAGGAAAGTAAAACAATAGATGTTGCAATTTGGCGTATTTTACAACTGGTACTTGGTAATCGAACCATTTGCCTTCAGTACATCTTTTATATGATCTGACATTCTGCCAAATATTATTGCAAAACATGCATTGTCGGACTTCCTTACTCGTCTGATGGCCGCCTCTGCTCTTCCAGTGTGTCTTGTATTTCTATAATTGTTGAGCCACTCAGGAACCAAGGTCATCAAACAGTCTTTCCTCAGTCTGAATATTAGCCGACCCTATTACGATACGGGGGGGGGGGGAATAAGACAAGCTGGCAAGATCAAAATGTGTGAAAACAAAAAATCGTCGACTCCCAGAATTTCTCAGGTATTTTTCTTTTTCACAGTCAAGCAGATATGGGCATGTGATTCATGGTACGTATGCCAGCACCCTGCATCCTTGCGAGACGATGTTTCAATCTCAGACTGATAAATTAACAACCTTCAGACCGGCGTAAGGGAAGGTTACATAATTCCTCCCTGTGGCATCCTTTTTCATTGTCCGTTTGCCTTGTATCTGTCTGTTTATATATTATCCCTTACATTTTATCATACAGGAATGTGTTAAGTTTCGGATGCAGGAAATGTCTTGTGATGACCTTGCCTTGTGAGGACCTTAATATCTGTGAAATTGCGAGATAACTGGGAGATCAGAATCAGATGTTGGAAGAGTGAAAATCCCGCAAGTGCTTAATTTGCATATTTTGCTTTGCTGCCTGGGAGCTCGCCAGCTTGTAAAAAAGCTGTACTGAAAGTAAGGCAAGGACCTTAGTGAACCTTGCTGTAGAAGTTTATATGTACTTAATTATGCTAAAATTTCCACTACCCTTGTCCTCGCTATTCTTTACTATCCGTGGCAACAACTCTCTCTCTCTCTCTCTCTCTCTCTCTCTCTCTCTCTCTCTCTCTCTCTCTCTCTCTCCTGTTCTTCTTTCATTCTCCTTCTCTTCTTTTTGTTCTTGTTTTAGATTATTTGTTATTTTTCTTCTAATTCTACTGTACTTCATTTGGCCTAGTTCTCTTGTCAGCGCCTTTCTTTCGTTCTCTGGGAAATCTGACGCAGAGACTAATATGTACAGTAATGCATTTTTACTCTTACAGGCTTATAACAAAAAGGATGCGTAGTCGACAAAACGATGAAGGTAGACAGGCAAATAGTGGAGATAAAGAGATGGTGATGGGGATGACTGTCAAGATTAGTCTCATTTGCTTCTTTAGTTCTTGAAATTATGTTTTAGCTTCTATTTATTCATTTGGAGAGAGGAGGGGGAGCTGTTGAAACTGAAAGTGGGAATATTACTTTTTTTTTTTTTTTTTTTTTTTTTTTTTAAAGCTTCTATGGATATGATGGTTGACCCAGCAGGAATATCAAGATATGTGCAGTTTATGAACACGATTGAAGAAATTCAAAGCTATTATTGATAAATTTACCTGGCACTGGATCTGTACCACCATATCGCTGCCGATGCTTCGATACAGTAATGTAAATGTTACTTGCAACGTCTAAGAAAAATTTGCAAAAAAATACAACATATTTGCAGCGCCGTTACTCTTCAGTAATATATTGCATGTTATAATATAATTATAATACCAATATACCAGTCTTGCATGAGACAGCCCTAGCATGCATTCAATATGGACGGTGGGTGTTAGCGCCGAAGTGGTGACATGTAGAGGTGTATGGTATGTAGGAGGAGTACTGGGCCTTGGGAGAGGCTGTGAAGCCTAAGCCCAGAGTCGGACACACACACACACACACACACACACACACACACACACACACACACACACACACACACACACACACACACACACACACACACACACACACACACACACACACACACACACACACACACACACACACACACACACACACATCAGAAGCACTGTGACACTATTCTTTATGGCGCAGTCAGAGAGGTGGCCGGGGTGGCACTATTCATCCCCGAAACGTCCCTGGCCACCTGAGTGGCCACCTCAAATTGCGAAGGGAATTTTGGATTCCCTTAGAGTTCTAACTGGACCACCTCTTAATTTTGGTCATCCCTTGGCCTTACCATTTTTAACATTTAGCCATACCCTTTACCACACGATAACCTGAAAAAAGAAAGTCAGGCATCAGATGTTTTTTGTCAAGGGGGCAGAGTGAGTGTAGACGTCACGGGAAGATGCCCTATTTTCCAGCTCCTCCATGAAACGAGAAAACTACAACTAAAATTAATTTAAAGGTCAATTATGGAGAGGAAAAGAAACCTTGAGTTCCATATAGGATTAGATATCGTTATTCATTTTCTGTGTTTGTGCCCTATGAAATTAATCCTAATCCATCCACAAAAAAATGAAAATAAATGTAGTCCTTAGCAACGCATTCGAAAATCCAAGTCAACAGTATGACGACAAATATGGCAATTTCAGAAACTGAAATGAGTTCTCCAAAAACTACATTAAGTCTTGCTTCAGCGCAGTGCATCGTTTTGTTCCACTTGACAGTCGTGTTGCACTTTTAACTTACATCCCTTACCATGTAGCTACGCGACCAAATTGTATATATATATATATATATATATATATTTGGTGCCAGACTTAGGTTTTTGGCAACTTTAGCATACTCTTATAACACTTTTAAGTAACTCTAAAGTATTCTGTTTATGTTGATGTGTACTGGCGACTGAACTAAGAATTCTATACACGAATTCCTATCCGCAATTCAACTTTCAAATAATATGTACGATTGTTTCCCGTGGAAAGTGCGTAATGTCACTGAATTACGTATAAATGTTGGAATGTAGATTTCTGTACATACTTTGCGTGTATACTATATACAGTAGACAGGGTCTCATAAGAGTTTTCCTAAAAAAAATAATAATAATTTACAGTGATCAGTTTGTTTCCTTGAAATCATTCCTAACTTGAACAAAGCTAAACTCGGACAAAATATGCAATTATCTGTGTCATATCATTTTCCTGAGGGGTTATAATATTAGCGTGATGGCCGGCATCTGGATAAAGCAGCTGCTAATAAAGGTTTATTTTAAACCTCGCTACCATGTATTAACCCATATCCCATATCTCCAGATTCAGTACTGAGGTGTAATGATATATTATCTATAGTGCCAGTCACAAAGAAGTGCTGTGGAAATTATATAAAGTCGAAATATTGTCTTATTCTGTCATTAAGCTACAGGAAATAAGCTGCAAGGGAACAGAAACCTGCAAGTACAAACGAAGGAACTATTGTTGTGCAAGACCAGAAACATTTGTGGAAGCCGGAGTTACATCAGACGTAAACATTTTCCCAACTGCCACTGCCAGACTGTCCCTTACCAAAACAATGGAAAACTAGAAAGCACTCACGGAGGGCATACCTTCGCCAGTGCCATTGCCATTAAAAAGGATTCGAATCCGAATCCGTGGATATATTGTGTGAAATACATAGGATCTGGCTCCGCCCAAAAATTTAATCAATTGCTCCTTGACCCATGGCCCACTCTTCCACAAAATTTGATTAAAATTCATTGACAACTTTTGGAGATATTGTGCGAGATACACTGGATCCGGATCCGCCCCCAAATTTATTTTTTATTTTTTATTTATTTATTTATTTTTTTGTCCATAGCCCAATCTTCCACAAAATTTCATTGAAATTCATTGTGAACTTTTGGAGATATCGTTTGGACAAACAGACAAACATAGGTGAATCCATAACCTCTTCCAACTTCGTTGGTGGAGGTAATAATAGCAACATGAAAGGGCAGGCTATATAGACCCAGGAAAATTTAATAAGTACCGTATATCAACATTTACTCACAGGTTCGCTCCGATATCAACACACCGAACCCATTCAGACCCAGGACGTATTTTTCCTACCCTCAGATGGTAATACTTCACTTAGGAAAAGCTTTTTTAACTGGAGAGTTGACTATATTTCCGATCAACCCTGTCACAACTAGAGATTCGTCCCAAGCCAAATAAAATTGTCTTGTAGTGGCAAGTGTTAAAGGAAAAAAAGCCCTCTGTGTCAGGTGGCTGAAAGTCTGTAATTCCCAGATCTTAAACGTTACCAGGTGTAATAAACTGCACGGATATTTATACATAATTACTACACCATCAGACCTGAAGGAATAACATTATCATTTAAGTCAGTATATTGTTTCTTTCTTAAGATTTCCCTGTGTATTTGCATTCATCTCTGAATACATTGTTTGAATATTGATGAGTATATTCCGTATGGGCAGATAAGGACAAGTAGATATAGACAGTTAGATGGATGAGTAGACAGAGACGGACATGCAGGCAAATACATAATAGATCACAAATTCTTAAATTATACGATTGATAGCCGATCATACGTTCTGAAAGTATCCGAATGAAGAAAAAAAATTCTAAAGGAAATAATTTCCTCTGTGCACAATGGATTTTTATAGATATATATGAATATATGTATAGATAGATAGATAGATAATAATAATAATTTCCTCTGTGCACGATGGACGCTTATATATATATATATATATATATATATATATATATATATATATATATATATATATATACAGTAGGGTGCTTTTTAAAAAGGAACTTCGAAAATCTGTTTGCAGAACCCACCGCTTCGTTACAATTAATGAAAAAGTATCGCATGCAAATATTTATGAGATGTGAAAAATGTTTAGAAGTTGCTAAAGCATCTTGTAACTTTAACCCTGTATGTGTGGTGTTCTAGATATAAAGATGGCGTTCCGACTTCCGACCCACTGTGCATCTATGCCCTATCACAGTTCATCCCTGTATGTGTAGTGTCCTAGATATCAGCATGTTGTACTGGTCCGCTATGTATCTGTGCCTTATCATATTTCAGTCTTTCATTATTTTTTTCAGTATTGAATGAGAACAGATTGTTACTGTGCTTGTGTTTGCTTTTAGGATTTGAGATTCAGTGTTTGCACAAATGGCCACTGGAACTCGTTCTAAGAAGCAGATTTGGCTCGTTGGATCACCCAGTTCCTCCCTTCCGTGGCAGAAGCTTTCATCGAGGGGAGAGATGATGAGGCTTATGATCCAACTTCATTGTGAAGAAAAAAGGACACTGACAGAGCACTGTCATCACATCCGAGACAGTGATGGAAATCTGGCACGATAAAAATATCTCATCGAAATACGAGCCCGATGTCTGCAAGCACCGTCTTCTGCATAAAGAATGGCAAGGTGTTCGAAATAACATCTCAAGGATGGACGAAACCAAACTCTGTATACGCCTGTTGATATTCCTCACAAAGATGAACTTTTACTCATTTGTATTGCTGAAGACGAAGAATTTTTGTTTGCTCAAAGAGAGATAGGTAGTAAGGGGAAGACGTGAGTCTTGAATAAAAAAGCTACCAAACTAGCAGCCAGCAAGCAGAAGCTAGCAGAAGCTGAGGGAGAAATACGCGAAAGCGATGAACAATAAAGAAAACGTAGATTGATTTTATTATCGCAGCTGTACAATCATCATCATCTTCTTCAGTTGAAAGTGGCGAGCCAAGGCCGTATCTTGAGAAGAAGCCAGCAAAGCATCTACGAAAGAAAATCAAAGGTACAGCTGAAATAAGTTCTGATGGTGCAATAACTCTGGATAGTACACAGACCAGTGACCGGTCAGCAACCTATATTCTCATTCCTTTTGCTTTTCAATTGGAACAGGATGTGAATGAACTGTCTTAGTTCAAGTGGGATTCATAACAGTGGATTTCAATACAAGGAAGCACGTGCTAAAGCGATCAAGTCCTCGTTTACCTCAAAAACACCACGTGCCCTCCATAGAGATGGAACATTAATGATAAATTTAACTGGCAGGGAAAAGTTCACTGCTTTCCAGTACTTGTTTCTGTGGATAAAGGCTGCAGACTTCATGCAGTGTCAACGCTGACAAATTCTAGAGAAGAAAAAGGTTATTTTGGAACGCTGGGTGACTTTTGTGCTTTGACACGACAGTTGTCAGCACAGGAATTCATGGTGGTATGTGTGTTCGCATAGTACAGGACACTGGGAGAGATCTCATTTACTTTCTTTGCCTCCATCACATTCCAGAACTTGTGTTTGAAGCTGCTTTCTCTGCTCTGGTAGACCAAGATCAATTCAAGAACCCCAGTGTTAATATCTTTGAGACATTCCGCAATTTGCCAACTCTGGATGGACGAGATTACACAAAAGGTAATGCAGACCCTGAGATAACAGCTCGTCTCCAGTCATAGGCGAATGAAATCATGCAACACACGCAGCAGCACCACTAAGAAAAACGTTCCTGGGATTGCTACAATGAGCTTCCTTAGCTTGTGGTTATCTTCCTTGGAGAAGTACCGAATGGAACAAAAGATGTGCGGTTCATAGCTCTCGGTGCACTACATCGAGCCTGATGGATAGCTTGTGCAACATAGGCCTTAAAGATATAGATATTCCACGCATAGTTTGCCCGAGCTCATTCCCAATAGCCGTCCACATCTAAAGGTTCATCATGAAGTTAACTCACTTGGATGTTGGACGGGACTGAGAGACTTGCCTGTTCGTGGCGAAGTCTTACATTCATCCCTGGCTCTCTGCTCAAAGTCTGGTTTCTGCTTCCAATCAGGATCTTCTACTTCTTGAAAGTCTGGAGAAATGTGAAATTCTTGCCCTTCACACTGCTGGATTCGGGTTCTTCAGCTGTCATCTGTGATATCTCTCAACACTGCCTTGGCATTATTCGATCCATCAATTGGTGTCACCGAGAAGCAGTGAATGGTTAAGAACATTACAAATGTAAAGGATCTGAAGAGCCTGCACAACGTAACTGGGTCCGTAAACCATCGAGAAAAACCGTGTCTGATCTTTGTTCTACCTAAACACTTGATTTTTTTTTTTTTCGAGGTTCTTGAGCTCCTTTCATCATCTCTGGACGTGGACCCGACTGACGAGGAAGACGATGAATAATTCATCAAAGTACGACAGCAGGTTTCATCTCTCAATGTTGTCAGTGACGATGCAGATCGAGGGGTGTCACTCATTCAGTCCACCACAAAAGCCAAAGCAAAGGATGAACAGCAGATTCAGTTCCTCTTCAAGTAGTTGAGGTGCACAGAAGAGCATTCCCAAAAGCCTCAGAAGATTTTCTGCAGTATTGATCAGTTTCTGTGTACTGTACTTTTTTTTGAAAGTGTAAACGTCCACTTATTTACTTACTTAAATTTTCTTTTCTTCTTCATTACACCTAATTGACAATTTGTGTGTTTGTAATGAATGGAAGAAGAAATGAAGAGTAAGTTGGAACCTGATGAGCACACTCTGGCAAGTAATGAGATTTATCAGATTTTAGTAAATCATGAGATAAATTTACTTTCATTTTTTATTGTGTACCGGCTTAGATGTATTTGCTGGGTCGGACAGTGAAAGAACCTAGGATGATTTTCACACTTTCCACTTTCCACATGTTCCGTGGTTCTGCACACATCAGTAGAAAATAAAAAGGATTTGGGTCAGGCAGTGTTGTATTTATCATTTACTGCGTACAATGTGTAAAACTTTGATGGCTTTGAGCAGCCCCTAAAAGGCGATGAAATTCATTATAATTTTGCACGTGTTATTTTTTAAATGAACCTCACTACATAATGAATTTTGCGTTATGATGTAATTCAAGGAAAATTCACCCTTGTATTATAAATGCACTCTAATATATATACGAGTATATATATATATATATATATATATATATATATATATATATATATATATATATATATATATATATATATATATATATATATATAAATATATATATATATATATATATATATATATATATATATATATATATATATATATATATATATATACTGTATATATATAAACATATATATATATATATATATATGTATAGAAAGATAGATAGAACGATAGATATACATATATATATATATATATATATATATATATATATATATATATATATATATATATATATATATATATATATATATATATATATATATATATATATATATATATATATATATATATATATATATATATATATACAGAAAGATAGATAGTTCAGGGGCATTATGGTCTATTCAGTCAATGTACAGTTATGTGTACAGTTATGTGCAAGGCAAAGGTCTGGGAACAAAATATGTGTGGGGTGGGCAGAATGGGTTAGTTGGGCTGGGTTGAGATGGTGCTGGGTGGATGGCGAGGCCGTGACGAATATATCCCGTGAAGACCGTGATAGCATGAGGGTCGCTGCGGGATGAGAAAATTTAAGTCACAGATCTCTAAGCAGTTCGTTGTGGAGGATGAGGGTTAAAAAACAGTAGGGTGGGTGTAGAGGAGTGGGTAAGTTGGGCTGTGATGATGGCTGTTGGTAGGTCAAGGAAGGAAGTAATACACTAGAAGAAAAAGAAAGTTATGTCTGGAATGGTCGTCATGGGAGTTTGCTTTTCCGAGCGGAACAACAAATTAAGCATTTGTTGCCGACGGCAACTTGCTGCCGTATACCTGGCTACCCAAGACGCAGATGAAAACTTAGACAATGTTTTGCTTTTCATACGATAACTTTTTCCTGTCCCTTCTTGACACACTTACTCCTCTAATGACCTTTTTTTTTTCACTGTCATTCTCATTCTCCATTAGTCTCTTACATTCTCTTCTATGGTTTTCTCTCTTTTACCTACCTCACTCTCACATTCACCTCCACTGTCCACCTTTAGATACCTCCATCATCATCTCTCTCTCTCTCTCTCTCTCTCTCACACACACACACACACACACACACACACACACACACACACACACACACACACACACACACACACACACACACACACACACACACACACACACACACACACACACACACACACACACACACACACACACACACACACACACACACACACACACACACACACACACACACACGCACATTCTCCTTTTATCTTTTACCTCCCTCACCTTTGCACATTGTCCCTCTGTCTTATATCTCCCTCACTTTCTCACATTCTCCCATAATCTTACACCTCCTTCATTTTCTCCCATTTCTCCCATTATCTCTTACTTCCTTCACTTTCTCCCATTCTCTCTCTTCCACCTCCCCAACTAACTCTCACTCTAAAGCTGCATTACTCTCGCATATTTTCCTCCATCGCCCTTTCTCTCTTACCTACCTCACTCTCTCCCTTTCTCCTTCTCGTAGATCTCTCTCTCTCTCTCTCTCTCTCTCTCTCTCTCTCTCTCTCTCAACAGGCAAATTTACTCTGCTCAGGAAGATGCCACTCCGAATGGCAAGGCTAAATTTACCTACAAGATGAGCTGGTGTGTCGTTGGAAAAATGGTACTGTACATATTCGCCATCCATTATCCTGTCATAATATTCCATGGTCACTGAGCTGAATAGTTTGAAAATTATTCTTTCAGTGCTTTGCCAGTACGATATTCTTAGTATATATTAACCCCTTTAGCATTATGATTTTTTTTTTTTACCTACGCTGAAGGCCACAGGTAAAAGAGAGCTTAGGAGGTTCTTTCTGAAGAATTTTTTGAAAGTACACATGCACTGCATTTAAACCATTAATTCTATACCAGTCATTTTCACAACACGTACTCCCTTCACACCACAACACATCCACCTCCTGTCATTCTTGTCTTTGTCCCCCACACTAATTTCTTTAACCCCTGATAAATCCATATTCGGAGGATATTTTGGAATAAACCTTCATTGTACTTAAACTGCTAATCTTACAAAATCCATTTTCACAGGATATGCATTCTTGCCGCTGTCCCATTCTCGCTACATGTCACAACGCAGTTGACGCAGTAGATAAATGTTCTTGTTATAGTCACGTCCCAGCCCAATAGAGCCGCGCTGATCCCTTACTGTGGTTATTACTAGCCACTTTATACAGCGTGGGAGAACCTTTTAGTAGCGAGGCGATTAATAAAGACTGTATGGAGTTCACAGTCAATTTTAAACCAAATGAAATCCAAGGAGATTGCAAGAATAAAATAAAAATTACTTGTTTTGGCTGAAGAGGTCAAAGTCACTACCAGCCTGAGCTACAGTGTTGTTGGGAAAAGATGATGCTCTCGTTGCCTTGTATGAAAACGCCACTAGAAAGATACTTCCAACATTCTTATGTCAAACCGTTGTTATCACGAATTATTCCACCACGTATGTAATTTACCCATGGTCCCATCTACTGTTATGGAAGTAAGTGGCATGTTCGTCGCTCAGCTTTGTCATATCACGTCCTTGAGGTCAGAGCATAACACGATTTTTTTTTTTATTCATTGTCTATCACGAATTATTGTGACAGATATTCAGATACCTACTAATCTGAGGTTCGGTGTTGCCGACCACGCCTAACGCGAGATGCCAGTGGTATGTCTTAAGCTGAGAAATTTCTTCGAATAGTTATTCGTTCAGTGTTTTGTTGCCTTAAATTATTCCACAGGATATTCAAGTTGCCATCAGTGTTAGCCATTTTTTTTTATTCTAACACTAGGGAAAGCTCTTCACTTTCCCTTACCATGTCACACAAGAAATTACACTGAAAAATCTGAACACCTGCAACCCGAGAGCGTCATTTTTCTCTACTTTTTCTCTAACCATTGTCTTAGATTCAAATAGGGGCAGTGTTTTTGAACTAGATATAGCTTTCATTAATCCTCTCCCAACAAGAGAACATCCTTGACCCTTAGTCCATTAGTGTGTGTGTGTGTGTGTGTGTGTGTGTGTGTGTGTGTGTGTGTGTGTGTGTGTGTTTTTAGTTAATCTTGCCACTACCAGACGGCGTTATTCCCCCCAGGAGCCACATAGTAGTGAAGGGGTTAAGAAAAGTTGTATTAAATTCCTCCATTTCTAAAAGTTCCCCTAAACTTAATAGAACTGTCTGGTGGTGGCAAGAACAACAGCAGTCAGAGAGCGCATACCTTCGCTAAGGAAGCACTCTGCCTCCTTCCTTTCATGTTTTTCACAACCTTGAGAATGATCTTTGACCTTTTTTGGTCAAAATAAAAGTGCTTTCTTTGATCGACATCGGTGATTATTCCAAATTTGGTATATTTTCATCCAGTAGTTTTCCATAATGATGCAGACAAACAAATGAGCAAACAAACAAACCGAGGAAATCAGGACCTCCATGGCGAAGGTAATAATCTAAATAATAAAACACAGGACTGACGGATTTAAGCTAAATTGAGTCGTCTGGTGGTGGCTGAATTAAACTGGAAAATACCAGTACATAATCAGTCCAAGCGTTGTTGCATTTAATATTCCATCAAGCATTAAATTAACTCCCAGCGTTAGCCGTAGCGTTGTTTTGCAGCAAGTGGTATGCTTGTCACCACGCTTGTAACATCACACATATCCTTCGCCCACGAGTCAAGAAATAACCACAAAAAAACATTAATGCATAACCTTTGAATCGCGCTGCATTCCAGCACATTAAAACTGCAGCCAATGAAACCTGGAGTAATGGAAAAATAGCTGTATTCTCGCTGATGACCATATAACGTCAACATTCAAACCTCTTGAGTTGAGATACATGATCTTTATTAATCTTTTCACTACGAGTACGTCATAAGTATTTTATTTATGTTAATACCAAACTGTTTTATTCAGCTCAGGAGAGGCTTTTCGAATCCGAGGTATATTGTTAGGTAGCCTTCGTTTAGGCAGGCAGTACTACAGATCCTTCCCAAGCTGACTAAAATAATATACAGACTGAAATGGTGAATATATACGCAAGTAAAAATAGAGTATATTCCTCCCTCCCTGCTCACAGTAACAACAAGAGCAGTCTTAGATTGCAAACCTCCGCCAAGGCTGAACAATCCCCCATTTGTATCTTGTAATTATTGTGCAAGCATTGTAGGCATTATTTATCAAGTTAGAAGCAAAAATGTTGAAATTGCAACTATCCCGCAATGGTAAAGAATCCTTTAAAAAATCCACGGATCCGGATGATGATCGGATCGCCACCAAAATATAATGGATTGCTCCTTGGGCCATACCCTACTCATCCAAAAATTTCAGTAAAATTCGTTCATTACTTTTTTAGTAATCCTGCTAACAGACAAACAAACCAACGCTGGCAAAAACATAATATCCTTGGCGGATGTAATAAGTAAATAACTGGACAGAGACAGACAGACAGACAGAGTCAGAGACAGGGGAATAATAAAGTGCCTTTTTAAATTCTGAAATCTTAGGCAGCATTCGTTTTTTCTTTATTATTTTTACTTTTTTTCGTTACAAACACACACAGTTATAATATTCTGTTTCAGGCAAGGCACTCTGTAGTGCCACGTATTAAAAAAAAAAAAAAAAAAAAAAAATGAGGAAAATGAGAGAGAGTGAGATAATGTTAGGAAGAAACGGGAAGCAAAAATGCAAATAAAAACTGTTTCGACCTAATCTTCTGCTTCAAAGGTACATTAGTGAAATCCGTCCCCGTCCCCGTCCCATTAAAATATTGGCTGCAGGATGGGGTGGGTGGCTTCGGGCAACATGGAGAGGGGGTTATGGTTATGTTGTTTTCCTTTTTTTTTTTTTTTTCCTTTTCTTCACAGCCATTTCACCGCCGCCCTCTATGTTTCCCTTTGCTATGATTGTCGCAGTTACTTTATTTACGGTAACCCTGGCCTAACCTTACAGTAACACTTCAGACCAAATCTGATCTGATTCTACAGGTTTACCTTAAAGTGATGGTGGTGGTGGTCGGGGGGAGGGGAACGCCCATCATTCACTCACTCGATGTGGTGCTGCCTATTACTTCATGTTTATCATTCTGTTAATGTGTGTGTCCTCCTCACTTTTTATTTTTCTCACCTTCTCGTCACTGTTTCTTACTCATCTCACACCAGATGGCTGTACACTGAATAACAAACCAAACGGTTTCCCATAATTCAGGAAACCATTTACAATGCTGGGTTGTAACCATATGGCCAGATAACGGGGTGACGTATAACCTTCTATGGTGGCCCTGTTAAATGGGTGGACAGACGCCAATGCGGCGTCTACCCAGGAAGCAAACTTCCACACCAATCCCAGTGCCTGGTAGTCGCTGTTGGCCGCATGGGAACAATGGTTCACTGCAAGGGGCGGCACTTCAGTAACGGTTGCTTGCTTGTGGTTGACGGGTCTGCGCCGTCAGACGGAATGAGACAGAACAACAATAACAACCTTAGAGTGAAAAAAATCATTCAGTGGCATCAGGAATAAAACATGCTGGACGTCATAGTCTGAAGGTTGTTAAAAGATTTTTTTTTTTTTTTTTTTTTTTTTTTTTTAGCTTGTATATCTCTCTAAAGCCAGACGCCTTAGGCTATTCCCGGAAGGAATGAACAGAAGCAAATCGTCTCCACGTCGCCATGTCCTCCGCCACATGACGTTCTTCTCTCAGTCCCACACCACTCATACGTATACCTCTCCACTTCTTCCTTCCAACTCGTTCTCGGTCTCCTCCCCTTATTTTTTCTCTCCGTCTCACTCTTATACACTCTCCTTGCAAATCTACTTATCGAATTCCTTCATGTGGCCAAACTATCTCATGGTACTCTTGACACTTTCAGGCATATGGAAATTAGCACCACAGCCTTCCTGAATTTCTAAATATGCGTCTTACTACGAAACTCTAATCGCTTCTGCTGGATAGTTCCACTCCTCTCATTCTTGACTGTGGTCCTTTCAGTATAGACCTAGTTTCTCCTCACCGCTTCAGTGTAGAGATGCATCGATTCTTTACTTCCCTGCCCACCTCCTTTTTCCTTGTCGCCGCCCTACTTACCGTGTCTTTCACTTCATCCCTTATCCTACTCCCTCTTTATCTCTGCCTTACCTGAAGGCACCCACTTTCTCCATTTCATAACCAGTCAGCTTCACTACATACCCCGCGACCTCATTCCTCTCAAAAACCCTAAGTTTACTCTTTGCTACATTCACTTTCAAATTTCGTTCCACACTCACTTCTAAACTCCCTCACCAAGCCTTGTACCTCCCACTCATCTTCGCTTTAAAAAAAGAGATCAATATCATCAGCAAACAATAATACACATTCTGCACGCCCTAGCCATCTCTCAGTAAGACCTTGTCGGTTTTTATAAACTCTCTCTCTCTCTCTCTCTCTCTCTCTCTCTCTCTCTCTCTCTCTCTCTCTCTCTCTCGCATTTCATATTCTTCCACTTGTACCCTCATGTGCAGCACATACACTAATGAGGGCACAGTCTTTACATGGCAAGTGAGCAAGGTGTGATAATTAGCCCACTTCCGCCTGCCCTGTCCTTCTTCTGTACATTGTCTGCATCTCTCTTTGCTTATCCGTGTTTTGTTGTTGTTGTTGTTGTTTCCTTCTCTCTGTCGTTTTCATTAGATTCACTTCTTTCATGTGTCTTTCCCTTCAGTCTTGGTTGTGCCTCTGTTTTCTTGGATGTTGTCTTTTATAGTCAGTAATTTCCTTCCCTTTTGTATTCTTTCATTTCCTGTTCTTGATTTTCTTTACTGTGTACTTTTTTTTGCTGTTCATTTCCTTCTTTGTACTTTGTTCCTTGGTTTTTCCTTTACCTCTCTGTGTTAGTTTCACGGATTTCGACCAAACATTTGTGATGCAGTATGAAAGGATGATGAACTGATTAGGTCAGTAAGGTGAAAGGGTCAAAGGTCAAGGCCATATGGAGTCGACTTGGTTTAGCCTTGTGGGGACGCGATATCTCTTGAATCCCTTGACGGATTTCGACCAAACTTTTGTCATTGGTACAGTATGAGGGGACGATGAACTGATTAGGTCAGGAAGATCATGGAAGCTGTATGGTGAGTCTGTGTGCAAGGCTTGCCGGAGGCATACCGAGCGATGCTTTGCGTCGACAGCTTGGGGCCCAAGTTCTCGGAGTTTCATTTACCTGTAATTCTCTCTTTTCCTATAGTCTGGTTTCTTCTCTCATCTTTCATTTCTCCCTACTGTTATCTCTTCTCTTCCCCTCATTTCGTCTTTCTTCTTACTACTCCCTTTCCTTTCACATTCTTTTCCTAGTCTTGCCTCCTTTCATCACGTCCCTTTGTCCTCTCAGTACGACTCCCGTTATAACCCTCCTACCAGTTGATAAGGACGGATGGAGTTGGGTGAGAGGGACTCTTCCTGTGGTTTATCGCATTCTCTTACATGAAAGTCAGGTAACGTCGATATAGGCAAATTGGCTTCCTGTTGTTTGTATTAATTATTGTACATACTCCTATGCACTCATCATCATATCCCTCCTTTCCCCTCCTCTCTTTCTCATCTCCTCTCACCTCATTTCCTATTCTCTGTTTTCTCTCCCTCTCTCGTTACACTCTTTTCCCTCATCTCTTTTCTTTTTTCATTATTTTATCGTTCCTATGTTCTCTCCCATTCCCTCTCCACTCGTCTCTCCTCACCTCATCTCACCATCACAACACTCTATATTGCTTTCACTTAGGTCGAACAACAGGGCACTTCTGCACCCACTAAACTTGGATCCTAGCCACTCACCCCGGCTTTATGTGGAGGTGAGGCTGGAGACGGTAATAACACAACATGTCAATACCACCCTCACCAGGACAATACCACCAACACCAGGACAACATCATTCATACAAGGGAAATGCTATTCAGACAGAGACAATACTATTCACTGGAGAGGGACGCCTTCAGTCTGTGGCACTGATATAGCCAGTCATCTCCACTGCCTTGGTATAAAGACGTCCCTCAGCCTCATCCCTGTCACTCTAAAAGGGGATGGTAGACTGCAGGACAGTTTGGCCTGCGTTCCACCAGGTCCACGTCCATAAGAGCTCCGGGACCACAACAACAACAACAAAAATAACAATTCGCACCATGATAATACCACCCACAACAGGTAAACATCACCCACACCAGGATATTACCACTCACGCCACTACAATATCACTCACACAATGACAATATCACACACACTGTAACAAAATCACTATTACCAGGAATGTACCACTCACACAAGGACAATATCACTAACACGGACAATATCAGTCAAACCATGATAATACGTCACACACAAGGGCACTACCTCCCACACCAAGACAATACCACGCTCACCGGGAGAGGCTCACGCACAATAGGACAATATCACACAGTAGGACAGTTCCTCGTACCGGCCCAGTACCACTCACACTAATACATACTACAAACACCAGGACAATACCACTCACACCAGGACAATACCACCCACACAAGGACAGTGTTATTCAGTGAGGCAATACCATTCACGCTGGGACATTACCACTCACGCGTGGACAATACAGCCCACACCAGGACCATATAACTCATAGGGATAATACCATTCATACAGCGATAATACCACTCTCACAAAGACAATACTACGCACACCAGAACATAACTTACATCAAGACAATACAATTCACACCAGAACAATATAACTCACACCAAGACAATACAACTCACACTAGGACAGTACCACCCCCAGACAGGACAATACCACCTACACCAAGACAACACCACACGCAGCAGCACACGTAATATGGTAATCGTTTACTTTCCCGTCGCTATCACCGTTATTGCCTGTCACTGTTAATGTTATTAGTAA
>NC_137004.1:25474423-25676923 GCF_032717465.1 Coenobita brevimanus
AAAGTTTAGTCTTCTACTTTGAGTGTTCAAACATTTGCTAGTGGAAAGCCCACAGCTGCAGCCGTCCAACCCTAAAATGCGTATGCGCCAAAATTTTTATTTGAAAAGAATTTTGATTTTCGCGCTCTTTTTCACCAGTCATGACCAGGTGTTCGCAGTGTGAGGTGAATTATGAACAGCTGAGGTGTCTGAAGGGCAAACCTCCCGCTCCCCACCCATTAGGCTTCCTTGCATGTATAGTGTAATGCCGGGAGACTGTGGCTAAAATCAGCCATGATGTGTTAGTTATCGGGGCAGCAGATGCGTCGCTAACATTACAGGCTCCAGATTTGTTACCATACTGAATTTTAATAAAATGATAAAAAAAAAATATATATATATAAATGTATAAACGAGGGACTTTGATGTGGCATGAAAACAAAATCTCAAGAGTTAGTGTAGTGGTGATGGCGTTATTGAGAAGTATATGTAGAGTACGGAGAGTAGACAGGATAAGATATAAAGTGATTCGTGCAGGATGTGGAGCAAGGAACCATGTGAACAGTAGAGCTAAAGAGGATGTGCTTAGACGGTATGGGTTTGTGGAGAGAATGAGTGTGAATAGGGTGTGAAAGGTGTGCATGTGTGCCAGTGTGAAGGTGCAAGGAGGCTTGGTTGGCCATTAAGAAGATGAATAGATATGGCTGGTGAATGTGTGAAAAGGCGAGGTATGGAGGTTGAGGAGGCTAGGATAGTGGCAAGAGCTCCAGCTGGTTGGATGAATTTTGTTCGGAGGAGTGTACGGCAAGGGTTTGGCATCCTTTTTTTTTTTTTTATCTCATAATCTGATATATAATATGAAGCGCATGCATGTGGATGGTATACCTGTGAAGTGGATTCAGGATTCCGAAAGTTTGAATGATGAGTGGATGAATGTGGGACCCATTTCACTGGGCATAATGTTAATTAGTTCTTCCTTTACCATGTTTTTATTTTATCGTTTTCTGAACCCTACCTCACCCCACCGTTGGGTGAGACATAGTGGCAGTATAATAATATTGAATGGTTTATTGTTTTGCCATTTTGATACCAGTCGTGCATATTTTCCAAGAGAAAAGCCATGCCGTTATCCATGCCCCTTAGTGGCTGACATTCGTTCCATTTTTTCCATTGTACTCGTATAATTAAATGATTGCCTTTCCTGTTAATTGTATCCCCCAAAGAAATAAAGGATACTGTGGTTTTAGTAATATTCATCCACCAAGCATCACAAGTTGTGAATACCCTAACAAAGCATCTGGGCACCTTTGTTTGTGCAGCTATGCACACACAAAGGCCTGTGGTAAAGACCAGGTCCACTGATTTTCAAGGTTCTAGATCACTCTCCTCCCATCACACACAAAGCAGCTTGTGGATGCAAGATCTCAGTAGCCAGGTTACTTTTGGTTGTGGTACTCGGCACACATAATAAGCTTCAGGTAAATGTTGAACCAATTGATTTGTGTGGTTTTAGGTCTCCATCACTGCTGCACCTAAGAGTTTGTGAATAATTTATGTGACAGGGCTACCATTGATCATTCAAATTCACACGCACATTAGGCCTAAGACAAGGTCAAGCTATCGGTTTTTAAGCTTCTAGACACCCCATCCTCTTCTCTTCTCAGCACCCCCAGTCCATAAGTCTATGGAAATTACGTGTCAGGAAGTGTGCATCTTTGGCCATGCTTTGCTCGCAATGCTGATAGGAGTGTGTCAGGGACTTCACAGTTCCTTTCAAGGGTCCAGATTTCCTTCCTCCTTCTGCACCATCCCGCCATTCATCACAGCATATGGACACCATATCTCAGTGGCCAGGCTATCATCGGTGAAACCTGCTGAATTTCAAGGTTCCATGTTCTCCATTCCCCTTGGTACATAACGGTGTCTGGATGTCAGGTGCCTGGAACCACGGTCTGACTCTCTTCTTCTTCATTTCTGCAACATTCGCGGCCTTTCCTCTAACTTTCGCTCTGTTGAGCACCACCTCTCCTCCTCTAAACCTCACCTTCTTTTTCTAACGGAGACTCAGCTGTCTGAGGCAACTGACAGCAAACCCTTTACTGTATCCTCCTACTTTCTCTATACTCATTTCAAAGCCAAAGGTGGCTGTTGTGTATATATACGCAACGACTTATCTTGCTCTCGTGTTCTTGAACTTGATTCTTCTGAATTCTCCACACTCTGGCTTCGGCTTTCCTGTCATTCTCTGACTAAATATATCTGTGCTGTTTACTTATCCCCTAATTCTACTGACTATCAAAAATTCTTCGACTATCTTACTTCTACGATGGAACACATTCTATCCATTTCTCCTTTCTCTGAAATCTCCATTCTTGGAGATTTCAATGTTCACCACCACCTTTGGCTCTCCTCTCCTTTCACGGATCCACCTGGTGAACAAGCCTACATCTTTTCTATTCTTAATGACCTAGAGCAGCTTGTACAGCACCCTACCCGTATCCCTGACCGCCTTGGAGAGAGCTCCAACATACTTGACCTCTTCCTCACAACTAATCCTTCTGCTTACTCTGTTAATCTTTTCTCTCCGTTGGGCTCCTCCGATCACAACCTTATTACCTTAACCTGTCCTATCACTCCGGTGCGGCCTGTGGACCCTCCAGGGAAACGTCGTCTGTGGCATTTTGGAGCCGCGGACTGGGAGGCCCTCAGGCAGTACTTCTTTGATTTTCCCTGGAATGATTATTGCTTCCATGGCCGTGAGCCATCTGAGAGTGCCTTGCGCATTACGGAGGTTATTCTCTCGGGCATGGAAGCATACATTCCTTTCTCATATCCTTTGACTAATGCAAGAAAGCCTTGGTTTAATCACGCTTGTTCTAATGCTGTCCGCAACAAGGAGAGGGCCTACAAAAGGTACCGGAGCCAACCCACCCCTGAATCACATCATCTTTATGTTTCTGCCCGGAATCGTGCTAAGTCTGTTCTTCGCACTACTAAAAATAATTTCATCCATACTAAATGCTCTCAACTCTCCAACTCGAATTCTTCCCGCTCCTTCTGGCATCTTGCCAAAAATCTTTCTAACAACTTTACCTCATCATCCTTCCCTCCTCTTTTCTACTCTGATGGTTCTGTAGCTATTTCTTCTACTGATAAAGCAGATCTCTTCGCACAGACTTTCTCCTCCAATTCTACCTTAGACGATTCCGGTGCTGTTCCTCCATCACTTCCCCCCTCTGACTTCCTCATGGCTGACATTAAAATTTCTTCAGTTGATGTATTTTCTGCCATCACTGGCCTCAGTACTAACAGGGCATATGGGCCTGATGGGGTCCCTCCTGTTGTTCTCAAGAACTGTGCTTCTGTGCTTACACCCTGCCTAGGCAAACTCTTTCGCCTTTGTCTGTCAACTTGTACCTTTCCTTCTTGCTGGAAGTTTGCTCTCATTCAGCCTGTCCCAAAGAAGAGTGACCACTCCCAACCCTCCAACTATCGTCCAATTGCTTTAACGTCCTGTATTTCAAAAGTTTTTGAGTCAATTCTTAATAGAAAACTTTTAAGGCATCTTTCCTATCACAACCTTCTTTCCGATCGTCAGTACGGGTTCCGTCAGGGACGCTCCACTGGCGATCTTCTCACCTACCTTTCAGACTCCTGGTCATCCTCCTTTCGGGACTTTGGCGAAAGCTTTGCCATTGCACTTGACATCTCAAAGGCTTTCGATCGAGTCTGGCATAAATCTTTAATTTCCAAACTGCCCTCCTACGGTTTCTATCCTTCTATCTGTGCCTTCATCACTAGCTTCCTTTCTGGTCGGTCTATAGCCGCTGTTGTAGACGGCCATCGTTCTTCTCCTAGATCTATCAACAGTGGTGTTCCTCAGGGCTCTGTCCTATCACCAACTCTCTTCCTTTTATTCATCAATGATCTTCTAAGCTGTACATCTAACCCTGTCCACTCATACGCTGATGACTCCACCCTTCACCTTTCCATTCGGTTCCCGCAACGCCCATCTCAACAGTTACTTCAACAAGCAAGGGATGAGGCTGTGGCACACCTAATGTCTGACTTGGCTCGTATCTCTGACTGGGGTAAAAATAATATGGTTGTCTTTAATGCATCTAAGACTCAGTTCTTACACCTTTCAACCCGACAAAATCTTCCACAGGTGTACCCACTAATGTTTAATAGTATTCAGCTTAATCCTGCATCATCCCTGAACATGCTTGGGGTTTCATTTACTCGGGGCTTATCTTGGAAAGATCATATTACACATCTTGTAAAATCTGCTTCCAAGAGATTGGGTGTGCTAAGCCGACTCCGCTCTTTCTTTACCTCTGCGCAATTGTTGACTCTATACAGGGGTTTTATCCGCCCCTGTGTGGAGTACAACTCTCATGTGTGGGGAGGCTCCCCACATACAGCTCTTCTCAATAGGGTGGAGTCAAAGGCTTTTCGTCTCATTAACTCTCCTCCTCTTACTGACTCCCTTCAACCTCTGTCTCTTCGCCGCACTGTTGCATCTTTATCTCTTTTCTATCGCTACTTTAATGGTCACTGCTCCTCTGAACTGTCTGCTTGCATTCCTCCACCTCTACGACGGGCGTGTAACACCCGTCTGGCAGCAAACTCTCATCCTTTTTCTGTCCAACTCTCTAATGCAAGAGTTAACCGTTACTCCCAGTCTTTCATTTATGCAACAGGTCAGCTCTGGAACTGTCTCCCTCTGTCTGTATTTCCTGCTGCCTATGATCTCCAGTCTTTCAAACGCAGTGTGTCCAGGCATCTCAAAATGATCGGATCTTGAATTTGGCTCTATATTGTATTTTGTTTTTCTCTTGGAGGGAACTGTTACTGCGGGCTCATGGCCTTTGGTTCCTTCTTCCTCGCATAAAAAAAAAAAAAAAAATATCTTGGTAATCGAACCACCCTCGATTGTGTACCTTTACACACGCAATAGGCCTATAGTGAAGGCCAAGTTTATTGATTTTCAAGATTCTAGTTCCCCCATTCATCCTGCAGCACTTTTTCAAAAACAGTGTGTGATTCCCACTACTTACACTGCCCTCATATATGACAATAAAAATTGACGGATGTACGTATCTTGAGAATTGTGCCTCACACAAGACTGAAGAAGAATCACTCCTCATCTAAGTACCTCCATTGCCATGAGGCTGTATCTGTCATGCTGCATACATCAAAACTTGTTTGTCTGAAAAGTTCCACCACTGTTTGCGGATGCTATATTGCCCTGGTTTGTCGTGCAGCTTTACATACACGGTGGGTCTATGAAAGAAGCCCAGACTGTAGATACTGAAGGTTGTATGCCCCTCCTTCTCTTGTTCTCATCCTTCAGCTCTCCGTGCCTAATCACAGGATGTAGATGCCATAACTCAGTAACTGGGCCACTTTTGATTGTGCAACTTTACATATGCAATAATCGTATGGTAAAGGACAACCCATAGCTAGCTGTATAGAAAGAAAGGATAGATAGATAGATAGACATATGGCCAAACAGATAGACATAGATGGCTAAATAGATGGACAGATAGATACAAATACGGATGAAAATAGATAGATAGATAAACTGATAGATTTAACCTGACGCTAATTTGAAGGTTCTTAATGGAAAACTAACTTCAGATATGAATTCTCTACACACCTATTTACGACCCACTCCCTCCTCTTTTCTACCGCCAGAATATAATATCAACATATATCCTTAAAAAGTTAAGTTGTAAAAGAATTCCACTGAAAGCCACTCCACCATTAAAAACTCTATAAATAAAATCTCGTGTTTCTGAATGTATTGTAAATCACTAAGCAGATCACTCCTGGTTTTGCAACTTTAAGCAACACACATGAGGCTTGTGGTGAAGACCCAGCTATTGATTTTGTCGGTTCTAGGTCCCTCTCCCCCACCTCATATCTTAGCAAATCACAGGTGTGGATGTCTCGTCTCAGTCAGTGCATACACACAATAAGCCTATGATTCTGGTCCAGTATATTGATTCTCATGATTCAGTGTAGCACAATGTACAGTAAAATAGGCACTGGGAGATATATTGGCGATTGGCAATGAGCGAATGGACTGAATATTCTATAACATTGATCAGGTCACTTTATATATAGGTGTCTAAACATATGAGTACCTTAGATACAAGTATATTAAAAAGACATCATTAGTTTATAAACCTGAATAACATGGTGGTAATAATGACGATGATGATGATGTTGACAAGTGAGTGATAGAGCCAGGATGGATGTTAAGGAGCAGTGCAGTGGTGCCCGATCTTGGGAGGTAAAAGGAATAAACTCTGGCCTCCTCCAGGCATCCCAAACACACTTTTCTTCCCCCTCTTCCTCCTGTGCTGCCGCATCTCATTTTTCTTCACCTACTTCTTCCCGCTACCAAAATGCAATCAGGGTAATGGAAGGGATGGAGTGCGAGGAATGTGTGTTTATGCTCAACCCCTTCACAACCAGGACATACTGTTTTAGTTTGGCTACTTGCGGACGAATTTGTTCAACTAAGAGGAGACTTACTGAGCTGGAGGAGTTCGATAAAGCCTTCACTGACCTCTCTAATACGACATGACTTTTTGCCCGTGTCCCAGTTCAACTGGGACGAATATCCCCCCCCCCCAAAAAAAAGACATGACTTTCCAACGTCGACAGCAGCTGCAAGGATAAAATGAAAATGACTTCTATTGCCTGATAACATTAACATAATCTTTCTTATTTGGTTCTGTCTTCAAAGGCTGCAGTGCCACGATATCTTCTCTCTTTCATTCTTGATACCTCCAGCCGATTTTATTCAGCCTGAAATGAGGTACAGTTTTGTGACAGGATTATCATTTATCTCCATCTGTTTCTTTACAACAGGATCATTTTTTATGATTTATTAGCTGTAAGTTGGGCGTCCATCATCCACTCACTCGATGTAATTCTCTCTCTCTCTCTCTCTCTCTCTCTCTCTCTCTCTCAACAATGAGTAACAGGCGAAATGGTTTCTCGTATCACAGGAAACCATTTCGTACTGTCGGTGGCAATCACATAACCAACTAACACCTCTTGTTTTACTGTGTTAAGGCACTCCGGCAGGATGGAGCCTCTAGCCTATGGGTTCCATCTGAGGGATGGTTTGGGCTTCTTGCACTTGTAATGCCACTTAGGGGCAAGTGAGGCTGTTCACCTTTGCCCTAAATGTCGAGACTAAGTAACCTAGCCCTGGGCCCTGATGTTCTTGTTTATATGGGGCGGGATGGGACTGGATGTTGTTGCTATATTTCTTGTCTTCTGGTTAGCGATAATATAATTGTATGGATCTTAGGGAAGATTTCTCGTGCTGAGGGTGTTGCTGTCAACTTTCTGGTCATACTTTTTCTTTTCACACCTAATGATGGGCTGAGACAGGATGCAGAAGAAGGGAAAGAGAAAATATGAAGTGAACCAGCTGTCAGAAGCATGCCCAATGAAGTGTACCACACAACCATTTATACATCTTTTAAGCTCCAGGAATCCTGGTTTCTTCTCATAGGAGTACTTATCTGTACTTTGTGCACATAATAACTTCCAGAACACATTAAATTCCAAACCTTGCTTTCCGACACATCCATTTGCTAGGGTATGCAATGAAAATAGTAATAGTAATAAAAAGGAGTGGTTGGGGTGTATTCCTCACGTTATGCCTCTCAGGGATGAGTGAGGCTGGTCACTCTCATCTTAAATGTCAGGACCAACTTGCCTAGCCCCGGGCTTCTACGCTTCTCATGGGGCATCATAGGTTTGGATGATGGATGGATAATAATAATAATAATAATGATAATAATAATAATAATAATAATAGCATAGATAAGATGCGAATATGTACGGCAGAAATAAACAGATGCGTACCCCCTCCCCATATGTTGCAGGTGGGCAGATGTGGGCAAGGCCTTAAGATGTCATTTTTTCCCCCTTGGCCACCCCTTCATCACAACTCCCTCCCTCCCTCTAGTGTGTATTCTCACCAGTTAACCCCTTCAGCTCAACGATGGAGGCTTAAGTCTACTCTTGCTGTTATCAGATACGGTACTGCTGGGCTTGTAGAGGAAACCCTATAGTAGTGTAAGGGTTATTGAAGGCTGTATCTAACCCATGCTGCTCTAGTCTTTCCTAAGCTCGTCTAAAGGTAATAAGGATAAAATACAGTAATATAAGAAGTACGTCATCGTGAAGTGTTTGATTCTCTAACGCTCCATGTTACACAGAACCCCTCCTTAAAGATCTCGTCGTTCTAAGTACTGACTACTGTATATACACGAGTACTTCGAAATGGTACAGAGAGTTTAATTTCTTAAATCCGACTACTGCTTTTTATTTATATTCTCCCTACCTGCAGACTGTGTTCTAAATTTAGGACACAGTTCTTGTAATGAAGGGGTAGATGAAGGCTATTATCTAACCTTACCAATTCGAAGACTTTCTGCTAAACTGTATAAAATCGTCATGGTAAGAAAGACCTAAGGCAAGAGACCACCCTACCTCCCTGGCAACGTTTACAGAGCAAGAATAACGTAGCGCGTTAACACGCACACACACACACACACACACACACACACACACACACACACACGTGTATATACACGTATATATATATATATATATATATATATATATATATATATATATATATATATATATATATATATATATATATATATATATATAATGTATGAACGCAAGTATATAGAGCGATAGATAGATAGACAGGTAGGTAGATACACAACCGAATATTAACCCTAATCATAGTCAGTACAATTCTGGTGTTGTGTTTCACAGCCAGATAATTATATTGCTTGAGTGTGAATCATCGGGTCCTGAGAGCGTGAACTTTGCCATTTACTATCGTTGTGTTAATGCTGCTGCTGTTGCAGATGATGATGATGATGATGATGATGAAGATGACGCGGAAATGGTCTTTCGCTGAAGTAAGAACGGTCGTTGTGCGGTAAACGCCCACCAGAACAACGATTAAGGAGGCTTCAAGTTTAACATCACACTAGTTATTAGTCATCACCCTAATTAGACCTAGTGATAAGGATCTAATTACACTGCTCTACCTGACACACTCCTTCTGCAGGGGTTAATGGGGTAAGTGTCCCTCTGAATACATAGGTTAAAGATCAAATTGCCTCTCAAGTTGCTGTCCCATATCTTCCACACCCAGACGAGGGAATGTCAGCTTTGTATACCAGTGTCCTAAGGGTGATGTGTCAGTGTGAGAGGGAGGAGTGAGGAGGCGGCATTAATTTCAAGTCACGTGTGTCAAGGTTTGTGCCAAAGGGGTGTAGGGGGGTACGGGTGGTAGTGGATGAAAGAAGTGAGGAGGGGTGGAGGATAGAGGGAGTGGACTAGATGGGGCATGAAAGAAAGGAAGAAAATAACATAAGAGTAGAGGATAACTGCAGTAGGAGGGCTGGTTGAGAGGAGTGACAGAAGATTCCTCTCTGTCCACCTGTCCCTCCAGCTGAAACAGACGGGAAAAGGTGTGAAGGAACACTGCGCAGTATAGAAACAACTGGCGTGGTAATTACACGAGGAGAGAAAAATATCGTGATAATTTTGTTCTAATTCTTTTTAATGACTCGAAGAGAAAGGGAGGGTGAATGAAGGAAGGAGGGAAGGCTGAATGAAAGTGGGAGCAAGGGTTAAATGAACGAGGTAGGAATGAATGAAGGTTGGAGCTAGAGGTGAATGAAAGAGGGAAGGAGAGAGAAATGAATGAGAAAGGAAGGGGTAAATGAAGAAGAGAGAGAGGTGACTAATGAAGGGAAGAAGGAAGGAAGGAGAGAGTGATGAAAGAAGGAAGGAAAAATATATGAATGAGGTAGGAGGATGAAATGAAGGAAGAGATGAAGGAAGAAAGGGTGAATGAAGGGGGAGAAGCGAAGTACGAGAGGTGATGAAAGAAGAACGAAGGGGAGAATGAGGGAGACAGTGGAATGAACGTAAGAGGAAATACAAAGACAGTACAAAGAAGAGCAAACAACAGTAAACCTATTGGCTCTTTCTAAACTGTTTCTATAGGACAGGTTGTAACTAACTATGGGGTAAAAGATAAAGAGTAGGGAAGCAGGAAATGAGAGGGAAGAGAGGAGGGAGAAATAAGGAGCAGAGCAGAGGGTGTGAGAGAAGGAGGGAGGAAGTGGTAATGGAGGAGAGAAGAGTGGAGGAAGAAAATGAACAGAGTGAGAGATGAAACAGGGAAAGAAAGTCAGTACAGAAATACGGTATGAAAGAAAAATAATGACCAAAGAGAAGTAAAAAAAGAATGAAGAAAATTTAAAATCTGAGGAAAGGGAGGATTAGAGAAGAAAAATGAGAGAGAGAGAGAGAGAGAGAGAGAGAGAGAGAGAGAGAGAGAGAGAGAAACGGAAAGACGGACGGGCGGACAGAGACACAGACAGATAGACAGAAACCAGCAAATTAATAGAGGAAACACGAATAACAGGGGAAGTACAATTAAAAGAGGAACCAGAACAGAACTGATGAAAATAATGTAAGAAATTTAGTATGGAACGAAAATATGAAAGAAAATGGAAAGTAAACAGAAACGAAGGAGAAGAAATGGACTGAGAAGAGCAGAAGGAAATCAGGAGAAAGTTAAATGGATTAAAGGTTTATGGAGAAGAAAGTGGTAAAAAGAAAGGTAGCAAGAATGGTGGGGGGAAAGGAGAAATAAATACATGAGTGGGGTTGGTGAATGAAGGAAGGAGGAGTGGAGGGAGGAAGGAGGGACAAAGGAAGAAGGAGTGAATGAAGTAGGGAGGGGCGAAGATGGGTGGAAGAAAATAGAAGATGAGAGAGGGAAGAGAAAATAAGACAAAGAGCAATATGAGGAGGGAGAAAAGAGCTAGAGAAAAAAAGGAAGAAAAGGAAGAGTGAAAAAGAATACAAGAGAGAAAATAAGAGAGAAGATTATAGAAGATGGCAGAAGAGGAAAGAAAAGAGGTTGGATGAAGAATACAGGAAAAAAAGAAAAGATTGAAAAGACAAGAGAAGAATATGGAAGAAGAAGAAAAGGGGAAAGAGAAAGTAGGAAAAGAATATGGGAGGAGAAGGAAAGAGGAAATGAAGAATGACGACGTGGGAAAGGCCAAAGAAAACAGCACATGACATTACCCCTTTCCCCCTACCCTCACCTACACCTCCCCCCTCCCCTCACTTCCTTTTCCTCCCCTTCCCCCTACTCTTACATGCACCTCCCCCCTCCCCTCACTTCCTTCTCTTCCCCTCCCCATCTCTGTCCACCTCAAGCTCCACCTTTATTCCTGTCCTTCCCCTTTTCCCTGCACCGCTTCTATCCCCACCCCCTTTCCCCATCTCCCTATTCTTCCCTTACCCTCATTGCCTCCCCCTCCCTCACGTGTCGTTTTCCCCGCACATGCCTTTCCCTTCTTATCACCTTCTTACCTTCCATCTTCCTCCTCCCCTAACCCCTTTCCCATCCTTATCCTCTTGTTCCTGTGACCCTTTCTCCTTCCCCTTCCTTTTCCCCTGACCCTTCCCCTCCCTCTTCCTCTTCCCCTAACCCCTTCCCCTTCCTCTTCCCCTAACCCCTTCCCCTTCCTCTTCCCTTAAAATCTTCCTCTTCCCCTAACCTTTTCCCTATCCTCTTCCCCTAACCCTTTCCCTATCCTCTTCCCCTAACCCTTTCCCCATCCTCTTCCCCTAACCCCTTCCCCTCCCTCTTCCCCTAACCCCTTCCTCTTCCCCTAACCCCTTCCCCTTCCTCTTCCCTTAATCTCTTCCTCTTCCCCTAACCCTTTCCCCATCCTCTTCCCCTAACCCTTTCCCCATCCTCTTCCCCTAACCCCTTCCCCTCCCTCTTCCCCTAACCCCTTCCTCTTCCCCTAACCCCTTCCTCTTCCCCTAACCCCTTCCCCTTCCACTTCCCCTAACCCCTTCCCCTTCCTCTTCCCCTAACCCCTTCCCCTTCCTCTTCCCTTAACCCCTTCATCTTCCCCTAACCCTTTCATCTTCCCCTAACCCCTTGCCCTTCCTCTTTCCCTAGCCCTTTCATCTTCCCCTAACCCCTTCATCTTCCCCTAACCCCTTCATCTTCCCCTTACCCTTTCTTCTTCCCCTAACCCCTTCCCCTTCCTCTTCCTCTAACCCCTTCCCCTTCCTCTTCCTATGACTCCTTCCCATTCCTCTTCCTCTGACCCCTTCCCTTTCCTCTTGCCTTAACCCCTTCCCTCTCCTCTTCCCCTAACTCCTTCCCCTTACTTTTTCCCCCTATCCCTTCACTTACCGCTTCCTCCCCCCCCCCCACGCCTCTTCTCTCTTTCCACCCTCTTCCACTACTCTCTTCCTCCCCCTTCCCCACCTCTCCCCAACCCCCATAATTTATCCATACCATCACTCTTAGCCCCGTCCTCCTCCCATTCCCTCTTTCCTTGCCTCCTCGTCCTCTTACGTCTTCTTCCTCCTTTGCTCCTCATCACCTCCTTCACCCATCTTTCTTCTCTCCCCTTGCCCTCCCGTGTTTTCTTTTTCCTCCCTAATCATTCTTCACTCTCTTAATTCTTCTTTACTCCTTCATCTCATTCTGCATCCCATCCTTCCCCCTCTCGCCTTCCTCCTTCCCCCTCTCGCCTTCCTCCTTCCTTCCCTTCTTTCCACATTATATTTCTTTCCAGATCGTCTTCCTTGTCACATCTCCCTCCTCCTCTGTTAGTCCCTCTTCCATTTTTCCTTTTTTTTTTTTCCCCTTCCTCCACCTCCTTTTCCCTTCATATCCTTTTTTATATTTATGCCCATCCTCATTATGTTTCTTCTCTTCTTCTTTTTTCTTTTTCTCCTTCATCATTCTCCTTTATTCCTTCCACGCTCCCTCCATCCTTTCTCTCTCTTTCTTCTTGATTTCCTTTCCTCCCATCATTTCTTTTCCTCTCTTACTCCTCTTCCTTCTTCTCTTGTCATCTTTTCTCGTCTCTCTCCTGTTCTGTAATGCCATTCGTTCTCTCCGTTATAAATCATCCCCTGCTTTGTTCCCTTCTCTCTCTCTCTCTCTCTCTCTCTCTCTCTCTCTCTCTCTCTCTCTCTCTCTCTCTCTCTCTCTCTCTCTCATCCCTCTGTCTCCATTCTTTCATCTTTCACCCTTCCTCCCTGCCCCCTCTCTAACTCTTCCTCCCTCCTCCCTTTTTCCTTCTCACTCTCTCAGTCCTCATTCTTCCTCCCTCTCACTCATCCTCCTATCTGTCTGTCACACCCTTCTCTCTTCATCCCTCTCCCACCCTTACTTCCTCCTCCTCCCTCTTTCACCCATCCTTCCTCCTCCTTCTCTCACCTTTCTTTCCTCCTCCCACTCTCACCTCTCCTTCCTCCTCCCTTTCTCACATTTTCTTTCTCCTCTGTTTCTTACCCTTTCTCCGCTGTCTCCCTCTCTATTTCTCCCTCTTTTCCTGTTCCCTTCCTGTTCTTCCTCCTTTGCCCTGCTTCTCCTCTGACCTCTCCCTTCCCTTTCCCCTCGACATTCCCTCCCTTATCCTTTCACCTCTCATTTCTCCTTGGCCTCCTGCTCTCCCTCACCTTTCATCTCCAGCCCTCCTTCACCCTTCACCTCTCACCCTAACTCCTCTTTCATCTCCAGCCCTCCCTCCCGTCTCACCACTTCTGCAGCTCCAACCCACTGCGATATAACTGGCATTACTGTATCATGCTTAGGTAATGAACAGATGGAGTTTTCTATATTAAGAACATTATTAGTCAATCACAGTAGTTTTAGTAGTAACAGAAATGGGGGAATGAGTCGTGATACACTGTTACATATTAAAACGAATTTTCGTGCAATATTAATTGCAAACCATCGACCAATAATACTGACACAATATACATTCAACTTAGAAGTGAATCACGTGGTTGGACGACACTGATTAATTTATCGTGTGCCAGCACAGTTGTCAGAAATCGAAAGTAAACTATAAGAGCAAATCCCTGAAATCTGCTGTAGCCAAATGCTTTTTCACCAGTATGCAAATGGGATAGACCTTTATCCAAACATACAGAGTTGGATTATACACTAACTTACAAGAAAGTTTGCCATATCAGTTGGTAGAATAGATAACACAAGAAAAAATATCTTTATTCTTGTCTTGGCTACTTCAGAAAAGTTTGTTGATGATGTACTAGTGGGGGATTAGTACAAGGATCATTGTCTAGTCGAATTCAACCTTAATTTTAGCAACAACACCACAGTTCCAGTTATGAGATAGTTCCAGACTAAGAGAAAGGAAATTTTCAATAATCAGAATAATTATAGGCAGTAATGACTGGAATCGAATTATTCAAACAACCTGTCACTGATGGATGGACAGCGTGTTCAGAAAGTCTTAATAAAGCTGTCAGACCATTAGTACCACTGTGTAATAGGTGGTCTGCAAAAAGTATCAAATCATAACTATAGAAGAATATTAAGATATGTGTTTCAGCAAACAGACTCAACAACATTACAAACCCATAAACATTCTAAGCAATGATGATCATCACAATTTTCATCAAAATATTAAGAAGTTAATAAAACAAAACATGAAAAACCTTTAACCACATATACTGTGCAGCAGTAAATCAAATCCAAAAGAAATTTTTAACATCAACATCAAACCTGATAGTTTTTAGCAAATAGAGAGCATACTGAAAACAAAATCAAGCTGGTTAAGATTCTTAATGCTTTATTTGCATCCGTATTTACGATAGAAATAAGTTCTTGTACAATTCCTTCGTCTTCCCTAATCTGTGTGCATGAGGGTTACTTAATAAGCAACATTGTGAACAGCGCAAGAGATATAGGCTTCTATCTGCAACCAACAAACTTAAGATCAACATAAACACCAGAGCTAAATAAGATGGAGTTTTAAATGAGGTAAAGAACTGAATATCGAAACATTAGTTCATATTCCAACATATCACTAAGAGGTAACACTACCATACGACTAAAAGCAAATATAACTCCACTATTCAAAAATATTAGAAAATCACAACCTGGAAATTGCCACCCTATCACAGGAGCATCAACAGTATGCACAGTCACATATTACTACTTTTCATGGCTTATCTAAAATAATATCAATATGTATGATAAGACTAAATCTATCAATATAGCACAGTGATCAAAAAAGCATTCAATAACATTCTACATGAACTTCCAGAGGATCTTAGAAGTTCATAGTTTCAGTGGCAATGTACTAAGGTGGATCAAAAGTTGTTTTATGGAATGTATGTGTTGTAATTAATGAGAAAGGACCAGACTGGATTAATGTTATAAGCGGAGTGTCACTAGGTTCAGTTATGGGTCATGTTTTCACTTTATTTTAATTTATATCAATGATATTGGCGAAGTTTTGTGTGGTAAAATATCCAAATTTGCTGAGCCTCGCGTTCTTTATTATGGTACTTGATGCCCTTTCACGTGACTTCAGAAATGGACCCCTGTGGGAGATTTTGTATGCTGATGATTTGGTGTGGATTGCAGAGTGAAAGGGAGGCTGAGGGAAGATGTAGGAAGTGGACAGATGGTATGGGACACAAGGGCTTTAGAGTAAACACAGATAGAACAAGAGGGATGGTACAGTATCTAGGGCTGGTGGTGGTACTGTCAAAGAACAGGGAGTGTGGCCATGTGTAATTTGCCATAAGGGTGTGGGAAGTAATTCCATCTTGTGCAGTGTTTGTGATAAGTGAGTGCATAAGAGATGTAGTGGTATTAGAGGTAAACTGCGAGATAATGCTCATTTCATGAGTGTGGTGTGTCAGGGAAAGTATGTGGAGATTGCCAGCCGTGATAGGATTGAACTTGCTGATGAGTCTCTTGAGCGTGTGCAAGAGTTTTTTTTATTTGGGAGACATGTTATGTGCTGGAGGTGGGGCTGGAGCTAGCTCTGCAACTACAGTGAGGAGTGGTTGGAAGAAGTTCAGGGTGCTGTTGCCAGTCCTGACAATGAGAGGGCTCTCCCTCCGTGCTATGGGATCTTTGTACGTGGCATGTGTTAGGAGTGTAATGCTGTATGGCAGTGAGACGTGGGCGGTAAAGGAAGAGGATATTCGCAGGCTCAAACATACAGAAATGGCAATTATTAGGTGGCTGTACAGTGAGTCACTGAGTGCGAGGCTTAGGGGGGGGGCTAGGTTTACCATGGAAGAGTTGGGAGGTAGGATGGGACTGGAGTGTATTGGTGTTGTGATGAGGAGAGGTGGATTGAGATGGTTTGGGCATGTGGAGAGGTTGGAGGATGATAACTGGGTGCAGAAAGTGAGAAGTGTTAATGTTGGGGGTAGGGTAGCTAGAGGTAGACCGGATAAGACCTGGGACGAGGTTATTGAAAGTGACCTCAGGGATAAGAGACTAAACAGGGAGGCTGCCAGATATCGCACAACATGGACAGCCGCCATTAGGTGACCAAGACTGACACATGCCAGCATGTTGGAGCCTTCAAAAACGAAACGAAAACGAAACGATGAAAGTCAGTAGCATAGCGGTTACACCCAAACGAAGGTAGATAATTACGCGAGATTTTGATAAACGGTTCATTTGGGTACAAACATGGCAAATGGATTTTCATTCATTCATTTATCATCTAATCCAGTGTTGCCCTATGAGGAGCGTAGAAGCCCGGGGCTAGGCAAGTTGGTCCACTCTTTACATTTAAGATGTGTGACCAGCCTCACTCATCCCTGAGTGGCATTACGTGAGCAATGAACCCCAACCACCCCGTAGATATAACGCTACACCGGCTCAGTCCGATTGATTGGAGCGCCTTAATTACCCACTAAACCACCAGGCTCCATAATTTGATTACATGGTTACCACCCAGCGTAGTAAATAGTTTCCTGGTGTACAGGAAACCATTTGGCTTCTCACTTAGTTTAGAGTCACCCGTAGACAGAAGGAAGAAGAAAGAATGATGGAAAAAAGGACAGAAGAGGAAGGAAGGAAAGAAGTGAGGAAAGAGCAGGCATCCAAGAGCAGCATTACATCGAGTGAGTGGATGGTGAGTGCCGCCGCCTACCACCAATGGATTTGAATACTGATAAATGGAAAGTCTTAAACTGTGTGAGTACATGAAAAAGTTCAGTATACCATGAATAATACTAAACTTGGGAATATGAAAAAAAATAAAAATGAAGTTACTGGTAAAAGAATTATTTGAAATCATAGCTATAGTAAACAAAAATAGTAAAGATAGCCAACAAACTAATTAGGTTCAGAGCATTCAGACTCACAGGAGAGAGTATCATCCTAACTCACATCTAGAATATGTTCAGTTTTGGTTACAATTTTGCAAAATAAGAAAGCAAACGGAAAAATAGAGAGTGCAGCGAGAAGTGAAAAAAATATTACCAAAATATCTGATTCAGTTGTACACGATTTTTGAAGGATATGAATATAGTAGTCAATACGTACTTCTTAAATGAACGACTGAACAACACTAGAGGTAATAATAATAACATTACTGTCACTCGTTTCCAGTCAAAAGACACAAAACGTTCCGTTTCTTTATAGAGTTATAAACAAATAGAGTAAGCTGCTCACGAATGTGGTAGACTGTGATACATTAATAATATAAGAAAAGACGCATAGTTAAGCATCGAGCAGCTAATCCTCAGTTAACCACGTTCGTGGTTGCATATTTAAAAAATGACAGTTTAATTCTTCTTGTATCCCAGATCAAGAATACAGCAGCAGCGCAACATCGTCAAACAGTTTATCGCACTTTTCCTTTAAAATATATTGATATACACTCTTACATTAATTCTTTCCTCGAAATTTTACATGACAGCTATTTTGTCCTGCATGGTGGTCTTTCTCATATTTTTCTTCCCTACTGCCTTCATCTGGAGTAAACTCAGATACCATGGTTATAGTCTTCTCTGTAACAACGAGCCTTGAAGAGTCTGAAAGGTCTGTTGTTGTTTGCTTTCCTTTGTACGCTTCCTTCGTCTCCCTCCTTCGCTCACCTATTGCTTTCCTACCTGCTTCACCTCTTACGCCTTACTTTTCACTTTTATCCCTCATTCGACTCTATCTCGTCTTCATCTCACACTTCCATCCCTTCCTCATTTTTCACCCCTCACCTATCAACCCACCTTCATCGCTGAACCCCTCTCTCTTCCCTCACCTCTCATCCCTCTCCCTCCACCTCACCATTTGCACCTCATTACCTCAAGCCATCCCTCTACCTCACCTCTGTCCCCTCACTTCTCAGCCACCTTCGTTTCCTTCCTTCCCTCACCTCTTACCCTTCACCTCTAACCCCTTTCCCTTTACTTCTCATCCCTCCTTCTCTAGCATTCCCTCACCATGAGCCCCACTTCCCTCTTCCTTCCCTCACCTGTCACTCCTCAGCTCTTCGTCATTTTTCGTCCTCTCCCACACCCCTCACATTCTTGCCTCTCCTCCCCCTCCCTCATCTGTCATCCTCCCTTCTCTGTTTTACTCCCTTCCGCTCCTCCTTCCTTTACTCTTCCTTCTACCTTGTTCCATCCCTCCAAAACCTTACTGTCCCCTTTTACCCTCCCTCATTCTTTTTTTTTTTTTTTTTTTTTTTTTTTTTTTTTTTTTACCTCGCCTCTCAAGTCTCACTTCACACCTCTCCCTAACTACTCATCTCTCCCTCCACCCTCACTCCTCATTCCTTTTCCTATTTAAACAGGCAACACTGCAAGAAAATCAAATACAATAACTGTCAGCAAAAATGAAAGCAAGTTACACTGATCAGTGTCCATATCCCTTTGGGCTTGAGGATCGAAGAGAAATAAAGGGAGAAAGTAACTCAATATGATCATTTCAGAACTGAACCAATACACACCTGGCACAAGTCAAACAAATCGCAGTAGTTAAAGGATCACTGGGAGCAACGCCACAGGAACTAAGGGAAAAATCTAGATGTGGCAGGATTAAGGTAGTATGCGTACTGCAGAAGACAGTAATAACAGGAACTGCACATATTTTAAAAGAGGTGCTTGGTTGCCTAAGGAAATGTCCCAGACCAAGAGACCTTAACTTCTGTTTCGTACCCTGTGGAAGTAATGATGATAATAATAATAATAATAATAATAATAATACCGTAATAATAATAATAACAATAATAATAATAATAATGATGATGATAATAATAATAATACCGTAATAATAATAATAATAATAGGCTAACAATAACAACAACAACAACAACAACAATAATAATAATAATAATAATAATAATATTCCATCCATCATTCAATCCTATGTCGCCCCATGAGAAGTGTAGGAACCCGGGGTTAGGCAAGTTGGTCCTGACATTTAAGATGAGACTGACCAGCCTTACTCATCCCTGAGTGGCAATACGTGTGCAATAAACCCAAACCACCCCTTGGATATGGAAACCTGCACAGGCTCAATCCAACTGGAGCGCCTTAATTGCCCACTAAACCACCAGGCGCCATATTTTAGTTATATGGTTACCACCCAGCGTAGTAAATGGTTTCCTGGTTTACAGGAAATCAGTTGGCTTGTTACTCAGTGTAGAGTCACTCATAGGCAGAAGGAAGAGGAAAGAATAAAGTGAAAAAAATACTTATCATTAATTGTTATTGTTAGTTAAACCATTTCATGTGTACTACTTCCTAAAAGAATACAACCATAAAGTATAAAAAGATGTTCCTGGTATAAATAAATAAATAAGAGAAAACGAAAAACAATCCCATCCAATAAATCTCCAGCACAGCCTCCATAATGCCTGACCCTGAACCTGACGCAATAAATATCAGAAAATTAAAACACCACCAACATTTCACGTATATGCAATTTTCTCCTCGCCCAAATATTCCACTATAATATTCCTCTGTAATATTCCACTATGATATTCCATACATCACGAACCCCATAGAAACACAAGGGAGGCTGAGCACTTATTAATATTTCTTTCTCGGGTATATTCCATTTTTATTTTTTCAGTGGATGGTTGACGAAAGACGAGGCAGAGTTTTTTATGGTGTGGCCTGTGGAATATTTAGGTGATATACATGTAATTTTTCCTCACACATCAGACAGACAGACACAGATAGACAGACAGAAAGAGAGAGAGAGAGAAACATACAGACAGAAAGAGACAGAGACACACACACACACACACACACACACACACACACACACACACACACACACACACACACACACACACACACACACACACACACACACACACACACACGGTAAACTCGAATACTTTAAATCAACTGATGCTTTTTTATGCTTTATTTATATTTTCTGTTTCTTTCCACATCATTCCTGACTCGTCTCTCTTCCCAGGTTGATGACGATGATACAAGGGAACTGCAAGACACTCACCAAAGCGAGAAGATTGGCCACTCTTAGGTCAATATACTGTATGTCTGTCTGTTTGTGTGTCTGTTAATCTGTCTATCTGTCTGTCTATCCGTCTGTCTATCTATCTATGTCTGTTTGTCTGTCTGTCTGTCTGTCTGTCCATCTACTTGTCTGTCTGTCTATCTGTTTATCTATCTGTCTGTCTGTCTGCCTGTCTATCTCTCATTCCATCTCTTTATACATCTATCTGTCTGTCTATCTATTTATCTATCTACAGTATCTATCTATCTGTCTATCTATCTGCCTACTTTTTAATCAATGGTAGGTTCAGGTGACGACGCTGACAATCCATTTTTTTTTTTCCTCTAACCCAAGAAACCCTCCTAGTTGAGTGGTAAATATATTATCCAGAAAGTTACGCCTGGTGGCCTAGTGGATTCAGGCTCATAACTGGATGTGACTTATCAGTGTTTAAGTACGAGGCTTGGTTGAAGTCTGTTTCCCACATGATGCCGCTCAGGGAAGAGTAACTGATCACACTCGTCTGAAATGTCTGGACTGATTAGCCTATGTTTTCTTGACTGGGCAATACAAGAAGGAAGGAGCAATGGAATGCTCTCTCTCTCTCTCTCTCTCTCTCATATCATCGCCTGTCCCCTTCACCCTCATTTGCATAGCGTTGCATCTGTTATCACTTTCCTTCCTTCTTCCTCTTCATCATCTTTACTCCCCTCTTCCTGCCTCATTCTTATTTCATTCCTTCCTCCCATTTATCCTTCCATCTTTCAGTATTAAAATCCTCTCACCATTCCTCCACATTTACTTTCCCCTGAATGTTTTGTATTTTCATGTCTTATTCTTCCCGTTTAATTCCTTCCTGATTTCCAAGCTTCCTTCCCTCCATAACTTCTTGTTTACTTTGTGTATATTTGGCTGATACATGGATCTATATGGACTTACATATATAGGGACAGAGCTGGACTGATATAATTGTAATGGTGAGTAGATGGATTGGTCAGGTTAGATAAACTTGGGGAGTTTGATAGACAGGTCGAGATTTTACAAATATATTGTGACATGATGGATGTATAGGTTACTGATGGAGGCTGATGACTAGATTATATATATATATATATATATATATATATATATATATATATATATATATATATATATATATATATATAGATAGAGAGATAGATATATATATATATATATATATATATATATATATATATATATATATATATAGATAGATAGATAGATAGATATATATATATATATATATATATATATATATATATATATATATATATATGTGTGTGTGTGTGTGTGTGTGTGTGTGTGTGTGTGTGTGTGTGTGTGTGTGTGTGTGTGTGAGAGAGAGAGAGAGAGAGTTAAATTTTTTTCTTTATACACTCATTGGAATCACCCATGTTAACTCTTCTCTGGACCCCAGTATCTACACAGAGAAATCCTGACTTCCCACAGATCGTGTGTTATGGGATGAGCAGCGCTATAATGAGGTAGCTGAGCATGCATAGACGAACATACACTATAAGTAAGTAGGATTTTTAGTTCACGAATTTTTATAGTATACTCTGGGCTTTAAAGAGGTTATTGTGCTCAGAGGATTAATGGGTGAGTAAACATACGAGGGAATATATAAACCGAGGATGTTTTGTTTTTATTCTTGCCTCCTCCAGGCGATTTTGTTCAGTTTAACGTTGAGTTTTCGAACTGCAGGGGTTAGATACAGCCTTTATTAAATTGTTCTGTATTAAAGGGTTGTCTGAAACTGTATAAAACCCTCCGAGAACAGTAACAATAATCGACAAAACGACGTTACTGATTTTAAGAGGTTAGTGAATGACTGAATAATAATGAGAGAACGTCATATTATAGTTTTGTTCCTATGAGACAGATTTATTTAGCTTCGGAAAAAACTTAGCAGCAGAGAGGTTAACGAAGCCGTATTCAGTCTAACCCAGTGTTTTTCAAACTTTTTCACTTCGTTTCCAATTTGTGCGGATCTTAACATCCTCGTAGCCCCCCCTTTAGTTTTCTCTCAAGCTCCACACAAACAATGATGAAAGAAAAAAAAAGCTGTTTTGGTGTTTTCCATTTATTTTAATACAACTATCAGTCAGAATGCTTATATTGTTACATATCAATGGGATGGATGACACTGAATGCTTTCAGTTGGTCGACTGATTCGAGGATGAGTCACTGATAACGCACATCTCATTTCTCGGTCCACATCCAACCGGTTGTGGCTTATACTTTTCATGTAAGGAAGAGTGGAGAAGTCAGATTCACGCTAGAAAGCACTCAGAGAGCGCATACCTCCGCCAATGCCATTGCCATTAAAAAGGATCCGGATCCGGATCCTTGGATATAGAATCCGGATCCGGACCTGTCCTCAAATTTAATCCGTTCCCTCTTGGTCCATGGCCCATTTTTCTACAAAATTTCATTGAAATTCATTGAGAACTTTTGAAGATATTGTGCGAGATACTTCGGATCCAGATCTGGATTCGCCAAAAAGTTTAATAATTTCTTCATTGGCCCATGGCCCACCCTTCCACAAAATTTCATTTTACTTTTGAGTAAAGTTGCTAACAGAGAGACACAACAAACAAACCAACACGCAGACAAACAAACAAACAAACAAATCCCGGCAAAAAACATAACCTCCTTGGCTGGAGTAATATATATACTGTATATGTTGTGGAAAACGGCGAGATGACTCTGAGTGCGATTTCACAGACACACTCTGATTTATTACTTCCACTAGCCCGCCATGGCCCCGTAAAATCCTGTCGTGGCCCTCTTGGGGGCCATGGCTCCCAGTTTGAGAACCAGTGCCTCTTCAGTGCACACAGACTACTCTGAGCTAAATAAAATTGCCTGGAAAGACCAAGAATTAAAGTAGAGGGGCACTCAAAGGAGCCCATCTCCGACAAGGGCAACGTAATTTTCAAACCACTCTTCGTAATGGGTTAGGTCTTCTCATTATTTATTAGTGTTTCGCAAAGAATGTTTTCCGGATCCAGAATCTGTAATTCGATCTGAATCGGTCTCAAGTGTCAGTCGATTGTTCCCTGGGACATGGGCTGTCTACCCATCAAATTTGGTCCAAATCTGTCTTCAAGTTTTCGCGTAATCCTGCTAAAAGACAAACTAAGAAACAAACAGGGGTGAAAACATACTCTCCTTGTCGGAGAAAATAACACTAACTTTTTCGGGTTGGAGAGGCTAATGTGAAAAAGGAATAAATCGGTGACAATGTACGAGCAAAGTGGCTGAACAGGTAAATGAGAAAGATGGGGAAGGGGGGGGGTCTGTACAAGTAAATGTGAGATACCTTACCGAACAAATAAACGAAAGTGAGAGAGACGGGGGGGGGGGGGGAAACTGGACAATTAAATGTGGGAAAAAGAGGTGACTGAATGAGTTCTTGTAAGAAAGTGGTTGGTTAAATGACTGACGGTGATAACGAGGCGAATGAAATTAACTGTATGAAAGTAGTTCAGGCATGAGTAATGTAAGAGAAAGTAAGTTTTACCTACCCACCTATTTACCTACCTACCTGTCCACCTACTTACTTACCAACCCCCCTACCAGCTCACCTACCTACCTACTTTGTAATAGTGAGAACCAAATGGTTCGCGCTGACCCATCTGTTAGTCAGGACTGACAACAATAGATTCTTTCTGTAAACAGGTTGAAGGTGACATTGAACACCCACTCTACTCTCTAGCTTTAGCTTAGAAGACTGTATGAGAAGTCAGAGAAAAGCTACTCTCTGTAGGGGCAATATTTAGGCCCCTTCAATAAACCACCCGGTGGGGAAGACGGAGTTATTCTAAGATTACCTAATATCCTCGATAGCAACTCTACGGCCCAACATCTCACAGCAACAGTGAATGTTTGTGTAAAAAGTGATATTTATGTGAATAAAACTAGGTGTAAAAATGATGAAAATGAATGTGCGGGAGTGACGGGGTGAGGGGGATGAAATAATTTAACAATAAGGAACATGTAAGTACAAGACAGCGTTTTTTTTTTTTTTTTTTTTTTTGCCTGACCAAACAGACCCATCGACCGCAAATAAACAACTACCCCTATGGGGTGAAGACAGGTTCCCTACGCCGTTGATGTTAAGCCTGCTTTATTATGAGCGTCGTGTCATGTGGGCCTAATTGACGAGCAGGGCACGTGTTGTCCGTGACTCCCATCCAGACCAAATCCAAGCTGATATGAGCGATTGGTGGTATCCTGATCGATCTGCCCAATTTGATAATGCCTCCGATAAGTGGATATCGGGGTGGGGAGGCCTGTAGTATAGTGTTCTGATCGATGTGTTGCAATGCCTTGCGTATTTATGTGGGTGTCACTCTCATCTTAAATATCGAGACCAACTGCCTAGCCCCGGGCTCCTACGCTTCTCATGGGGCAATGTAGGATTGGATAATGGATGGATGGATGGTATAAATGATTATTTATTGTTAGTGTAGGAGTGTCTGAAGGTGCGGTGTTGCTAAAGGGGGTCTGGCAATGCGTGTGTTGAGATGATTTTATGTGCCTTGTTGTACTGTTTGGCTCTTTCATAAAAATACAGGGGTGCTGTGTGTTGGCACAATCTGACACACAGAACTGTGTACCTCTCATATCGAGATAATCCCCATCAGTGAGGACTTTAGCTTCATAATATAAGTGGGATAGTACTGATTAAGCCAACGATGATATGTTGGGTGTTGTTTTGATCTGATGAATTGTTTGTTGAGTAAGGAGAGTACTTCTTTTTATTGCCCAATGTTTGTCCCTGTAAGAGCTGTATATGTGTTTAGTCTGGGGGTACATCGCCTCATTATGCCTTGTATGTGGTCATTCAACGTGTGTCCAGCATCATATGGTACTCTAAAGATCTTGGTGGAAGGGGTATGAGGCACAGATACTTTATTAAGTGTGTGATATTAGGGGTGTGTTAGTGTTTATGATTATCACCGATGATAAGTGTGGTGGTGGACTTGGCTGGAGCATTCGTCAGTTTGTCTGCAGCCCATGCCGGAAGTTTGTTGTGGGAGTCTTGTTGCAGTGAGCATGCTGTGTAAAGAGTGTACAGTATGAGTGTGAAATGTTGCAGTGAGTGAATGTGCAGGTGTAAAAGAAAATAGGGAAGCGAATGAAACTTCATGTGAGAAAGAAGTAAATGATTAGTAGTTTATTTTCCTAAAGGGCGCGATTCGATCCAGTGTTGGGGCAGAGGTGAGTTTGATTCTGAATTTTGTTAAAACAAATTTTAGTTGTTTATATTCCACAAGAACCACCGACATATAAAAACAACCCGAGAAACCATTACATCGGTCCTTATTGGGGCAGCCCTAATACAGTATGTATTAAGTATGGGAGGTGAATATTAACACAGGAATGGTGACAAGTGAAGGTATGTGGTACATAACAGAATTACTGGACCTCAGAGAATGGACTCTCATCAGGGCTGTGCCCAAACTTTGCCAGAGTCTGATACGCAGAAAAACAAGGACTACTCAGAGAGTGCAATACCTTCAACCTTCAGTATAGTCGATCAGTGAGTCAAACCTCTGAGCTTATCCTGGGACAGTGACCTGTCCCCGATTTTTTTTTTTTTTTTTTTTTTATAAATCGGAACACTTCTTCCTTGTCTGATCCTCAGCCCTCTCACCAAGTTTGGTAAATATCAGATCGAGAGTGAATTGACCTTGCCCTGTGGCCTTGAGTTTTGACCTAATGGTCACAAAGACGAACCACTTCAGTCTTGCCTAACTTCAGCCACTCTACTTACGTTGGCTCATATTAAATACAAACTGAGTTACAGTTTACACACACACACACACACACACACACACACACACACACACAAAGGAGCGAAGACATAAACCCCCGTTCAATCGAGCGTGGGTAAAAAACAAAAATATTCAGGTGCACAGGATAATAGATACAAGAATAAACAACAATCAATGCCAGCGGACAGCAAACCCGTCCCCGGCAGTCATTTTAGTGCTGACGTACAAACACAACAGGATATCTAGTCAGAGATGTCACATATCAAACTTGGAATAAATCGGATGAAAATTTACGATTTTATGCCCATTTGAAACTTTAGGTCTGACCCACCTGACACTGACACCTCTACCGCTAAGTGGGCGGGGATCCCTCTGATGTAATGAGGCATGTTATAGGATGCAGATTTCAAAGATGAACCTTCAGGTTTTGGTTTCATATCGATAAGATGAATTTGAAAGGAGTTACTGCGAAAAAACGATTTTTACCCGTCCTCCCCCCCCTTTTTTCTTTACACTTTTTAGGCCTACAGCCTGGGCCTTGCCCAAATTTGGCCCAAATTTTAATCAGGTGATCAGAAGGTCATAGCCCATCATCCCTGTAATTTAAGTCAAAATCGCACCAGTAGTTTTCGCTTAAAGTTGTTAACAGACAAACAAACAAACAAACTAACTACCTAACAAACAATGAGACAACCCGAGTGAAAACAATACCCGCCCCCGAGCCCCTCCGGGGCGGGGACGGGTAATAACAGTGAATGAGTGAATGTGAAAGGAGAGAGAGAGAGAGAGAGAGAGAGAGAGAGAGAGAGAGAGAGAAATATTAGTGCGGGAGTGTGAGAGGTGGTAGGAGGGGAGAATGAGGAAGGTGTGAGCAGGTAAGTGAAGTTCAGGATATTGCATTCCTTCCTTCCTCTCCCTTGCCTCCTTCGTCTCCTCCCGTTGTTAATTGTTCTCTCTCTTTCCTCCTCCTGCTACCCTCCCTTCTTCCACTCTCCTTTCATTTTCCTCTCACGTTTCTCCCCGCCTTCTTTCTTCTCCCTCTCTCCCCTTCTTTTCTTTCGTCAGTTTTTTTTTTCTTCTCTGCTGCAATTCCTTCCTTCACATTCTCCTTTGTCTTTCCTTTGCCCTCCTGCATTCATAATTGACCACTTGCGAATTTTGAGCCACAAGAAAGTTCAAAACATCACCATTGATAAATTTCGTAATAATAAAGGAAATCGTCTTTATAATATCAACTTACTGAACAATGTACTTCGATTTAGCCATAAATAAGGAATGTAATGAGCAGTTTCTCTCTTAATGGGAAAGGAAGGATGGTCTTGGATACTGTACTTTCCTTAAATACAGCCAAATCGATGCATATCCTTGTTCAGCAAGTAAATGGTATTATGTCAAAGCTATTTTCATACGATATTTTCTATTTTGAACGCGATTTATAATAATACTACGAGAACTTTCAGTGTCGATATTTTTAACTTCCTTGTAGCTTAAAACCCACAAGTGTTCATTCTCTCTCTCTCTCTCTCTCTCTTTCTCATTGCCGGTAAAGTGAAGCCAAGATTCAGGAGGCTTGAATTATGTAAATTATTGTGCAGCCCATTCCACTTGGCAAATGTTGAGAGTTTTACTAATTTCTTGTGTCTGTATTTTTTTTCTTGTTTCTAAAATCCTGCTTCCTCAGATATAAATGAGACTCGTGATGGTGATGATGATGATGATGGTTTGGTAATACTGACTGATGATGATGATTATAATGATGATGGTGGTGGTGATGGTGGTGGTGGTGGTTTGGTAATATTGACTGATAATGATTTATGATGATGGTGATGATGATGGTTTGTTAATACTGACTGATGATGATGATGATGATGGTCTGGTAATATTGACATGATGATAGTGATGATGATGATTTAAGGTGGTGGTGATGGTGGTGGTTTGTTAATACTGACTGATGATGAAGATGATGATGATGATGGTCTGGTAATATTGACATGATGATAGTGATGATGAATGGTGATGATGATGATTTAAGGTGGTGGTGATGGTGGTGGTTTGTTAATACTGACTGCTGATGAAGATGGTGATGATGATGGTCTCGTAATATTGACATGATGATGAATAATGATGATGATGATGCTGGTTGTGGTGGTTCTGTAATATTGACATGATAACGATGATGGAGGTGGTGGTGGTGGTGGTGGTTTGGTAATATTCATACTGACTGATGATGATGACGATGATAATGATGATGATTTAATTCACGTCCAACAAAAATGCTTATTACAAAAATGAGGGATGATATATTCAAACAGCAGCTACCTAAAAAATACATATTCCAAAATGTGGTATTTATAAATCAGTTGAGTTGTCACAGATAAATACTCAGAATCACGCAAAAGGTAGGATAATTTCATCTCTTTAACATAATGATGACATATTTATCAGCCGCGATAGCGAAGCAGGTATTTTTTCAGATTGTCTGTGTGTCTGTGTGTTAGCACGATAACTTCGCAACTGCTCAAGACATCATCACAAAATTGTACAGGTGTGTAGTAGGGACGAAAATCTCCTACGAGTTCGAAATTAGTGAAAGTAGGTCAATATCAAGGTCATATTCCAAGCGGCGCTAGATATATATCGAATCGCGACTGGTGTGATTCCCCCCATGGGGGTGGGCCTCTAGTATCTTTATATAGCTAGATTTTGCTATCATACGAACCGGATTAAGATAGGGACGACGTTTGTACTGAAGGTGTCAGAAGCTGCCGTCATAACCCCTTTAGTATGATGTGTTTGGTGGAAGTCTCGCAGTGAAGGTTAAAAGGTCAAAACCATCACACTAATATTAAGTCCCAGGGTGGGTTGGAGTGACAGTATGAATGTGCTGGCGTGAGCTTACAGACAGATAGAGCTATGCCGATTTTTTTTTTTTTTTTTTCACCGACAGATAGAGCTATGCCGATTTTTTTTTTTTTTTTTTTTTTTCCCGCCTTGTATATGGCCGGGGCTTAGTGTTGGTCATGTCTGTCCGTCCGTCTATCCGTCCTTCCTTCCCGTTTTGCCTTTAGCTCATTTCCGAAGAAACTGTTAAAGATACCTTCATTAAACATCATATACAGATACATATTGGTGAGAGCATTTCAACCATGCCAATCTTTGATGACCTTGACCTTCCGTATGACCTTGACTTCACATTTCTTGCTATTGCGTTAAGCTCATTTCCTTGAACACTATAAAAGATGCCTTCATATAACTGCATACACAGATGCATCTTGGCAAGAGCACTTTTATTATGCCAAAATTTGATGACCTTGACCTTCTGTTTGACCCACGGCGGGGCATTCATGTCCTACGGACATATTTCTCGTTGAGCTCGAATCGGAACTTATTCAAACGATTTACATAGTATCAAAATGCAGTGACATGCTGCTACTTACACAATAAGGTCATAGGACATGGCCCTGGTCTTGAAACGATACTGACAATTATACGTGACAGTGCTGATTAATGTGACGAAAGTAACTCAGTCTTCTCCAGTTTTAATATGTATCTGAAACAGATTACCTCATTCCAGTTTGAAGAGCTGTTCGAACCTTTGAAAAGTTTCTATTCGTTTTGAAAAAAAAAAAAAAATACAGTATATATCATCTTGCCGCGCTGTAAACGTATATTTTGTTAGAGTATAGGTTGTGAATCTTGTGTACACGTCTGGTTGGTCGTCTGATAAAAATTTAATTACTTTGCATGAATAGTTGACGTGATTGTTTATAATTTTGAGGAACGTCCAACTGATTTGATACGTATATGATTCAAACACCAGAAACATTTTAAAATTTGTGTTGGTTCGAAGCTATGTCACTTTCGTTATTGTTATGGGCTTGTTAGTTTTTTTTTTTTTTTTTTTTATAGTCAAATGGCATTTTTTTTTCTCTTTGTTGCCACCACCAGATTATTTTTTCTATTTTAGTTGAAAGCAGTCGTAATGATAGAAATGCAGATTATCTCTTTAGGAAGCCATCATGTCCATTATCCTTTTGAGCTGGAGTTCTTCGCGTATATCTGATATCTGCTAGCTCAGGTTTTTTTTCAGCTAAGGAGAGGCATTAACTACAAAGTGGAAGTGGGAGATACAACCTTCATTAAGCCTTTCACTACCAGGGAGCTCTTACTGCTGGATCTACGATGGCTTATGTGAGCTGTCGTAACGAAATATCCATGGATATCCAGCACTTTTGGTCACTGTCGTTACTAAGGAATAAGCGTCTGTATACAGGAATATGTGTATTCCTATGCAAGTATGTATAGTATATCAGGTGTATTACTATAAACATGTCAACTGTGTAGGTTCTGTCTTCATTTACATACATACACCTTTGTACATTGTGATAGATGGACTGAGGTACAAGCATACCGGGGATGACATACTTGTGCACCCAGAGCTATATGAACATTTTTTTTTTTTTTTTTTTTTTTTTTTTACTGGGCATGAGGTAATTAACTAGTAAATATTTTGGTAAATATAAACGAACCATATCTTTATAATCATGATTATGAAATTTTGCAGCTAACACTACAATAATTAGTATGTACATATTTACGCTTCCGAACAAAGGGAACAGACATCCAGACACACGGAAGCGGTGGGTTGTTTCCATCTGATGCGTCGGAGAGGCGAGGAGGAATGGTGGTGGTGGTGGTGGTGGGGGGGGATCAATGGTGAGCTGTTGTTTGTTGTCTCTCTGGATTCACGTATTCATGAGTCCATCAGGATAGAGGGGGAGGACAGAGATAGGGGACGTTAGTGGCATGAAGGGAAAGATGGAAGATGGTAGTGTGTTGCACAATCATTTACGCTGAATAACGATACGTATGGCTTTACTTGTACAGTAGACGTAAACCATGGTTGGTTAAAGGCACGTGTAACGGTGAGGTATACTCATATGCATTAATATTACCTACGTTCACCGTCCCTGAGTAACTCAAGTCTGCCAGACATGGTCTACGATGGAGATGAAAACTAACCCATACTTGCAGCTGCAGGCCGGCTCCCTAGATTTACGATAACAGGCCACGTATTTGCCTAAGGATTGCGATGTGTATCCTTCTCTGACCAAGACATGTGCTCGAACTTCATACACGATGCAGTGTCGTGGACTATGGCCTGACAGGCGATGTGTGGGTGGGAAAAGGGTGGCAAGACTGTCATTACCTTCAATAACGTATTTATCAACTACAAGATTATATTATGCCTGATATAAATATAGATAGATAGACAGATAAATCCGGATGGTACCTCTTGCTAAGCAGTAAGTTCGTTCATTCACACACTTGCCTGGCTAGGGAGACGACAAAATACAACAATCAGGGTCAACGACTGGGCTACTTATTTCGAAGGTGTTACTGGGTTAATAAGAATAACCCTCAAACCACCCATTACTACGAAATAGTCACTGAAAAACAGGGGGTCTTCAGTTCCGTATTATATTTATGTTTACCTAGCTTTACTTATGGAAGCATACCTGTGTCACATTTCTAAAGACAAGGTAATATCCGTTCATGTGTGGTCACGTGTGGCACTGGTGGGCTGCTCGATGATGCACTTGAACACTTATCCTATTTTGATATATATTGCAATACCTTTCAGTATGTCACATGCAAAAGTTTAAATAATTTTCCATTCAAATGTTATCATGATTAGGTCAGAATAATCAGCTTAATATACAAAAGTATGCCAGCTACCCACCAACTCCGAATCCCCACCCCTTCGCATACCTGCTGCCTCAGTGCACCCACCCTTATCATCTCTCTTATGCCCTCTACCCCCTCCAGTCCCAACAGTGTCCCCCATATTCCCCCCTCCCGGCTACCTGTACCTCCTCATCACCCATCCCCTTCCCAACTACTCCCCACCCACCCCGCACTTCAACACGTCGGTTTGAAACCACTTCCATGCTGTGATTATCTGAATGTCTCCTTTGCCCGGAGATGTGGAGTACATATGTATATGGGTATGGATATGTATATGTATATGTGTTTGTGTATTTACTGTATGTATGTAGGTATCTATGTGTATGTATGTCTATGTAAGTACAATACATATATAGATACATACATACATACATACATACATATATACATACATACACATACATACATACATACTGTACATATATTCATACATATATGGATAGATAGATAGATAGATATAAATATAGACACATATCGGTATATCGATATAGATATATTTTTTAGTCAGTTTGACAGAAGTTGAACAGTGGAAGGAAAAACAAAGTTAATTTTTCAAAATCCATATTCCAGATTAAAGGTGTCGTGCATTCCTAAAAGTTATGTAACAGTTGAACCTGAACTACCGAAGGCTGAAGCTGAGGGGAAGTTAATTTGGGGCAGTGAGTTGCAAAGAGATGTACATCTTCCTATATCCTTCCACTTTTTCTTTCTCTTCTCTATTCTCTACTCACAAAAATTAACCATAACATTATAAATAATTCCAAGCAGAGTGAGAGAAGATTTCTGGACAAATGTGGAAGTGTGCATGGAAAAGTTTGGAAGGAATGAGAGAGTGTTTTTGATTGGTGATATGAATGGTAAAGTAGGGAATGTGAAGGTGGATGGAATAGTTGGTGAGTGGGGTGTGCCTGCTGAGATAGTGGACATTTGTGCCGGGAGGGGGTTGGTGATAGCCAATACCCTTTTCAGGCACAAAATGATCCACAAGTATACATGACAAGTGATGAGAAGGGTGGGTGGTGAGCTGAATGAAAGGAAGGCAATGACTGATTATGTGTGTGTGGATGAAAGGATGCGAAGATGTGTAATGGATGTAAGAGCTTACAGAGGTTGGGGGAGTGGACTTTCTGACCACTACTTGGTGGTGGCCAGAATCAAGATCCAAGTAAGATGGAGATATAGAAGAAGGGAAGGACGGGAGGAAGGAGTTGTTGCAAGGAGAGTGGAAGGGTTACAAGAGGATGAGAAAAAGGCAGATTGAGTGAGAAGTGGAGGAACGGTTGGGTAAATATGAATTGGAGCAGATTGGGGACGTAGAAGGTGTGCGCAAGATATTCCAGAGGAAATATGTGCAGCATGTGATGTGATGTGTGGGGTGAAGAGAAGACGGAAGGGGATGCAAGGAACAGCGTGGTGGAATGAAGAGGTGAGACAGGCTGTGGCACAAAAGAAGAAAGAATAAATGAATGGATGAGAAATATGGGCGTGGAAGAAGTTGAGAGGCGGAAGAGAGAGTTATATGTAGAAAGGACGAGAGAGGTGAAAAGATTAATAAGAGAAAGTAAGAAGAGAGTGGATGAGGAATTTGGAAGGAATTTGAGTGTAAAGTGGAGGGACTGTAAGAAAATGTTATGGAAAGAGGTGAAGAGAGTAAGACAGGGTGGCGGTGTAGTTAGTAGGGGAGTGAAAGATAAAAATGGTAGATTACTAGTGGAGAAGGGAGAAAAAGTGAACAGATGGAGAGAACATTTTAAGGAATTGTTGAACATAGAGAATGGAAGTAATGCGAGTATAAGTGGCTGGGGAATGGCTGGGAGAAGGAGGGAAGTGAGAAGACAGGAAGAAATCGGTAGGATAGAAGTTGTGGAAGCAATGAAGAAAGTCAAACTGGGGAAAGCCCCAGGAATTGGTGGAGTATGTGATGAAATGTTGAAGCATGGGGGAGAGATAGTAGCAGAATGGATGTGGAAGATGTGCAGATTGGCCTGGGAGGAAGGAAGAGTCCCAGAAGATTGGAAGTCAGGTATAATTATTCCCTTGTATAAAGGAAAAAGGGAAAGAGAAGTGTGTGGTAATCATAGGGGCATTTGTCTTCTTAGTATAATAGGAAAAGTGTATGGTAGGATACTTATTGACAGAGTTAGGGAAATAACAGAGGAATTTGTTGGAGAAGAACAGGGAGGCTTTAGGAAGGGAAGAGGTTGTGTAGATCAGATATTCATTCTTAGATCTTTAGTGGAAAACTTTCTAGAGAAGGGAAAGAAGTTGTATGCGGCCTTCATGGATTTGGAGACAGCATATGACAGGGTGGATAGTCAAGGATTGTGGAAAGTATTAAGAATATATGGAGCTGATGGGAAGTTGTTGAATGCTGTGAAGAGTATGTATGGTGGTGCTAAGGCTGCAGTGCGTGTGGATGGTGAACTGAGTGAATTTTTCTCTTTGAAGGTTGGGTTGAAACAGGGATGTGTCATGTCTCCATGGTTATTCAATCTGTACATGGATGGGGTAATAAAAGAGATACAAGGTAGAACAGTCGATGTTGGAGTGGCCCTAGTGAGAGAAGGTAGTGTTTGGAAACTCCCTGTGCTGTTGTTTGCAGATGATACTGTGTTGTTAAGTGAAGATGAAGGGGAGTGATAGGAAGCGTTAGGAGGAACACACTGAGGTGGTTTGGCCATGTGGAGAGGATGGAGGGTGAAAGACTGAATAGAGTGTATGTGAGTGAGGTGGAGGGGGGGAGAGGGAGGGGAGGCCGAGGATGAGATGGAGGGATGGAGTGGAGAGGTATATGAGAGAGGGGGGTGTGAGTAGGGAGCAGGGCTGTGAAATGGCGGGGGACAGGGCGACGTGGAGGCGATTTGTTTGTGGTCACCCCGTACTGGATTGAGGCGTCTGGCAATAGATAGACAGATAGATAGGTTTTCATATATTTATGAATATAATTTTCTCTATGTAAACATAAATATTAATACCATTTTGTGATAATAACTATACTTCTGTTACAGGACTAACCTAGCATAGATTTATATTTAAGAAATCTAGGTTAAGTTAATATTTGAGTAGAAAGTTGATTTATACCACGAGACAACTGGTATTCAGTCAAAATTGATGCACTTACTGCCCAGTGGTGTTTCCAGTTGCTGACTGGGGCTCCTATAATTGAACAATGACGTGCAAAGTATACTCGCTTCGAAATGAGGTAAAACTGAGAATTAAAAAGATTAATTCTTTCCCTTCCTCTTTTACCCTACCCAACTCCCTTTTATGTGTCACAGACGTTTCACTCCATGTCTGCCCTTTCCTCCATAAATTCTTCCCTTTGTTAGGTCACCTTCACCTCCTCCTCCTCCACCTTTTTTTGCTTTTCCCCCTCCTCCTCCTTTTTCCTGTTTCAAGATGTTTTTTTTTTAATTCTAAATAATCCTCGGTAATTTTTTGCCTTCCCTTCCCCACCCTTTCCCTCCCTTTATTCACCTTGGATAACATAAAATCAAAAGTTTCTGATGTTTCTTGGAGGCCACCTTAGGTCTTGTTTTTCCCAGGAAGGCCTAGAGCTGAAGCACTTTTACATCAAACTGAATAATAACCAGGTTAAAGTGTTAGGTTCTTTCCACAGTCTCTCTCTCTCTCTCTCTCTCTCTCTCTCTCTCTCTCTCTCTCTCTCTCTCTCTCTCTCTCACACACACACACACACACACACACACACACACACACACACACACACACACACACACACACACACACACACACACACACACACACACACACTCACACTGATACACGCACACATGCACATGTTACTCGGCTTTGTCATGGTGAAGACATGGATTTCGCTTTGTGGGTCTGATGGTGACCAGATGTGTGTGTGCGTGTGTGTGTGTGTGTGTGTATGTGTGTGTGTGTGTGTGAGAGAGAGAGAGAGAGAGAGAGAGAGAGAGAGAGAGAGAGAGAGAGAGAGAGAGGTGAAAATGAAGGAGGAGGTGAAGAATGATGAGATGAAAAAGGAGGTGAAGAATGAGGAGGTGAAGAATGAGGAGGTGAAGAATGATGAGATGAAAAAGGAGGTGAAGAATGAGGAGGTGAAGAAAGAGGGGATGAAGAAACAGGAGGTGATGAAGAGGGAAGTGAAGGAGGAGGTGAAGGAGGAGGAGATGAAGAAGGACATGGTGAGGAAGATGGTGAAGGAGAAGTAGAAGGTGAAGAAGTAGTAGAAGGTGAAGGAGAAAAAGAATATGAAGGAGAAGGAGGGGAAGAAGAAGGAGAAGGATGAGGAGGAAAAGGAGAAGGATGAGCAGAAGGAGGAGGAGGAGGAAGGGGAGAAGCGGGAGGAGAGGAAAAAAGAGAAGAGACTGGTACTGCATCACATGAGTAAGGAGAAGGGAAGGGAATCAAAGAAAGACGAGGAATAATGGGAAGGGTGCCAATGAGTGAAGATGACGATGCAAAAAGGAAAAGGAAGAGCAAGGGTTTGGAGAGGACAAAGCTGAGTTGGAAAACAATAAAAAGAAGGATGTATGAATGAATAAAGTTGAATTTCTTTGTGATTCATTTTTATTTTTCATTTATTCAGTCGTTTATATTATACCTTGACATCGTTTTCTGTGTCAGCTTCATTATCATCATTATTTTCATCTTCATGTTTTACATTATAACTGTCATTATCATCATCGTAATTTATATCCATATCATAATCTTTATTATCTCTTCCTTTAATTTCTTTACGTACTATTATAATTAGTTTTAATGAAACGATTAGAACTCGGGCCCCAAGCCATCGACGTAGAGCATCGCTGGGTGTGCCTCCGCCACGTCTTGCACCCGGACTCGCCATCCAACCCCCATGACAGGATTCATTGTGGGTTGAAATGAGACTAAAGGTAAACTATGTCGACCCCATATAACCTTCACGTTTGACCCTTTGATCTTTCTGACCTAATCAGTTCAATGTCCCTTCTTAGTGTATCACTGACAAACGTTTGGTCGCAATCCGTTGAGGGGTTCAGGAAACATCACGCCAACACCCATATGACCTTGAATTTTGGCCCCTTGACCTTGCTAACCTAATCAGTTCATCATCCCTCCATACTGTATCACTGACAAAAGTTTGGTTGAAATCCGTCGAGGGGTTCCGGAGATATTGCGTCTATCCATATGACCTTAACCTTTGACCCCTTGACCCTGCTGACCTAATCAGTTCATCGTCCCTTCATTCTGTATCACTGACAAAAGTTTGGTCGAAATCCATTGAGGGTTTCAGAAGATATCGCGCCCACACCCATATGACATTGACCTTTGACCCTTGACCTTGCTGACCTAAAAAGTTCATCATCCCTTCATACTGTATCATTCACAAACGTTTGGTCGAAATCCGTTGAGGGGTTCAGGAGTTGTCACTCCCACACTCATATAACCTTGACCTTTGACCCCTTGACCTTACTGTTGTATCACAACAGTACCGACAAAAGTTTGATCGAAATCCGTTTGGGGTTCAGGAGATTTTCGCGCCCACAACGATAAACTAAGTCGTCCCCATATGACCTTAATCTTTGATCTCTTGACCCACCTGACCTAATCGCTTCATCATCTCCTCATACTGCGTTACTGACAAAAATTTGGTGGAAATCCGTCGATGGGTTCAGGAGATATCGCGCCCACAATAGTGTTACGGACTGACACACGGACCCACGCACACGCGAACGGACGTACGGAAAGACTATCTATCACTTAATGCCTCCTCCACCGTAGGTGAGCGGATGCATAATTACGCTAATATATATGCATAAAGTGAATTATATTTTCAGTAGCACCGATTTAAAAGAAAAGCTTGTTTCATTACTGCAGACAGTAAATACATAACAGCAGATAGTATCGCTCTGCGCGCGCGCGCACACACACGCGCGCACACGCACACACACACACACACACACACACACACACACACACACACACACACACACACACGCACACACACTTCTTTGTCTGTATGTCTATCTAACTATTTATCTGTCTGTCTGTCTGACTTTAATTCTGTTCTGCTTAGCAGAAAGTTACATAACATCATAATTATTACTAATAGGAAAAACCATTGTAAAAGAAACTTTACAGAATTTACTACAAAGAATTTACATCGTTGTTTAACCCTTTAAGGGTACTATGATGACCTTCATTTTAATTGGACGACCATCAGACGATATTATTAGTTTAGAAATATCTCTCTTAATGAATGGGTTAAGGAAGACTATATCTAATTCCCCAGTTACAAAAATTATTAGTGGTAGGTGGTGACGACCGTCATCCACTCACTTGATGCAGTGCTGCCTACTTCTTCCTTAGCCTTTATTATTCTTTTTCTGTGCCTGCCCTCCTCTCTTCCTATTACTCCCATCTTTCCTGTCACTTATTGTTTTTCTTTCCTTTACAGGTGGCTTCACATTGAGTGACAAGCCAAATGGCTTCCTGCAAGCCAAGAAACCATTTACAACGCTGGGTGGTAACCATATAACCAAATCATACGCGCTCCCTACGTGTCAGCAAGTGGGTTGGTGAAGGATTAGTGCCCCTCCCCGTAAAACAAATAACTCACAGTCAAATGGCCACCCCTTACGGGTTTGGGGCGTCTGGCAATAGATAGATAGACAGACAAAAATTATAATAAAATTGTAGCGTATGGTTAGAATTAAAGAACGAAACACTAATTTTGTTCCAAGACAGAAGAGGTTAAGCACACAAATATTATGTGGTATTTAACATAATCAAGAAAATAATACCAATAATACAAATTAATTCTAAACATTGCATAATGTTCCAAAATACAAACATTATTCTGCTGTACTGACATTCTTCTGGTGTACTGCTGGGTAGTGTCCTCTGGTCTTTGTCCTTGATGCCAGTGAGAAGCGTTAGTTTCCTCTAAAATGACTGTGTACGCTGATAATACGCCTTTATTGCTCTCAGTTCTTCTCCTCTCGAGAGAATTCATGTCGCCAGTACTCAGAGAGATGATACAAAGAAAATTATTAGTTGGTGTGATCAGTGGGGTATAAAGCTAAACCGTGCAAAAAGTCTTATTGTCAGCAGATCTAGAACACTTCTTCCTTTCCATTTTCAAACTGTAATCAGCAGCATTCAACCTAGTAAGTGCTATCCTTGAAAAACTAGTTCATGAGCAACGCTTACACTCAGTTGTTTCGTTCATCGTATTTCAGCAGGCTGACCGCTTGTGAAACAATAGAAAAACTTATGCTAATGACGCATTGTTCAGAATTGTTTTTATTTGTCCTTCTTATCCGTCTTCGGGTACTGCTTTCCTGTCTGATCTCCTTCTTATTCTAACGTAACGCTTCTGGATCATGTTTTTAATCTGATTAAAGATCTCTTGCTTGATCTTAGAACATCATCGTCTTGGTGGATCTTCCTCTACTTCACGAGATACTTTAACCATAGCTCACGTTCCACCTCTTCAGCTAACATATTTGAGCAGATATTCATTAAGCTTAAATAATCAAGCTTATTTGCGTCTTTTTAACAGATCACAACACGTTAGATCAGAGCTACATAGACAATTGGGTGACTCCAATGCACAGTACAAATATCCCTCAAAGTAATCCAGCAGTCCACTGGGTTCACCTTGCAAATTAACTTGCGACAACAATAACGACAACAAAGATGACGTCTGATTCGAGTTTATTTTTGCTACCTCCGGATAATTTTATTCGACTTCTGAGGAACCACTTGTACTGAACTGGTTAATGAAGACTGTATTTAAGTTCTTTAGCACAGAGTCTTTCCTAAGCTGGTTAAGGTCGTCTGGAAACAGAAAAATAATACATCTTCCTGAAGGGGTTAGAATGGTGTTAATACCTCCGGCAGGGATGTTATGTTTCTGGTTGGCTTGTTTATTTGTGTGTTTGTTAGCAGCATCATGGAAAACTATTGGATGGAGCTGCACCAAATTTTGAATAAAGATTCAAGACTAACAGAGGGATGTGTGAATATACTTTAGCTGAAAAAAGTTTAAAGGTGAAAATCAAGGCAAGAAAAAATATCAAAGAGGGATGATGGCGGTGATTTCAACTTGAGTGACAAGACGGAAGGTGTGACACTGTGTAGTGTGGCAACGTGTGATGTTGCGAGTAGTCTGGTGTGGCAGCGTGAGGTGTGGTTGTGTACAATGTGGCGGGGCTCTGTGAGCGGTGTGCTATGATGTGGTAATATGAGGTACGTACGTCAGAGTGTGTGTGGGGGCGTCAGTTTGTGGTATGGCAGTGAATGGTGTGGTATGATGTGGTAGTCAATTGTCTGGTAGAAAGTACAGCAGCGTGAGACGCAGCAGAATGTGGTGTGAGACAGACAGAGACAACTTGTGCCCCACGATAAGTGAAAGCAGAGAGGAGGAGCAGGGGGTGATAGAGGAAGAGGAGGAGATGGAAGGGAGCAGGGGAAATACGATAAGGAGAGAAGGATACTGTAGAGGGGGATAGCAACATGGCAAAGACTTTCACTCACTTCCAAGTTTTCCTTAGTTGACTGTTTAGTCATTACAAACTACTTTCTTAAAGGCCGCCTTCGGAGGCCTCTGCTCGGTGTAAGTTCCTGTTTTCGTTGGAAAGGTAACAGAAATTCGAATGACATACGCCGTGAGCTAGACGGTGCGAGGAAATTACCTTCTTTTTATTTTGCTGGTACACCAAATGAGAAGAGAGAGAGAGAGAGAGAGAGAGAGAGAGAATATTGTTATTATACAGAATTTTACTATAGCATTGACACAAGTCAAGAGTGAGAGCCGTGGAAATGAGTTATTTAAGAGGAGCCTGTGGAGTCACATGGAGAGACAGGCTGACGAATGAGGATATAAAGGAGCGTTGTGGTGTGGATGTGGATGTGATAGGAAGCGTTATGAGGAACACACTGAGGTGGTTTGGCCATGTGGAGAGGATGGAGGGTCAAAGACTGACGAAGAGAGTGTATGTGAGTGAGGTGGAGGGGGAAAGAGGGAGGGGGAGGCCGAGGATGAGATGGAGAGATGGGGTGGAGAGGTATATGAGAGAGGGGGGTGTGAGTTGGGAGCAGGGGAGTGAAATGGCGGGGGACAGGGCGACTTGGAGGCGATTTGTTTGTGGCCACCCCAAACGGGATTGAGGCGTCTGGCAATAGATAGATAGATAGATTATAGTATACAGGTTTAGGACTATAAGGAGGGGGGAAGGAGAGGCGACAGAGGGTTACTACAACAAATACGTCACTCCTCCCTTCTGTTGTGCTGGTGATTTTATTGCCGTACCAAGACCGAATCCATCCCCTCCATTAAAAGCAAATACTAAGTTTGAAGCAAAAGGCCAGAAATGAGTCATAACTCGGGAACCGGTGGCCCAGTTGGACTGGAAATTGATTTATTCTTCAAGTTAGAGCATTTTAACTGTACTTTGCTCTAACAAAAATTGCGCTACGTTGCGCCGTTTTTGCTGTGTTACGATAGCAAACAAACAAGCAAACAGAGATCGGATCAGTATAATATAGATGATGCATTTATACAGTACAAACAAAACATTAACATCCCCTGGTTCATAAGAGGAGTTGCTGCGCAGATCTAGCTGCGGGGAGGGGAATGGAAGGTGGGGGGTCAGGGACAGGAAGAAAGGAAGAGAGGGAGGTGTGGGAGGGGGGGCTGGTTGGGGGAGGGGGATGCATGAAATCTGGATGCCGGTGTGGGATAGTGGAGACAAACATTCCTCCTAAAATGTACTGAATATTCTATCACTTTTCCATAAATATACATTACAGTTAATGATGGGAGCGCCATATGAGGGTTGTAATTGGTTAAAACTGATTTTAAGACTTGGCAACTTAGCTGTGTGAGCGGATGGGGGTGAGATGCCGTGAAATGTCTACTCAGGTACCATCCATAAATTATCAAGCACATTTTAACCAGCTAATTTACAGTTTCTCGAGATAATACTGAGGTAGCCTGCAATGGGGATGAAATCAAGTGAACAGAGAGACAGGATAGGCGGCGGTACAACAGTTCCCTTGCGTTAATTTAATCAGCTAAGCAGTGAATGGGAAACTCGTCAGAGGACGCTTGCCGGCTACTAACGGTCTCCTGAGTAGTACCCTCCTAGCCTCTCGTTAGTGTGTCGTTGATAATTTTTTTTTTTTTTCCTGTCCTGTATTTTTGCGCGTGTGAAGTGAACGGGAAGATTATAAGTCGAATCAAGGGCTGTGTGAAATGCTGTGGTCGTGACTAAGTTTTATATAAGGTAAGTAAAGGAAGAATTACGAGTCTGTTGCCGGTATGATCGCGTCAGTAGGTAGGTGTGGGTCGTTCGGCCATATTGTGTGAATGTGAGGTAGACAGGCTGAGCCGGCGAGTGTGGGGGTGACGTGGAGGATAGAAGGTGAGGAAACTGAGAACAAGGTAGAAAGGTAAGGTGCGAAAGTCTGTAAGAGAGGATGGCGTGTCGAGGAGAGACAGGGTGCTGGCGTACGAACAGAAAAAAAAAAAATGGAGGTCTTGTCGATGCCATCCGTCACAGTATGGGCGTTATTCGTTATATAGGTAGACAGGCTGACAATCTGTCTCTCAGTAGTCAAACGCCTTCATCCCGGAAGAGGTGACCACAGACTATGGTGGTACCAATCTTAAGTGGCGGTTTGGGTGGGGCACAAACCTCTGTACAGTAGTGCCACGTTTTCCATACCCGCGATGCCTTTCTCTCTCTCTCTCCGTCTCTCTCTCTCTCTCTCTCCTGGGGGGAGATGTGCGTCATCCTAGGGAATTTTGTTTCTTTTATGTCTTATAAACTTGTGCTTTCATTTCTTTATTTTGTTTTTTATTATATTTTTGTATTACATATGGCGGAAGATGATCTCGATGTTTTGGCGCTTTGATTTGTTTTCATTGAATCATTCTCGCCCTCCTTCCTTCCCTCCCTTCATCTTTCCCTCAGCTTGACAATGCACTCAACACTGCCCCTGGCCTGCCGTCTCTCTCTCTCTCTCTCTCTCTCTCTCCTGCGGGATGTGCGTCACCCTTGGGAATTTTGTTTGAGTGACAAACTTGTGCTTTCATTTCTTTATTTTGTTTTTATTATATCTAATCATATTTAAAAATATTATTGTTTTACATATGGCGCCAGATGACCTCACTATTGTGGCGCCATGATTTGTTTTCATTCAATCACTCTCTCCCTCCTTCGTTCCCTCCCTTCCTCCATCTCTCACTCAGCTGCACTCAACACTGCCCCTGGTCTGCCTTCCCCCCCCCCTCTCTTTCTCTCTCTCTCTCTCTCTCTCTCTCTCGTCTGTGGTATTTTAGGATACATTTTGGTTATTTTCTTTTACGTTATAATATACATATTGTAAATTTGACTTTATTTCCACACCACCCAGGAAGTAAAAGTCTTGGCGCGTCTTTTTTAAAGAAGTGTCCCCAAAGAGGCCTAGGATAGAGGACTGGGTGTGTATGAGTGTTGCCGCTCACGAGGGTTTAATGTATTATTATTATTTTTTACTAAGAAACTGACATATTTTTACTTATATTCCTGCACATTATCTTATAATCATAATTGTGACATTATTACCAACCCCAGAAATATGGTAACAGCCAATAAAAGTGACTACTTTTTTTAAAAGCAACACTGTAAAATATTTATGCCACGTTTTTGTATTGCCGTATAAATATTTTACGTATAATAAGTTTACTGTTCTTTCATATATTATAATACACACGTTACCTTTATATTCTTGTGTGTTTATCTTACTGTGATGCCTATTACATATATCAGAGCCGTTCACATCGCGGGTATGGAACACGTGGCACCACTGTACAGAGGTTTGTGCCTCACCTAAACCGCCACTTAAGAATGGTACAACCATAGTCGCCTCCATGTCATTGTCCTGCGCCATTAGGCTGCCTATCTCCAACACACCTTCCCTCGCTGATTTACCTCTTCACACCATCCCTTCAGTGAAGAAAGGAATTTACGATATTATTATTATTTTTTTTTTTTTAAGTTGGAAGTTAGGAAAGTGAAGAAATATAATTAAAGTAAATAGATATGTGAAGGAAGAATTACATGTGACGAATTGTTCTTGTAGTTAGGCAGTTGAGTGGAAAGTGCACAGGCAAGCAGTTAAACTGGAGGAAGAGATAGGAAGGTGTTACGAGGAATTTGTAGATAGATAGGCAGGTCGAGGAGTCGCGGTGGGGCGACTGGAGTTAAAATAACATGTGTGAGAGGAACATGAGGAGTTACGTGGAGAACAGTCAAATGAAGAAGCGGGAGGAGTATTGTGATGCAGTTTTGGACGTGTTGGAGAGCACAAGGAAAGGTACACCTTGAGATGGTTTGGCCATGGGGAGAGAATAATGAATAGGAAACTGGTTACTAGAGCGTATGTGAGTGAGGGGAAGGGGGGGGACCAAGTGACGATTTGAAGGGATGGTGTGAAGAGGTAAGTTAGTGAGGGAGGGTGAGAGTTGGAGATTGAGCAACCTAATGGCGGAGGACAATGACATGACGTGGAGGCGATTAGTCTGTGATCAACCCTTCCAGGAGTAAGGCGTTTGACTACTGATAGATAGATTGTCAGTCAGTCTATCTGTATAACGCATAACGCCCATGCTATGACGGATGGCCTCTACAGAAGCCCCTCCAAGCTTTTCTGTCTATGCTTCCTCACCCTCCTCTCTTTCCAAGACACGCCACCCTCTCTTACTTTCGCACCTTACCCCTCCATCTTGTCAGTTCCCTTACCTTCTCCTACCCTCCACGTTGCTCCTACACTCGTCTGCTCAGTCTCTCTACTTCCCATTTGTACAACATGGCCGAACCCGTAACATCAACCTCTGCACCACATTTTCTATTAATCATTTTATTTGTCCATCCATCCCTTCACAATACTCGTCAGGCACTTCTGAAGGTGCGGCCACGCATGCACGAAACATGTGATCGACAAGAGGAAACGCAGCGCCGGGTTAGTGCTGCTGCTATATCCAAGTCTGAACGTTGCACCGACCCATGAGCCTCGTTTCCTCTTGTCAGTAGCATGTTTTGGAGCAAATGTGGCCACACCTTGAGGTAACTTGTTTTAACAGTTCTCATTCTTGATTTACTGCATGCCCTTCAAGCATATTCACTGCTTTCTTTCTCCCATGCTTACCGGTACTCTTATTTTTCGTCACTTAATCCCTTTGATCCTATGACGTGTTATTCAGCTTGTTCTTGTTACTTCCAGACGATCTTATTCAGCTATCGAAAGGCCTCTAGTACAGAATGGGTCAATTAACAGCTACTGTGTAATCCCTCTAGTTCGTTAAGTTTCTGCTGTAATAAATAAAATCGTGTTTTTTCACAAGCATTCCAGATAAACATAAATAGATTGATAGATACATAGATAGTTAGGCAGTCAGCACCCGTAATGGTATTTTATAAACCAATCGTAATACCGTATTTATCCAGTAAGTACATGAAAAAGATCTAAAATTTCATTTCATCTAAGATGATTATTGAAGAGCACATGATTGCAATTTAACACCATCGTCACCATAATCATACTCATCTTCGTCTTCATCTTCACCATTACCATTGCCATTATCTTAATCATGTTCATTTTGACCTCCATCATTATTCATCACTACCTCCACTACCAGTGACCACTACCACCGCCGTCACCATCACCACCCATCACCACCATCCATCATGTCCCATTGCTACCACCAATCTCTGCCGCCGCCGCTACCACCAATCACTTCCACCACCACTACCACCAATCACTTCCACCACCACTACCACCAATCACTTCCATCACCACCGCCGCCGCCACCACCACCCTCTTGTCATTTCCCACTGACATTCTGGATGTGAAAGTTCCGGCAACAGGAAAAGGAGAGCATCAAAACAGTCACCAGCAACAAGAGCGAAATAAGAGAGACAACAGTAACAAATAACAAGGAGTTTTATCAGAACGTCTCGTTAGTGTGGCTGTTAACGAAATTTCCGTGTTTTGCTTTGGTAGGTGGGAGCAAAGTGAGAGAGAGAGAGAGAGAGAGAGAGAGAGAGAGGAAAAGGAGGAGGAGGAGGAAATGTAAAAATGAAAAATACAAAGTGGGGAGGGAAATGGAGAAGATGAGGGAGAAGGAAATGTCGAAGGAATGAGTTGAAGGTCAAGGAGTGGAATGGAAAAGATGTAGGACGAGATGGACTGAGAGAAGGGAATGGGGAAGGATATGTATGAAGGGTGAATGGTAAATGATGGAGGAGGGGAATAGTAAAGATGGACGGTACGGGGAAAGATAAATAGAGGGAGAATAAGTGGAAGATGTAGATGGTGAAGTTGGAAAAGGAGGAAAAAAGGTCGAGTGAGGGGAAGAAGAATATTGAGAAAAGGTGGAGGAGGAAGAGAGGGCGAAAAGGAGGAGAAAGAGGAAAAAGAGCAGTGAAAGAACGAAAAGAAAAAGTAGTAAGGGAGAGGAAGGCAAGAACTGGATATAAAGGAAATAGCAGCGAGAGGTTGAGCTATTAGAGAAAATGGAACTAGGAGAGAAGGAGCGGGATGGGGAGGGGAAGGGGGAGGAGGTGGTAGAGGGAGAGGGGTAGGGGAGTGGAAGGAATGGGTTGTGATAGTGGGGAATGAAATGGAAAAGATGGAACTTAACAGGAGGAGAATGAGGAACTGGTAGAGGTGGAGGAAGGAAAGGTAAGGAAGAAAAATAAACAGAGGACAGGAGGAGGAGGAGATTCTACAGTTAGGAAAAGAGGAAATGGAAAAGTAAGGGATGTAGTGAGAAGACTACTAAAGATGGAAAGGGGGAGACAGAGAGGGCAGGGATGAAAAAGAAATATGCAATAAAGTAAGCAAACATTAAAGCTGAGGATGGAAAGAAGAAAGAGGAGTGAATTAGTGATGTCTGTCTGTGTCTGTCTTTATTTATTTATGTATCTACATCAGTATCTTTGGTGCCGTATCTGCCTCCGGACTCTTTTTAATACACATGTCAGTTACTCTTCTTATTCAGGTCTATCTATTCATGTTTTTTTTTTTTTTAACCTGTCCATGTATCTGCACTTACGTGCACTTCTCACCCTCCAAAAACTTCCCACACGCATCAGTGAGTGAAGCATTGGCTGGGAGCGGGTCATTAATCCAGTGTCAGGAAGTGGTGTTCTAGTGCCCTACAGTCAATACTTTGTTTTCTTTATGCCCCAAAGAATTTGCACGTGTTTGACAGGCGGTTACACTTCGTTCCATACATAGAATGCTGAACCAAACAGAAAGCCAGTTTGAGGATCCGTTCATGTGGAGATGCCTGAACACATTGCGTTTAAAAGGCTGGAAGTCAAAATGGGAAATTCAGACTGAGCAATTCAGTTCTTGATTTGACCACTTACTTACATAATAGAGTGAGATTACTGGCTCAGTCTTTTATTGGAGAGTTCGACGAAGAAGGGGTGAGACTGTGTGGCTTGACGGATACTGCCTGCTGGCGTCATGGCAGATCCTTTTTTCGGTCTTTTGGCAAACATGGAAATGTCATAGAAGAGGGTTGGCGACCAGTGAAAACAAGACCCTCTGGAGCTCACGCCAGGCAGTCCCGTAGCACTGGGGATGGCGCCTTCGACATCTAGAAGCTTCAGAAAATTTATTGAACTATGAATCTAATCAAATATAGTGAGATTTACGTATATAAATATAGTGAGATCCCGAATAATAGTCTAATAATGTCAACTCTGCGTCGAATTTAAAATGAATATCTGACTAATTAGATCAGATCTTTCTAAATCTATCAGTCTGTCTATCAGCTTATCTGTAGGTCTGTATCTATCTATCTGTCTATCTGTGTAACCTTTCAGATAACTTAAATATATGTCTGTCTTCCCTAGGGTGCCAGCCTACCAGACCAAAGACCCTCTCATTAATTAAAAGTCGCAAAAAACAGAGGCATAATTCTGGGCATTTTAATTTCTGTGGGAAATAATCATCTCGTGGACGTCCTTTGATATTGTAAGTATATTTTGTTTAAGAATTCTTCATAAGTTTCAGCTCAGTTAATGTTGAGGAATATATGATGATATTTTGCTGTTTTCAGTTAGTGCTGCTCTCGGGTGTCTGCCCCTTCCTCTCCTCCCTCCATTCCTTCTTTCTTCTTCTGTCTTTACTTCATTCTTTCCACGTCCTTCTGCCTACGGGTGACTTTACACTCCCTCTTGTGTTTTTCTGTCCTCCATTCTTTCCGTTCTTTCTGCCTGTGGGTGACTCTACACTGAGTGACAAGCCGAATGGTTTCCTGTACACCAGGAAACCATTTACTACGCTGCGTGGTAACCATATAACCAAGTTATGGCGCCTGGTGGTTTAGTGGGTATATACGGCTCTCCAATCGGATTGAGCCAGTGAAGGTTTATATCCAAGGGATGGTTGGGGTTATTGCTCACGTAATGCCACTCAGGGATGAGTGAAGCTGGTCACTCTCATCTTAAATGTCAGGACCAACTTGCCTATCCTTAGGCTCCTTCGCTCCTCATGGAGCAACGTAGGATTGGATGATGGATGGATGGATGGATGGATTCAGTTAGAGAAAAAATTTTTACGCTATACTTCGCTGAACGACACTGCACTGCAGTACACTGCATAATACCCTGCACAACACTACACAACACTATACCAGAATTCACACACACTACTACACAACAATGCACTATGCTACATTACAATACTCAGTGTTGTATGTAATCCCATTAATTCGTTAAATTTCTACAAAAATGAATGATATCGTCCGGAAGTAAAAAATTAAGTACACATCACGTTATCGAACTGAAGATGGTAACGCCCCTACTACCTTCCTTCCTTCCTTCCTTGCTGCAGCATTTCCTTCAGTTCAGCCTCCAGACTACCATCTATACTCAAAACACTCTCTAAATAAGTAAATACCCTCTTTCATGTTTTTCTTTTTTTCCTCAAGCATTTCAGATAAACAGGTAAATAGATTCATACATACAGTAGATAGTTAGGCAGTCAGAAACCCTTATCTTATTGTATAAACAAGGTGTAATAGCTCCTCAGTACAATAAGTGCATGAAAAAGATTTATGCATTCAGTTCAAAATGATCGTTGAAGAGCGCAAGAATGCAACTAGCAGCATCTTCATTATCATCCTCATCTTCATCTTCACCTTCACCATTACATCACCGGCATCTTCATAATCATTTTCACTAATGCCATCATTGTACTGTATACCACCACCACCACTACCAGCACCACCACCCTTTTCCCATTTCCCACTCATATGCTGGAAGTGTAAGATCCAGCAATACAAAAGAGAGAGCATCAAAACAGTCATCAGCAACAAGAATATAAAACAAGAACAACAGGAATAACTATGTAGGTAGCCCCAAACAAGGAGTGATGTCAGAGCGTCTCGTTAGTGAGGCTGTTAACGAAGCTTCCGTGTTTTGCGTTGGTAGATGGGAGGGATGAGGGAGAGAGAGGAAGAGGAAAAGTAAAGAAATGTTGGAGTGAGAAAAGCAAAAAGGGGAGGGAAATAGCGAAGAAGTGGAATGAGGGAAAGATGAGGTGGAGGGAAATGTTGGAAGGAAGAAGGGTTGAAGGTGAAGGAGCGGAATGGAAAAAGAGTAGGACGAGATGGAGTGAGAGAAAATAGGGAAGGATAGGTATGAAGGGTAAATGGTAAATTATCGAGGAGGGGAATAGTAAAGGTGGACGATGCGGGGAAGGATAAAAAGGAGAGAAAGAGGAAGATGTAGACGGTGAAAGAGGAGGATGGCAAAGGAGGAAAAAGGTCGAATGAGAGGAAGAAGAATGTTGAGAAAAGGTGGAGGAGGAAGAGAGGAAGAAGAAGGGTATGAGGAGGAAGATTAATGAAAAAATGAAAAAAAAAAGTAGTGGGCGGGTGGGAGAGGAAGGCATGAATTGAAAGCAAAAAACAGTAGAGGATGGACTGCAAGAGAAAATGGAAACAAGAAGAATAATGAAGAGGAGGAGGAGGAGGAGAAGAAGAAGAAGAAAAAGAAGAAGAAGAGGAGGAGGAGGAGGAGAGGAGGGGAGTGGAATGAATGGAAAGAAATAGTGAGGAATTAAATGGAAAAGATGGTACTTAGGAGGAGGAGGAGAATGAGGAAATAGCAGAGATGGAATAAGAGAGGGAAAGAAAGAAAAAGCTACAAAGGACGGAGGAGAAGCAGGATATTTTAAAGTTAGAAAAAGAGGAGCTAGAGAAGGAATCGATTTAGTGAGAGGAGTAGTAAACATGTGAAACGGGAGAGAGAGGGGTAGGGATGAATAAGAAACAGACAATACAGTAAACCTAACATTAAAGCTGAGGGAGGAAAGAAGAAAGAGGTTTGAATGAAAACGTGTTGTCTGCAGTACATACAATTGTCTGTGCCTGCCTATCTGTCTATGTCTATGTCTGCCTATCTATCTGTCTGTAACCCTGTCTGTCTCCGGACCCTATTTATTACACCCGTCAACTGTCATTCTTTCTGTTCAAGTCTGCCTATCCATGTGTCCCTTTTTCTGCCTATCCATGTTGCCACACTTACGTGCACTTCCTACCCTCCAAAAACCTCCCACACGCATCCGTGTGTGAAGCAGTGGCTGGGAACGGGTCATTTATTAAGTGTCAGGAAGTGGTGTTCCAGTGCCCAGGGATCATTTTTATTTTTTCTCGTCAGGCCAAAAGAAATTGCACAAGTTTGACGGCGGGCAACATTTGTCCCTTTCAAAGAATACTTTAAAAAAAGTCAGTTTCAAGAGCCGTTCATGTTGAGATGCCTGAACACATCGTGTTTAAAAGACTGGAGGTCATAAATACACAGTGGGAAAAACAGACTGGGGAAGTTAGTTCCTGATCTGACCACCTGCTTAGATTATAGAGTGAGACTACTGGCTCAGTTTTTCATTAGAGAGTTCGACGAAAAATGGGTGAGTCTGTGTGATTTGACGAGTTCGACGAGGAAGGGCTGAGACTGTGTGGGTTGACGGATGTTGCCTGCTTGCGTCATGGCAGGTCGCTTTTCGGTCTTTTGGCAAACATGAAAATTTCATAGGAGAGAGTTGGCGACCAGTGAAAAAAAGACCCTCTGGTGCTCACGCCGGGCTGACCCGTAGCACCGGGGATGGCGCCTTCGACTAGAGGCCTAGAAGGTTCAGAAAATCTTTTGAATTTATGAATCTAATCAAATATCGTGATCTATCTGTTTGGTCATAAATAATTGTCTAATCAAGTTCGATTTGAAATACCTGTCTGACAAATCAAATCAGATCATTTTATGTGTCTTCCTATCTCTGTCTGTCTACCTGTCTATCTGTATCTATCTATCTACCTGTCTATCTGTCTATGTATATATGTCAGCTTATTTATCTATCTATATCTGCGTCCCTACCTATCTGTCTGTCTGTCTATCTGTCTATCTAATCTATCTAATCTATCTATCTATCTATATGTATATCAATCTACCTATCTGTCTATCTATCTGTCAGTCTATGTAGTCATATCTAATCGCCTTAATATATGTCTGCCTTCCCTACCTGCTTAACAGATCAAAGATCCTCTCATTAAATTAAATTCTCAAAAAAAAAAAAAAAAAAAAGCCTGATTCAGGACATTTTAAATTCTGTCGGAAATAATCACACCTTGGAAGTCCTTTGATGTCGTAATTACATTTTTGTTTTGGAATTTGTTTATGAGTTTCAGCTCAATTAATGTTGCGATGTGTAATGATATTTCATGTTTTCAGTTAGAGAAGAAAATATGTTGCACTGCCATATACTAGAAACTTTGTACTTTGCACTGCATCACACTACAGTACACAGCACTACACTCCGCTACAGTACAATACACAACACTGCACCACACTACATTGCATTGCACTACAGAGCACCACACTACAATGCATACACTACACAGCACCAACCAGCACTACATTACACTGGACTACGCTAACTACACTACTTCATTAACAGCATTGTGCTACATTACAACCTACACTACAACACCACACTACACTACACTACAACACTACACTGCGCTACAATACCACACTACACAGCACAACACCACACTACACAACACCACACTACACAACACTACAACACTACACTACAACACCACATTACACATTACAACACTACATTACACAACACTACAACACTACACAACAATACCACACAGCGCTACACTACAACACTACGCTACGAGGCCCAAATATTCTCGGAATTGTTAACACAAAACTTCATCACAAAACTTCCAGCAAATCCATTTTAGTTCCCTTTAAAGTACTGCCCTTGAGACGCTATACACTTGCCCCAGTGCTTTTCCCATTTCAGAAAACACTTCTTGTAGTCGTCTTCTGTCACATTGTCCAGAGACTCCTACGTTTTTTCCTGAATTTCTAGGCTGTCCAATCTTCTGCCCTTCAGTTTTACCCTAATTTGGCGGAACAAGAAAACAGTCACAGGGAGCGAGACCTGGCGAGTACTGGGCGTGCGATGCAACAGCGAGGTTGTTTTTGGCTAAAAATTGCTGAACTGACAACGTGATGTGTGATGGGGCGTTGTTATGGTGCAAGAGCCATTTCTGGGTGCGTTCTTTGGACGTTTGCGCCTGTTGTTTTCCCGTACACACCTCAGCACTGTAATGTAACACTGCTCGTTGATAGTCTGTCCACGGGGAACGAATTATTTATGGACAGTTCCATCAGTGTCTAAAAACAAGATTAACATTGTCTTGATGTTAGACTTGACTAGACCCCCTTTTTTTTTGTCTTAGAGATGCTGGTGTCTTCCAGTGACTGAACTGCTGCTTGATTTCGGGGTCATACCCGTAAACCCAGGTCTCGTCGCCCGTAATGACATTTGAAAGAAACTTTGGGTCATTTCTCTGCTGCTCTTTCAAGTTCTGACACACCTTCAAGTGACTTGTATTTTGATCCTTCGTTAGAAAACGGAGGGGGAAATTTGCCGAGACTGGGTGCATGCCAAGATCTTGTGTCAAAATCCGTTGGATTGAACCCCAAGAAACGCCTGTGGCCTCCATTAGTTCTTCAATAGTGCGACGACGATTTTCCAAGATTGCCTGTCAAATCCTCTTCCTGTTTTAATCTGTTCTAGAGGTCAAAGGACGGCCAGGGCGTGGTGAGTCTTGGTCTGACATACTGCCCTTCTTAAAACGCGCGTACCATTCGTACCTCAGCGGCGGTTTTCCCGAGGAAAAAAAAAGTAATAACTAGAATGCACTCAGAGAGCGCATATCTCCGTCAGTACCACTGCTAATAAAGAGAGCGCATATCTCCGTCAGTACCACTGCTAATAAAAAGGATCCGGATCCGCATCCAGATCCTACCCAGAATTTAATCATTTCTTTCTTTTTTGGTCCATGGCCCACCTTTCCACGAAATATCATTGAAATTCTTTGAGAACTTTTGGAGATATTGTGCAGGATACTCCGGATCCAAATCAGCCCCCAATTGTAATCATTTCTTCCTTGGCCTATGGCCCACCCTTCCACAAAATTTCGTCAAAATCCGTATATAACATTTGGAGTAATCCCGCTAACAAACAAACAAACAAACAAACGCGGGGTAAAGCATAACCTCCTTGACGGAGGTAATAATGATGCACATTCACATTCAAATCTGGCATTGTGGTTTAAGGACGATAATCGCAGAAATCACGTGCATGGACAAAGTAAAATCGACAGAAATACGGATTCGACCCTTTCTGCACAATGCCAAGTGGCAGAATGACTTACCAGATTGCATGCAAGTGGTTCCTACCGGCACAACGGGGAACTTCTTTTTCCCGCGTTGTCGCTCTGTTCCGGGAATTTTGGGGTCCCCCTCGTACACTACACTACAACACCACACTATAACACTACAACACTGCAATAACACTACACAGCAGTACACTACACCATGCCACACTACATCACATTACACTAAACCACACTACACTACACCACACTACACTACAGTAACACCACACCACACTAGTTTATACAACAACACTCCAATAGCAGTACACTACACTACACTACACTGCACTGCATTACACTACACCACATTAACACTACACTACACTGTATTAACATTACACAGCACTGTACAACACTACACATTGCATCATGCTTCTTTGCATTGCACTTTACTATACTGTACTACACTACACTGCACTGCATAGCATTGCAGTGTACTGTACTGCACTACATTACACTGTATTGCACTACATTAAACTTCTTTGCACCTTACGTCTATGCACAGCACATATTCATCACCAAAATCATCAGCCCATGTTAGGTCACAGCAGGACAGAAGCCTCACCTAACGCTCTTCACTGTGACTTATTGGCCATTGGCCTTTTCCATCTCGGACGGACGAGTGTGAAAACTTTAACCCTCCATTTGGTTTTCCGTATTCTCTCTCTCTCTCTCTCTCTCTGACGTACAGTACCATATTTTATAGGCAGAGACAGATAGATAGGTAGTTATAGATATGGATGTAGATTGATGCGACTGATTGATTGATTGTTAGAGAAACAGGTAATGTTGATGTAGGAGTAGTTATAACTATTATATATATATATATATATATATATATATATATATATATATATATATATATATATATATATAGCTAGATAGATAGATAGATAGATATAGATAGATAGATAGATTTTATATATATATATATATATATATATATATATATATATATATATATTATATATATATATATGTAATGTGTGTTATATACGGTACGGTACAGTATATGTAGATATAAATGTAGTTTAATTGATTGGTAGAAAAACAGATAGCTATAGGTATAGATGTAGATATAATTATAGTAGACAGATAGATATACCTGCACGGTAATATCTGGAGCGCTTTGCCTGGACCCCATCGCAGCACCCAGCTATTTACACACGCTCATCCTTTGTCCGCCCAACTATTATCTGCATATTATGTTAGTCAGTGTCTAAGTCCTAAAGTATACACAATGGTCAGCTCTGGAGCTTTCCTCGGTATATTTACTTGTAGGTTTCTAGGCATCAATAAATTTAATTTAAAGAGCTTCATTGTACCTACATTCTGTTCAACTTCCATGTAAAGAGACATATTTATGGGCTTGCAGCCTTTGTTTCTTTTCTTTTTACTTATAAGAAATTGTTAGTATACAGTATTTCTTTTGTTTTGGCCATATTTTTTATGACTACTTTTGTTACTGTTTTTCCTTAGTTGTTTCATTATAGTTTTTGTGCAATGATTATTTTGTTACAGCTTATGATTTTACTTTTTTCCGTGTATCGTTTGTGATCCTTTCTTATTCATTCACTCATTGGAGACGAATACCACGGTAGCACACACCCTCACACACCCTTCTGCTCCGGTTATGAGAGTTTCCTCGCGTTAGCCACCATGCAACCATCTCCCCCCGCCCCCAAGCTCAATAAGAATTGTCGAATTATTCCAACTGTGAGTTTGCGGCCTTCCCCTTGGTTTCCTGGACTTAGGATTTTCTCTTTCAAACATCACCCTACAAACAGGATCAGCATCATAGAAACTTAACTTTTTGCCCATATACCCGGAGTTCAGTTGGCGTTCGTCCTGCGCAGGTACAGTACTAGGACGACTCAGTCTCATGGAGTAAGCACCCAGCCATGCGAACTATATCCCATAATTACTTAACGAAGTTGATTTGCTGTTCAAGGAACTCTACGAGTTTAGTATCTGCGTCTCACAGCCATTAATTATGACAAGGCATCTGTGCATTGGAAGATGTGAATCTTTATCAATCTGCGCAAATAACGACAATGCCAAATAACCGAACGGGATAAATCCAGAATATCATAAGCCAGATCACTGTGATGGGAGATCACATGATACGACCTACCATTGATATGAGTCTGTATGTCCTCACCACATGTCTGAACAGACTTTGCTGCTTCTTTCAACTAGACACCAAATTCCTGCATCTTGGGTTAGGCCCAAGAGACCTTGAGTCCCAGGATCTTTGCCTCTCATGAAATGCTGCGAGAGCACAAAGGAGTGCATCAAGCAGCTCCACTGTGACAGCTGTATCATCGAAGTCAGGGTTGGCAATCAGGATATTGCCAGTTGATACTCGCAGAGACTACGACAATCAACCAGACCCAGTACTTCATATATGTGTTGGAAAGTGCGGGGACAAAGACATCTCCCTGTCTACTCCAGAACTTACTAGAAAGACAATGGATGTTCCCTCCGTACACTTAACAGCGCTCACAGTGCTTGAATGCAAGCCAGTTATTGGATGAGTAGTCCCTGAGGGTATCCCACACAGTCACAGGAGTTCGCATGGTGCCTCCCTTTTTGCTGCATCAGATGCATTCTTGAGATCGACATAGGCTGCCTGCCGTCCCCCCCAAATCTCACGTCAGCATTCCATGAAAATTTAAAGTGCGAGGATCTGGTCACCTGTATAATTCTTGGACGTGAATCTGAATTGCCCAGGCCTACGAAACTTTAGCAGATGGTCTTATTAGAATCATAAGCACATGAGAATGAACCTTCCTTGGCATGCTGAGGAGTGTAACATCGAAGTAATTATTAGTCACGTTGGTGTCCTTCCCTTTAGAGACAGGGCTGATCAAACCCCTTTTCTATTAAAGTGGAACGATACCAGTCCACCAAGGAGTTTCCATGACTACTCATAGTTTCCAGAGCAGGGCCTTGTTCCCAACTTTGATGCCTTTTGAAAGGATGCCACAAATACCAGCCACCCTATCATTTTCACCCCGTTCACTGCCTTCTTGATTTCGACTAGTAAGGGACAGCATCGTTAATTAATGGAAGAACAACGAGAGATTGCACATTAACCAACAGAAGCTCTCCTTAGGGGAATCAGCCATATGTAGCTGCTCAAAGTACTCAGGCTTCTGGGAGGGGGGGGGGGAAATACCTCTCCCAGTATTCCTGCTTGTCATAAGTGGCAGCTAAAGGGGCCTTTTTGTCTCTGTCTCATTACTCTTCACCTCTTCTTTTCCGTCCTACATCTCTGTAATATTTCCGTGTTGCTTCCGGTTTTTATTTTCCCTCTGCTGCTATCAGGTTAGACATTTGGTTTCATGGCAGAAATAGTTTAAGGACCTCCCACTGACATCAACCCTTCCTCTCTTCTTAGGTCAAGCCTTTCAACCATCTGACCAATCAAGCCACTTTAACGCCAAGACACTTTAGCGCCAAGCCACTTCATCGCTAAGCCATTTTAGCGCCAAGCCACTTCAGCGCCAAGCCACTTCAGCGACAAGTCATTACAACACCAAGTCATTTTAACTCCAAGAAATTTTAATGCCAAGCCACTTTAACGCCACGCCACATTGACGCCAAACCACTTCTACGCTAAACCACTCCAACACCAAGAATCTTCAACACCAATCCACTTCTACGACAAGACCACTTCTACACCAAGATCACTTCTACACCAAGACCTCTTCAACGCCAAGACCACTTCTACGCCAAGACCACTTTACACAAAGACCACTTTACACCAAGACCATTTTTGCATCAAGACCTCTTCAACGCCAAGACCACTTTACGCCAAGACCACTTATACACCAAGACCACTTATACACCAAGACCACTTATACACCAAGACCAGTCTACACAGAGACCACTTTACACAAAAACCACTTCTACACCAAGACCACTTCTACGCCAAGACCACTTCTACGCCAAGACCACTTCTATGCCAAGACCACTTTTGCACCAGAACCCCTTTTAAACTAAAACCACTTCCACACAAAGACCTCCTCTACATCAAGACCATTTCCATGCCAAGACCACTTCTGTGCCAAGGCCACATCTATGCCAGGACCACTTCTGTGCCAAGACCACTTCTACATCAACAGCACTTTTATTCCAAGACCCCGTCAATGTCAAGATCCCTTCTGTGCCAAGACCATTTCTACACCAAGATCCCTTCTGTGCCAAGACCTCTTCTACGCCAAGGTCACTTCTACGCCAAGGTCACTTCTACGCCAAGGCCACTTCTGCACCAAGACCACTTCTAAATCTCCCATTCCCGAGTCTGTTCCATTGTTAGTCATGTATCTTTGCACTAAATTAGTACCATATGGTTTTTGATACCTGGCGCTAGGAATCAGTTATTCAACTCAGTTCAGTTCAGAGTACTGAGGCCACCAAGCCTTATACTCACATCTCCATCATGAGTTGTCCATCCACCGTTCGAACAGTGTCAGTCTTGAGTGGTGGATCTGGAGTGGAGCTTTTTCAGGGCTCAGTGAGTAGACCAAAGGTTATTGGGCATGAAAGGGATCCTCTGCCTCTCAGTAATTTCTGTAGCATACCTCTCCTTCCCATCTCAGCGAAACGCTTACCAACGAGACAGAAGTCTGTGCTGTTCCCGATCCCCAACCACTCCATGAATAGGATATTTCATTATTTACAGTATAGTCTGCATCACTGGTGAGGTGAACCTCCTCCTTAGTCCAGGTCATTCTCTAATATACGTGCATTTATTACCTCCTTCCAGAGTAACATGCTTGAAGGGATTCTTTCTTTAGTCAGGGTCTTCAACAACACTAACATCTCACTGATTCAAGACTGCCAATGCCTGCTCAAGAGAACACTTTTTATACCTGAGTTTCTCCAGATGAAACCGTTTTAAGTAACATCTTCGAATCCTTTTAGCGTTGATTTACAGCCTCTGAGTACAAAAATATCTCTGTGATCAGCAAAAAAAAAAAAAAAAAAAAAATGGACTCTGAAAATCCTAGTTCTGAATGATCGTCTACTGAGTACTTAGGCTATAAGGATGTGGTCATTCTTCTTAACAGCCCTTCTGGCAAATACTAATTCCAACAGTGAAGATCAGGCCACTGCAACCATAATCCAGCAGTTCTCAACCCACAAGTCTTTGTGAACTGGAGAAGGAAAAAGGCTCTTTTTATTTTTTGGTTGTACGGCCATTTGGACCAGTACAATCGTAGAAGCTTTCCATCAGTGCCACTAACTACACTGAAGTTGTCCAAGGGTATAGCCCGCCAGAGGCACACTTCCACAGCTAAGTTGAGTCTATGTAGAACAACTTTTTTCCTCTCTAGATCAACTCACTTCAATAGAGGTATACATTACAAAATGAGAGGTGAATACCAAAGGGTCCTGCAGCCTCCCCAGTAGTATACGCTTATCAGCTGGTGTAATCCTGTCTATAGAAGGGTCACCTTTCCATTTCTAGCTCTCATTTCCCTCACTTAGACATGGTATGGATAGACAGTCAGTAGACAGATAGACAGACAAATAGAGTTAGGTAATAAATTAACAGTAGATATGGTAGTTAGGTAGTTAGATAGAATGGTACATATGTACAGTAGACGTACCGTATACTGATAGAGAAGTAGATAAATAGATAGAGAAGGATGGACATACTTCGTATAAGATATATAAATAAGCTGACATAGAACAGATTTTATACTTAATACTCAAAACCAGCGTATGAGGTACAATAACCTTATGAATCAGGTGAAATCTTTTTTACTCTAATCTTGCTACTTCCTATTGAAGTGGTTAATGCAGGCAGTATCTGGCTTCACGTGGAAAAGTCTTTCCCACTCTGAATAAAAGCGAGAATAAAAGTTGGAAGATGTGACTAGAGTGGACTGGTTATTGGAGAGTGGTTGCAGCCTCTTCACTGTGAGGGATTATTATAAGGCTGAGCGAATGGTCTGGCAGGGGAACTAATAGAACCAAAAGTGTGCCATCGTGCTGAAAACGTAAATAGGCGTTGTTCCTAACGCCTTCATCCACGAGTGACCCCTCTCTCTCCTTTGAAAACCCGTATGCCCCTAGCAGCAGTATAACATTAGAGACATCATCATAGCCTAGTTAGTTAGACCCTTCCAGTCACGTTTTGTATATTTTCTTTCCGAGCACCAGGCAGTTTTATTTAGTTAGGGTGTTACTTTCCGAACGGTAGGTTTAGATAAAGCTTTCATGAATTCTCACTTCACTAGACATCATTATGACGTTGAATAAAATCGTCCGGAGGTAGATATAGAAAGTAGGACAACACGCTATCATAAGGAATACATTAATTGAACACAGTAAAATATAAGTATGTAAACAAAAAACAGAAAATCTAGTACAGATTAAAAAAATATCAGTGAAATAAGAATATGCGTAAATAAAATGTGTAAATTTGCTGTAAATTAAAAAGAATATGCCATGCTGAAATCCACAACTGTGTGAATAGGAGCACTAACGAGTCTCCCATTGACATCTTGTTAGGCTACTTCATCAAAAACTCGCACAGTTCTTCTCTTATTTACTGTCCCATTTTTTCTGGTGGGGGCTTAGGAGTGCCACATGTTTTCTGGATATTTTGCTTGTCTGGTTTATTTTTCTCTACTGTTTCTTGGAATGGCTGTCATTACCTGTGACCTGCTGAAGCGACAGCGAAATATGTGTAGATGCTTTTTGATGGATTATTTTACTTCTTGTGTCCAGGAAGCAAAAGTATGGGTATGTCAAAACTGCTTCGTTTGTTAGCTTTTGACCTGCGACGTCACACGTGTGGAATATGGGAAGTGCGCATGCTTCCTTTCTTGTTGTTAGAAGAAAATTATTATTTAACCCATTCATTCAGTGAAAAGTCATAACTTTTATTCTTACTGCAGGCAGACCATTCTCATCAGCTTAGGGGTGGCTACTTGTCTAATGAGGATTACAAAATAATCCTTAGTGTCTCATTAACCGGTTTAGAATTTTTATTAGTTTTATTCCTGCCACTGCCAATGATTCTATCACCTTAGGAGTGGCCTCTCTTCATCTGCTAGTTAAACTTCCTTCACATCCATTTTAAACCAACTTTGCATCCACCTTAGCTACACATATTAGCCTACGTTCCTTCTTGCCCTACCACCCACCACCGTCCCAACCCATTCCAACCACCCTGTTTCTTTTCTGACCCTCTTCTATCCTTTCATAGATTTTCTAAGGAAAATCTCATAACCTTGATCGTCGTCTCGCATACGGCGTCCTTTTTCAAACGATGTTCAATTCCCACCCTTACCCCGCTACTCACCACCATCCCAGCCCGTCCTGCCTACTATTGGTCCAGTCACTCCGTTTTTACCTGAGTTGCAAAACTCCAGGGCAGTGAGAGCAACACGAGTCTGTCTTGTTCTTGACTCCTGCCATTGTTGGAGAACATTTTGAAACAAAAATTAAGCAATTGATCCTTGCACGAATCCACAATCGCAGGATATTCTCTCATGGTCCCTTCCCGCTCCATCTCCTCAATTCTAGTTCAGCACACCCACTTCTTTGCCCCCCAGGCCTATTACTTTACCCCATAACATATTCATTCTTGGAGTATATTATGAAATAGCCCTTTACTACACTCAAAATGCTAGTCATAAAACATTCGCTCCAGCACTACCCACCCACCAAATTTCCATCCCTTCCTCCACATTTCTTTGCTCACCACGCCCCTTTTTGAAGATTCCATAGAGTGACCCAGTTCGCGCGGTCAACGAATGTACCTTTTTTTTCATTTACTTCAGGATAGATCTTTGCCTTACACCTTACTGGCCGCCCTGCAACACTCATGTAGAACTTAGCCTAAGATAGCTTACTTTCTCATAACCTTTCCCTGTCATGCCCTACCACTTTTCACCATCCCAACTCATCCTACCCACTCTTCTCTACACTCCCCCCCCCCCCACTTCTGCTGTGGTTTGGTGAATATCATAGTAAGTGCTGCGAGTGGCCTTCCAACTATTCTACAAGGTCCATCTCCACAGGCCGGTGTAATCTCCTTGTCAGTCCCCACTACCATCCCAGCTGATCATGCCTACTCCTCTCTGCCCATTCCATCCAAACTGTTAGCACTTCCCGTACGTTATCGTCTTTTAGCAGTTTATTCTTGCAACATTTAGACGACTTTATTTTGCCCTGGAAAGGTCTCAAGGTTGTATCTAACTTATCTAGTTCAAAAATTCTCGCCCAGACTCAACCAAATGCGTCTGAAAATTGCAAGTATATAATGAAAAGTACGTCATGGGAGAGAAATGGTTAACACAGCCAGACCGATAAAGTGTTTTACATTTATATTCTTAATACAGCCAGACAATTTTTATCCAAATTAAGAAAGACTGCCACTGAATATGTGAATGAAGGTTGTATATATATATATATATATATATATATATATATATATATATATATATATATATATATATATATATATATATATATATAACCATGCCACTTTGAAAAGTCTTGGGTGAATACTATCATTTGAAGGAAGCCAGAATAAAATATAAAGGACGTCCTCTGGCAGAAAGGGTTAAAGACCTGAATGAACATTTCAGAATTCATTTTCCAAATGGTGCTGATTTTTTTTTTTATGCACTTTCGTAGGCACCACCTGAAACAATCTCTCTTGGCCTGAATCGATGTGATGGGCCTGAATGGCCCTGATGGCACCTGACAGATCTGGAAATGACAGAAATTCTATATGGCGTGTTTACCGAAGCAACTCTCTCTCACGTGTCATGCGAACCCTCACGTGCGCGCGCGCGCACACACACGCGCACGCCTTCCCCTGATATGGAATTGTCAATACAGCAAGACCAGAATGGAATGTACAATCAGATTTCCACATCCTCTTCTTGCCAACATTTCCACTCATTCTTTGGATTTCAGCTTCAGTCAGTCACAGGCCCAATACTTTTCATCATCTATTTTTTACTTTGTTTTCGCCGTTTTTTACATACGTATTCGTTTGTTCGTATTGGTGTTCATTTTACTAGATGTCTTTTTTTTTTCGTCTGTCAGTTTCTTTTATTTTTGCATGTATCTATCCACCTGCCTGATTGTCTGCATCTATGAAGCTATATCTATTTGCCGAGTGATCTGTGTATGTATGTATGTATGTATGTATAATGATGAACGCTGTGTCCTGAGAGTGGAAACCTCTATATTTACTTTCGGTTAATCCTTTTGTTTTGCTTCTTCGTCCTCCATCGCTTTTATAAATGCGACCATTATTCTTCGACCTCCTCCCAGTACACAACCTCATCATCTTCCCCCTTCCAGTTATCCCCGTTGTCTTCCTCTTCCTCTTCCTCTTTTCCCACTTTCCTTCTCTCCTTAATCGTGTTGCTGTTATCAGTATTTTTATCTCCTCCTCTTCCTTTCTTTCCTGTTTCCTTCTCTCCTTAATCTTCTTCCTGTTATCAGTATTTTTAACTTCCTCCTCCTCCTCCTCCTCCACCTCCTGTTCATCATCATCATCATCATCATCTTTTTCTTTCTCTACGGTTTCCCTCCATTTTACCAATAAAGGAGACATATAACCTCCTCTACTAAAATATGGTAATGAATGTGCATTACTTTTTCAGGTGAGTGTACCCTCATGGTGCTGCCGACCCCCAATTAGTGCAGAATTCAGGTTGCGGCGTACACGTGGATTACAAGTACGATGAATAATCACCTTGTTTCACCTCATTAGTGCTGAAGGTGGGTACGAAATTAAAACGACTTAAGATATAACTATGTATAGTACTTAGCGTCCATGTATATTTGCCGCATTTGTTTCTCATTAATTTTACCTCGTCATTTTAGTCATTTATTTTTTTTCCGCTTTTTTTGGTGTGTGTGGTCTTGGTTTTGACTCATTTCCTTTAACATTTTATTTCGTTACAGTGGATTCTTTCGTTTTGTTGTTTTGGCTTTATCTCGTTTTTATTTACTACGCTGAGTTATTTCTTCGTCTTCAGTGTTTTCTTTGTTTTAGTATTTTTGTTTTAGGTATATTCCCGCGTGTTCCTTTCACATTTGGATTTCCTTTTTGTCATGCGCTGATATTGACATTAGCAGTTGGCGTGGTGGGCAAATCACATTCATCACCATCATTCTCCATAATATTTCTTAAAATAAATACTATTCGATCTGTACGAACTAATTCACTCTACCTATGTTTATGAAAATTTGAATATTACAGCTATCGTCCGCACCCATGATTACAGTACTAAGCTTGCTACCGTACACACCCATGATTACAGTACTAAGCTTGCTACCGTACACACCCATGATTACAGTACTAAGCTTGCTACCGTACACATTCATGATTACAGTACTAAGCTTGCTACCGTACACACCCATGATTACAGTACTAAGTTTCCTGCCGTACACACCCATGATTACAGTACTAAGCTTGCTACCGTACACATTCATGATTACAGTACTAAGCTTCCTACTGTACGCAGCCATGGTTACAGTACTAAGCTTGCTGCCATACGCACTCATGATTACAGTACTAAGCTTGCTGCCGTATGCACCCATGATTACAGTACTAAGCTTCCTGCCGTACGCACCCATGATTACAGTACTAAGCTTGCTACCGTACGAAGCCATGATTACAGGACTAAGCTTCCTACTGTACGCAGCCATGGTTACAGTACAAAGCTTTCTACTGTACAGTATTAAGCTTTCTTGATCGGCATTTTCAAGGAGAATGGAATAGATTAAGTGAAAGAGTATAAAAACATACTTGATCGACCTCGCCAGGATTCGAACCTGGAATCTTCTGATCCGTAGTCAGACGCGTTATCCGTTGGGCCACGAGGCCAGTGAATGAGTAAAACAGAGAGAATAGGAAAGAATGTATAGTAGGTGGAAGGGTGGGAATAAGCTAAGAAAAAAACAAAGGAAATAAAGAAAAAAGTATTGAAAATGAGAAGTGGCTGAAATTATTGAAGGAATGAGGAGTGAAAAATGAAAATAAGAAAGTAGTGAGAATGGGGAACAAAAAAAAAAAAAAAAAGTACTGAAAATGAGGAGAAATGGCAGAGATGATTGAAGGAAGCAGAAGTAAAGAGTGAAACTGAACAAGAAAGAAAGTAGTGAGGATGAGAAGGAAAAGCAAGATAAAGAAGAAATAAGAAGAATGTGACAGAAGTACTGAGGATGGAGGGGAAGAACGGGAAAAAAAAAAAAAAGAGGAAAAGGAGGAAAGAAGGCAGTACTTTAGAGGAGGAAGAAAGAAGAAAAATGAAGGAAGGCGGAGAGAAAAGTAGTTGAAGTAATAATAAGGATGGAAATGCAGAAATCAGGGTAAAATTGTTATGTAATAGAGAAATAAATCGTTGACGAGAGAGAGTTGTGTAGGAAAGAATGAAAAACAGTGTGAACGCGGTTAAGATTATGAATTGATGGAGTGTATATACGACTGTGTATATATAAAATTCCTCACCCTGCCCTTGTTTGGGAAAGGAGGTCCGGATGACGATGGTATATATATATATATATATATATATATATATATATATATATATATATATATATATATATATATATATAATCATCATCAGCCGTTTGAGTATCCACTGCAGGACCGGCCTATCCCGACCGAAGTCGGGACGATACAGCCAATGTATCTCTACCAAGTGGCTGTCTAGTAGAGATTGTATATAGGGTGAGAAGTGCTTGTTAGTGTAATTGTCGTGTTGGAGTGGCTTTGGATGTGTGTGTAATCTGTGAACCAAGTGTAATCGGCCCGCGCAAGCCGACTGGGTGCAAGCATACTTTATAGTAAGCGACACTGGTTCAACCACAGCACCCCTGGTGTCCGTCAATGTAGTACGGGTAATAAACTCCCAAAGTTTATTACCCTGGCGGGGCGCGCAAACCCTGGCTCACCCGTGTACGAAACGCACACTCTACCGCTGTACCACATATATATATATATATATATATATATATATATATATATATATATATATATATATATATCCAAGGGGTGGTTGGGGTTGATTGCTCATGTAATGCCACTCAGGGATGAGTGAGGCTGGTCACTCATCTTAAATGTCGGTACCAACTGCCTAGCCCCGGGCTCCTACGCTCCTCATGGGGCAGTGTAGGATTGGATGATGGATGGATATATACTGTGTGTGTGTGTGTGTATGTATATATATATATATATATATATATATATATATATATATATATATATATATAAAGAAAGTGGAGGAAAAATACAAAGGGAGAATGGCAGAGGAAGAGGAAGAATGGAAGAGAAGAAAATGTGGAAAAGAAGATGAAAGAGTATGAGAAAATTGGTAAGAAAAAAAAGAGAAAAGTAATAGTACATGGAAGAAAGAGAGTAAAACCGATGAAAAAGGGAAGTCAGAGGAACAAAACAAGTGAGAGAAAATGAGCAAGTATGGATGAAACAGAATAGAAGTAGTGAAGGGACAACAGGGAGTGTGAGAAGGAAAGGAGAAAAATAACGTGGAATAGAAGGGGCCAAGAAAGAGAGAGTAGGGGGCGGGAAGGGAAGACGAGGAGCTGTGTAAGATTATGATAGCAACAAACTCAAGGCGGGAGGAAAGTATATGTTAAAGAAGGAGAAGAGAAAGGTGGATGAGAGGGACGGGGAAGTGTGAAAGGAGAGAGAAGCAGAAGTATGATGAATGAAAGTTATGACCCGATATAAGCGTGAGGGAGGATGTGTGGAGAGACGGAGAAAGTAGAGAGAGTACAGTGCAGTACTGATATAAGAGGGAGAGAGCGTAAGTAGTACAGCATATTATATATATATATATATATATATATATATATATATATATATATATATATATATATATATATATGAAAGAGAGAGAGAACCACAAATACCAAAATCCATATTCTGACTTTTGCTGCGGTATTTTCATAAACTCCGTTACAGCTTTTAACGGATTACCTTCAACACCAAGCACACAGCACGTAACACCTTTTATGATCATTCATTGTTCACTTGCCGTGTGCTTTTTCGTGATCCATTAATGCCAGACATGTTGCGGTTCATTTCACATACCCTACTCTGTGCGTCAGTGCTGTTATTTGTTATATCAATCCCCACCACTCCTGAAGGCATCCTGTTCATCACTCACCTATATTCTGCTGCCTGCCTTAACTTTCACATTTCCTTATCTTCTAGGCAATATCTAAGTCTGATATGGGTCTCCTGTTAGGAACGTGACCCATACAACTTAGCAGGGCGATTGGAAGTTCTGGTATGTAGCCTTACGAATCATCTAATTGCTCCCTCAGCCTGAGGACGTCATGTTATTTTGTCATTTCCTTCTTGTTAACTCCAAACGCATGTATTCAAATTAGGAACGATCTATAATAACAGTATTATTATTGTATGATATTTTCTTCGCTTCGAAAAAACAACAAAGTCGAGGCTGAATACAGTGATCAGGAACTTAAACATAGTATGAAAATGTCATCGTCGTGACATGGGTGATCTTTTAATGAACAGTTGAATTAGTACTGGGTCATTAGTTAAACTGAAGAGACCTTAAGCCTTTCAGCCCAAGACGTCATTTGCTATCTTCTTGCTACACACTGTTTTAATAAGTTTGTAATCCTACATTATTGGGGAGATTAATAAAGCTCGAGCTAAATGAAGAAAACCACCTGGAGACAGCAAGAATAAAATCGTCCTGTACGTCATCTCAGCAAAGGGGTTTTATTCATTTATTTATTTATTTATTTTAAGCTGCATTATTAAAGGATCGGCCAACGGTATTGCTGGTATTTCAGTTTAGCGTCAGGGACGTAAAGTAAATTAGTACGGCTTAGATAATTCTGCAAAGGGTTTTGGAATATTTGTATAAATTTTTAATATATCTAACTATTCCATAGTTGTGTTAAAACTGATGTAAGCCTCACTGATATGTTTTATGCCTCTACACTACTGTACACTGAAATCCCTACTCTATGGCGGACCCTGGACAAAAGAGGCCTTGGAATACCGAAAACTCCAGGACCTTCAAGAGGTTTACTTATTTATTCATTTATTTATTCTTGATGTTTCCAAACCCTTTTATTCAGCTGTTTTTTTTTCTTTTTTTCTTTTTTTTTTGAGTAAGATAAATGCTTCATTCATCTCTAATGAAGGAGGTAGGAATAATACATATAAAAATATGTCTAATGAATTTAAGGACCCCCATACAGTAGTTATTCAGTTATGTATATACTTACGTCTGTCTACAGCCAGTTGCCTTCATTCGGGAAAGACTGGCCTAAAACGAATCACCTTTGTGCCACTTGCACTTGACAGCCAATATGTTTAGCTGCCCGCACTTTCCGTTCTTAAATTTCAACCTGTAAATGGTTAAGTTTACAAGAAGTATAATAGTTTTATACGTAATAGGAATACGTGAACTGCACCCTCCATTCTTGTGTGTTGTGGCGACGGCTTAGTCACCTGGTGTAAGATACATTGAAATTTGGTTGATTCACGACAGTACTGTCAACCATGCAGTTAACGGATATAGCAAGCAGTTAATCAAAGAAATGTAGCGAAAAGGCTTTGGAAAGTAGAAAAAGATTGAAGGTGGACATTGCGAATGGTCCCTGAGCTGCCTCCGCACCACATGTAAACTGAGATGTGTTGTATAGACTAACCTGGATCTTTTATAAACACTCTTCTTCACTCTTCCATGGTTGCGTCGTCTCTTGTTTTATTCCAGCTGTCATACAATGGTATTCAGCAATCAGCGAGTCACACAGCCTGAGGATGTTGATACTGTCACCATTAACCTTCTCACGCGTTCTATTAAAGCCAGTCAAGTTATTCGTGTGAGTGATTCATATGAGACTGAGACCACACAGTACGTAAGAAAATCAGTTTTGTAAGCAGATACGAAATATCTTCCTGAGGGAGTAGACTGCAGCACCAGTCGAGCAGGGTGGTACTCTCAAGGTGAATGGAAAACTGATGACAGGGAGAGCTGGATCTCAGTTTCATCAGCCATCGTGTCTAGTTCCTTACCATCCTCCTTTGCTGAACTTTTTCAGAGTTATAGTAACAAAGAGAGTTGGCCAGCATACTCCCCAATAAAAGTTTCTCTTTACTGTCAGCACCAAACTACACGCACGTTACACACTACACTTCCTATACAGAATTCAACCAAAATAGCGTCTCATAATCAAGCCTCTGAGTTCCCCGGGATGGGGGGGGAGGAGACCATAAATGCCCCCACCATGCGCCCCTCTCCCGGCCTGGAACCAGTGTCTGACTCACATCTTCATTTCTGCAACGCTTGTGGCCTTTCTTCTAACTTTCCCTCTGTGGAGCAACACCTCTCCCTCTCTAAAGCTCACCTTCTCTTCCTAACTGAGACTCAGCTCTCAGAGGCAACTAATAGCACACCCTTCTCTGTCCCCTTCTACGAGTACTTTCTCTATACTTATTTCAAAGCCAAAGGTGGCTGTTGTGTATATGTACGCAACGACTGAAATTGCTCTCGTGTTCCTGAACTTGATTCTTCTGAATTCTCGACTCTCTGACTTCGGCTTTCCTGTCATTCCCTGACTAAATATATCTGTGCTGTTTATATATTCCCTAATTCTACTGACTACGAAAAATTCCTCGATTATCTTACTTCTGCGATGTAACACATCCTATCCATTTCTCCTTTCTCTGAGATCTTTCTAGAAGATTTTAATGTTCACCACCTCCTTTGGCTCTCCTCTCCTCTCACTGATCCACCGGGTGAACAAACCTACATCTTTTCTTTCTTTAATGACCTAGAGCAGCTTGTACAGCATATACCCGTATCGCTGACCACCTTGGAGAGTTCCAGCATGCTTGACCTCTTCGTTACAACTAATCCTTCTGTTACACTGTTAATCTTACCTCTCCGTTGGGCTCCTCCGACCACAGCCTTATCACTTTAACCTGTCCTATCGCTCCAGTGCGGCCTGTGGACCCTCCAAAGACACGTCGGATGTGACACTTTGGAGCTGTTGATTGGGAGGCCCTCAGGCAGTACTTCTTTCATTTTCCCTGGAAGGATTATTACTTCCATGGCCGTGAGCCATCTCAGTGTGCCATACGCATTATGGAGGTTATTCTTGTGGGCATGGAGGCATACATTCCTTTCTCATATCCGTTGACTAATGCAAAGAAACCTTGGTTTAATCACGCATGTTCTAATGCTGTCCACAACAATGAGAAGGCCTGTAAGAGGTACCAGAGCCAACCCACCCCTGAATCTCATCTTTTTTTATATTTCTACCCGGAATCATGCTAAGGCTGTTCACTCTGCTAAAACTAATTTCATCTGTACTAAATGCTCTGAGCTCTCCAACTCAAATTCTTGCCTCTCCTTCTGGCACCTTGCCAACAATCTTTCTAACAAATTTAACTCATCATCCTTCCCTCCTCTTTTCCACTCAGATGACTCTGTAGCCATTTCTTCTATTGATAAAACAGAACTCTTCACTCAGAATTTCTCCTCCAATTCCACCTTAGTCAATTCCGGTGCTGCTCCTCCATCACTTCCTCCGTCTGACTTCCTCATGGCTGACATTATATATCAGTTAATTTCTTTAACTGATATATTTTTTGCTCTCACTGTCTCAATACTAACAAGGAATATGGGCCTGATGGGGTCCCTCCTGTTGTTCTCAACAACTGTGCTACTCTGCTTACACCCTTCCTAGGTAAACTCTTTTGCCTTTTTCTATCAACTTGTACCTTCCCTTCTTGCGTGCTCTTATTCAGCCTGTCCCCGAGAAAAGGGTGGCCATTTCCAACCCTCAACCTATCGCCCAATTGCATTAACATCCTGTATCTCAAAAGTCTTCGAGTTTATTCTTAACCAAAAAAAATTTAAAGCATCTTTCCTATCACAACCTTCTTTCAGTATGGGTTCCGTCAGGGACGCTTCGCTGGCGATCCTCTCACCTACCTTTCAGACTCCTGGTCATCCTCTTTTCGGGACCATGGCAAAAGCTTTGCCATTGCATTTGACATCTCAAAGGCTTTCGGTCGAGTCTAGCATAACTTTTTAATTTTCAGACTGTTCTCTTACGGTTTCTATCTTTCTGTCTGTGTCTTCATCTCTAGCTTCCTTTCTGGTCGTTCTATGGCTGCTTTTGTAGACGGTCACCATTCTTCTCCTGGATCTATCAATAGTGGTGTTCCTCAGGGTCTATCCTACACCAATTTCTTCCATTTATTCATCAGTGACCTAATCTGTACATCTAACCCTATCCACTCATACGCCGATGATTCCACCCTTCGCCTTTCCATTCGCTTTCCGCAGCGTCCATCTCAGCAGTTTCTTCAGCAAACAAAGGATGAGGCTACGGCACACCTAATGTGTGACTTGGCTCGTATCACTGATTGGGGTAAAAGTAATCTTGTTTTTAACGCTTCAAAAACTCATTTCTTAACCCGTCAACCTGTCAGAATCTTTCATAGGAGCACCCATTAATGTTTAATAATATCCGGCTCAGTCATGCATCATCTTTAAACACACTTGGAGTTTCATTCTCTTGGGATTTATCTTGGAAAGATCGTATTACATTTCTTGTAAAATCTGCTTCCAAGAGATTAGGTGTGCTAAGCAAACTCCACACCTTCTTTACCCCTGCATAGTTGCTGACTTTATACACGGACTTTATTCGCCCCTGTGTAGCGTACAATTCTCATATGTGGGGAGGCTCCCCACATACAGTCAAAGACTTTTTGCCTTATTAACTCTCCTCTTCTTACTGGCACCCTTCAACCTTTGTCTCTTCGCTACACTGTTACATCTTTATCTCTTTTTCTGTCGCTGCTTCAGTGGTCACTGCTCCTCAGAACTATGTGCTTGCACCCCTCCACCGCAACGATGGGAGCGTAGCATCCGTCAAGCAACAAACTCTCATCCCTTTTCTGTCCAGCTCTCTAATGCAGGAGTTAACCGTTACGCCCAGTCCCTCATATATGCAACAGGTCAACTCTGAAACTGTCTCCCTCTGTCTGTATTTCCTACTTCCTACGATCGCCGGTCTTTCAGACGCACTGTGTCCAGGCATCTCGAAATAAACGAATCTTTAATTTGGCTCTGTGTTGTATTGTTTTTGTTTTTTCTTGGAAGAAACAGTTTGCGGGCTGCTGGCCTTTGGTTCCTTCTTCCTTGCATTAAAAAAAAAAAAAAAAAAAAAGGAAACTCTGATTTACGCTCCAAGGCTCTTATAACTCACTCAGTTGAATAAAATTGTCAAGCATAGGCTGCAGTACATTACCGGAGTTGTCCTGACCATGAAATAGTTATTGGTACCAGTGCTAACACTTTCATGCTGCTGTAACTTAGTCTCAGCTGATTGAATTATCTTGTGTTAGTTAAAATGCAGTTGCTAAAGTTATTCCAATAAGAAAAGGGTCATTCCTTGTTGGGGGAAAAAAATGACATGTATGGGAAAATGTTCTAAGAATATATTATTTTGGTTATTGATAAAAAAGTTATCATCTGAAGCCAGTCGAACCAGTTATATGAAACAGCTTATACCAAACAAGCAAAATTAACCCTATTGAATTTCCAACTGTTATAAGCTTAATTGAATAGCCTCCAATGTCCACAAATGTCCTGCAGAAGTAAGTCAGTTATTATATACTCATAGGTTCATGTAAATAAATAGCCAGGCATTTATATGACATCATGATTGAGCACTAGCCACATTGCAGGTGGTAAAAATCATTCACAGAGCATTTCATCATAGCTGAAATATATCAGCTCTGAGAGTGGCAGGTGTTTCCACTGAATTAAGTCTGCACTAAATATTTTTAGTTTCCTGTCATGTATTTCATTCTTTTCTAGGAACTCCTGTTAGAAATTTCATGAGGTCAACGGCCCAGAGCTGTGCGCGCACGAACGTACACACACATTCTCTCTCTCTCTCTCTCTCTCTCTCTCTCTCTCACTGTGTGTGTGTGTGTGTGTGTGTGTGTGTGTGTGTGTGTGTGTTTGTGTGTGTGTTGTGGCGCACCGTGGTGAGTGAGGTGTGTAGTGTGCAGAAGTACACAATTTAAGCGCCCTGTTTACATTTGCACCTTGTTGTTGTAGGGTTCAGTGTATGTATGTATGTATGTATGAGATTATTTTATTTTTGTTCTTCCAACCACTAAAAGATTTTCTCCAGCTGATTTGAGACCCTTAGTTGTGAAGTGGGATCAAAACTGAACCAGAACGATCCCTCTTCCTCATTTTTGTTGATGTGTTGCGGGAAATATCAATGGACGTGTCTTTTATTGTTCTTGCTTTTTCTAGTCGATTCTTATTTAGCTTGGGAGAGCTTTTCGAAATGAAAGGGTGAGTTGGAAATAGCCTTCGCTAGCCCCTTCACTACTGGGCTGCACTACATTACCGAACATGATTGTACACTTTGGAGCAAGATTAAAGTGTCATAGCACTGAAGTTGCTAATCTCTTCACTACGGGAACGTCACTTGCATTTTAATTTTGCTGCCATCACGCGGTTATATTCAGCATAAGCAAGACCATTAGTAGTAAGTACGCTTATGAAGACTTTATCTTACCCCTCTAATAAAAAAAAAAAAAATCTCTTATTAGGCGGATAAAATCGCTTTAAGGTAACAAGAGTAATCTAAAAGAAACTAAACGCCGTCATGGTCGATGCACGTAATTTATTTCTTCTTGTTAACATCAAGGGATTTTTTTTTTTTTTTTTTTTTTGCATAAAAGACACATTTGCAGCTGGAGGGGTTAGCTATAAATTTCACCAGTTCTCTCCCTTGCATGGGGGTTTCGTAAGTTGAATATAATCGCCTGAAAACAGCAGGAACAAAATACAGAAAGCCTGATGATACTGATGAACCCCTGTCCTGGCGACATACCATCCAGTGTTGTTAGTAATATTCTCTTGTGTTTAAATTATGTCTGTCTAGTTCTATTTGCTGCAGACTTAGTTGCATAAATAGATTTTTGCAAGTGTTTTTTAATCGCTTCACCCCGAGTACGTCTTTTGTATTTCATTATTTCAACATCCAGGCGGTTTTTATTAAGAACACGGGGAGATTTATCGATGTGGAGGGAGTAGACAAAGATTTCATTAGCCACTTCACTAGTAACGGTCTTTCCAAAGCTGAATATTATCGCCTACTTCTCTAGGCAAAATGAGAAATGCGCCATCGAAGTGAAGTAGCTATCTGGTCGAATACAATGACCTGTGTCCCTTGGGGCTATGTTCCATTGTGCTCAGTAATAATTTCTTGCATTATCTTTACCTATTATGTAATTTTCTTTTCTTGTAAATCTCAGCCTGCGTGTGAGGTTAAGGCAATGTCGGTATGTGTATTGTACACGACTGTGTATGTGTATGTGTGTGCGAGACTATCTGCTTGTGTGTGTGTATATATATATATATATATATATATATATATATATATATATATATATATATATATATATACAGAGAGAGAGAGAGAGAGAGAGAGAGGCCGCTAACTGCTTGTTTAACCTATCTAAACTACCACACATACCCTTTCGCTGTGCAACCAGTCCTTCAGCGACTGATGACACATGTGAATTCCGCCTCATTTAGTGCAGTATGTAGGATTTTGAGATTATTTTAAGGCAGGTAAACGGACAGGCAAATTAACCCCTTCGCGAGAATGACATATTTTTCTAATTCATTCCTGCTACCTGAAGACATGATTTATTTCAGGGCGTTGTCGTGTTGTGAAAGAGTTTGCTTCTTCACCTTAATGACGTCATTTTTAAATTCTTGCAACACCACACGATTGTATTGAGCTTAGGAGATGCCGACTTTTGGAATTGGAGAAGCTAGATAGAGCCGCCATTCAGCCCATCAATACGAAAAGATTTAACTGATCCAAATGAATAATTGTCTGTTTTTAGCAAGAATAAGATAAGAATACGTCCTTGTAGTGAAGGTGTTAATGAAGGCTGTACTTAATCGCTGCAGCACAACAAAACTTTCCTAACTTGAGTATAACTAAGGAAATATGTGCCATTACGAAGAGGTAAATGAAGGCTCTATATAGGACATGCAGTTCGAAAAGTCTGTTCCGAGATTGAATAAGTACTCTGAAAACTGCAAGGCAACAGCATAAATTACGTCATCGGGCTGAATGGGTTAGCAAGCAAACAAGGAGACGTGAATACATGGCCCCAATATCTTTCAGGTGTCCGCGTGTCTATTAATATCCTCACTTCCCCACATCGCGTCCCGGCATCTCACCCAGTGTTACGAGGGCTAAGGCAGCTCTACCCAGTTTCAACCTGCCTCACTCACCTGTGGTTGGTCATGCACCCCCCTTCCCACACACACATATGTGCGCACGTACGCATTCTCTCTCTCTCTCTCTCTCTCTCTCTCTCTCTCTCTCTCTCTCACACACACACACACACACACACACACACACACACACACACACGAGTCAGTAAATATCAGTAGAAGCCTAAAATAGATTGGACAACATATCATTAAGTGTTAAGCCCATACAGGGGAAACGGAACTAAGGATTGGTTCTCCAGGTAATTGTTCTCGCAATCGTACAGCCCAAATAATTCTGATCACCACAGTACGATGACGCCATTAACACTATATTCTCACCACCTTCATATTCTCTTGATGTGAAGGGGTTAGAATACGTGTCCAGAAACCATCTCTTACAACAATGTACTTTTTGTCCATTTATTGTTGCTAACGCTATTGAATCGGTCACTGACGAAGGGAAAGTAACCATGTAATAGAAAGAAAGTTAAAACTTAAACTATAGTGAGTTCAAAGCGGTTATTTAATATGCAAGGAAAGTACCACAGGGTTTAGGGGTACTGGCTAAAATGTAGGGAGGGAATAGTGCGGAGAAAGGGGGCGAGAGACAGGATAAACAAATAAAGCCATGAAGGGGAAGGGAGAGGGAGAGAAAACGTGTCTGGGTGAAGGGGAAGAAGGACAGGGAGGTAGAGAGAGTGAGGCTAATTGAAAGGAGAGAAAAAGGTATACCTAGAAAGGGACGGAGATGATTACTAGACGGAAGAGAAGGAGATGAAGGAAACGGAAGCCAAGCGAGGGAGGCAAAGGGGAAATGTGGAAATAGAGGAAGTAGAAAAAGGGCCGCAGAAAAGGGAATAGAGGGGAGAAAGACAGATCAGAGAAAGAGAGAGGGGGGGGGGATAAAAGGAAGGCAGGAGGAGAGAGGGAGGCAAAACTGGTAAAGGGAGAAGGGAGAGAGGGTAAAGTGGAACTAGAGGGAGGAAACTGGGATCGCAGAGAAGGTAGGGAGGGCGACATGAACGAGAGGAGGGAGGACTGAGAGGGAAATGGAGTTAGAGGGAGAGAGGTGGTGTTGAAACTAGATATGACGTGAGGGAGGAGGAGGGAGGAGCGAGACAGAACTAGAAGGGGTTAAAGGGATGGAGAGCCAAAAGCAGTGAAAAAAAAATGAATATAGACATTATTAAAAATGGAAAATAGGCAAAAAATATGGCGGGAAAAAGAAATACTGGTAAAACACATGAATGGATAAAAGGTAAAAGTAATAATTGCAGCAGAAAATATCGTCACCCTCATAATGAAATTGCCTAAGTCATATTTCGGCGATTTCTGGATTTTTGCCTAAATCAATTCTTCATCACGTGGTGCACCTATTGGTATAGCTGCCTTTGCCAGGTCTAGGGTGTGAGTTGTCTAAAATGCACCTCAAGGATCAGCCTAAGTCATTTAAAAGTTAAGAAAATGAGACAGGTTTTTCTCGATTTCCCGAAAAGTAGATTAAATGACTTAGGCAGTTTCTTTATGAGGGTGACGATATGTAACACTAGACATAAACAATGACGAAAGTAGTTGGAATGGACAAATAATAGGGAAACAAGAGATGGAAGATAGAAAAAATTTGGAAAAACAGTGAGACAAAATGTACTAGATAAAAGAAATTCAAGGCATAGGTTAAAAAAAAAAAAAATCCAGTCCAGATGAAGGTAAGTTAAGATACGCAAAAATAAAAGGAGCAACAGGTAATTGTAAGCCAAACTAAGGTAAAAAAGGCAGGATTTATTTGTTGTTAGGTGGGGAAACTGAGGCTGACAGACTCCCCAACAGGGGATCTGGGTTGCTAAGAATAAACCCTCCCTACTGGCAAAAGGATGACAGCAAGATGCAAATAAGCTAAAGAAAGGTCAGAAAATGGTAGCACGCAAAAATGAGGACGGAAAGGGGTAAAAATAGTAAGAAAGGATAACGCAAAGGGGGGGGAGAGAAATAAGCCAAAATAAACATGACAAAGATGAAAAAGAGCAGAAAGACTGACAAGAAAGAGTATACTGCATATACAGTAAATTTTAAAAAAAGTAAAGCGCAAAAAAAAGGACGGAAGATGGTAAGATTTGACAAAAAAGGGAGGGAGGGGACTGAAAAGCAGTAAAAATAGATCATATAAATACAACAGAGATGAAAAAAAGCACAAGAAGCCAAAAGCAAAGAAGAAGAAAAAAAAAAAGACTCCTGTAGTAGTACGATTGGAAAGCTGTAGCTAACGCAACAATTCTCAGCGAGGATCTAATTAGCTAAGAATAAAAAATCCCCTGAGGCAATGATGACAAAAATAAAAAAGATAATAATAAAGAAAAACAGAGGCAGAAAACGTAAGTGGTGATAGAAAAAAATAGGATAAAGTAATGCCAAAACAGACGGGGAGGAGTAAAATCAGCCTATATATATATATATATATATATATATATATATATATATATATATATATATATATATGTGGTTGAAAAGGACCATTATAGAGTACATAAACATTGATGGAAACGGGTAAAACAACTACGGTAGATATAAAGAAAAAACAAAAACTTCCAGTAGTATAAAAAGACAAAACATTCTAGTAGGTGTATGAAAAAAGTTTCTAGCAGTAGGCAAGGTAAAAAAAAAAAAAAAAAAAAAAAGTTGTAGCACTGGGTAACGTAAAAAAGAAAAAAGTTTGTAGCAGTAAGGTAAAAAAAAAAAAAAAAGTAGCAGTGAGTAAGGTGCAGAAACTTTAGCCGACAATACAGTTCTCAGCGGGGGATCTAGGGAACTAAAAATAGTCTCTCCATTGGCTCACACTCAACACTCCCGCCAACCAATCACACACCACGTCCTCGACTCCCTGCCACAGCGTAATGCCAAGGTTATTAATGCCATTGATGTGCACGGGATATAACCGACGATAAATAAAAGAGAGAGGGAGTTACAAAAGAACAGCCCGATTGACTCCCAAGGCCATGTGTGTATAAGAGGTGGCCTAATGGACTGTGTCGTAGGGGTAGGTGTGTCCCTTTTGCTTTCGTTCGTCGGGGTTAATGGCATAGGGACGTTACGTGATATGTCCTATCTTGCTGCGCCTTCGTGTGTGTGTGTGTGTGTGTGTGTGTGTGTGTGTGTGTGTTTCACTGATTATCGGTCGCTTTATTCCATTCCGTTGCCTTATAGTTTTTTTTTTTTTTTACTACTTGATCCTTTGCTTAGGTTTTCTTTCGTCTTTCTATAAAGTTACAAGGATATTCTCTGAAGAAGATTTTTTTTTTCATCGGCTGTTATCAGTATCACACTCTGCAGTTAGTTCCGCTCACTTCACCTTGGCGGCCTGTTGCTTAAAGAAAAAAAAAAAAAACAGACTCTCTCTCTCTCTCTCTCTCTCTCTCTCTCTCTCTCTCTCTCTCTCTCTCTCTCTCTCTCTCTCTCGTGATGAGGCATTTGTTTGTGTGTTCGCTGGTAACTAGACCATTTTTCATGATGTTTTGTTCTCTAATGGCTTGCGTCCTCTCGAAACCCCACGGCCGAAAACATGGAAGTGTGTGGGTGGGTAATGGGAAGGGGAAGGGAAATTGGGAGGTGGAATGGGAGAGGGAGGGACGATGGGTGGGTTTGAGGAGGGGGAAGGGAAGGTGGTGGGAGAGTACGTGAGGAACTGAGAAGGAGGGAGAAGGGGATGGGTTGGGATAGGGGAGGTGAGAATAAGTGAAGGGAGGGGACGGGGGAGGTATAAAGAGAAACAAGGGAAAGGGGAAGGAGGAGAAGGGACTGAAGGAGGAGGGGAAGAGAGAGGGGAGGGGAGGGTAAGAGGAAGAAGTGAGACTAACATGGATACGTTTTAATTAAAGATGGAAGAGAGGAGATGCTAGAGGTAGACGAGGGAAGGAGAACAAGAGAGGAAAAAGGTGGAGAGGGAAAACTGGGAGTAAGAGGGGAGGGTGGATAAGGCTAGAGGGTGGGGGAGAGAAGGGAAGGTGATAGAACCAGAAAGGAGGGGAGAGGGGGTTTAAAGGAATGCAGAGAGAGACTGAACAAGGAAAGTAAAAGAAGAAGACACAGCGATAAATATTTGGGGACGGCAGTGAAACAAAGATGACAGGTGAAGGAGGGATGGAGAGAGAAGACAGTGAGCAGATAGGAAGGAATGAGAAAGCAGTGGTGCATAGGAGAGGACGAGAGTAATAACGAGGATGGTGAAAGGAGGGGGAATAGGAGAAAGACAGGGGTGGAGGGAAGAGGAGGAGGAGGGAGAAGGGGGAAATTGGATGAGGAGGTGTGGATGTGAGGGGGGAGGGACAGGAAAAGGGAGATGGATTGACAGGAGAAGTGGGAAGGGGCGACAGTGAGGAGAAGGGTGGGAATGAGGAGGGGAAGGTTTAGGGGGGAGGGGAAGAAGAGGGGAAGATTTTGGGTGGGGGAGAGGGAGGAGGGACAGTAGGAGGATGGGAATGGGAGAAGGGAAAGAAGGATGAAAAGGTGATGGAGGTGGATAAAGAAAGGAAGGGGAGATACCTGGGAGAGGAGTCAAGTTATAGGACCAGTGAGGAGAACGTTAAGGTGGTGTGCAAGGAGGAGGAGGGATAGAGTGGGAAGATTGGGAGGGTGGAAAGATAGAGGGGTACAAGGGAATTTAAGATAAGGAAGAGAGGTAAACAAGATGAGTGAATGGGGAAGGGAGGAGAGGGAAGACTGAAAATGAGAGATTATATATTGGGTGCGTGGAATAGATAATAAGAGAGGGGGAGAGGGGAGGGGGCAAAATGAAATATCCCTTCTGCTTTTGATAACACCTGCAAAATGTTTGTACAAGGTCTTCCATGAGAGGTGTGCCAAGCTGCAGAAGGTTATGCTTGAGCTTATTCTGAGTAATATGTGTTACATGAACATGGATACAATACCCACGCAGAACTATGAACAGTGATGATTTTATAGATGAATTAGGAAGGAAACTATTTTCCCAAGAAAGTCATTAATAACTGAGGCTCCGTAGCGGTTGAACTGGATCCATGTTGGGCCATATAGCAGATATTCTCATCATAGTTTCCCGAAGATGTCTGGCTTAGAGTTGCGGAAGACCTTGTATATTCCCTCTGCTATATATTGGCGCAGAGATCAACAATTACTTTTAGCTTCCGGTGCCAAGTCCACCAGAATCCGGTCAAAGTTTCCATGTTTTACATAGAGGGTGAGATAAAAATTTTAAACCATTCTCTTCAAAAACATGCTGAGATCTAACCTATCATACTGAGATTTTTACTGTAAATAGTAGAGTCCCAAACGGTTAGAGCTAAATCGAAGCAAGTCAGGTAAGGTGAACCATATCAAGTACTCTGCGACAAGCGCCTAATCGCACGTTTTGACCTTGAGGACGGACGACTATTTCTCGATTTGAACGAATCATTCCCTTCAGTTCGGTGACTTTTTGTTAAAGTTACTCGTGTTACCTCCAAATGATCGCAGTCAGTTTTCGAGAGACTAAACTGGCGGTAATAGTTATAGTTACGGCCTTCATTGACCCCAGGCACTACGAGGTGTTTCATCTAATCTGCATGCAGTTATCTGAAGGTAGCAAGGATAAAATATAAATAGCCTGTGCTAAAGGCGTTTAAGGAATATTAATGGAGATATTTTCCAATCTTTTCAGCAAGTGAGGTTTCTTTTAATCTGAATAGAAATCGCCTCACATTAGAACAGTGAAATATTAAAAGACGTCATCACACGAAAATGGTTAATACACTTGGCACTTCAGTGGTTATTACACTTTCCTACAAAATATTAAACGTTCTAATTTCAAATGTTATTAGCATCTGTGTGTGTGTGTGTGTGTGTGTGTGTGTGTGTGTGTGTGTGTGTGTGTGTGTGTGTGTCAGCAACTACAACTATTATTACAATATTTTTTTTTTTTTAATCTGATGAATGCTTTTTAATGTCCGTACTCCACCAGAATCAGTGAACCAGAATACACATCATCATCAGCGTAGAACAGCATAGCAATGGCGCCTGACGAGGAATCAGATAACATGCCTAATATTTCATCTGATATGTTGTGGATATTGTGGTGTGCAATCCTGTGTTTGTGTTATGGTACATGTAGTTCTATTCTGTTCTGTGCTGTGGTGCGTTTTGTGTTATGGCGTATTGTGTGCTGTGGTGTGTTGTGGTGTTTTTGTGTGTTACAGTCTGCTGTGTGTTATGATGTGCAGTGTTATGGTGTGTTAGTACTGTGGAGTAATTTATAGTGTGGTGTGGTGTGATTTTTTGTATGTTATTGTGTTGTGTGTTATGGTGCGTAGTATTGTTGTGGTTAGTGTTATGATGTGATGCCTTATGGTGTGTAATGCTGTGTTGTGGTGTGTTTGTGCTATGATGTGTTGCTGTATGTTATGATGCATGGTGTTAAGGTGTGATGTGTTGTGCTGCGTTGTGGTGTTTGTCATAATGTGTTACTGTGAGTTATGGTGTGTTGTGATGTTGTGTGTTTGTGTGAATTGGTCTGTATTTTGGCATGGTGTGATTTTAACACTTCTCCCTTACACCACATGCTTGTCATTTTTATCACTTTTAGCACTTGTCTATCATTTCTTTGTTTTCTATCTCTTTTGTAACTTCTATCACTTATTTATCACTTTTTTCACATCACTCCATGGCACTTGTCTAACACTTGTCTGCCACCTTCTTTTTTTAATTTCTCACTTCATCGCTTGCCTGTCATCGTCATCTCTTCCATTTCTTCTACAAATCTATTTTTTTCTATTACTTCTTGCGCTTTTTCATCATTTCTGGCACTGAATCATTTAGGTCGTTTCTGTTTCTTTTGTCACTTAACATTTCTATCACTCTTGCCGCTTCTACTCGTCAGTAACTTCTAACTCTTCCATCACTTCTGTCACTTGCCCATCATTTCTGGCACATGTCTGTTTCTTCTTTCTCCTCCACCAGTTAATATAGATAGATAGATAGAGACACCATTTTTACTACGAGTATCACCCATGTTACTTCTCTGTCACTGTTGTGTCTCTTCCTTTATTTGTCACTCGTCTGTTACCTTCCCCTCATTTCTATCACCTATCAGCCACTTCTCTTGCTGTTTTTACTGTATCGCTTCTGTATGTGGGAACTTTCTATTTTCCTTAAATTACATTCCTTTTATTAACACTTTCTTACGATGACCTTTTTATATTAAATTCCTCCTACCATCAAATGATTTACTTTACCTTAAGAGAGATGCTTTCGTAGTATAGGAGCTAAAACACTTCAACAAAACAGAAAGAAGTGACCGGGATTGCGGGAATGAGGTATTAATCATTCTCTCTCTCTCTCTCTCTCTCTCTCTCTCTCTCTCTCTCTCTCTCTCTCTCTCTCGCATGTGATCAATGCCGGCTAAATGTTTTCAGGGATTACTTGAATATTTTTTTCTTAGCCACGGGAGGTTATTTGCAGTCGGGAATGTTCGATCACATGGCACAGATCTCAATTCCTGAGGTGTGGCTGGTGTAGGACATGGGACGGAAGAAGAAGAGGGAGAAGGAGAAGGAGGAAGCAGGTGGTGATGAAGGTGATGATTGTGATGGTGATGATGTGATAATGACGGTGATGGTGATGATGTGACAAAGAGGGTAATGGTGATGAGATAATGACGGTGATGGTAGTGATGTTGATGGTGATGGTGGGGAGACATTGTGTATGAAAGAAGAGAATGGGAAGGAGAGGCAAGAAGATGAATAATAAGAGCATATGGTTATGGAGAACCGCTGTGGCTCCTTGGTTACCTCTTTTGCCTCCGTTTTCCTTCAGTCTGGAGTGTTACGTCATTACCGGACATTTAGAGGTTGCTGGTAGTGTGTTCTGTCATATGCGGGCAGATGTTTGCACCCAGTCTGTTCATGACTAACACCTACAACATAATCAATACAACACTTTCACTTGCACTGCTTTAACTATAGACACTCCTTCATCCGTACCTTACCAGCATAGGGAAGGTTTAAGTCTGACTGTCACTGACCTAGGATATGGTTCTGTCTCGCAGTGGATCTCGTACGAACTGATTACAGGGTGGATGGCTTGCGTGAGAGAGTGGGATGGTTGGGTGATGTAATTTAAGAATACTCGTAAGGTAGAGATACGGTGGAGAAGAATAGCACTGTATGTCAGAGAGGGAAGGATGTTGTGTGAGAGGGGCTGTTGCTGAGTACAGACGGAAATGGCTGAAAATCCTTTCGTCGAAGCCACCCCTCACTGAATGCAGCGTAAGGCTATATACAAGGCAGTCTTTTGATGCCTTAAACATCCATGTTAACTTATAATCATAAATATGTCGTAAAGTATTCGGCAATAAGGAAATTGTATTAGGAGTCATTAGCATTCTTAGGCTCCAGTAAGTCATTGGTCATTTGCTGGATTAAAATAGCAGCCTTGTCCCGACCATGAGATAATAAATGTAATTTGTGTTGGACTCCTGTATAAACTTATCGCATGTCTCAAAGGTTAACCCTTCAATACGCTGACATCTTTTTAGTATATTCTTTGTCTCCACACGATTATTTGTAGCTTTGAATAGGCTTTTGTGACTGAAGGGGATCCATCCGGCCTTCGTTAACACCTTGGCTGCCATCATTCTCTACGAAGCTGAATAAAATCGTCCGGTAGCAACAAGAATAATATAAAAGTATGTCCTCGGGTTGAAGGGAATGACATGATGGGACCTGCGTTGCCATAATCCGACCCTTAACCCTTTCCTTGCTATTATACTTATTTCTTTATTTGTTTATTTATTTATTAGAACCTCCCGATAATTTTGTTCGGTTTAGGAAAGGTCGTCTTAATATAGGGATTAGATACCATATGAATTCATTTTGTTTGAAAGTTTGTTTGTTTACTTGATTGTTTGTTTGTTCGTTTGTTTTTAACTGAAGGAACTAGAAACAATTCTCACCAATTCCTACACGCATGACCTTTCCTGAGTTTGCGTAATATCGTTTGGACGTAACAAAAATGAACTGATCAAGACGTCACTGTATCCATGGCATCAAATGGCGGCTAATAAGGTAGGCTACCATGAGCGGGACGACTGGAGCTCCTTCCCAACTGTGAGGGTTCCGCGCTTTATCCCGGTTTTCTCAGTGTCCATTAGTTTTTACCTATTTATCAAGACTCCAGTGTAGGAGAGCTTCGCGTGCTTACTCTCTCGCTGTTCTTGTTGTTCTTATTCTAAAGTGTGTTGTATGTATGTAATCAGTTTCATTCAGCTTGATGGTCAGACTACCGATTATTCAGCCAGATTTTTTACTGCCAAGATTGCACTTTCTGAATTTTGTATATTAGTTCCCTTTCCCTTCATGTGCATAGTGCAAGCTGAAAATGCAGTCCTACTCGTTGACTGTCATCTTCAGCAAACATCAGTATCATTAACTTTACGATGTGTAGTTGTTGTTATTGATTAACCCACATATCATGCCGAGCAGATCCATCAGCCGCAAGCAAACAACCGCTCATGGAGGGCTGTACCGTCTAGTGATCCAATTTTTCCTTGCGGTTGGCAGTGCTTCGCGACAGGAAGGAGCGGGGAAAGGTGTGGAAGTTTGGTTCCTGGATGGATGCCATATTTGCGTCTCTGCTCAATTAAGAACACCATTGTAGGTTCCATCTCACTCTGTCATCTGGTTATTGGTTACCACCCATCGTTGTAAATGGTTTCCAAGGTTACAGGAAACCATTAGACTTGTCACTGTGTGTAAAACCACCTGAAGTGGAAAGAAAACCAATAAAAGTAACAAGAAGGAAAGGGGGAAGTCGGAAGAGATGAGGACGAGTTATAAAAATGTTTTACTGTTCTGTTACATTTTCCTGAATCGCATATTTTTACAGAGGAATGAAATAAAGGGTTGTAAATGAACAATTACTGTATAACCCGCATGGATTTCTTACTGTTTTGACCACCTTTGGTAAACATTGTGTGTGTGTGTGTATGTGTGTGTGTGTGTGAGAGAGAGAGAGAGAGAGAGAGAGAATCTGTGCATATACCCAAAATGGTCTTTTGGCTTTAAGGTACTCTTGTCTTTATTCCCATCCTCCCTATTTCCGTCCACATTAATAGTTTAAGGGGAAGCCGTTTTAAATATACCCACTTGCCCCTCTTTTTCCCTGACGCGCACCAATTATTGCGGGGGTACAGAGTTAGCGCATTCGGTACGGACCGCTCCCAAAATAGCGTGAAGAAGCCGAGGTTGTGTTTATAGCCTGGCCCTCCCGGGAGTGAAGGTGTGGCGGCCAGCGTGACGCACATTCGGTCACTCCCCGTCTCGGCTTTCCACGGATTTCTTTTATAGACTCGTTTCTCCGTAGTAAATAGTTTTTTTTTTTTAACCCCGTTCGGTACGATGACGTCTTGTTTTAGTGTATTCCTCCAGCCACCACACGATTTGTATCCGCCAGAAGGGAATAATCTCGTATGAGTACTTGATGGGATTAGATGTAATTTTCCTTCAGTACGATAAAATAGTATTCTTTCATAATAATTGCTGCTACTAAATATCGTATACCGTACATGTAGTTCAACACAAGGGAGGCTTCATGTTGTGAATGAGTTAGTAGCAGTCTCTGTCAAGTCCTTTAGAACAGTGGAGTAATCTCATGTCCTGCTTCGTCCAATAACGTTATGGGGTTTAGGAAAGATCGTCCTTGTGAAGAACTTAGAAAAATCATCGTTTACTTTTTCAGTACGAAGCCACCTTTTGTGTATTGTATGCTGTACACTGTTTAACAATTATACTTAGAGGCGACCGCTGTTAGTGAAGGTGACAGTCGCATTTCGGTAGCTGTCTGTCTAATCTCTGGGCTTTTTTCTTGTGGGTTGGTGTTCATTTTACTGTCTCTTTGGCGGTTCCCTTTTTTACATGTCTATACCATTTTCTTTATTACTTTCTTTACATGTATACTTTCATCATTTCTCATGTTCTCGTCGTGTTTTCTTGCTCTCAGTTCCCTTCACCTTCCTCTTCATTACATTATCTTCTGTTCCTCTTACTCTCCCTTCCATTCTAACGACTTCCCTTCCTACTCCATTCTTTCTCTGTGTTTCCCTCCTTATATTTTGTCTTCCTGTCCCTTATTTTCCTTACTTTCTTCTCTCACTCCCTCTCTCGCCTTCCCCTTCATCCCATTGCTGTCTCTTCCATCCGGCTTCCCTTCCATTCGGACCCTTTCCATCCTGCGCTACCTTTACTTGTTTTCCTTCACTTACCTTCCCTTATCTTATCCTCTCTCTCTCTCTCTCTCTCTCTCTCTCTGTCTCTCTCTCTCTCTCTCTCTCTCTCTCTCTCTCGGATTTCCCTCCCTGCTACAATTTTCCTGACCCCCCCCGCACCGCCTGCATTCATCACACACACACACACACACACACACACACACACACACACACACACACACACACACACACACACACACACACAGCAGATACCTCTAAACTCACATGGATGCAACTTCAAAAGCCCCACTAGTGACCCATTTTAGCATCTTATTTCCACAATCTACCCGTACCTTACATTGTCATTCATTGGACAGTTTGCCTGTGTGCATTCTTTTGCATTATTCGTTTAGTTGCTTTGTCATAATTTTGCTACTAGCCACCTTCGAATTTTCAGTAAGTGGCACGTTGTGGTTTTTCGATCCTGTATTACCACCATGGACGTAGGCTGGTCGCTTGCCCTTGAATGATATGAGTCTCGGGTTCACACCCCCCCCAAAAAGCAATATAGGTTCTTGGCCTTTTGTTGGGCTTTTATTTTATTTATTTTTTGTGTGTTACTGCAATGGTTTACAGTTTTTCTGGGGATGTTTTCTTTATGCTTATTTTAGTTTCATTGTATTGGTTTTTGCCACAATCCCATCAGATGGATGGTAATGAAATGAGGACAGTTTGTTTTAGTATTTGTATGTATTCGTTTGGCATCCTTAAAACACCTCAGCAAAAATTATTAAAATAATTATCGGCATTTTCTCTCATCATCAGTATATTTTCTACTGGAGACTTAAAATTTAGGCTGTAATGCCTTTTTATATTATTGGTTCCTGTTGTGCCAGATGATGAGTCATTAGATTGATGACCGATTTCACTGTGACGATCTTATCTTCTGCTTTGATTGCTGCGTCATGCCCGCACTAATAATGAAACTTGGAACGGATTCATCGCTACTATAAGCTTTTTCTTTCAGTCGATCTATCTATAGCCAGACGCCATAATCCCGTAAGGGGTGGACGTTTGTCTTTGAGTTAATGGTTTTACGGGGAGGAGCACCAACCCTCCGCCAACCCACTTACTGACACTTAGAGAACACGTGTGAGTTAGTTATATTGTTACCACCCAGTGCTGTAAATGGTTTCCTGGTTTAGAGGAAACCACTGTGCTTGTCACTCATTGTAAAGCCAGCGGAAAGGGAAAGAAGAGTAATAAAAAGTGACAGGAAAAATGGGAGAAGTAGGAAAAAGGGAGGGCAGGGACAGAAAAAGAACGAAAAAGGTCAAGGAAGAAGCAGGCAGCACTACACCAAGCTGGTGGATGATGATCGCCACCACCTACCATGTGCAAGCCTTTTACTTATTATTTTTTTTACAATTTCTGTCATGTTATGAGTTAGAGTTTCGTTTTTCAATTTGTCGTTTAATCTGATTCATTAATGCTTTGGGTTACGGTATTTTAGTCAGGGATTCGTACACCTCGAAGGAAGTAATAATGTAGTGGCTGTTTTTTACTGCACCATGGAAATAAGTTGAAGTAGCTAGTTGGCTGTTTTTACCTAGAAGGAGCATAGTATGAGCCAGTTGGCCTACTACTGTAATCCTGTCACATTTATTTTCTCTTTATGGGTCAGAAACATTTTTCAGAATTTATTGTACCTATTAAAAATGTGAAAGTAACGATTTTCTTTCGATATTACATAGTCTTCTCCTTCTTGGATATATCTTATTTGGTTTTAATTTTCTTGCAATTACCATAATTACTAATTTGTTCCATCAGTATGTGCTAATATTCTTTAGTCTGTATGCTTTTGCCTCCTTTCTTTAATTTCTTTTCTAAGCATAGCGCGACTCTAATAATGGCTGAAAAATTCATTAGGTATTTAGTTCAATAATCTCTTGACCCACCACAGCTGTGCCGCAGCTCGTGACTTCCTCACCAACATACTGTTTTTGTTATGCTTTTTCTTTTTAAGAGTATGTAGTTTAAGGGTTGGGACATAAAATGAAGGGGGGGGGGAATCTTACGCTGTTCTTTATGAATTTAAATTGCTTAAAAAATTTTATATTTTCTTTTTTGGAGGATTTGTATAATTTTCCGAATCAACTTAGTTGAATCCTGACCCAAGTAGGAATTCTCATAGACCCACCACATCGAACGCTACAGTAGGATCGCCATAAGGGATCCTGTTGGGCTGAGTGAAATCGTCTAACGGTAGCAAAAATAATACGAATTAAAAACCTCCAACATACCCAAGGGAATACAGGAACGTCTCCATACAGCTGCAGCACACTGACATACTTCTGTGAGAATTGCCAGTGATGATTAATGAACACAGTAACATAGGATCCCCAAATTTGTGAGTCGTATAACTAGAGTCTGAACCCATAAAACCCTCCGAAAGGCTCAGCTATATCAAAAATGAAAATGGCGTCTAGGGGCATTTGCTCAAGATATAATTGTAGCAAGCCTGAAACGACTTGATGAAGAATAAAGGAAACTGGGAGAAGCTGAAAATGTGTTTGGAAGAAAGAAAGAAAGGTGGAAAGAAACTGGAGAAATACACTAGATCTCCACACCATAGATTTCTTGGCGTAGGAGTTAATGCTTAAAGTTAATCCTTTCAGACTCTGGTAAATCGGTTCATCCACTGGTATCCAGAATAAAGTGAAAAATAGGTATCACTGTAGGGATGGGTTAGCAATATTTAACTACTTTTAAAACTAGCCCTAACAAATGTGCTTTATTATAGATATTTGAGTTAGTTTATGTAATTCTGAAGTACAAAAAATTTGTATTAAAATCAGAACCGGTGTTCAAGATCTCCGAATTTCAAACATCCATTACCAGGAGCTTATATAATGGTTCTTGTACAGGCCCCTGCCTCTAACCAGGAGTAACATTTCTCAGTTATATAATTCGAGTTAAAATCAAGATATAAAGAAGTCATAGCTTGATTTACTTGTAAGAAAGAAAGGTGTAGTGAACCAGTGTGCTGAGAATGGGCGGGCAGCAGGTATGAAGGGTAGGTGTAGAGAGGAGGTGTGATAGGTTGGGGTGTAAAGTGGGTGTGGAGGGAAGGCGTGTACAGCACAAATATAGAGTAGGTGTTGAGGTGTGAAGGCAAGTGTGGTGGGCAGGTGTGGTGGAGAAATGTGGGGGCAGGTATGGAATGCAAATGTGGAGGGTTGGTGTGTAGAGGTGGTGTACAGAACAAGTGTTAAGTGTAAGTGTGTAGAGTGGGTACTGAAGTGGAGGAAGCTGGGTGTGTAGAGAGGAGGTGTGTGGAGTCAGGTGTGATGTAAGAGGCTTGGGACTGCCTCTAACACCACCTGACAAAAATAACAGCTCTCACCAGAACAGTACACCTCTGCCAGACACGAGAGAGAGAGAGAGAGAGAGAGAGAGAGAGAGAGAGTATATTCAGACTCCATAATATTTACATCGTCATCTATACACGAGAGAGAGAGAGAGAGAGAGAGAGAGAGAGAGAGAGAGTGAGTAAGTATATTCAGACTCCATAATATTTACATCGTCATCTATACACGAGAGAGAGAGAGAGAGAGAGAGAGTGTGTTGGGGGGGTGAGAGGAAATGTGCAAATATGTATGGCAGACCGTGTTTTTGTATGGGCGGATGAGATCGATACCTGAATGCATACATAAATACATGCGTTGATCTATAGACAGTAAGACAGCTGCTTACATCCATACATACAAACATACATACCGTACTTACCTACTCATTCATGCAAACATACATACAGGTACATATAGACAGCCAGATATACAGATAGATAGACATACTGATAGATAGATGTAGGAAGAGATAGGGAAGGACTATGTATGTATGTACTTCCGTGAAATAAAAGGGAAATGTTTGCTTGTGAGGCTTCAAAAGAGTGTGTGTGTGTGTGTGTGTGTGTGTGTGTGTGTGTGTGTGTGTGTGTGTGAAAAGAAGGGTTAGCATCTACACATCTTCATTAAAACCACTGATGTAAGTTACAGTGAAATGGTAATATAATTTGCTTACTGCATATATATTACGTAATTTGGCTACAGGTAAAGAGACGAGGAAGTGTCATGTTGAAGGACACGTCATGCTTAATAGTATAGGAAAGGGAGGCAGAGAGTGACATGCATAACTAGATAGATAGATAGATAGACAGGTTGTTCAGCAGGTAGGTAGTATGTAGGTCGATAGACAAATATGTGGATACACACACACACACACACACACACACACACACACACACACACACACACACACACACACACACACACACACACACACACACACACACACACACACACACACAGAATTTAACAGCTTTGATAAATGGACGTGAACAAAATAAATTGGCACATACAGTATGCAGGTCAATACTCTCTCTCTCTCTCTCTCTCTCTTTCTCTTTCTCTCAGACACAGCCACTCAGCCTCACTTCAAAAGAGGTTATCAGGAGTTGTGGGATATCTGGGTTTGATTACCTCTTCGGTCCCCCTGGAGAGTTCGACAGGTAGCCTTCTCGGAGCGTCCAATCAGACTCAGTTCTGACTCTGCTTTAGTAGGTCGGTGTGTTCCTATTGCTCTCAATTTTGGCTGTGCAATGTTGAAATTAGACTGCCTGGTGCTCTTACGGAAATGAGACCGAGTCTTGTGGGGGACAAGACATTATTATGCCTTGCCAATATGATCGATTTTTTTTTTTTTTTTTTTTTTTTTTTTTTTACTGAAGCGAACTGGGGCGGCAAATTGAAACTGCTATTCGCAGTTTATCAAATAGAGTTTGCAAAATCAGTAAACCCAGACACTCCTGCTCCTGCGACTCACCAACTGCCCACGTTAAGGGCATCGGTATTAGCACTCAGGCTCCCATCTTATTCGATATATATTTGTAGTTTTTCTTGCTGCCTCCACATGATTTATTTATCCTTGAAAAAATCACCACTTGCTGGACGGGTTAATGAATCCCATATCTAAGTCGTCATATCCTAAAGTCTCGTCTAAGCTAAATAAAATCGTCTGAAGGTAGAAAGAAAAAATACAAAGGACTGAAACGTACTGGAGTAGTTATATCTTATTCACAATTCTTTCAGACACTCTTCTACCTCCTCCCCTTTCCTCCCCTTCCTTCTTTATCCCCCACCCTCTCCCCCTCCTTATTCCCTGCCCACACACACCCATGTTTTTGGCTGTTTGGTTGCGATGGGACGTCAGCAACAAGAGAACATTAAAATAGTAAGAATGAACCAAGCACTGGCAAACATACAAACTAATGCTTTATCACGAGAGAGAGAGAGAGAGAGAGAGAGAGAGAGAGAGAGAGAGAGAGAGAATTAAAACTGCCTTATTAAATACCCTATACACATCCTTTGGGCAAGATCCCTGTTACATGACGGCCGTTACCCTAAAATGTTACAAATAACATACCACGTTCGGTGAGATATTTTTATATCGCAACTAACTGACAACATAGAAGTTTTCATGAGATGTCTAGAGTCCTCAGAATCGACTGCGTGATAGCACTTCTTTTACAGTAAACGTATTCTGAACATTTACCCAGAATTATGAGATTTATACAAAGTTAATTCTTGACATAGAGGTATTCGTGATTGTAGTATTCTTACCATCCGCTGCGTGATGCCACGTCTTTTACAATAAGCAAAGTCTGGATACGTACTCAGAAGCTCTAAAAATATCATGTGTTAATTACTTACACATATCTCCAAAATTCTGAATAAAAGGATCTCTATACTCCTGTATTTTTTCCATATTACTTTACATAATGTCACTGTGTGAGAGAAAGATTTCGTATGCTTTGTTACCTCCGCCAACGAAGTTGGAGGAAGTTATGTATGCACCTGCGTTTGTCTGTTTGTTTGTCCAGACGATATCTCCAAAATGTTCTCAGTGAACTTCAATGAAATTTGGCGGAAGGGTGGACCAAGGGCCAAGAGAGAAATGATTAAATTTTGGGGTGGATCCGGATCCTATGTATCCCGCACAATACCTCCAAAAGTTTTCAGTGAATTACAGTTAAATTTTGTGGAAGAGTGAGCCATGGGTCAGGGAACAGTTCATTAATTTTGGGGGCGGATCCGGATCCAATGTATTCCACACAATATCTCTACGGGTCCGGATTTGGATCCTTTTTAATGACAATGACATTGGCGGAGGGATGAGCTCTCTGAGTGCTTTCTAGTTTATATTTGTTATCTATACTGTAGTAACACGGTCTGCTTATTGCCAAAGATGCATATAGCCTAATCTAAGCCTAGCAATAGTGACATCAAAGAGCCTCCTGACTGGTGATTCATTAATATGGGACTCTTCTTGCAGCACGTAGTGATGATAAACGGACTGATTTGTGCACATTTCGCTGTTTCGTCTTTCTAAGAAGGTTGGCTGTTGCTGCCTTGGTATAACTGTCTTCAAACTATCTGCAGACAAAAACAAAGTCATAGTCTACTATCTATTTCTGGCTGGGTAGCGGCTTTAGCCAGCTTATCTGCTTGATCTTGCATGCGGATGCCAACATAAGATAGAATCCATATAAGCTACTGTACACTTTGATGCTCAATTTAAGGATTTGGTTGTACCTAACCCTGGCTTCAGACACAAGTTCATTACAGTTGTAATGTAAGGAGTTAAGGGCAAACAAAGATGACTAAGGAGACAATTACAATAAGACTATCAGTTCTGGTTATGAGTACTTGTATGAGCGCAATAAGATTGCACATAACTCAGTTTGTGGTGTGGGGGCCAAGTTACTAAAGCAGGTCACTTTCTCGTGCCAGACACCATCACCCTTAGTGAGAGAGAGAGAGAGAGAGAGAGAGAGAGAGAGAGACAGACAGACAGACAGACAGACAGACGGAGACAGAGTTACTACCACTATTTTTTCATTTCTTGGTATTAATTTCGTTTCATCTAAAATAACTGGAGTTAATAGACGCTAGGAATTATGTTTCTATTTATTTTCTAATTCATTAGCATGGTGTGTCTTTTCATGTGTTTGTCCTTATAATTTGATTCTCTCACAATTCTTTCTTACATTTCGTTGATATCTCAGAGTTTATGTATGCATTTTCAATCTTGCTTACAGTACATTACAGTCTACACCCCCAACGACCTACTTCCTTATTCAACTACATAGCTCTAAGATCTCCTTCCTACATACCTGCTTGCCTGCTTACCCCTCTGACTACCAGCTTCTTACTAACCTACCTACCTTCTTATCTACCTACCTGTGAAACTGTCGGCCTGTTAACGTCAGGGTTCGAATCTTAGTGCGGGCAACTGGCGTCAGTCGAATGAGGTGTCCCTCCATCTCGTGTGGGGTGGCAGGCAAAATAATTACCTTGAGTAACACTAGGAGAGATAGCCGTGGTAACCTGATGATTCAGTCGTCTTCTATTCCAATACAGGAGATGAAAAACCCGCCACAAACTCAAAAGTCTGTTTTGGAAATGAGCATCGCATGTAGGTGCCTCAAGACTCTGGCCCTTCCTTTATCTTTAACTACCTGTGTACCAGACCTCGGTAATATTCAGCCTGCCTTCCTTCCTACTTACCTACTTATCTCCCTTTGTACATACCTAGATTTTACCTGCCTATCCTATCCATGTGCCTGCCTGTCTTAATATCTGCTAAAATGCCTCCCATATTTCCAGCTTGCCCACTTAACTTCTTACTTAGAGACTAGCAGTTTTTTTTTTTTTTCTATTTACTCGTACATATCAAAATTTTTACCTATCTACCTACTTCACTCCCTTCTTGCGAACTTAGATAATTATAATTCGTATTACATACCCGCCCACCTTCTTGCTGACCAAGAATTTTTTAGAGTTACCTGTCTGCTTCTCTACCTGCCTATCTACCAAGCCCGTCTACTTAGCCATCAGCCAGCCTGCTTGGTTACAGATCAAGATAATTTATGTAATTGCATGTTATATAAAGCCCTTATGAAATCTTACCTCACCTCATATTCCATCTGTTATACAATCTCATTTCCAGTCTTCGCTCTGACCCGGAAAAAAAAAATGTGATGGCATCAGTGGCCTCGGAGATTTTCACCTCATTAAATATACGTCTCGTGTGTAAATGAAGCCAGCCACTGCGATGGAAAATATTACATGTGAAATATAAGATTTACTTCCTTACATAAAGATGAACAAGGCCAAATAAATCTTCAATTTCTCTTTATGTGATTTTGAAAAGGAATGGAAATCTAGAGGGTGAGCATTTAGCATTTTATACGGATGCGGTGTTAGAGAGAGAGAGAGAGAGAGAGAACCAAGCTATATACATTATAATAATCTGCTTGACTGTCAAGTTTTCTTTAGCACATTTTTCCTAGCCTTTGTTTCTGCTTTACACACTCCATCCTCCTGCTGAATCTTCTAGTAAACACATATTAAATAAAACGAAGATATTTATGTGGTCGCAGTGTTTGTCGCACCAAGAGAGAGAGAGAGACGGAGAGACAGAGACAGACAGACACTTATTTTCAATCCCAACATTTCTCTCGTACCGTACAAAAATAATAACCCTTTTTAGAACGATGAGGCCATTTTCTGTCTAGTCTGGCTGCCACCAAATTGTTAGGCTTAGGAAAGACCATCGGCAGTAAAGGAATTCATGGTGGTATTTTTTTTATTATTTATTAAAGTTCCATGTGTCATTACCCTAAACAAAGCCGCCTGGACAGTGTATGAACAAAATAATGGAGACATTGTGTTGTTTTTCTTTTGTTTTTTAAAGGTAGCCTACAGTTAATACCCTAACCTGTAAACCTGTCTGCGTGGAGGAATATTCATATGTAGCAAACTTAGCAGAAATAGATATACAGGTACACAGTGTGATAGATAACTGGTTGATGGATAGGTGAATTTGGATGGACAAGAGATGAATGGACTGGAGTATATTGATCGACCGATAGAAAGGTAGATAGATAGATAGATGGGTAGGTAGATGGAAAGATATAGGAGGATTGACAAGCTGATTAAAGCTCATGGCACATCACATGCTCCTCTTACCTGGCAACACTGTATACCATCCTTACCTTTCCCTGTTTTATATAGAAGGAGGAAATGAAAGAATGAGAGCTGCAAAATTATACCCTCCCCTTGTAAACTTAAACACAAAAGACCCCCCCCCCCCCGAAAAAAAAAAAAAAATCTTTCAGTTGTTTTTTGCGGTCTCAGTCTGTGGTCCGTTTTGTATTGATGAAAAAGAAAAATCTGATATGCCTATATATTATATATTGTTTTTTTAAAAGAAGGGAGCTTGTAGGCAGGTAAATGGTAACTTATGGAAAACTGTTCCAGAGTTGATCACTTAGAAGAAGAAAAAAAAAAAGCCTCACGACTGCACAAGGGTCAATAAGGCTGTCTCATATTGTATACAAAGTTCTAATGTTCTGCAACACGCAGTTCAACGGTCGATGTTGCATCCAGGTCCCTGGTTGTGTTGCTGTGTGACGAAGAACAAGGGGGAAATTAGCTTCACCCAACAGTCAGCAGAGTATGACATAAACAGTAATGCTGAATACCTCCTGCACTATAGTAGGACTCGCGTACGTTTGCGGCTGTGGTGTGGCCCTCACCTGTGTACAATGGTGCCACGTTTCCCCAACTTGCGATGTGAAACGGAAGCTATTTATGTACAAGGCATCACAAATTCGATAAATTCAGATGAATAAAACTTACACTTGTGTATTTTGATGGATGAATCAACAGTAATCTTATTATGCATAAAATATTTATACAGTAACACAGAAACATGGCATACATATTGTACAGTGTTGCTAAAAGAAATTGTAGTCACTTTTAATGGTTTTTAGCGTAGTTTTAGGGTGGGTAATAATATTACAGTTATGGATATAAGATAATGAGCCTGAAAAAATAAGAAATATGCCAATATCCAAAGTAAAAGAAATAATTCATGTAATTCTTGTGAGTGGCAACACTTACACACCCAGTCTGGCCTAAGATAAAGTACGTACCCCTCCGTAGACCCAACCATAGCTTGTACAGGTGTTGCTAGGGAAAAATGCTCACATTTACTGGCTTTTACCATAATTTTAAGGGCGAGGAATAATCACATTTATAATCATAAGCTAATATGTAGGACAAAATAGTAGGCATATGCCAATACCGAAGTAAAAAAAAAAAAAAACATTATTCACTCGCGAGCGGCAACACTTCCACACCCAGTCGGTGAGAGAGAGAGAGAGAGGCAGGAGAGGGGCATGCATTGAATGCATTGTCGGCATCACTAAATATAACAAAACCAAATTAACAAATGAAAGCACAATTATAAATAACTTATAAAAGAATCAAAAGTACTCAGGGTGGCTCACATTTCCCGCCAGGAGAGAGAGAGAGAGAGAGAGAGAGAGAGAGAGATAACGGTATAGAAAACGTGGCAACATTGTACACAGGTGCAGGCCACACCACAGCCGCAAACGTACGCGAGTCCTACTATAGGGAGATGCAAAGAAAAACTGTGATAGGTTGTGGGTAAATCAGTGCTACTACGCACATCCTGTTTATTGAATATATCACTCATACCTGCCTCACACGGAACACTCAGAACCTGCCTCACATGTCCGCCTTACACACCTGCCTAACACATCTGCCTCACACACGTGCTTCACACTGCTGCCTCACACACCTACTTTACACATTTATTACATACATCTCACACACCTGCCTCACACACAAGCCTCACACACCTGGTTTACTCATTTATAATACACATCTCACACACCTGCCTTGACTACTTGTCTCACGCACCTGTCTCACATACTCACCTCTTACGCTTGCTTAACCCATACCTTATACTTGTACACCTGCATCACATACCTGCCTCACAGCTTTCTCACATGCCTACCTCATATACCTACCTTGCACAACTGCCTTACGCACCTACCCACACACACACACACACACACACACACACACACACACACACACACACACACACACACACACACACACACACACACACACACACACACACACACACACACACACACACATACCCTACACAAGTGCCTCACACACACACCTGACTCAAACGCACCTGCTTCAAACACACTCGCCTCACACACATACAACACACACACGCATGCAACCCACACCTGCCTCATACACCTGCCTCATACACCCTCCCAACACATTTGTCTCCTTCACCTGTCACACCTGCCATACACCTGCTTCATGCACTTGTGGCACGCCTGCCCTACTCCATCCACACACACACACACACACACACACACACACACACACACACACACACACACACACACACACACACACACACACACACACACACACACACACAGTCTATTTATGCTCTACGCACTCTAGCCTCTTGCGGAAGCCTGTAGTAAACACATTTTATTTGACAAAACCAAGGAATTTACATGGTCGTAGTATTTGCTGTGCCAAGAGAGAGAGAGAGAGAGAGAGAGAGAGAGAGAGAGAGAGAGGGAGGGAGGGAGGGAGGGAGAGAAGGAGGGGGGAAGAAGGAGAAAGGGAGAGTAAGAGTTCACAGAAGAGGTGAGAGAAAGAGACGGTGAGATGATGCCAATGGAAGGTGTGGGTGGCACTAATGGAAGGGTGGCGCATAATCTCCCTTTGTTATCATCAGTGGGACAGGTGACACTTCAGGTGAGGGGAGATAAAGGCTTGCTTAGAGGGGAGGGAAACCCGACGTGATGTAATCGCTTTCTCCAACTGTAAGTAGCAAGTATATTTTTGTGTTTGGTGTACTATTTAAAGTAAAGGATAAATTCCCTCTGCTTGATGGCTTCCGTTTCACTGTTACTACCGCCAGATGATTTTATTCTGCTTACGTGAAACAACTCACGTTAAGGGGTTAGAAATTATCTCCATTAATTGCCTCACTATGTTTTGCTATCAAATGACGACGCCAGATGACAATGCAGGTTCGAGGAGACAACTAAATGAAGGGCTGAACCAGTATGTGTTATCTCCTTCGGTACCAATCCATTTTTATCCATTTTCCCGTTAACAGATGGTTTTATTAAGTTTAGAGGAGACCTTTCGTAGTGAAGTCTGCCTACTTAAGCTCTCTAACCTAAGGATGTCATATATTTTTTTCTTTTCCGCCACCGGGTGATTCTTATATGCTTAGGGGATATCTCTCGTAATAAAAGTGTTAATGAAGGCTATATCTAGCTCCCTTAGTTCAAAAAGTCTTCCCTGAGCTAAATATAATCATCCGAAGGTTGTAAGAATGTAATGAAAAAGATGGCAACTCAGTGAAGTGGTCAAAGGGGGAAACATGTCTAGCGTAATCAAACAGTAATCCCTGAGATGAAAGTTCAGTCGAGGATATCAGTTTATTAAAACTCTGCCAAGGCCATGTTAGTCCCGAATGACGTCATGCAGACTTATCTATCCTCAGTCCATTCTCAGAGTCCCGTCAGAATGTAACGAGGTACTGCAAACGTAACCAATATATCTTCGCTGTCTGAGAACCTCTTTCATATTTTACTCTTGGTGTCCACGGACGATTTTATTGAGCAAAAGAGAGATTTCTGAAACCTGATAGATTACATTATAGCTTCATAAGCTTCGTTAACACCTTGAAGCCGAAGATATCTTTTGTGGTTCACCTCTCTGTCTGCAATTTCTTAACCTTTAAAAGAGAAGTTTCCAACTGAAGAATTCACTTACAACTTTCATTAACACCATCAGTGCGAAGGATATTTCCTAACCTGAACAAAATCATCTGGTGGTAGTAAACAAACAAATAAAACGTCCTCGTATTGACAGTGTTGGCAATCAGAGGAAAGGGCATTTTGGACCGAGTGAAGAACCACTCGTAAGGAAGGGATCTATTAATCCACCTCAACATTTCGACATCCCAGGTCTTGTCTGCATCACGTCAGTTTTGTTCTTGCTACCGCCAGACGATTTCTGCAGCCAAAGAGAAACCGACCGTTCATAATGAAGTAATTAATTATTCCGCCACAAAGGAGGGAGAAATTTTGCCTAATTTGATCAACAAATTCCTGCAGCAGCTGTAATTGCGTTTCACTGTTGAGCCCGCAATAAGTGCAAGATGTTTTTACCTTTGTATTGTCGCCGTCACCACCAGATGTTGAGAGAATTATGTGTTACCCCTGCCATGTCATCATCATCATCATCATCATCATCATTATCATCAGACGAAGTTGAGGATGAAGTTCCTAATGAGTGCGTAGAGTGGCTCAAGCTCCCAGCATTGTGCTTGACAGCTACAAGTTCCTAAAGTGGCTCGCATTCTCAATGCTACGTGACACCGAATTGTGGGGGAGGTGGGATGTTCATTCTTTCAGCGTTGTGCGACCGTAGCCTGTAGGTTCCTAACCCAGAAACCACAGTATTTATACAGAAATAGTCACACAAAATTACCACGACTGTTGTCTGGCAGCCACCATTTTACCTCATAAAAACACTTTCTTCCTGTAGCCATCAGTAAAATACTACATTATCATCATGTTGCTATTCGATAAAAGTATTTTTCCTCCTACAACCACCAGTGCAAAGTATATCATCATTGTTGTCCGACATAAATACAGATCCCTCTGCAACAGTCGACATAATTATTAATCAGACACGATTAATATCCGATATAAATACACTTGTCCCATGCATCCACCGATAAAATAATGTTAGCACCATTATCTGATACAAATACACTCTCCCTAAAGCTGCCAGTACAGTAATCATCATATCCCTTCACTGTTTTCCCTTATACACTGCCACCATTACTATCCAAAATAAATACACTTCCTCCCACAATCACCAGTATAATAATAATAATAATAATAATTATAATAATAATAATAATCTATCATCAATACAGTCCGATATAAACAAGCCTTCCCTTGTAGCCACTAGATGCTGAGAGACATAAACACCGGTACTCTATTTTCCCGCCTCTCAGGAGTTGCCAAACCGGGCCCATGCAGGTTGCTAAACTTGTTGTCAGAAGGTTACAAAGATGCGAAAAAATATGAAATTTATAAAATCGTTTATAAAGAGGCCAAAACTACAACAATCTGGTAAAGTTCCCCCCCCCCCAAAAAAAAAGACAATACATACATATCAGAACAGATTGGCAACCCTCCCACTGTCCCCAGAATTAAGTAAACCGTCCCCCTCCCGCCAAAAATACATAGACACTTCCTGAAACATTGCCGACATGTTGCTGCCTTCCTTATTATGCTTTCCTCCGTTTGGGTTGTGTAGGAATAGATTTGTTTCTTATCGCTCACCTTTAGCAAGGCGGAGCGATAATGTTTTTGCCCGCGTCTGTGTGTGTGTGTGTGTGTGTGTGTGTGTGTGTGTGTGTGTGTGTGTGTGTGTGTGTGTGTGTGTGTGTGTGTGTGTTTTACCATTATATCTCATGAACGGCATGAGCTATCAACATGAAACCTTCAGGGTATCAAGATATGGCCAAAATCTTGGACGAGTTCGAAAATGGGCACTCTGGGTCAAGGTCAAGATCACCAAAATGGCTGCCAAAGGTCAACTAGTTTATATCGGCCGCCTTTAGCACCATTATATCTCATAAACGGCTTGAGCTATCAACATGAAACCCTCAGGGTATCAAGATATGGCCAAAATCTTGGACGAGTTCGAAACGGGGCATTCGGGGTCAAGGTCACCAAAATGGCTGCCAAAGGTCAACAGGGTCATCAAAATGGCTGCCAAAGGTCAACAGGGTCATCAAAATGGCTGCCAAAGGCCAACAAGGTCACCTAAATGGCTACCAAAGATCAACTAGTTTCTTTAAAATTGATTGGCCTTAGCGGTGACTGAATTCCTTAGAGTGTTACGCATTTTCTTCACATTTGGTTTGTAAGTAGCTTTGAGCTTGGCCAACAGCAAATTCTGGAATGCTTTTCTCTCATTTATGTAGTGCTGTACAGCCACAATCCAGAGAAACGTTACTCCCACCCCCACTTTCCAAGTAGATTCATCACCATACATAATGCCGAAATGGTTGGTAAAGGTGGTGGCCCAGATTCATCAGCGTCTCTGTCCCACTGGCTTACCATTATGCTTACCATGTTATTGTTCTGATACTGCCAGTGTGAATTTGGTGGTGTGGTAAAGCGAAATTACCGCCGCCTTCACCAACCACTGCTGCGGGAAGTACGTTGGTGCATCTAACCTCACGGAAGTAAAGTTTCTTTTGATCGCGGCTGCACCTATTGTTTTTTTTCCCACGACTCTCTGAATTAAAGCAGCTGACTCTCTCTTATTATAATACATAGATACCTAAACACTGTCGCCCTGTCGGCTTGAGCTACTGCCTTACTACTGCTATCAAAGCTTTCCCTTTTTGTAGAAATCATTGTGTTCTTTGTATAGTGCAGTAGTAACTCTGCTTTCCTATTGCTGTCCGAATTATTATAAATAATACCCTTCCCCTCTGAAAAATACTAAGATACTTCCCGGAACACTCGCCATGTTGCTGTCTCTATTATCGTGCCTTCCCTTACGTGCTGTATGTAGGAGTCTTCGTATACTGAGGTGCGTACGCTGTTTTCTTACTGCTTCTTAGATTAAAGCCTGTAGTAACGAAACTGACAACCTTCCTCCAAATAACACGTTGTCTCTTCCCTAAACACTGTCACCTTGTTGCTGCCCCAGTTACTTGTTTTTCCCCTGGTAGTCGGTTGTGGAGATCTTTGCGTTCGTTGTGCACTGCGGCAGGTACAGTCAGTGCATCAAGGATCTTCCCAGTGTTGTTGGAACAGTATCTAAAACTAACGAAACGAAGACTGATTTAGATATCAGTGTCGTCAATAGATCCAGCTATAGAAAATATATCCCCAAATTTAAATTATGCATATTGTGAAAGTGCATCAACTTTTATCCGTCTTGGACCACTCTTTGTGTAAAGCACTTACAATATTTGGGTATAATTTGTTCCATGGCCAAAGTCCTCATTGGACTAATTGGTTTTCGAGTGGTTCGATTTTTCAGTGATGTATTCAGGCCTAAGGATGGTACTTAATTCCCTTACTGTACCAGATGAGTCTACGTTACCAATCATGTTTATTCTAAAAATCGATAGTATATGAAGCCTTTACCCAGAGATCTCCATTAAGATTTTTCTCTTTTGAACGAAGACATACTTTTATTTCATGTTTGCTACAGCCAGTCGTATTAGTTTAATTTCAGATATATCTCTCTCACCGAAGAGTTTTGAAACAACTTCTAATTATTCCTACAGCGCGATTATGTTTGCTTTTTTGTTCTTGCTATCACCAGACCATTTAATCTGCATAGAAAAGACTTTGTAGAGAAGGGGTTAACCAGGTATTTACAAAAAGCACTTTGTTCTACTATCTACCTGCGTGTTGCCGGCATCAGCGTCAGTTGGAATGACCTTCAGCTGGCACAGCACCAAACTGTCAGAGGAAGTGCAATAAATTGAAATGGCCCATGAGATGCCCATTCAAGTTATTTGCGTTCATTCAGGTTGTTTACGTCCATTCAAACTGTAAATTTTCATTCCTTCAGGGCCATTCAGTCATTTGGATCTGTTCAGGTTCAATTAGAACAATTTGATCCAGTCAGGTTCATTCAGATCTTAAGATATTTATTTCTGTTTAGGCCCATTTGGGCGGTTCACATCCATTCAAACTCAGTCAGGTCATGTGGAATTCTTTCAGTGGTCATTAGGATCGAAATAGATTGGTTGGTTTAGACCCCGTTAAGTCTTTTCATGTCTTTCAGGCTCAGCCAGGGCCTTTCATGTCACGCGATTTCAGATGCGTTCAGAATCATTCATGCCCAAGTGGGTCAGTTCTGGTCTGATGAGGCCCATTTTTGTCATTCGGCCCAGTCAGGTCTTGCAAATAATTCAGGTTTAGTCAGGACGGTTCAGGGCCTTTCAAGTCAACTTATGTCCATTCACAGTCTTTATTTCCAGTCGAGCCCATTCAGATGATTTCACATCCAGTCACATCCATTAAAGTCAGTTAAGATCTATTTTAATCGTCCTAGTTCTTTTCAGCCATGATTCAGTCTTAGTAGGTCAATTAAAGACGGTTTCTGGCAGTTTATATTCTTTGCAGGTCACTTCATTACTTTAAATAGGTCAGTCAGGTGATCCCATGGCTATCATGGTTACAAAACTTTTGGACTTCAGTAGTGGATTAGGTGGACAGAGAACAGTAAACATAGGGTGGAGGCAGGTTGAGCTGGTGGAGTATTATGGAGGAAGTGTGTGTGTGTATACACGGATACGGTGTATATATCTATCTATCTATCTATCTATCTATATATATATATATATATATATATATATATATATATATATATATGTGTGTGTGTGTGTGTGTGTGTGTGTGTGTGTGTGTAATTCACCGGGTCGGTCAGGATCACTTGAGGGTCGTGATCGTCAGCTTTTACCCTCCCGGAACGGAGCTGAGAGCTCATATAGTCCAATCCAAGGGCAAGGCTGTGACCTTCACTCACGCATACATCCATCCCCTTGCACGAGGGGGACAATAACCGCCCACTTCTTCAATGAAACTTTCCGCAACCTGAGCGAGGCGCGAACTCCCGCCTACCAGATGGCAAGCGAGAACGTTACCACTGAGCTAGCGAGCGGTGTGTGTGTGTGTGTGTGTGTGTGTTGTGGATACGGATGTTGTAAGTAGGGTTGTGAGATACAAAAGTGACAGTAAGGTGGGCAGACAGAGAGGGCAGGGCGGGTGGAATGAGTTAGGATGGTGTTTTGTTGTGGGACAGAGTAGAAGTGCACTCAGTGAAGATGGTCGCTATGTGAGACACGAAGTTGGCTGAAAGAATAGATTTTTCTCGGAAGTTGATGCTAATGGGTATGATAAGGCTGAATGGAGAGGAGTAGGTAGGGTGGATGGGATGGTAGTAGGTAACAGGGTGAGGTGCGGGTGAGACGCCAAGTGAAGATGAGCAAAGTATGGGTTGGAAGGTTTGGCCTTGGTGATGGTATATTTCAGAACATTCATCAGAACAAGAACAGCAGTAACAACAAAGTACAGATATGCACGGGAGGCGATATTCTCACACGCCTGGCGTCTGATAACGCAATTAAAAATCGAAAGGATTAGTAGGTTTAAACAGCTATTTATTTTAATGACATTACTGAAGTATTTATTAGGGTTTGCTACAACTCTTCTTCTTCAACGCTTTTGTTCCTCCACTTTAACATCAGCTCAACTCTCAGGACATCAGCTTATCGCAGTCTTTCTTCTCATCACATCACACGCATTAGGGAAATTGTTCAAGTTGAGTAAATCCATGCCAGTGCCAAGTTTTAAACGAAACCCAGTGTTTTTGTGCGAGGGTCGGCGTCGGCACTCCCAGTAAGTGCCTGCATGGAAGGCCGTGTGATTAAAGTGAATGCTCGTATCCTTGCAACTTTTCCCTATTGTTATTCATATTTTCTGCACTAAACATTAAAAAAAAAAAAAACATTACTCGTACAAACCGTTCATTGCCTCAGCAGGAGCATAGGGGCCGTGGAGATAATTCCAGACAGTTAGGGCAAGAGCGACCAGTTACACTTCACTGAGTAGCATTATGTGACCATTAACCTTGGATATAAATCCATTATCTTTTGTGAGTCGAGAGTCTACCTCTGTGGTACAGTGGCTGAGTGTGCGTTTTCGTACATGGGAGAACCGAGGGTTCGCGCCCCGCCAGGGTAATAAACTTTGGGAGCGTTCTTCCGGCCACGTACTGCCTTGGCGGACATAAGGGGTGCTGAGCTTGAACAAATGTCGCATACTATAAAGTATCCTTGCACCTAGTTGGCTTGCGCGGGCTGATTATACTTGGTTCACAGACTACACACACATCCAGAGCCACACCAACATTACAATCGCACTTACAAGCGCTTCTCACGCTACATACAATCTCTGCTAGACAGCCTAAGCCACTTGGTAGTGATACACAGGCTGTATCGTCCCCACTTCGGTCGGGATAGGCCTGTCCTGCAGTTGGACACTCAAACGGCTGCTGCTGCTGCTGATTATATATATATATATATATATATATATATATATATATATATGTGTGTGTGTGTGTGTGTGTGTGTGTGTAAAGTATCAAACTGTCGACATAGGTTTGACCTAGGTCAAGAGAATTAATTCTCTTGACCTAGAGTTTGACAGTTCGATCCTTGAAGCCCAGCATCCCTTCTTCATGGCATACACTTTCACCCGTCCCAGCCTCGGCGCTAATACCCACCATCCATACTTAATACATGCTGGGAATGTCCCATTAAGGACTGTTTTAACGGTAATGGCAGGGCTGTTTTTATAACCTGACGATGGGTCGTGTGGAATATCACTAAAGTCTCTTTTAATGAAATTCTTAACTCTAATGATCAAACTCTTCCCTGCCTCATCCTGGACTTCAACTCACGTTCTTACGGACAGCAGGCTACTGCTGTAATCATTTGACCACCACCTCCCCACCTTAATTCACAGGACCAGCAGACATATTTGTTGGTTATACGGTTACCTCCCAACTAAGTAAATGGTTACCTGAGGTGCAGGACACGGTTTGACTTGCCACTCAAGGAAGCATTGTCAAAGTTCGCACTACATCGAGAGAGTGAATGGTGGTCGTTTCCATCTACCACAGCATCAAGAATCATCATCATCATCATCGTCATCATCAACATCATCATCATCATCATCATCATAGTCATCGCCATCACCATCACCATCATCATCATCACCATCATCGTCATCATAATTATGGTTAATACTGTCAGCTGTTACTATTTTTATTAATATTATTATCATTAAGCTTCGCCATATAAATGGCGAAGCTTGAGTTTTCGCAAGTATTAATATTATTCTTTGCGCTTTTTTTTTTCTTAGATCTTGTTGATATTATACAGGAAGGTATTCAAGGGTAACCCAAGTATTCTCACCAAATATGAATGACCTTGACCTATTTTTGAAGATCATATTCTCTTTTTTTTTTTTTTCCAAAAATTGCAGAGCTGAAATTGAAATATCTCATAAACTAATTGAGGTACAGCTATTTGGTTGAAAATGCTATGATAAACAGGTTTAATGATAACTCTGGCTGAATGTTTTGCCATTTAGCCTAGTGGAAAATACCGAATTCAAATCTGATCAGTGTTTTCTTTGTCGCACGTTTTAGAGAAACCACAAGAGCTGTAAAGCTTCACAGAAATATAGCTGTGCTTCCTCTTAATATTTGAAAGGTATATGGTTACAGTTAAGCCTACAGTTAGCCAGTTATTGAGACAGAAGTAAAATGTACCCATGCGTTCTTCCACACCTTTATCGGCAGAGCTTGTTGATATTACACAAGAAGCTACCTTAGGTTAATCTAAGTACATATTCCACATATGAATGACCTTAAACTACTTTTAAAGGTCACAGACTTGTTTATGATGCCAAAATTTCATACCATATATACCACAGATAGTTATGGCGAAGCATCCCTATTGTGGATACATAATAAATAAATAGGTAACTACATATTATTATTATTATTATCATTATTATTATTATTTTTTTATTATTATTATTGTTGTTATTGTTATTGTTATTATTGTTGTTTTTGTTGTTATCACCGTTATTATTATATTATCATTAACGAACATCTGCTCCTCCATTCCTCATCAGTAACGTAGGGGTATGGGGCTAAGCTACTTAGACGAGACATTCAAGGCGAGTGACCAGTCTCTCTTCCCGGGGTGTCATTAGGTAAGCAATAAAAGCTAACCATTTCTCGGTTGTAAACTCTTATGGGTCACATTCGGTTGGAGTATCTTGATTCACCAGACCACAATGCATCCAATTGTCTATACGGTTACCGTCTAGCGTCACAGCTGGTTTCCTGGCCGACAAGAAACCGTGAGCCTTGTCACTCAGTGTATATAGTATAAAGCCACTTTATGATAGCATTGTATTGCCACCGTCATCACTCTCATCACAGCGACTGTCACTACAACCACAGTGACTTCCACTGTCATCACTACCATTATATTCTCTACAGCCATTGAGTACATCAGGTCAAAGACATGAAGATATAAAGTTACAGACGTGCATATAGGAACCCGAAAGCAAATGCCTATGTTCACCAGAATATCATGTCTAATCCACTTACTCGCTTCCTCTTACGGACGAACACTGTTAATTTTATTTAAGCCAACGCCAGACGTCTTTTACTCAGCTGAGTAAACTCAACTTAGTGAGAATTCATCGAAACTTTTTTTTTCTCTCATTACCTACCAGAGATTTACTTCTGAACAGAAATAGTCTGTTGATAGCCTGCATACAATCTTATGTGCGCCCATTATCCGGGACAGGGTTAATCAAGGCATCAGGTGGTCAAGGATACTAGGACACAGGTTTTGCACACATGTACACATGCACTGAGGAGCCCAAATGCACATAAACTATATTCACTGCAGCGTCCTTGTTAACTGCTATGCCAACTTCGGTGGCAGAATGGCCATAGTATTCGGCTGGAAATTTTTATATGATGGGCTTGAATCAGAGTTAATCAAACAGATAAGAAATTGCGTTGTTATTAATTTCAATACTCTACCTTTAAAAAATGCCAACAGGCTCCAAATAATGCCCTTGCAGTTGCCAATACACCAAAATGCTTTAGCTTCCCAACCTTCAAGAAATGCGGTTGGCAAACAGCATCCAAGTGATGGCAAGAGGTGGATGGCACACACTAACTTCGTATATTGCACATCAAGATGCAAAGATTGCTATGCTTCTGGGAACGCACTGTTTGGAACAAGAAGAACAAAAATACAGAAATATAGCATATATTTTTCTGCATTTGCAGACTCACATTCAGGAGCCCCATAAAAGTGGTAGTTTGGATTTTATGCTAATTCAAGAGTCTGTTTATTACGGTAGTTTGGGCATAATTGGTATTACACACACACACACACACACACACACACACACACACACACACACACACACACACACACACACACACACACACACACACACACACACACACACAGTTTGCTTATTATTTTACGAAGAAAAAAAAATCAGCTTTAGCACTACCATCATTACTGCCATACTGAACGATTCGTGTAAAACTAATACAGAGAATCATGTCAGAAAAATAAAAATCAGCTGCCAGACTTGTATTTCGGATGGCAGGAACCAGGAGACATTTTCAGCTTTTCTCGGAAGATAATCAATGCAACCCTGGATGAATTCGTCTTCTCCAAATTGATGTGGAAAGCACTCACAGTTCGCCTTTTATTCTCGCTTTTGTTGTTTTTTAAATACGCTTCCTGGAAATCATAATTTGTGATTTTTTTTAAATAATTTATTCGCGTCAATTCTCTCTCTCTCTCTCTCTCTCTCTCTCTCTCTCTCCTTTTGCATCTCAGTCATTCTCTGACTTACGTTTCCGTCCTTTGTGTCCCTTCATTCCACTTCCTTCACGTCTTCCAACTTCTTGTATCATAAAACGTCTACAATGATCACTTCACTACGATGATGTCTTTTGTATTTAACAGTAATCACCTTTGAACACTATTGCGCTGATTAGAAATATCCACGTACTGAAGGGTCCAGCTTGAAGAACAACCTCCGAAACTGAATATAATTGTATGTCGGCACTGGCGGCAAAAATAATGCTCAAAATTTAGCTATACTTCAAGGAAACGTTACGTACCTAGTGCCAGATTCATTAACAAACTTCCCGCTACAGGTGATGGTACAGGTTATGGTCTTGATTCACAAACATTTCCATCCCATTACCTTCCCGTCATCTTACCAGCATGTTTACGGTCTCATTGTCTTGATATCGCCAAGAAGAATGTCGTGATATAGTAAAGAGGAATTGCCACCAGTTCTGTCAGCCACTGTAGTGATAAATAAGGATGGGTAATGTTTCTTTTGATTGTGACTGTACGTACAGAAGGGAGTATTGTTAACCTATCCCTTGCTTTCAGTTCATATTTAGATTAGTCATTTTCTAACAATTTCTATTTTTTTTTAGTCGAGCAATCTTTGATATTCACATATTCATTCTTCTTTCTGCTAATTTCTTTCACCTCTTGTTTCGTTTCTTCTAGCTATCATCTTTTATTCAAGAGCAAAATAATATTCTAGTCTCTCTTACTTCGTTTGTCAAAAAATTATATCATTATGATCCGGCATTGCTCATATTAACTTCAGTTTCATCTGTTAATTATTCTAATTTCTGTTCTTTTTTTATTAACACCTAAAATTCCCTTAGGTTTCCGGATATAAATATAAACGGGTGTGTCTTTGGAATGATCAATTTTATGTCTGTTGCATATATATATATATATATATATATATATATATATATATATATATATATATATATATATATATATGTATATATATATATATATATATATATATATATATATATATATATATATATATATATATATATATATATATATATCAGAGTTCATTCAGCTCCTCCCATCCCCTTCAGGAACTCAAAGTCGCGCCCCTCTCCCCCTTGAGGCAGCCATTGATGGTCGGTACTGACTGTGCAGTCATGACACTCATGCAGTCATTGGTTTTGTCCACTCATTAGGAATAACACAGTATGCCATCAGTTGTCATGTATGGCGTGCCCTGTGAAGATGAGTACGAAGATAATTTTTACAGCCATCATCCAGTCTCTGGACTCCATGGACCCATGAAATAATAAATAAAAAGTGTAGATGAAGGAGTGGCGTAAGAAAAGACCAAATTTCGCACACGATGAAAAATAAGTGCAGCATTATTGCCACACACTGCTAGGCATGACTGCACAAACGTCACGATTGAGAGGAAAATATCACACACACACACACACACGCACGCACGCACGCACGCACGCACGCACGCACACGCACGCACGCACGCACGCACACACACACACACACACACACACACACACACACACACACACACACACACACACACACACACACACACTGATGTAATATTCCAGCTAGTCTGATTACTGATGATTCTTTTAGCAAGTTTTCACTGGGTTCTGATACTGTTTGATACATAAAGATCCTCATGATTGTCCAGCCATGGTAATGGTGCCGGCATACTCCTCTCGTGTGTGTGTGTGTGTGTGTGTGTGTGTGTGAGAGAGAGAGAGAGAGAGAGAGAGAGAGAGAGAGAGAGAGAGAGAGAGAAAGAGATAGTGGTGAAGCGGTAGAGAAATGGTCTGCTGTCTCCATCGAATCGAGATTGTTCCCCAGGTGGGGCAAGAGAGTCTGGGGATTCGAAGTTCGTTAAACATTAGCTTGTCTGATGTTCCAGAAGACCCGCTGACATGTCGAGTCATGTTAGTATTAGGATATTAGCCGCCAAGGGGAGACGTGAGTTGTGTGATGCCATCTGATCCCAGTAGGAAGCCTGTTGGGTCTCTGTGAAAACGACGTTCTGATATATTCTCTGTTGGATCCGTAAACAAGTACAGAAGTAGAAGATAGATGCTAGACCATATGGAGTTTTGCTTAGGTGAAGCAGTTTATGGCTCGTCGCGTAAGTGAAGTACCATATGAAACATCACTAGAGTGAACCATATTGCATGTGAAAATCCTTAGGTTTGACAGACTAACAATGCCACTCCTAGAGTTGCTCCTGGATGTAAGAATTATACGAGTATATGATCACCAGTCCAACTTTTCATATTTCTCTCTGTTAACTGTTTGTCCAAATGTCCAACAATGTGTCAATCAGGCCTTGTCTGGTTCAGATGTGTAATGTAATGGTCACATCAAGGCTATACTGAGCCCTCTAAGGTTTACAGATTTTTCTGATTCTCCCTTCTGACCTTCAGAAAATTTCTGGAAATGGTTGTTTGTAGAATCAGTAAATAGTAGAGGTACAGGTAGTAACTTTTTGTTGTCAAGAACAACCTCGTGTTGTTATGATTTTCGTATTCATTAAAAGAAATTGGTATTCTCAGTAAATTATTATTATTATTACCTCCGCCAAGCAAGTTGTAGGAAGTTATGTATTCACCTATGTTTGTCTGTTTCTTTGTTCACACGATGTCACTAAAAGTTCTCATTGATTTTCATTGGTGATCCGGATCCTATGTATCACGCACACTAACGCCAAAATTTCTCAATGAATTTCAATATTTTTTTGTGGAAGAGTGGGCCATAGATCAAGGAACAATTTATTAAATTTTGGGGTGGATCCAGGTCCTATGTATTCCACGCAATATCTGCACGGATCCGGATCCGGATCCGGATTCTTTTTAATGGCAATAGCTTTGGCGAATGTTTATGCTCTCTGAGTGCATTCTAGTTACCGTTACTAGTACAGTAGTAGTAGTAGTAGTAGTAGTAGAAGTAGTAGTAGTAGTATTGCCTTCGCCAACGAAGTCAGAGAAAGTTATGTATTCATCTATGTTTGTTGCATGCCGGAATCGAAAGATTCGGCATGTTGGTCAGTTCCGTAAGTTTTTCTGTCTGGCTGTCTGCTTGTTTGTCTGCACTCTACAGGTCACAAATATGCGCCAATCGTTCTGGAAAAAAAAACAAAAAAAAATCGGAAGGTAGATATCCGTAAACTCTGGATTCCTATTGCTTTTCATCAAAATCGGTCAAAGGCCATGGGCTGGGTTGGGGGTTGAAACCCCTCAAAGGCCGTGGGTCCAGAAATCTTCGGGACCCAATGGCCGGCCCCGGCACGATTTTTTCTAATTTCGAAAATCGATTTTTTTTTTTTGTTTTTTTTTACCAAATTGAAGAGAAACGTCTGGCGCACCTGGGAATGCAATTTTTTACCTCCTAAACCCACCCTGTGCGTCGCAATGAAGCGTGAAAAATTTCGCCAAATGACTGGCTACCCGTCGGTGAACTCTAAGCAGACACATGACTGCCTACACGCCGCTGAAAACTATGCATACAATCGGATCCATCCGGCAAGTGCCTTGCCTATGGCAGTTTCATCTGTTTGTTTGTCCACACAATATCTCCAAAAGTTCACAATGACTTCAGTGAAATTTTGTGGAAGGGTGGGCCATGGGCCAAGAAGGAATTGATCAAATTTGGGGGCGGATCCGGATCCGGATCCTATGTATCCCGCACAATATCTCCAAAAGTTCTCATTGAATGTCAATAAAATTTTGTGGAAGAATGGGCCAAGGTACAAGGAACAATTGATTAAATTTGGGGGCAGATCCGGTTCCTATGTATTCCACACAATATCTCCACGGATCTGGATCCAGATCATTTTTAAGGCAATTGCATTGGAGGAGGAATGCGTACTCTGAGTGCTTTCTAGTTATTATTAGTATTATTATTGTTGTTATATGGGATTTCCCGAGGTTGAGGAAATGTTTTTGACGCTAACCAGGTTAATTTCCTAAGTGCGCCAGCAGCCTTGAAGAAGATTAAATAGTGCCACTGTGTTTATTATAATTATTGTTACAATTGTTCTGTTACTGCTGCTGCTGCTGTTCTTATTCTTTTTCTCTTGTTTCTTTTTATATTGGTTTAGTAGTAGTAGTAGTAGTAATAATAGTAGTAGTAGTAGTAGTAGTAGTAGTAGCATTCCTATGCATTGTGTGTGATATCTTTGAATGAGTTATGTTGGTCTAATCATATAAATCGTGTGATGTTCACGTGACCACTGTCTCCACAAATCTTGCTCTCCTGCCAACCACAACCCCATCCCACCTTTCCAACCCCTCCCCTCCCCTACCTCACTCACAATCTGCCATCCTTGCTTTATTATTATCTCCCTGACATTTAATACTGGAGCAGATTTTCAGTTGTAACACTTTCACTATAATGATGCTTTATCAGACCTCTCAATAACATGGTCAAATCCCGTAGGGACATGGCGAAATGGGAGCATCTAAAAAATCCACTGCGTATTGCTTTCAAGCTCTGTCTTCGTTATGACACAAAAACGTTGAATATAAGATGATTTTGCTTAATAAGTTTTTTTTTTCTAAAACTATTCCTTAGAGCTTGATTTGCAACTTAAAACTTATTTTGTTAGAGTCAAAGTCGGTTATTGATAAGCGTTATATTATTGCATATATAAATGCAGAAACTTCAATGTCATCATGCCTTTGCTACATCATTTTCTCTGAATAATTTTTCAAGGTACAGTACATAAGAATAATTCAAGCATATTTGAAATTTTCCGTCTGTTTCCACAAGTGCAGAAATAACATAAAAGAACGACTTCATTTTTAGAGATATGGGCTTTAAAAAATTGAACTCGGACATCATAAGATTCTAGGTAGCAATAAATGATGTATGTTTGGACCTCGTCCTTGCAGTGGGAATTATCACACCTCGCGCCGATACCGATATTCCAACCTTTATGGCGGACTTTACCTCGTTAGTTCTTTATTGCTGTCTCCAGAATCGTTTATCCAAATTAGGAAGAACCTGTAATACTTAGAGGGTTAATGCAAGCTGTATATAACCCTTCCAGTTGGAAACTTCTTTCATAACTTGAACGAATTATTGAGTAGACATTAAGAATACAGTTAAATGTTTCGACGCCTTCGTACTGAAAACTTTAAGATATTATGTTGTTATATGTCAGTAGTATTACTATTACTCTTTTCAGTATTACAAGATCTGTCCTAAACTTATTAAAATCAGTGAGTGGTAGTGAGAATAAAATATGAAAGCTGTCTCTGCTCCGATGTGATTCAAACATGTTGCATAGTCTTATAAGTAAATTTTTAAGATGTAAATCTCTTGGTTATCGGTGTACTTATGCCTGTGTTTTAAAGTGTGTGACCAGTTACTTGTACATTAAATTCTTCGTATGATCATGTACATGAATCCACCAAGGAACATATACATTATGCATTGTTTGCCATGTTGTGCTGTGTGTGTTTTAGCAGTCTTTTCATTGGCTGCATCCTTATTCAGTGTATTTTTTACCTTTTTTCTTTTTCACTTCTTTCTGTAATCTGCATACAGTACTTAGCTTAGTCAACATTGCACTCTAGTTTTCCAATCATCATATCAAGTTTAGTTAACATGCCGGTGTTCTATTTGAGTTTTGCACCCCAGCTTACAGCGTTCTGTCGGAATGTCTTTCAGAATTTTTTCTCAGGTAGTTTAACCCCTTTGACGATGACAAGAATTAAAAGGCTAAACTTTCATCATCATCATCATCATCATCATCATCATCATCCCAGAGATACATGGGGTGGGTAGGATACAACAAGAGAAGTGCATAGAAAAGCTTGGATATTGGCGGATCATAAACTAAGAATAGATAACTGAGACTATGAGGGAAAATAAAACCACGAGTTAACTGTGCTACATTGCAGTCTTTATTTGTATAAAAATATATCAACTGCTTCGCCTGGTGAGAGGGGGGTCAGCTTTGCCCCCACAGACACACAGACGCCGAGATCACAGACGAACGCTGACTCGCCCTCACACACGGCAGAGAAAGAGAGAGAGAGAGAGAGAGAGAGAGAGAGAGAGAGAGAGAGAGTTTAAGATCCAAGATTAGGAAAATAATAAATGATTAAATTGATGTGAAGCAAAAGTACAAGAGAAGGAGATCTGAGGGAGGCGGGTGTGAGAGAGGGGCAGAGAAAGGAAAAACTGGGCGGCAGAGGAAGAGGGGAGTGAGGGAGGGAGACAAAGGGAAAAGGAGGTGAGGGAGGGGGAGGACAGAGGAAGGAGACAGAGACTGAAATTAAAGACAGACAGAGAAAAGAAGACTCGAGATCACATGGGCTAGTGTTTGAACCATGAATAATTCTGGCCTCACAACACCAACAATAACATTAACAACAAAATGGGCTCAGCAGGGCATCATGAGTACAGTGAGTCAATGAGTATATGAGTCACCTATGTACTGGGACACGATGAGGTCCATTGTGAATAACAGTAGCTGAATAAATTCTAAATGATGTACCAGTCAGCAAACACCAGAATAAAAATAATAATAATTAAACGAAAATGCACCACGTAATTCCTAAGACAGTGTACAATGGTTAACTAAACTTATGGATAAGGAATAAATAACTGTTCTGTGCTAGTGGTGAATACATACATGAAATAAGTACTGAAATACCTATGAAATACATAGTATGTGAGCAGTGGGTAATACACATGGACATCGAACACGAGCGAAATCATAGCTACTTAAAAATGAACTTAAAACGGTACAGTTTGGAAATGAGCAACGATTAAAGTTTTAACATTAATAACATTTGCAGTATAATGCGTGATAAAAAAAAAAATACACTTAAGCAACACAACAGAACAGTATTGAGTAAAAACAAAGATATCATTCATAATTTCAGTTATAATATTGTTTACTACCCTTTCGGCTCTTTCTCAGCTTCGGCTCCGTGATTCACAAAAGGTTACCAGCACACATTCATCAAATCACCCGAGCACCTCCAAGTTAAGAATGGATGGTTGCTACGATGCTTCTTCTACTTTGATCTAACATATCAGTAAGAACTGGAGGACTGAGGCAATACGGTGCCGAAGAGGAGCAGGACCCGAAATATCCTTTAATTATTTGCCTCATCTTCTGCCGGAAAAGCTGAAGCAAAGTTATATACGTAATGAGAACTAGATTACAGTATATATATGCTAATATAATGACAGCTGTAAGTCATAATATTACCGTTTGAATGCTTTGCTTTGTCAGCTTGATGCATATATTTCTCATTTCTCCAACATACTCGACTTCTATATGACATAACATCCCAATAGCAAGAACACGTGAAATATGATCAGCCTGATAATGAACACACTTATCGTATGTTATGATCTGGTTAATATAACCAAAATAACGCTCATTTACCCCTGAAGTAAAATAGTGTTTAGCAAAAGTGATAAGCAAAATAAATGAAATGATGTTTTCCGTAATAACTTCCATATTTTTTACCTTTTCGCCTCTACTATCTACGTACACATACTCAAAAAAGTATCGTTGCACCTTATGCGCGATACAGACTGACACTACGAATGAAACATTTGATAATAGTCATCCTCCAGCCCTTCCGAGACAACTGGATTGTTCAGTATGAATGTCATCGCACTTCCCTGTAACGATACTTTTTTGTGTGTGTGTACATCTGTCCACTCCTTGTCCTCTCCGCTATCTTCTTCCCTTGGTAAGTTTCTTAACTCATGTATTTCTGTTAAAATGTCAGAAGTGTTCTTTTTTCTGGCCTTGCTTTATTCACCTGGGTTAATATGGTTTCTTTCTTCTCTTGTCTTGTGCTGGGCAGGTGACCACTCTATCTTACCCTCTTTTTTTATCTAATGGAGTTTGGTTAGCTGCCAGGCTGGGGTCGGGTGAAGGTGGGGTGGGGGGCCGAGGAGATGTGGGAGGTGGGGTAGATGGGAGGAGAGAGCGAGTGGGAAGGGAAGGAGAGGGCCTGGGAAAGGATAGAGGAGCAGGGGAGGAGGGGAGAGTGTTTATCTGTGCTGCTGGCAAGGGTAATGTTTTTGCCAAGTCCGTCACACCTCCCTTCTCTCCTCATCTCTCCCCATATCTGCTCTTCTTCCCTTCCCCTTCCGCCTCTCCATTTCCCAACCCCCCATCTCTTCATTCAGCTGCACCCTTTCTCCATCCCCACTTAATCACTTCTGCCGTATCCTTCCTTCCTTCTGCCCATCACAGTTGCGGGGTGACAAAAACAATGTGACGAATGATAGAAGGCTGCCAAGAAGACAGTGGGACAGAGGAGGGGATGGAAGGGCACACACACACACACACACACACACACACACACACACAGGTTATGATAAAGAACCACACGCATTTAGATACTCAAGTAGGACGCAGATGGACAGCTAGGAATACACACTGCTACGTAACGCGATACTGACACCCACTCACACAAGCTGACGATCATTGTACAAGAAGACTTTATATTTTACCCATGAGCGGGACTGAGGGGAGAGGCGATTAAAAATTCTACTCAGAGGGTAAATAGAGTATATGTGTGACAGATGGGGAGACACGGAGATGTGAAGCTCTGAATGATGATGCTCAGAAGTGCAGAATGACGGGATCGCCTGGAAAGAAACCCGAGGTGTCTTCAGAGAATGCCTCGTATTGATGCTTGATGGGGTGCCTCGCAACGGCCTCCAAGGACGGTATGGCCAGACGTGCGTGCTGTCTGGGGACACTGCCATAAAGTGTGTTAATGCGCTCCACGCCCAGCACGGAGCTGTCCCCATCGGTGGTGAAGAAGGAGCCCCAATACGAGCTCATGAGATCGCAGCCAAAGTCATGCTCCATCGAGTCCCCCACCATACCCTCGGCCGCCATCTCCTCGACTATGGCCACGGTGTCCAGCCCAGTCACGGACGGTGCCAGCACGTCCTGAGCTAGGTGGTCACCCACATAGAGGCAGTGAGGGTTCTCAACACCACTTTCACGCTTCACAAGTTCCAGCAGGTCACGCCAGTTGCCGCCAGAGTAGGTCTCGTCGATGCGCAGCTTGTTGGGGGGCACAACATCTCCATCATCAGCACCCACCAAGCTGCGGAATGGTCGGTCACTGGTGAAGAACCCAGGCTTCTTAGCGGTGCAGATCATGGTGTCGAAGTACTCTCGCCAGTCTGGCCCCAGCACATGACGGGCACAGTGGGATGCGTAGTCTACACTGGACCCAGAGATCAGGAATGTGTAGGTGTGCTCGTTGATGGCCTTCAGCCACCGTTTGAAACGCTCACTGGCTTCATAGATATACCTTTCTGGCTGAGTCTTCATAGCAGGAAAGAAACCTCCCTTGTCGTGCCTGAAGTGCTCACGACGGTACATGTTGCACATGGCCACATGCACGTCTCGCCAGATGTCGTACTCCTCCAGTGGACCTTCCTCTGAATTGTCCTGAGCATCGATGGCCCGAGCACAGGCCACCATTGCTGGCATGTCAAAATAATCTTTAAAAGCACGGAGGATTGACTTCTCCCCTTGAACTGGGTGGTCGTTGAGGGTTCTTTTGAATTCTACCACTGGCTCCCACATGCGTGCTTTTCCGTACACCTCCTCGATCATGTCGCTGGTCATGGGCCTCGTGCCGTGGGTGGCACGCAAGATCTTTCCACTGTCTGAACACTTCAGGAAATTGCCACGCTTGATGTCCATGATGAGACCCTTCTGCAGGAAGTCCATATCGTCGTCCAGCGGCAGCAGCAGCTCTGGCTCATAGCCATAGCGGTGCACCAGGTAATCTGCGATGAGGTTGTACTCCAGACGCATGATTTCACCCACGCGGTACCGGCAGATAGTGTTGTCCAGGTCGAACCCAATGCAATCATAGTCAGTGAACTTGAATGTGTCGTTGTCCGAGAATGGTGGTTGCTTCTTCCTCTTGTTATTCTTGCAGTAATACTTCTTCTTCATGACCTTCTCGCTGAGGCACTCGTCCTCGTCCTTGACATTTTTCAGCACCATGTTGGCGGTGAGAGTGAAACTCGCCTCCTGGTACTCGCAACTCTCCACGGAGATGTTCCACTCCGGCATCCAGCACACACTAGTCCAACCTCACAATGTGGGGAGGAGTACCTTGCACCCTTCTCACCTTCCCACACCAGGAGTACTTTGTCTTTCGGCAGTGGAGCCACAATATGTACCAATAAATAAACAATCAAGGTAGGGAAAAATTGTCACTGAAATTGTCTTTGAGTATTTGCTTTCTCTCCACTGGTAAACACAGTGCCACCTGCTTCTTCACTCTCGACCACCTACTTGGCCTCCTTCTCTCTGCTGCTGCGGTCCATCATAATACACGGTTTACTTTCTGCCTTATGACACTGACCAGCTGAATCACTGCCAGGATGAAGTGTTAGTCTTTTAGCCTATCTGTTTTACTGACGAACCGGAAGGCCTTTACGCTTCGAGCTGGCAGTGCGGGAGGCGTTCATGGTGGAAAAATGGAGATGGTAAAAGTGCTATGGGTTCACAGAGAGACGGGTTGTGCACTGTGCGTGTTTACCAGCTGGTGGCTCCACACAAACTGGCACTAAGTTGACCCGACCCATCTACCCACCGTCCGAGGGTTGGAGTCGCCTCTCTTCCTCCGTGCCAAGTCACACCTCTCTTCCCTCCCTCCCTCCCTCTTCCTCCTCCTCCTCCTCCGGGCTTCTCTCTCTCCAACTCCTCCTATGTTACCTCCCTCCACACCTCTTCCGTCTCTCTCTCTCTCTCTCTCTCTCCTTCTCTCTCCCCTACCCCTTGCCTCCCCCTCCCTCTCCTTCTGTCCACACCCCTCCTCTCTCCACCTCTTTCTCCTACCCTCACTCGCGTCTCTCCTCACTTCCCCCCCTTACCCATTCCCTTCCTGTGCCCTCTTCCCCCCTCACACTTTTTCTCGCTCTCCTACCCTCTCTCGATGACTCTTTCCCCCTCCCCACCTCACTTCCTGTATTCTTCCTCCCCCTATCCCTCCAACTTGGTCTCCTCGTCTCTCTCCTACCCTCTCTCTCCCACCGTATTCTGCTTCTCTACCCTCGCTCTGCCCTTCTTCTGTTTCTACCCTCTCACTGCTCACCCTCTCTCCTCTCTTTCTCTCCTACCCTCGCTCTCTCCTCTCTTTCTCTCCTAACCCCTCTCTCTCCCCTCTTTCCCTCCATCCCTCTCCACCTTTCTGTCTCACCACCTCTTACAGTCTGTTTTTTTTTTTTTTTAATCCCTTCTCTCCATCCTTTCCATTTTTTTTAATAATCCGATCCCTCTTTTCTTTTTCTCCACTATTCTTACTCCTGCTTTCCAGTCTCCTCTTTCTTCTCCTACCCCATCTCCTCTCCTCCTTCTATTATTTAGTCTCCTAACCCTCTTTCGCCTACTCTTCCTCCTCCATTTATTCTCCCTCCTTCTCTCTGTACTCCTCGTATTCCCCTTCTGCTTATCTCTACTCCCTCCCCCGCTCCCTCACTCTTATATAATCACCGACTCTTCATCCCTACTCCCCCTTCCTCCTCCCCCATAACACTTTACCCACTTAGTGAATCTCGTTTTTTTCTCATTCCACGTTTCTGCAGTAACAAGTCTGCTCTTCCCTCTCCTTATTTCCTTCCTCATTTCCTTCTCTTCCGCCTTCTTCATTAACTTTTCTATACTTCATTTAACTGTTCGTTAACCCTTGTATATTCCTTTCACTTCAGACCATATTTTTAAACACCACTCCTTAGCGCCTGTTTATCATTTTTTTTTCTCACCTTCATCCTCCTTGTTTCTCCTTCCGTGCCATATAACCTTTATCCTTTGTTACTCCTTCTGATCATTCTGTCGCTCATTTTCTTCCTGTCGTTCATTTTCTTCCTTTATCATTCTCATTTGACAGGTTCATTATAATGTCTCCTTTCATTTGTTCTTACTACCTCCAAGCTATGTTCTTTATCAATGGAAGATCTCCCGAGGTTCAGAGGTCGAAAAGCGTCTCCATTTATCTCACCAGTGTCAAGTTGTCTTAATTATTTTGCCATTAAATGATCCACTTCACCTGAAACGAGTGTTCCTCGTAGTGAAAGAGTTAATCTCACCTTCGTCCCTTGCTTTTCCCCAAACTCGGTTTTTCTCACTCACTTGTTTTCCCACATTTTGTCATCTGTTTCTTTGGTCTCCCACATGACACCCCTTCTAATAGATTCCAAGTAGTTAAAGACTAAATTCTTCCACATCCCTTCCTCTTCCAAACGTTCAGTTTATCTCTCACTCAGTTGTTTTACTTTCAATTTATTATCCCCTTCTTCCCCTTCCCCCACTCCCCTCCCCACCATCCATTCTAGGAGATCCCTCGTTGTGAAGAGAAAAATCTATCTCCACACCCTCCTCTTCCTCAAATTCAGCATTCTTTCACTCACTTGTTTTTCCCACAGCTCATCACCCCCAGACTCCCTCACCCCCTCCCTCTGTTCCTTGTCTTATTACAAGGAAGCGACTGTGTTTGGAAATCTCGATTTTTGGTCTCACGTTCTCACAATGCTCGTTTCGCCCTTTGACTGCTTACTATTTCCTAACCCTTCATCCCGCCCCCCTCCTGCCCGCCTTCTTCGGCTTCTTTCCTTTGTTTCCTCATTCACCTTTTTCACTTACCTTTTCCTTCCTTCTCCTCTCTTTCCCACATCCCTTCCCTATTTCACTTTCATCAGATCTCTAAGTCCTCATCATTACCTCCCTGCTATCCTTTCCCTGTTATCCCCTTACTACCTCCCTATCATCCCACCATTACTTCCCTCTCTTCCTTCTCCCATCCATGCTGTACTCGACTTCCCTCAGCTTCCGCTGTCTCCATCCTCCACACCACTCATCTTCGTCTTCCCGCTCATCCCTCTCGTACTTTCTTTCGTTACTCCCTCATATTTCCCCTCCCCACCCTCTCATCTCTTTCTTGCTCTCTTCCTTTCCTTCCCCCATTCCTTCCATCTCTTTCTCCTTCTTCTACCTCCATTTAATTTTTTTTTTCACTCGTCTTCTCCATCCTCGCTTCCCACTCTCCTTTTCCTACCTCTCCCTCACTCTCCAGTCTCCTCCCTTCACTATCTATTTTCCTTCACAATTGTCCTGCGTTTCTCTCTTTTCCTCACCTTCGTTTTTACCCTTCATTCTCCCCCTTCTTCCAGTACTCCACCTTATTCCCCTTCTCTTTCCCACTCCCGTTTCTCCCTCTTCCTTACGTCTCCCCCCCCCCCGCCTCTCTCTCTCTCTCTCTCTCTCTCTCTCTCTCCCTCCCTCCCTCCCTCCCTCCCCCCTCCTGCGTCTTCTTCAAGCTTCTAAGAATCTAACTCTTCCCCAGGTTCGGGTGATCGTGTATTTATTACCAAAGGTTGGCTAGAACTGAGTGTGTGTATGTGTGTGTGTGTGTGTGTGTGTGTGTGTGTGTGTGTGTGTGTGTACATATTTTGCGTTTTTCATAAGTATAATATAACTTCAAAACATGTTCAGATCCATAGTTAAACTGTTTCATTGAGTGAGCAGCTCCAACAAAGCAATAATCATGACTGTTAATTGCCGCGTTAATGAGTCTGATAATTAGAGAGGAGCAGAATATGAAGCGGTGATCAAACGCCAGCAACTAGAAAAGAATGATGAACTGGGATGAATTAGAAACCAAAAAGAGTGAGAAGATATGAACCAATAAGCACTGCAAAGAAAAAAAAAAAAAACTCGTAAATATTAGTGAAATCTGGTGTGTAACATCCGAAGAGTTGTTGTTGACTTGGTGGCGAGATGGGAATTGCACTGTCCTCACTTAGCCTCCACTTCGATGACGTATTTTATGTCTTATTCTTGCTAACACCCAACGATTTTTTCTCAGTCAAGGACAGATCTCTCATAGTGATGGGGGTTAATAGGGGTTGTTTTTATTCATTTAGTCAGCGAGATTGCTATTTTAAAGGAAATGGGTTTGTTTTGCAGGGATTAAAATCAGGGTAGGTGCAGGCAGACTTCCGCTTAAATGTGTAACAGTTCTAAAGGTGTTTCTGGTTCGTGACTGATGAGTTGAAAGCATAGTAACGTCACTTCTTACATTACAGCAAGTTAAAAAAAAAATTGTGAGCAACTTTAAGTGAAAATCAGGCCTAAATCATCAGCAACTTAATAATGAGAGAACTGACACTTTACTACCAAAACGCGATGAATTTTACTCTTGCTCTCCTCAGTCGGTTTTGTTCAGTATAGAAAGTTTATCTCATAGTGGGGGGGTTAATGCAGGCTATAATCTAACCCCTCTACCTTGAAAATTATGAACAAAATAAAATAATATTATCTGAAAGCAACCAGAATGAAAGAGAAAGACCTTCATCTGAGTGAGGGGGTTAAAATAAAACAACTATAAAGAAGAACGAACCCTACCCTGAATCTGTTAGCCAAGAATACAACACTGAGGTATAAAATAATTCCCTCTGCCACCTCTTACATTTGGCTGAAGCGTGACATTGGGTAAAACAGTCCCCTTTATGCTTATGCCAGGGCTCGTGGTTTTCAGTGCTCTCCCGACCTCCATTTCATTTCCCTGCATTCTGATTTATGCGGCAATCATCCTCTCTAGTCCGATGACATTTTATATTTGTGTTCTTCCTTCCCCCTGGCAATATTACCCAAATGTAGATTGGTATTTAGAACCGGTTGAGGTATTTACAGCCTCTAGTAACGCTTTCTGTATGGGAGGTGCTTTCTAAACTAAAAAAAATCGTTGGGGAGTAGAAAGAATGAAGCATAAAATATAAAGCAAAAACTAAAATATCAAATTAAATAATTTATGCTTGTGCAAAAGTCCATAATTTCGTTTTCGTTGCCGTTCCTCTCCAATTCCATTTCTGTATATTTAGATTTTGACTGTTTAACCCCTTCAGCCCAAGGACGTCTTATATTCTGTTTTTGCTACCTCCAGACGATTGTGTTCAGGTCAGGAGAGACTTTGCCGAAGGGTGTTATATAGTCTTCATTAACGCATGCATTACGCAGGGTCTTTTCTAAGTCCAAAACAATCTTCTTGAGGTAGTAATCAACTAAAAATACGTCATCGCAGTGAAGATTTTAACCCTATAAATCCAGGATATCGTTTCTAAGCAAATCAAAATCATCTGGAGGTATTCTGAATCAAACAAACATTACGTCGTAGAAGTGAGGGCGTTAGTGAGGAAAACTTCAATCACTCTGGGCCTGTTTGATTCTTACTAGGCTAAATAGAACATCTGGGAGGTAGTTGGAATCAAATATACAGTGGGTAATTCTTGTGAAGGAAATACGTTGATATCCTTTAATCATTATAATCTGATCGGTCTTCCTAAAGCACCGGTTCTAAACCTGTTTAGGGTAACACCCCCCTGTAGTAGTTGGTCGTTGTGTCCGCGCCCCCTACCTCCCCATCCCTTGTTTCCATCCTTTATATTCATACTTCCATATACCCTTAAGTCAACAGTGACTAACAAAGGATCAATACTCCCAATATTGTTTGACTGTGAACTTTGATATTTAATGTTTGGGGATCATCAGGAAGCTGTGTGATTTTTTGTGTGATTTTTTAAGGCAGACTCTCCCCTCCCTTCCTTGCCTTTTCCCGCTCAAAATTCTTTCTTGATTTTTTTTCCCGTTGTCAACAAAGCTGTGTGATTTTTTGTGTGATTTTTTAAGGCAGACTCTCCCCTCTCTTCCCTGCCTTTTCCCGCTCAAAATTCTTTCTTGATTTTTTTTCCCGTTGTCAACATTCGTTCGTTCTTATATTTATTATATTTTATTAAACACACACAACACAATTATGAGTGAGTTTTTAATATTCCTATGGTAAAGGACAGATAAGGCCGTATTTTCGTTGGTTTAGAAGGTTCTAGCACGCCTTAGGAGTTTATATTACATATTTCTCACTGATGTCTGGTAGTCCCTTATACAGTACCCGTATGTTATTTACGACTTCTTATGGTGACTTGATTTACATGTATAACCTATCAGTATCAATGCCAAGCATGCAGAATTTAACTATTTAGGGGGATATTGGTAGGGAGTCTCCTAAACGCACGAACACAAAGACGTAAATAATTTTTATCTCCACTTGGAAATATAATCAAAAGAAACATAAGAACGAATTTTGGTTGCTGGAGTATGTCCTGATAAAAGAGAAGGTAGCTCGAATGAAAGTCTGCATTGGTGGAAATGTATAAATAAACATATAAATAAACGTAAAAGAAAATCCAGCATAACAGAAACAGTGAAGCCGGTCTGATGCACTGCCGAAAACTGACATGTGGGATTCAGGCTGTGACGTCACTTGGGGTGGGTAGGACGGCTGTGTGAGACAATGTGTGGAGAGTGTGCAGCCAGAGAGAGAGGTGGGGGGGGGGGAGAATTGGGATGACAGCAGCAAATGGACCAGTCATGCCACACCTGAGACATACATACACATACACACACTTAAACACACACTTGCACATACTCATACACACCGGCAAAAGTTCATCTAACAAAACACACACACACACACACACACGTATAGATCAGCATAAACAGACACCCCTGCAAAGCCACACAGATAAACATGGCTTTGTCAGGCACTAAAACACAGGATTACACTCAAGACAGACACAGACAGACAGACATATACTAACGTACGGACACACATAAATGCACTGAAACACTTATAGCACATACTCATAAGAACTATACTTGTTGGTAAACACTAAAATGTGCTCACTATTATACAAACAGAATTGCGCGAATGTACATATCGGCAGGAAAAAAATATACAGGAATACATTAAACATGAGTATTATGAGGAAAAATGTCACCATGGAATCCTTGTAAGTTCCATATATCCCCAGTGGAGCTGCCGTTCAGATGCAAATAATCAGTTGTCGGAACGGCAGTAAACAAATGCAGACAGATAGATTATACAGGACTTTAATAAGATCCATACTGAGAGATTAACTCATCACTGTAATTATGTGGTCATTACTAAGCTTTTAAAAAATGCTTGACGGTAGAAAATATTAATAAAACGTAACTAGGAGAGATTTTCCTTCAGCTGAGTGTAATTGTCTAACGTTATAAATAGTAAATGTAAAGAAGCCAGCGTACTAAATGGACTATGTATGTCTTTCTGTTAAACTGTACAAGAGAAAGTACGGTGTAATTATTGTGCAAATTAAGTTAGGAATTACTGTACTTCAGATTAAGCTAGCCATGATATATGATACAGCAGCTGATGTTGTTCTGACCGACAAGGATACATTTGTTTTCTGATCGACAAGTTCAGCCACCACCATGAAAAGGTCAGTAGAAGTAACCTGTATAGGGATTGTTTCTGCTGGGTCAAAATCGTGTGATATCAGAAAAAAAAAAATGTTAATAATAAGAGTTAATAAATTTGTTTTTTTACATGAAAGTTTATAATGAGAGGATTAAGGTAGATTTTTATTAACGAAGTGTATATATATATATATATATATATATATATATATATATATATATATATATATATATATATATATATATATATATATATATATCCCTCTGGGACATCCAGAGGGTAGATTGACATTTGCTGTATAATTAATAAAGGGGATGGAGGGCGCTTTATGCTCCCCTTGCAAATTTTTCAACTGTGAGTCTGGTAAGGTCGGGTTTGCTAAGGTAAGATTAGGTTACAGTATCATAAATTAAGTTTACCGGTAGGGAGAGAGAGAGAGAGAGAGAGAGAGAGAGAGAGACAGACAGACAGACAGAGAACCCTGTGTGCAGTATTCACATGGCCAGCAGTAAGAAAATTGGTCTCCCGTTCTTCCCACCAGACCCAACACACTGCGACTGACGCAGGAAGTGCTTGTGTACGTGGCTACAAACGAGAGCTGTGAAAAGTTTTACAGATCCTTCCAAAGTGAAATGAAACATAAATGTACTGCGACTGTAAACCCCTTGCGATAATGGGTGGTATGTGTGTGATGAGAGGTAATCTGACTGGAACTCTGAGGTGAAAAGTAAAAAAAAATATGGATACTCCTTGTGAGGATTGTCTGCATGTGTGTGTGTGTGTGTGTGTGTCTGTCTGTCTGTGTGTACCTGTCCTCGTGTGTGTGTGTGTGTGTGTGTGTGTGTGTGTGTAAGTCACCGGGTCGGTCAGGATCACTTGATGGTCGTGATCGTCAGCTTTTACCCTCCCGGAAGGGAGCTGGGAGCTCATATAGTCCGATCTAAGGGCAAGGCTGTGACCTCCACACACGCACACACCCGTACCCTTGCTTAAGGGGGACAGTAACCACCCACTTCGTCAGTGAAACTTTTTCGCAACCTGAGCGAGGCGCGAACTCCCTTCCACCAGTTGGCAAGCGAGAGCGTTACCACTGCACCAGCGAGCGATGTGTGTGTGTGTGTAGGGGGGGTTGTGTGTGTGTGTGAATGTGTGTGTGTTTGTGCGTGCGTGTGCTTGTGCTTGGGCGTCTGTGTGTGTGTGTGTGTGTGTGTGTGTGTTTTGTGCGTGCGTGTGTGTGTGTGTGTGTGTACTGGAAAATATAGCCATTGCCAGGCCTGTAAAAGCTGATAGCGTAGGCCTAAATTTATCTTGAGACCCACTGTGAGGTCTGGCAGTGTCTTTAGTAGAGAGTAATTCATCGCTGGAGAGACAACATTTATAAGTTAGCGCATGACATTTCCCTAGATTTGTTTCTTATATTTAAAATCATGTGTTTGCTTTTATTTGAAACTCATATTAATTGAATCACCGAACAGACAGGATGGAAGGAGTTCGAATCAAACTCGCCCGGGAACACGACCAAAATTTGAAGCCACGCAGAATACACGCATTGACTGGGATGGTTGTTTTGGTGTCTTGTGGTTTTGCGTCCGTATTTTGGTCATGTTTTGTGCAATTAAGATGGGCCAAGACCCAGGCTGCAGGCCCAAAAAATGTAAAAAAAAAAAAAAAATCGTTTTTTCGCCATGACTCCTTTCTTATTCGTCATATCGACATGACACCAAAACCTAAATGCATCTTTCAAATATGCATCCTATAACATGCCTCATTACATCAGGGGGGGTCACCCCCACCCCAGTGAGCTGTAGGGGGGTCAGTGTCATGTGGGTCGGGCCCAAAACTTCAAATGAACATAAAATCGTCAATTTTCACCCGATTTACTCCAAATTCAATATGTGACATGTTGACTAGATATCCTGTTGTGTTTATACGTCATCACTAAAATGACTGCCGGGGACGGGTTTTCTGTGCCTTGGCACCGCTTCTTGTTATTATTATCATTCCACTGTTTATCACTTTATTCGTAGATGAAAAGAGCATATGTAATTGGAAACCACTTGTGAAGACTAGTTTCTTGATTTGTGTATGTGTTTTTAGAGCGAAGCAGACTAGCTATGGGACGTTTGGCCAGTAAGAAGCTTATATGTAACTAGTGACCCTTTGAGGACACAGGTTGCTGGGATGTGGCCGTATAAATAGACGTAGGTGGACTTTGGTGTTGTTAAGCCAAATTACAGAAGCCTGTCATGACGGGCACGCCTGTGTGTCTGACCAGAGGCTATTTCAGGGCTACAGGTGCTGATGAGGGTGATAGGTGTCACGTGAGGGGCGTACCTGGGCACACATTCTCTCTCTCTCTCTCTCTCTCTCTCTCTCTCTCTCTCTCTCTCTCTCTCTCTCTCTCTCTCTCTCTCTCTCTCTCTCTCTAAGTCTCTCGCTGAATCTCTCCCTTTCCTTGATTTCACCCATTCTCCTTCAATTATCTTTCTCTGCCTTCCTTCCCTTCCCTTTTCTTAGTCCCCCCGTTCCGCTCCTACTTCCTTTCTGTTTCCTTGCCTCCCCATCTCTTCGCCTTATATCCTGCCTATCTTTCTTGTTCTGCCCCTGTCTTCTTCCCTGTCTATCTGTCTGCCTCATTTCTCCTTTTCCCTTATCCCTCCTTGTCATTTGTCTTCCTTTTTCAATATCTGTCCTTCTTTTCATTCTTCTTTCTCTATTTTTCTCGTTTTCAGTCCTCTTTTCGTGTTGCACTGCCTTCCCCTTTCTTCTTTTCTCTCTGGATACTATCTTCCCTTCTTCTCTCCCTGCCTGTCTCTGCCTCCCTCCCGGCTTGCCTATTTCTGATCTCCATTCCTGTCTGTCTCCCTCCCTGCCTTCCTTTTTATCTCCCACCCTTCCTGCCAGCCTGCTTCTCTACTACCTCCTTTTCTTTACCATCCTCCCTCCTTCCCTGCCTTTCTGCCACCCTCCATGCCTGCCTCCCTGCTTGTCTGCCTGCCACTTTCCGGTCTGCCTGTCTGTCACTCTCCATGCCTTCCTTCCTGCTTGAATGCCTGCCACTCTCCCAGTCTGCCTCCTTGTCACCCAACCACCCTGTCTCTCTGCCACCCTCCCAGCCTGCTGTCCGCCACCGTCTCTTCCTATTTTTCTGGGTCCCTGCATTTGACGTCTTCCGCTGTCCTCTTATCTTATTTAAATTTTTCACTTATATCCCTCACTGTCCATTTTTCTCCCTGTCGCCTCCACCTTGTCTCCCGCGCTACCTTCCTACGTGTTTCTTTCTTTTTTTTTCTCTCAATTTCTCTCGCTTTGCTCACCTGTCTCCTCATCCTTCCTTCTCTCTCTCTCTCTCTCTCTCTCTCTCTCTCTCTCTCTCTCTCTCACTCCTACCAAACTCTTCCGTTATCTCCCGACCTGTTTGTAGCTTTCCCTCGTCTTCTCCTTACAGTACGACGAAATATACAATCATGCATAGAAAACAAGGATTGTGTTATTTTAGGGGACTTCAGTAATCCAAATGTTGACTGGAAAAATTCTTTTGCAGAAAAAGAAGAGAATAGGTTGTTAGAACTGGTAAACGATGCATTTCTAATCCAAGCAGTGAATACACCAACACGTGGTAACAGTATACTCGATCTTGCCCTAGCACCAGTGATCTAATACATTGTGTGATGTTGGTGAAAACTTTAATAACAATGACCATAATATCATCAGATTTGAAATCATTATAAAATGTAAGACCAGTATAAATAGCTTCTTACTGTAGTTCCTAGCTTCTAAAGAGCTAACTACGATACTGTCAGCACCGACTGGATTAAGTTACTGCAAGTGAATGACATCGAAGAAATGTGGGAAATGCAGACTAATTAACCAATGTCTGTCGAGAGAAAAAAAAAAATATCGAGAGATGCCCGAAGAAATAATAACACTAATAAACCACCCTGGTTGTGGAAGAATGTTGAAGAATTCGTCGGTCGCAAGAGAAAAACATATAAACAGTATAAACCTACAAGAAATCACGGTGCCAGTATTGAACATTATAAATTACAGCGGCAGTGTACGAAAATTATCCGGAAAACTAAACGGGACTATGAGGGAAAATTTTCTCATGAAGCAAAATCAAATCCTAAAAGATTCTTTCATTATTTAAGGAGTCAGAAAAATGTAAAAGATAAAACAGGTCCTCTTTTACACTCGGAAGGTTATATTGTTCATGACACCAAATTATACTAAGAGTACTGAACGACTCACCTCACGGTGTCTTCAAAAAAATTTTAGATTACACATTGCTGTCCCACAATTGGCTTTCTCAGGACCAGAGGACGGTAAATTATCAGTCAGTGAAGAACCAGGACAAGAGATATTAAATTATTTTCAGAAAATCAACCCAAATATATCAGCTGGACCGCATCAGATTTCTCCTCGTGTACTTCATGAATGCTGTAGACAGTGAGCCTTTCCTATGACTAAAACATTCAGTAAGTCATTGGCTGACTGTAAAGTACCGAATCAGTGGCAGTTCGCTAATGTAACACCAATCTTTTAAATGGAGGATAAAAAATGTGCCACAAATTACCGCCTAGTCAGCCTAACGTCTGTGTTAAGCTAAAGTTTGGGAAGAAATTATTAGATAGAATTACTTTTTTTTCCATTACGAGCATAATCTTATAATAGGCAATCAGCACTGGTTTCGTAATGATAGATCATGCCTTACATCTCTGCTTGAATAAAAAAAAAAAATTATGCGATAACTGTGACCCAAAAATACCATCGGATGCCATCTGCCTGGATTTCCAGAAATGTTTCGTAGTGTCCCCCACCTAAGACAGCCAGAAAAACCAAAAGTCCACGGCCTTTTGAACAAATGATGTTCATGCATTGTTGACTGCCTAACTGATCACAAGCAGCGTATAGTGATAAGTGGTGACTCATCAGAATGGCTAGAAGGGAGATCCTCAAGGGCCATTCTTAGAACCAGTTCTTTTCTATATTTTTGCCAGTTATCTAGAAAATGAGTTCGTTTCTAAGATGGCAAAATTTGAAGATGACGCTAAGATTGGAGGCAAAGTAAATACGAAAGCGGACTGTGAATGTATACAGAACAACCTGTGTACGTTGATATCTTGGAGCGAATTATTGCAGATGAAATTTTAACGTAGATAAGGTAGGGTACTGGACTTCGGCGACAAAAATATCAAATATGAGTATCGCATGTTCGATACCCCACTGACGAAAATAAAAGACGGGAATGATTTTAAAGTTGTTATCAGTAACGACCTCAGAAACTCAAAACAGTGTCTAGCAGCCATTAACAAGGCAAACAAAATAATCAGCATCTTGGCAGGGAACATCGATCATAAAACGCCCGATGTTATCTCAAAATTTCATGCACTGGTCACCTAACCTTATGAGTATTAAGGACAAAGACAAACTCGAGAGGGCTTAGCGCAGAGCCACAAAGATGGTCCCATCTCTGCGAAATTTACCCAGTGAAGAGCAACTAAAGAAACTAAATGTGATGTCTAAAAAAGCAACGGCCTTTTTAAAGCATTTAAAATCTTAATTTAAAATTCGTAACAAATTCGCGACGTTAGGTATGACAGTTTCTTCGTTATTCAGAATAACACTTCGACTAGAAATAATGGAATGAAACTTAAAAGCAAGAGATACAACACTAATATAGGGAAAAATTGCTTTAATATTCGTGTAGTGAAACAATGGAATAAGCTACCAGCAACAGCAGTTTCTGTAAAAACTACTGGTACGTTTAAGATTCAGCCAGACAAAATAATTTCGAGACTATAAGCCGCAACTAAGTTAGGGCCTAGTGGTGTTTATTTCCAGGTTGAAGTGTGTTATGACGACAGTGAGACGTTTTGCTTCATTATGATAACATTTGGCGATAGCATATGTTCTTTTTTTGTTGTATCTCTAGGTTAGAGATCATGTAGTGCATAGTTGTTCCTCTTTCTTCCTACCCTATAATATTTTCCATGCTTGTTCTTTCAGACAAGCATGGTGTTTTTATTTCTACCTTTTTCCTGCATGTTTACCGGATGGTGTGGTGGGTAACGGATAGTCTTCCTCATTCTATCCTTTACTCTTACGTTTTGGTTCGGTTTTAGTCGAATTAGCTTATTTTACCAACAGATAACCTCGTCATGGACCAGTAGGCCACCTGTTATCTGTACTTCCCATGTACTCTTATATGCCTGCCCGCTTGTGTCCTTGGTGTGTTCCGAGATATGTGTTTTAATCTGCTAGCCTGTGACTTTGGTGTGTTCTGTGATTTGTGTTCTAATCTGCCCGCCTGCCCACAAGAACACCTTTGGATTACACGTACAGTCGCCAAACTTTCCACCTGGGCCACCTAGCCGCGAGAGGTGGGTAACGGGTGCTGGCAACAGTGTATATGTTTGTTCGTGTGTACATGCTCGACGAAAGTTCGGATCATCAACTCTCTTCGTCCATAGCGAACCTCTGTCAGAGTCAGAGTTCATCCCTTAGATGGCTGGGTACGGAGTTAGGTGGTGAGAAAAATGTCTCAGGAGTAAGGCGGCTCTCCCATCGGCTCAGCCAGTTGCATGAAACTGGTCGCATGGAAAATTGTTGTGTGCCACAGGTCGTGCTGACCAAGGCCAAAAATATATGACTATATAAATTTTATAATAAAGTAATATAAATAATATTCTTATATAAATATAAACTTTTATTTATAATACAATAATATATATTATACTATATATATTTGGCCTTGGTCCGTGCAACCTGTGACATGCAACAATTCCATGCGACCGGTTTCCTGCAACTGGTCGAGCCGGTGGGAGAGCTGCTTAAGGGGGGAGCTTGGCATAGTGAAGTCCAGGGCAGGTGCAGGACGTTGAGGGGAGGGGGTTACGTTATTCATACCGCCAGTGACAATAACTGCCGAACTAGTTTTTGAGATCCATTGGCAATCTACCAAATATTTACATTTTTAACGATACTAAACATGTTATTTTCTATGTTGTTTTTACATTGTTACAATAACATGTTAATGCACTAAATACTGGAATCACTCCAAGCCTTTCTCTCACACTCTCTCATTATATCAGTAATTCCATTTCACAGGGTTATCACTTGATACCATTATCAGTATAGGTTGAAGATGAATGCATTTACCTAACATCTACATCCAGTTACAAGTAAGATTGCCTGCCATATTCACATCATGAATGACACTGACCAATAAACATTAGGATGATGTTCAGACACTGTTAACGGTTGCTTATTTCCTCGTTGGTAGTACTTCAGGCAGATGTTTTCATGTGTTCTGTGGTGCACCACGAAGAGGTAGGAGATTAAAATACTGTCACCTCAGCAGGCAGAGCATTTATGCATACTTTTGCCGAATGTGGTTATTATATCAGCTATGATAATGATTTACCGTACCATTTTTCATATGACTATGATCATTACAGCACATCTTTATAGTCCATTCGTCTAACGTATGACTGAATTACACATTGCAAGGAAAACTGATTGTGAGCGGTGCCGCTTATGTGTGCGGTCACACATTTACATGCTCATCGATTATTCACCGAACAACATTATCTCACATTATAGCAAGATGAAGACACCATCTCTTCACCACAGGATGCAAAAGCTTCCAGTCATTTTAAGCTCAATTTTATTGATTCATGAATTGTTTGGACATTTATATCACCATTGCCTGTGATATTACTTATGTGATTGGTAAATGCAACATAACGAACATGAAATTATCATTACAGGCTGGAACACTTTTTGTTTTTTGTTTTCGTTTTTTAAATCCCGCGAACCTCGCTTTAGCCCCCGTCATCGAGGTCCTAAGTGCGAGGATATGTGATGTTGGTTGTTGACTGGCTGCTACCAAGACCTAGGTCATAAGACAAGGGCTAGGTGTTTAATAGGAGAAACCCATCTCTCCTGACGGGGGTGGAACCACGCCACACGGATCGCCTGGCGGAAGCGTTAACTACCACGTCACCCACAGTACTGTTTCAAATATTTAATATATATCAACTATTAAAACAATTGCCGTGTTTGCACTGCAAGCACAGAGATCCACGTAATGATTAATTGATGAGATGCTTAGGTTTTCTATTGTTAACGAAAGGTTGACTCATGACTAGCTGACTCAAGGCAGTATTCTGCCTCAACGAACGAGTTTCAACCTCCGACATCTACAGCTCCTAACTCTCCTACTTAGTTTAAATTAATATCCTCCCAATGAGTAATCCTGTAACGATTAATGACCTAACTTGTCTAATCATGTCTCGGATCAAGAATGGTATTTCAATAGGTTTAATCGAGATCGGCCCAGGACTGGCGAAATGCAAAACGAACAGTCAGACACAGGTATCTACTTTTCAACCATAAGGACCGGTCACACGACGGTTCATCCCCCCCAATATGCAGTAGACATTTTTCAGCCATGGGTTTATCATGTAATATTGAAAAAGAATACGTTTTTAAATATATAATATATGTAAAGATGCGGTCTTTTGAATTAGTTTACTTATTGTTTTCAATACTTGCATTATCCAACACTTTCAAGAAGCTCCTTTGAAATTCTATCGCCTAAAAATTGTCGACTGATTACTGGGATGAACTTTGACTGAGGTTCACTAAGGAAAACGAGAGGTGATGATCCGAACTTTCATCAAGCATGTACACACGAACAGATAGCCTACACTGTTGCCAGCACCCCTTACCCACCTCTCGTGGCGGGGTGGCCCAGGTGGAAAGTTTGGCGACTGTACCACGTCTCTCTCTCTCTCTCTCTCTCTCTCTCTCTCTCTCTCTCTCTCTCTCTCTCTGTCCTTCCCCCTTTTCTCTTCTTTTCTCTTTTCCCGGTTTCCTCTTCTCTTCGTCCACTCCAATTTCCTGTTCCCTCCTTTCTCTTTTCCTATGCATCCTATCCTTTTCCCTTCCTCCTGTTCTCCCTTCCTCATTTTCCTCCTCTCTTTCCTCCTCCCTTTCTCCTCTTCATTTCTTTCCTGGTCTCCATTTCTGTCCTTTCCCTCCTTCTCCTCCTCCTCTTCCCTCCCTGTTCCTCCCCTTCCAGCATCGACCACTTGTAAATGCCGACCTTCCATCTTATCTGATTAGCTCTTTCTTTCACACACACTCGAACAAAGCTATCGCGAGGAGGAGGAGGAGGAGGAGGAGGAATTAGGAAAAAATGAGGAAGAGAGGGAATCAGTAAAACAATAAGGAAGATAAGCGTTATGTGAGAACAGAAGAAGGATATTAATCAGTAAGAAAAAGAGGAAGAGGAGAAACGTGAAAAAAATGAGAATTACCAAGTGACAGAAGAAGAGGAACTAGCAAGGAAAATGAGGAAGAGAAGGAAATAAGCAGAGAAAAGGGAGAAGGAGGATCAGTGGACACCATAAGAGAGAAGAATCAACAAGAGAATGAGGAAAGAGAATCAGCAAGAGAGTGAGAAAGAAGGATCAGCAAAAGAATGAAAAAGAGAAGTAATCTGCAAAAGAATAAGGAAAAAGAAAATCACAAAAGAATAAGAATATGCAAGAATTAGGTAAAGCAGGAGATAACAGCAAGGGAATAATAAACAAAGAATAATAGAAAGAGATGAGGAAAGAAAGAATAAGTAAGAGTGTGAGGAAGATATGAAGAACTAACAAAATGAGAAAAAAGGAAGTCTCCAAGAGAATGAAAGAGAAAATAGGAAGAGAGATGTATGCAGCGGAAAAAAACGGGAGACAATGACGAAGAAAATGGAAGAAATAAAGGAAAAGGAAATGGCAGAAAAAAAATGAGGAAGGACAATGGATGGTGAAAGGAGTAAAGGAATAACAGGAGAGAGATAAGGAGTAGAAGGCGATAGGGAAAGGAAGAGTAACTAACAGGAGAAAGATAGAAATGGAAAGACCAATAAGGAGGAGGAACCAGCAGTGAATGAGTCGCAAGGGAGAGAATAAGGAAGAGGAGAAATTAAGACAAAACGAACGATGGGATGCAAGGTTGTCCCAGAATTTCTCGGACTTGGGACATGAGTGAGTGAGATGTGGTGCTAAGTGCATGGAGGGCAGCTGGGGAGGGAGGGGGAGGGGAAATGAGAGAGAGAGAGAGAGAGAGAGAGAGAGAGAGAGAGAGAGGGAGGGAGGGAGGGAGGGAGGGAGGGAGGCGGGGTAAAAGCTTAAAGGATAACGAGAAATAAACAGAGAGAGGGCGGGGGGAAGGAAAGGAAAGGGTAGATAGTAGTAACAATTAATACAGATCGGGGAGTTAGGAGGAGAATGGAAGGGAAAGAGAGGTAAAAGAGGGAAAGATGAACCAAGAATAGAGAATAGAAGAGAAGAAAAGGGATAGAGAAATAGAGAAGGAATGAAGAGAACAGAGAAGACAGGAGGAAAGTGTGAAAAGTAGGAAAAGGGAATACAAATACTTAAGAAACTGGAGCAGAAGGACAGGCGAACGAAGAGGCTAAGAAAAGATGGAAATGGAAGAGACAGGAGAGGGGCGCAAAGAAAGATAGCAGGAAAAGAGGGAAAAAAAGGAATGGAGGAGTGAGAAGTGAGGAGAGGAGAGGTGTACAGATCCGAGCAATACCAGGAAGCAGTGAAGAACAGAAGAAAGTGAAATGCAGGAGGCAAAACAAACTAAACAATAAAAACCCACAGCAAAAGGGAAGTAGAAAAATTATCAGCTGTAGCAGAAGAACAGAAAGAAACAAGAAAAAAATCGAATAACAATCCAGGATAAGCAAGGAGACTGGAATGAATCGGAAGAAGTGGAATAAAAAAAAGAAAACAAAGAGGAAGAGGACTAGGAGGAGGAAGGAGGGAGGAAAGGAGTAGGGTAATGTGGAGTAGAGAAAGGGAGCTACCTGAAGCAAGTTCCCAGCCCCAAGACGTTATCTGCGTCAAGCCCCAAAGTAAACACAGGCGCCCTCACGCGCATGTTGACGTTCGCGGTTTGGCTTCCCTGTGATCCGGATTCAAGGGATGCAAGCGTGTGGGGGAGAGGTGAAGGGAGTGACTGTTGCGTCGTGTCTTGGTCTACATTTATTGATTTTATACACAGATATATAGATAGATGGATTGACATAGATATATAGATAGATATATGTATATATAGATATATACAAGTGCTTGTGGGCCTCGCACTTGCTCCTGGAGAGGGCTTTCGGGTTTATGTGCTGTTCTAGTGTAACGTTGTCACTTGGATTTTTTGCAGCTAACTAATTGATCGTGTTATTTGCAGCTTCGGGAATGGAACCCAAATTGTCCGAACGGAAGTCCAAAATACTTTACTGTAGTTCTACCTGTGGGCAAAAAATTCTACGGAAATCTTATGCCGGGCGCCCGGAGCAGCGTTTTTTGGTCAAAATGTGATCGCTCACTAAATATAGTAAAAGTGTTTCAATCGTGATGGGACCAAGTTTTTTCACATGGGCGAATTTTTTGCGATTTTTGTGCCAATTTTGGTGCGATTTGAATGTGTAGTTTCGGCTGCCCAAAACACACACACACACACACACACACACACACACACACACACACACACACACACACACACACACACACGCCTACTGCTAGAGTATATTAGATAGATATACATATTATATATTATAAATATGTATATTATATATTATTAATATATATACCATATATATTTAATATATACTATTTTTTTCTTTTTGCTCCTCTCACCTATTCAGATAAAAACTGAAATGCTTATTTATCTACATTAAAACAAAAGGTAATAACACCAGCAATAAGCCCACTGGCTTTATGAGGCTAGACCATACTGAAGATAAAGTTGATATGCCAGATTCGTGAAACTTTCATTGCACACTGTTTATAACAGAAAGTAGAGACTTCATTCATGCAGCTTCTCCTGTTTGTTTAAAAGATGGCAGCATAGCTAGTTATATGACTGTTAGTGTGAGATGTATGCATGCAATCAATAATTTAGGGTGATAGGTGTAGGTGCCCTCATCCGCTTACTGGATGCGGTGCTACCACTGGATGACTACTCTGAGCAACAAATCAGATGGTGTCATGCAACCCAAGAAACCATTCAGTATGTTTGATGGTAACCGTATAATCAGCAGTTAGACTCCTGGTCATCTAGTGGGTTAAGGCACTCCAAATGGATATGGCCCCCAAAGTTGTTTTAATCCGATGTCTGACTGGAATTCGCTGCGCACATTTTACCTTCAGGGGCAGTTGATACTCGTAACCCACCTATAATGTCTTGACTGAATTGTCTAGCCTTGGGTCCCTATGTTCCTCGTGGATCAATAAGAGATTGAATGGTGGGTGGATGGGTAAATGAAGCACAAAGGCCAGATAAATTATCCTTACGAAGATTGGGGGAGGTATAACGAAATATCAAATATTTTAACTGAACTCTTCAACATATTAGTGAAGTAAGGTGCGGAACAAGTGGAGGCAAGCAAACGTAACTCTGATATCCACGAAGGTACCAAATCACAGCCGGGAATTTATTGTCCTGTTACCTGAACATCTGCTGTTTACATGTTGTCAGAAGCTATTACTAAAGGCAGATTGTCAAATACTTCGAGGTAAATAATAATTCACAAAATGGAATTCGGAAGAATCGCTCTTGCTGTATAAATCTTATATTTTTCACAAATCAGTGACAAAATACATTAATGTTTTCCCTCTGGATTTTCAAAAGACTTTTGATAAAGTTCCTCATAAAAGACGTCCCTAGAAACTAAACCTAAGTGGATCAGAAATCGCCTTGTACATAATAAAGAGCCTTAACTGAATACTTAAAAATCAGACTGGAAGGACACAGTAGTGGAATGCTGCAAGGTTCAGTGCTGGATCCTGCTGTGTTTCCAATTAGCATAAATGACAGTGATGAAGGCTTATGTTTGTCATCTCCAGTTTTGCTGATGATACAAAAAGTAGCAATAGAGCAGAATACATATTTACACAAAGTACCTGATTCGAAAGAGGTCTTAACAAACAATCTTAACGAACCCAGACAAGGCAGATGGATTTCAGTACTGGTAAATTTAAAGTGCTAACGATTCCCAGTGAGAATATATACGTCACCTACAATATAAATATTCAACACGATAATTTAAACCAACAGTACTACAGATGATACACAGTCTGTAGGAATCATAATAAATTATTTGAAACCAAAGCAAGATTCTGCAGAGGTTGTTAAGAAATCTAACAAATTAAGTGGATTTATAGGTAGAGTACTCAATTGCAAAACAGAAAATATCGTTCTCACCACCGTATATTATTCCTGGTATACCCACACCTAAAGTAAGAGTGTAGTGTCTAGCTTCAGGTGCCTTATCTATAGAATAATTATCCGATTTCTGTATGTTTGTTGGTTTGTTTGTTACCGCAACACAGCAAAAACGGCGCAGCACAGCGCAGTTTTTGTTAGAGCAAAGTATCGTTAAAATGCTCTCACTTGAAGAATAAAACAATTTCCAGTCCAATCAGGCCACCAGTTCCTGAGTTATGACTCATTTCTGGCCTTTTGACACTGAGCTGAGGTTGCAGAGGGCGGCCTTTAAGCGATAAAAAAAAAAGAAAAAGAAAAAGAAAGAAACAAATATGATATCGAGAGGTTCAAGAAGTGGCAAAAATTATTGGTGGATTGAGAACCAAACCATATGAGGAATGACTAGGTTATCCTTACTTTAGCTTAACACATTCTGCAAGGGACTTTAATCCAGATATGCAAATTTTTCATAGGACATGAAAATATGTTTATCGAAAAGGACTTCACAATAGATGTATGAAATTATAACCGAGATAAATTATTATAACACTCTTGGCAAAATTTTCTGTCACACGAAGCTAAGTATATTTTTATCCATAAAGAAGTAGACATATGGAATAAACTGCTTTACTGTTCTGACATTTAAAACGCCAAGATAAATTTTTGCTTGTAATCTCCAACTACACATGTTCACTTCTAAATAATATTTCATTTTACATAGGCTGTAACGTTTTCTATAACGCAAAACATTATACACACAACTGCAGAGCAATATCGTTATATACACCCAGTGTTGACAAACTATTTCCCTCCAGGTTAAAATAGTGTAGAATATATTTTCTGTTCAGCGTTCCATATGCTTCTTGTACTGAAGTTTTCTGTGCTGCATACCTTTTAGGCTGGTGGAATTCGTGGATGGAGAAACCTTTCTGCTTTGTTATCGTAGTCTTTGACTCATAAAACTGATACCTTAGTTATAACCTAGCCTTAAAAAGATCAGTAAGTCTGGTGGAGGTGATGGGGTGATTTGTTTCTTGTCTCTTTCTTGTATATGCATAAATAGAGAGAGAGTATATATATATATATATATATATATATATATATATATATATATATATATATATATATATCACTTTGCTCTGTTTTGTACCTTTCTCACCGTCTCTGTCTCTTGCCTACCTACTTTTTTTGTCTTAATTCTTCTCTCCCTTTTCTGTTTGTCCCTCGCCCCCTCATACCTTGCTTTATTTATTACCCTTTTCTCCAGCTCTGTCTCTTGTCTTGACTAGATCCCTCCCCTCCTCTTTGTCCTTTTCTCGTCCCCTTGTCTATGATTCCCTCGCCCATCATTCTCTCTCTCAGCCAAAATTCCAGAGCTGAGAGAGGTTTGACGTGTTCCTCTGCCCATAGATGACACTCCATGACACGATGCGTCATAGAGGAATGTGACGAAAATGACGAACACGCCCAGTGTGTGAAGCAGACTCAGTTGGACAGACGGAGAACCTTTGTCGCTGTCTGCGTCTTCGTTTCATCTTCTCATTCCATCAGAGGCCCCTTTCCGTTCCTTCTCTTCTTCATCCTCCATCTCGTCTGAGTACTTTTCTTCCTCTCTCTCTCTCGTCACTCGTGCTTGCTTTCCCTCACTCATTCCTTTTCCGGACCTTTAGTTTCATGTATTTTTTTTTCCAGAAATTTCGTCTCTTCTCTCTCTCTTCTTCTTCCTCCTTGATTAGCCCCCTCTCTCCATTGCACCATATGCCCCTAATTTCATTTACCTTTAGCCTTCACAGTGAAAAAAAAAAAATGTACACTGTTAGCTTGAATAAATTATCTGCGCACATTTGTTGTTAAGAAAGTGTTTATTGAGGTAGATTTTAGGTCGTAGAGTATCAAAATTTCTCTGCCAAGCCAAACTGCCTGCCGAGACCCTGAATAAAAATAGCTGAGTGGGGTCATAGCGGCGAAAGGGTTGATCACAGCACATACTAAGATACAGAGGTTGGTGTAAGAATGCTAATACTTCCGTCCCTGGTTCGGGATCATAGGGATTATTGGTGTTACTGCGTCTTTAGCTTGAACTTGAACTTGTTGTCAGTATAATCAACAACATTATATTTAAAAGCTAAGGCCACATTAGTCTCTCACACCTACATTCTCGACTCTTCCATTGACACCTCTCACTACCTACTCACTTAGCACAACAGCAACAACAACAACAGTATAATCTTAGCAGCAACTATACTGTATTGCTAAACAACCATCGCTAGCGACAATAACAATGAGTGACTTCACTTTAACTAACATCAGTTCCATTGCCAACAACAGCAACAACAATAACAAAAAGGGGTCTACTCGTATCCCTGTCCGTTATTGCATCTGCGATAAAACTAGGTTAGAGTAGGTTAGGTTGGGTTGAGAAGGGTTAGGCTAGGCTAGGCTAGATTAGGTTAGGGTAGGTTGGTTAATTCATTTTAACGTAGATGCAATAAAAGATGGAGAGACAGTTTAAGATGCAGGCATAAAAAATTCTAATTGGTGTAAATAGTCCCGCTAATTTATGCTGGTAAGTTATACTGGTAAGGATCTGAAGAATCCACCACCACCACAGAAAGTTCGTAGAATTATTCAGGTTCAGTAATGAGCATATTATTGATTTCACTGTTAGTTGGGTGTAATTCCGAAAAACTAGCCAATCACTCCTGTATGAGCTTTATGAAACGTTGACTTCTCTTGTGATAATTTGTTTCACTTGAGACAAAAGTATCGTAAAAGGAAACAGTTATACTGTGTATTAGCAAATAAGGTAATTAATAATGAAATTTTATTATTAACATACAGCATGGGCTGAAATCACATTTACGCTATATATTTCAGACGTGTTAAAAGAAGTATAGAAGAAGGTATTCTTAGGAAATCATCTGCGTCCTTGAAGGTCATTTCATTCAACCATCAATATAATGCCAGCACCAAATGCAGCGTCCGCCATTTTATTTGTTATTATTTTGGCAGCAGACGATGCTATCACGGTGAGTGATCGCTCTGATTCACCCTGGCCTTACAGGCAACTAGGCTAGCAAAGCTATCATGATCGGCGTGGGTGAACGAAGTCTAAGGGCAAATATTTGACGTGGCCTAACGTTGGCCTCCGACCGACTGTTTTCAGAATCGAATTTAATTCATCTTTGTCTGACCCTTAACCCTTCCACCAAGCTTGGTCCAATTAGATCTAATCGGTTTCAGATGACCTGACCTTTGACCTTTTGCTGTGACATTGACCCATAACTGGTTGTTCTCAAAATCGAATCTCCTTCATCCTTGCCTTAGTTTGAAACCCTTTCACAAAGTTTGAGTGAAATCGGATTAAAACTGTTTAAGTTGGTTTTGTCAGATGGCCTTGACCTTTCACCTATTCTTAACCCTTGTAAGGTAACCTGGGGTCTGTTTGACCCCACGCTCGTTTTCTTAGTGTTTTTCATATATTACTATAAGGTCTTGGGGTCTGGTTTTCCCTATACCTTCCTGGGTAGTAGACTAGTTTAGGGAGGTGATGGGGTCAGTTCGGGATCTGGCTCTGTTTTTGTGCTAAAAGGCCTTTGGGGTTCAGTGGACCCCAGGTTACCTAATCTGCGATTTTTTTCCCCATATACTGTATATCTTCCATGCCAAAAATTGTTTATTATTACATGTGCTTCTCTTTCTTCTTAAAGATACATTAGCCATTGGTCTACACCAGGCATTGGTAGAAAACTGGTGGAACATATCAGTTTTGGTATGGCAGCCACTGATTGCAGTTGGTAAAAAATTTGTTAATGTTTTTAATTTTAATTTTCCTTACAGTATTTCGTCACTTGTATTTTCATATATTTTGCACCAAAGTGAAGGAAAAGGGCTACAGATATTGTGTACAAGTGATTGTTTGAATAATTGTGTTGTAAATATTTTTGGTGATTTTCTAAAGATTGGAGTCTGGCAGACCCTGGGTTACCTGACATGTTATTCGAGTTGTAGGGTTACCTTACAAGGGTAAAAAGAAAAAATAAATAAATAAATAAAATAGGCCAGCCCCTTTAGGATGTTTCATCAGTATATAGAAGAGATACGAAAATTGTGGTAGCAATTCATATTGATCAGTTGCTTATGCCATTTGAGTAAAAAAAAAAAAAAAAGTCCTACCAATTTTTTTACTATTTCCATATATTTAAGTGTCGCCCTTGTTGGCACATTTTTACAGAAACAGAGACAAAAAGCATAACTTAGTGAAGTTTATGCAAATGCGACAGTCTCAGCGAGGACTCCAACTCCAGTGAAGTTAGGTAAACTCTTGAGCCACTCCTGCCTTTGTCCTCTGAACCGTTTTTCTGTCATTTTTCACGATTTTTAGAAGGAACTGTTTCTGCTCTTCGTCCTTTGCATCGTGCGCTGAGCCTCTAGATTATTGCACATTCACGTTCTGGAGCATCATTTATAACTCAAATTTTTAACCAGGCCATTGAGGTATGGGGCATAGATGGCTTGAGGGACCTCCTGCTGAACTCCAGCCTCAGCAGCCAGCCACTCTAGCATTTCTTTCGTTCTGCTGGTCACAAATCTGTCCAGGGTCTCAGTGGCAGAATTGCTAAGATTTTTTCCCTCCAGCCTCTTCAGACACTTCCTGGCTGGCTGGTGAAGGTTTTCCAACATCCTTTGCCTGGTCTCCGGTTCAAGTCTCTCGTCGAAGAAGCCCAGGGAGACAGCCTCCTTGCTGAAATACCAGAGATGATATCGAAGGGGTTTCTCTGCCAGTGATGCTGCCTCCTGGTCCGGGTAGTTGAGTTGGTCCTTGAGAAAATCCAGATCTTTCATTTGGGCCCGGCTTGGTATGATAGCAGTTGGTGTGTTCTTTGTCAGATCCTTCCCCAACACCATGGAGTTGCTGCTGCTTCAGGTTTTACAAGGAGGTTGGCCCGCCTCTAACCTTCCTTCAGTTTCCCCAAAACCACCCTTTCCGCATACGGAATTGATGCCTTCTGGCCCTTGTGATGCCATATAAAAACAAGCAGAGCATTTTATTTGAAAGGAAGACGGGCTGAAGGAAAATCTGGAAACTGGGCCATTTTGACAAGCCACACACCGCGAGACATGACATCAACTGACCTATAGATAAAGTCAAAATTGGTGTTATCAGGCAACCGAAAAATGCGATCAGCCAACAGTAAGTATCTGATAACCAAATTAAGTAGATATCCAGATTAACTAGATTTATGTGCAATAAAACTAACTGGCAAAATTTCAAATAACTGTAGTAAGACGGCACACAGCAAGCAAGCACCCACACGTTAAGCACTTTCCATGACACCTTCACCAGCAGCTCACACCGAGACACTGAACGTCGACTGAGGCGCTGAGACGGCACTCGCCCCCCGCCCAATTTCCTGAGTCACTATCGGCAGAGATAACCAAAAACCATATCGCCAGTCCAGATGTGGCAGATAAGTGCGACCTCAAAATACACTTCAGTTTCCGAGAGATTTTGGAGGACTCATCACTTTCACCAAGTTTGGATCAAACCAGATTAAAACTGTTTTAGTTATTTTGTTCATACACAGGCATACGAATCGAACTTTGAAATTCCCCGGTTCTCTGACGTGAGACCGATTCTCAAAATCGAAGCTCTTCGACTTTGTCTTACTCTCAACTCTTCCCAAACAATAACGACCCCTTCCCACCGCCACAACAACCACCCCTTCCCACCACCACAACAACCACCCCTCCCCACCACCACAACAACCACCCCATCTCACAACCACAGCAACCACCCCTTCCCACAACCACCCCATCTCACAACCACAACAACCACCCCTTCCCACAACCACCCCATCTCACAACCACAACAACCACCCCTTCCCACAACCACCCCATCTCACAACCACAACAACCACCCCTTCCCACAACCACCACCATAACCACCACCCCTTCCCACCGCCACAACAACCACCCCTTCCCACTACCACCACAACAACCACCCCTTCCCACTACCACCACAACAACCACCCCTTCCCACAACCACAACAACCACCCCTTCCCACAACCACAACAACCACCCCTTCCCACCACCACCACAACAACCACCCCTTCCCACCACCACCACAGCAACCACCCCTTCCCACCACCACCACAGTAACCACCCCTTCCCACCACCACCACAGTAACCACCCCTTCCCACCACCACCACAACAACCACCCCTTCCCACCACTACAACAACCACCCCATCCCACCACCACAACAACCACCCCTTCCCACCACCACAACAACCATTCCCACCACCACAAAAACCACTCCCTCCCACAGCCACAACAACCACTCCCTCCCACAGCCACAACAACAACCCCTTCCCACCACAACACCCAACAACCATCCCTTCCCACCACCACAACAACCACCCCTTCCCACCACCACAACAACCACCCCTTCCCACCACCACAACAACCACCCCTTCCCACCACCACAACAACCACCCCTTCCCACCACCACAACAACCACCCCTTCCCACCACCACAACAACCACCCCTTCCCACAATCACAACAACCACCCCTTCCCACAATCACAACAACAACCCCTTCCCACAATCACAACAACAACCCCTTCCCACCACAACACCAACCCGGCTAGCAGCAAACTCTCATTCCTTTTCTGTCCAACTCTCTAATGCAATAGTTAACCGTTACTCCCAGTCCTTCAGTTATTCATCAGGTCAACTCTGGAACTGTCTCCCGCTGTCTGTATTTCCTACTTCCTATAATCTCCAGTCTTTCAAACGCAGTGTGTCCAGGCATCTGGAAATGAATAGATCTTGAATTTGGCTCTCTTTTGTATTTTTTTTTTCTTGGAACGGACGTTTTGCGGGCTCAGCCTTTGGTTCCTTCTTCCTCGCATAAAAAAAAAAACTTCCTACCACCACAACATCTGTGATCCATCATAACTTCGATCACAACCAAAACTAAAATTCTTATACCATACCATATCTACCATACCCCCAGACTACCACCAACTACCACCACTAAGAGAAGCATCACAACTACCATCACCCACAAAACCAGCTCGACTACCAGTACCCAAAAACTACCACAATTCCCACCACCCACAAGTACAAACAGCCAGCAGCAAACAACTACAGCTACCAAAATATCACATGCTACCACAACTATCACCAGAGAAACACTGACCACAACTGTCACCACTACCATAACTACAACCAACTTCATACTATCACTACCCTGCCTACCAACTCCCACAGTCCGTCACAAACAACCATAAGAATGAAAACCACCATCACACTTAACAAATTTGTCATTATAGTCAAGTTGCAACTACCACTACTAACACAGGTATGACCACCACCAAAACTACCACCAAAACCACACAAAGATCGCATACCTCAGCCTGCGCCAATAGAATATAAGATTTACTGCTGTACTTCCTCTTTCCTACCAAGACGACTATATCTAACGTTTCATACAGTAAATCAATTCATTCTTCGGCTTTTGTCTGCCCTGTTACTGAATCTGAGAGATCACATACCTCCGCCGACGTCAATGAAATTTTTGAGTTATTCCTGCTCCTGGAAGCTGATCTGGACCCGAATTCACTTACAGTTCGAGCAACGTCTTCCTTGATTCACTGCCCACCTGTTGCCGATAACATATTGAGACATCGTATACACAAAGCCAGACACATAGGTGAATACATAACCTCCTCCAGCTTCGTTGGTGGAGGTAACTGCTACCATCAAAACTTCCTCAAATACCACAACTACTACCACAGTCGCAACGATCATCATTATAAAACTATCACAACAACCACAGCTACCCCCACAACCACAACCACCATCACTACCACCACTACCATCGCTGTCATGACGTCCTTCCTTGCGGAGGTGAAGAGGAGGTCAACAGGGACCCAGCTTCTTTGAAAATCTATCTATCTATCTATCTATAGCCCGACGCCCTAATCCCGCAAAGGGTGGCCGCAGACAAAACGCCTCCAAGTCACTCTGTCACCCACCATTTGACTCCCCTCCCCCCAACTCACCCCCCCCTCCCTCATATACCTCTCAACTCCATCCCTCCACCTCATCCTCGGTCTACCCCTCCCTCTCCCTCCCTCCACCTCACCCACATACACCCTCTTAGTCAGTCTTTCACTCTCCATCCTCTCCACATGTCCAAACCACCTCAGTGTATTTCTCCTAATCTTTTCAACCACATCCACATCTACCCCACAACGTTCCTTCACTTCTTCATTCGTCAACCTGTCCCTCCATGTCACTCCACATGCTCCTCTCAAGTAACTCATTTCCACTGCTCTCACTCTTGACTTGTTCCCCTCTTGCAAGGTCCACGCCTCGCTTCCATACGTCAGGGTAGGGATCACAATACCATCATGCAGAGACTTCTTAACTTCCATACTCACTTCCCTATTTCTCATCACTGCTTTCAGCATGCCTACAACCTTCCTTCCCTGCTGTACCCTTTCACGCACTTCATCCCCCAAAGTTCCATCCTTACTCATCACACTACCCAAGTACTTGAATGCACTCACATTCTCCATATCCTCACCATCCAACCTCACTGCACACTCTGTGACTTCATTCCTCTCAAACACCATAACTTTACTTTTGTTTACATTAACTTTCAGCTTCCTCCTCCTACACACTGTCCCAAATTCATTCACCAAACCTTGCAACTCCCATTCATCTTCACTCAACAATACTGTATCATCAGCAAACAGCAACACCGGAAGCTTCCAAATCTCACCCTCATTCGTTAGGGCCACCCCCACATCCACTGCCCTACCTTGTACCTCCTTTACGACCCCATCCATATATATATTAAACAGCCATGGAGACATTACACACCCCTGTTTCAGTCCCACATTGAGATCAAAGAACTCACTCAGCTCACCATCCACTCGCACCGTAGCCCTAGCTCCCTCGTACATACTCTTCACAGCACTCAACAATTTCCCCTCCACTCCATATATTCTTAATACCTTCCACATACCTTTCCTATCTATTCTGTCATAAGCTTTCTCCAAGTCCATGAAGGCAGCGTACACTTTCCTTCCTTCTCTAGATACTTCTCCACTAAACATCTTAGAACAAATATCTGATCTACACACCCTTTTCCCTTCCTAAATCCCCCTTGTTCTTCTCCAACTAGCTCCTCTGTCATATGCCTAACCCTATCAATGAGTATTCTACCATATATTTTACCAGTCACACTAAGAAGGCAAATACCCCTATGGTTACCACATACTTCTCTCCCCTTTTCCTTTGTACAGAGGAACAATTATACCTGATTTCCAGTCCTCTGGAACCCTTCCCTCTTCCCAAGCCAATCTACACAACTTCCATATCCACTCCACAACAATCTCACCCCCATACCTAAGCATTTCACCACATACTCCATCAATTCCTGGGGCCTTTCCCAGCTTAATCTTCTTCATCGCTTCCACTACTTCCGACCTACTGATCTCGTCCTCCCTCCTCTCATCTCTTCTTCTCCCAGCCATTCCCCAACCACTTATACTCACACTGCTCTCACTCTCTACATTCAACAAATCCTCAAAGTGCTCCTTCCATCTCCTCAATTTCTCTCTTCTCTACCAACAATCTATTATTCCTATCTTTCACTCCCCTACTATTTCCCCTTTCACACATCCTTACTTTCTTTACCTCCTTCCAAAACAATTTCTTACTCTCCCTCCATTTCACACTCAGATTCCTCCCAAACTCTTCATCCACTTTCTTCTTACTCTCCTTCACCAGTCTCTTAACCTCCCTTCTCCTGCTCACATATACCTCTCTCTTCTCTCTCTCATCTTCTCCCCTACCTCTACTCGCCAACCATTCACCATATGCCTTATTCTTTTGTTCCACAGCTCGTTTCACCTCATCATTCCACCATGCTGTCCCTTGCACACCCTTGCATCTCCTCCTCACTCCACAAACCACCTCACACGCTGCGCTTATCTCTTCCGTGAATATCTTACATACGTCTTCCACCCCTTCCATCTGCTCTAGCTCATACCTTCCCAATCTTTCTTCCACTATGCTCTTATACTCTGTCCTCTTCTCACTATCTTGCAATTTCTCCACTCTTCTCACAGGAGCTGTTTCCTCCTGTCTTCCCCTTCGCCTCCTCAACCACTTTCTTTGCAGCTCTACCTTGGCCATCACTAAGTGATGGTCCGAGACTCCATTCCCCCCCCCTCTCCACACCCTTGCATCCAACACTTGTCTTCTCATTCGCTCATCCACACACACGTAGTCTATCATTGCCTTTCGTTCAACAAGTTCACCATCCATCCTCCTCATTACTCTCCATGTATACCGGTGGATCATCTTATGACGAAAGTAGGTGTTGGCTATTGCCAACCCCTTACCAGCACAGATGTCCACCAGCACTACCATTCCCATCTACTTCTGCTGGCACACCCCACTGACCAAGCACTCCATCCACTCGTACATTCCCGACTTTGCCATTCATGTCTCAATCAACAGCACTCTCTCGCTCCTCTCAAACTTGTCCATACATGCTTCTACTCTCGCCCAAAACTCATCTTTCACTCTTGCCACTCGATCCTCTGTTGGAGCATACACACATACAATCGCCCATGCTTGTATACCTACTTTCATCCTCACCCATACAATCCTTGCACCCACTGTTCCATACTCTCTTATATTCTCCTTCCACTTCTTGCTTATCATCAGACATACTCCCTCTCTTGCCCTCTCATTCTCACTGACTCCCGCACATATACCTACACCGTATTCCCATTCTCTCATCCTTTCACCTTTCCATTTAGTTTCAGTCAATCCACATATATCCACTTTTGCATCCTCAAGCACCTGGACAATCTCTCTCTCTTTCACTTCATCATTCACTCCTCTCACATTCCACGTTCCTACTCTCAGAATGTCCTTTGTCCGTTCCTTAGTCGTCAACGTATGGTCCGTCCGGGTCCGAGGCGCTTTATTTGCTTTTTTAGTTAGTTCTTTTTACGGGGTGGGGCACTAACCCACCACCAACCCTTTTAGTCGCCTCGTACGACAAGCAGGGATACTGGGGGAGTATTCTTGAAACCCCCCTACCCCCAGGGATGACGAGAAGAAATAGGGACAAAAGGAGAAGGAGAAAATATGATGGGAGGAAGAGAAGCGATGATGGGAGGAAAAGAGAAGGAAGTGGAGGATATGAAGGATAAATGAGGGAAGAGGATACTAAGACGGAGAGGGGGGAGGAAAATATAACAAAGAAAAGGAGGGGTTTTATGGGGAGAAGGAAAATAAAAAGAAGGAGAACAAGGGGAAATAATGAAGGAAGGAAAGGAATATGGGACACAATGGCAGAAGTAATATAATGAACGAGAGCTGCAGAGTAAAGAAAAAAAAAATATCAGAAGAGAAATATGACAAAAAATAAGAGAAGATATGGAGGGGAAGAGGATGGAGGAACCAAGGAGACAGAAGAGGAAGAGTAGGAGGAGGAAGAGGAACAGAAGTAAAAGAGTATACCAAAGGAAATCTAAGAGGTGTATGAGTATGAGAAAGAAGAATTAAGAAGGGGGAGGAGTAGGAGGAAAAGAAGAAGAGACCGTGGAAGAGAGACAGTAGAAAAAGTAAAAGTAGTAAATGGGGAATAGAAGGAGTAGGAGGACCAAGATCAGAAGTGAACAGTAAACGAGGAAGAGGAGGAGGCGTATAAGACGGAAGAACGGGTAACTAAGTGGAGAAGCGGAAAGTGCAAGAAAGTAGAAGGAAATAAGGAAGGGAAAGTGAAAGAACTGAGATAGAGTAACATTAGAAGATATGAAAACAAGGAAAATGTGGTACTGCATATGATGAGAAAGAAAAAGACTATCAGTAGGGAAGGAAAGTATAGGAAGGAGGAAATAATTCGTGATGGAAAGGGAGGGGGAAATCCCGAGAGAGAGAGAGTACAGCCATGAGCACACGAGGGCAATTTCTAACAAGTTTTGCCTGGCACTTTTTTTTTTTTTTTTTTTTTTTAATAGCAATTTCGGGCAAATACCTGGGTAATTTGTCAAGACGATAGTGATCGTCCTATCTGGCAAGAATCCGGGATCAGATACTGCTAATATGACGTGAAATTTCACAAAGTGCATTTTGTCACTGATATGCGAACATATAATATTATTTGATATCTTTATGGATAAGATAAAGGAAAACTAGAAGCAGGTATGATTGAGCTGTCAACGCTGGATGTAAGGTGTGTTTACAAACACTACCGTCAGTTTTGGCCTGGTTGCCATGGTTCCTGGTCTTCCAAGTCAGGATATTCGTAAACAAATATTCCAACCTTTTTCCACATCATCAAACTTGTAATTCAGTTTCCCGAGCAAAATTATTTAGAGCATTCATTATAACAGTGTACTACCTGATGTTCTAAAAAATGATAAAAGACGCCAATATTGTTTCTTGACTTTCAAAACACACTGTTGGTGACCTTTACTTTCAAGATATTCATTAAACTTATCATTACTGGTTGTGAAAAATCAGTCAGTAATGATAAGGAGGCCTGTGTGGCACCAAAGATGCCTGTCTTAGATAAGAGCTGCTTCATGCAAAAAATACTATAATTAATGTACATTTTTTTAAAGAATGGTCATACTGTATCTACTTCTGTAACCAACTTTAATGACAAAGTAGGATTAGAGGTTATAGTATTTTCTAATGAGCCAAATAAAATTGCGTTTTTCTCCTATGCTCCCAGTTCACCAGACGATATTTTATGATGGAATCATACGGTGAGGGACGAGGCTTAGCGAGCTAAAGATAAAATAGTGTATAAAAACATGGAATGTCATCTTCAACTCAGTATCACGATGTACCGATGTCTTGCCGTCGGGAGAAGAGAAGATTTAAGGGAGTCGTTGCTGCATAACAGCTTCACGCTAGGCAGGGTGAATAGGTTACAGACATGGTGCTCGAATTGTTTGTCTCGTGGGAAAAAAAAAAAATTGTTTTTCATGATAACTAAACGTCGTGTGCTATGACCCTATCACAATTTTAGGTGATTATTATTATTCAGCTATTTCTACCACCATCAGTGGCATATTCATATTTCGGTTTATATGACAACCAGTTACTTTCATTTCAGGGGAGAGTACAGCTCTGTTAACAGATATTACATACCCGGTACTATATATTTTCCACCTAAACATTTGATGGTAAAACGTGTCAGAAGGCATGGTTCTGACAGGGAAAAGACAGACCAAACGCTCCATATGGGTCCAGCAAAGACCATAGCGGTATAGGCCTACGACCCTAAAGGTATATCATATTGATGATAAATAACACTACAGCAATAGCCCCAGCCTCAGTCTTGTGGTTGTTATTGTGCAATATATGAATCACGGGTTTATCGTCCGTCTCTCCATTATTTTCTTGCTGGAATACACTAGAGCAGAACAAGTCATTTAACCATATTTAGAAGATTTTCCTTGTTGCGTTAAATGTTGCTCGAAAACTTACTCGTGTACCACCGACTTCAGTGTAAGGGGAAAAAAGAAGTAAATAAAAGATGGCATAATGGAGAAATGGTGATTGCTGAAGGATAGATAAAATAGTGGAAATAGGAGATGAGTGAGTGGATATGGACAAAGGAAGCGTGTAAACGTGTGGGATGATGTGAAAGGGATGAAGACAGTGCAAGAAGTTGATACGATGAAGGGAGGAATGTTCAGGAGGATAATGAAGAAATAAAAGAACTTGGGAAAAAGAGAAAAGTCTAAAATCAGCTTGGAAAGAGAGAGAGAGAGAGAGAGAGAGAAAGAGAGAGAGAGAGAGGTTACGAATAACAGATTAGAGACGGGATCAAGGGGAATATCGGAATACACAAGCTACAAAGAAAAAAAAAAAAAAAAGGAAAAAACTACAGTATTAGAATGCGACAAGGAAGAAGACAAAAAGAGACAGAGAAAAACGAAGAGTAGGAGGAAGACGAAGAAAGAATGAAAGAATAACTGAAAGATTAGAGAGAGAGAGAGAGAGAGAGAGAGAGAGAGAGAGAGAGAGAGGGAATGTGTTTGTGTATGTTGCACTGTTACATAAATACTAGCGCGAAAACACAGTGTAGTTCAAGTGAGGCATTCCATTCTTATTTCATCATCATATTCATCATCATCACCACCATCGTTCTTTCCTCTAGAATATTAGGTAGGGATCATCAGGGGAGATAGCCTCGAGAAAGTTAAATATATTTAAAGAGCTTAAAGATGAAACAGATAAAAAAAAGTATAAGAAGGAAGAGAGAGAGAGAGAGAGAGAGAGAGAGGAGGCAAACAAAGGAAGGGAATTAATGAACAACCAAGGAACACGAGGTGAAAACCGAAAGACAGAGTTAAGATGAAAAACTAAAGAGTCGTAAATGTGAAGGACAGAGAGGAACAAATAAAGAGGCAGAAAATGACAGGAACAGGTGAGAAAACTAAATTAAAAAAAAAAAAAGAACAGAGGGAAGGAAATTATATAACATGAAACGAAGACAGCGGGAAATGAAAGAGGAGAGATGTGAAGGAAAGAGGAAATAAAATTGGAGCAAGGGGAGATAATGATTAAAGAGAGGAGAAAATAAACGATACATTGAGAACCCCGAAAGAAAGAGGGAAGAAATAACACTCATGCAGATAATGAAAATGAAAGAAGGTGGTGAGAAAATCAGAAACTGGAGGAGGAAATGGAAAAAGTGCAAGGAGATTATAGTTAGAGTGGAGAGTGATAAGAGAGTGGAGAGTGATAAGAGAAAGAGAGGGGAGAAAAATCGACTGTCAGAATGGAAGACGAGAAACACTATATATTTAACAGTGAGACGCCAGTGAGAAATATCATTAAAAAAGACGCAGTGGATGATGATGATGATGATGATAAGGGCGATGATGATGATGATGATCATGATAAGGGCGATGATGATGATGATGATCATGATAAGGGCGATGATGATGATGATGATTATGGTGATGATGTTCAGGCCGATGGTGATGATGATGATGATGATGATGATGATGATAATAATAATAATAATAATAATAATAATAATAATAATAATAATAAAGCAATAGTAGTAGTAGTAGCAGCAGTAATTGTATATGTAGTAGTAATAGTAATAGTAGTGACCATCATACATACATACGTACATACATACATACATACATACATACGTATTGTATATACATACACAAAACATTAATCCTTTCAGTATGGTGCAGTACTGTTGCCTCCAGACGACTGACTCAGCTCACTTGAGACAGAATATAGTGATACGGCTACTGACAGCAATATGTAAACCCTCAGTTTCTTAATATTTGTTTTAAGAAAAGTATATCGTCGGGGGGGGGGGGGGAGAGAGAGAGAGAGAGAGAGAGAGAGAGAGAGAGGAGGGGTGAGACAGGTAAGAGACAGGTGGAATGGCTCTTAAAGTTTGACTTGACCTTGGCACGCTCAAACAAGATTAAGTGTTCACCTCATGTGGCAGGGTTCACGTGAGAGAGGGGGGGGTTGGGTAGAGGGGATTGTGCGACAAGTTTCACCTGGTACGTAAATAAGTAAGTACCAGGCAGGAATTCTGAGAGAGAGAGAGAGAGAGAGAAATAGATATATATATTCACAGAACACTTGCTACGGCCCTTTCAAGATGGTAGAGCCTTGGCATTTATAGAAAGACTTGCTGTAATCTGTTTACGGAATTTCAAGAAAAGTGTAGCAAAACAAAAGGTTTTTCTCGACTTTCCAGACTTTGGCAATCAACCCCACCGGGAAACATATCTGCGCAATAACCTCAGAGGAAGAAATTCCAGAAGAAAACTGTATAGGAACTCTACAAAGTAATGCTAAAAATGAAGTGACAACCCTGTGAAATTATGTAGTAGAACTCATACATGACTTAATATTTTTAGTTTTAGTTATACCAGATTTTTATAGGTATTGTGAGCTAATTACCTACAAGCTTACGCTCGAGTATTTCCTAACGTGTGTATGGTATGAGGCAGACATAGTTGTTCATTGTTGAACCCACCTTTTTGACAGTTGCTGATAAAAAACGATTTAGTTTATTTTTAACTTACTTGAGGTGGTATTGGCCTTAACATTTTCAGGGAGTGTGTATCACCTTTCGATCTCATCACTGGCGGGAAAAAAAAAAAATGTAATATCTAGATTAACTCTGCGTCCCATAGGCATGAAGCTATTCCCACATGTGGGCATGTCTGGGCAAAGGTGAAGAAGTATGCAGTTCTAAACCTGTTAGCATTTTATTACCTTTCATGTTCGTGTGCTTCTTGTCGAGGAACCTTTTAATCAACTTAATTAAACAGAAAAATATTTGTCAAGAATTGTGTATGTATATATACAGATTTACATGTCTGTGTATTTAATGTGACTCTTGCAGCCATAGCCATTATTTAACCATATACCACATATTTCGTGACAAAAAGAACTTCATTACCTGTCGTTTATGTCCTCAGATCAGTTACGTTCATACACTGATAGACAGCTGCAGTGTAAGTGAACATAAAGCCACTCCCACTACAAAATAATATTATATATATTATAAAAGCCATTTTTTTTGTTAGAGTCCAGGATAAAAAAAAAAAAAATTGTTTTACATTAGCTAAATGGATAGCGATACTCAGTTCTTTAAGGCATTAAATTCCATACCTGGACACATTTACATCGAAAAATTAGTACGTAAGCCATGAGATACACTTCATGGAAAATCAAGGTAGCGTCTACGTCTCGTGAGATAAAAAGACAAATCCAGGTCTTTCACTCTAATCATACGGTTGATAAAATGGGTAGGCACTGGCATTGTCTCTCTGTGCTGCACTGATCCTAATTCAGTTGTGTTTTATACAGGAGGAGGAAAAAAGTGGCATTGCACATTGAAGGTGTGGACGTACCAGGTTCAAATACTGTAAGAGAGAGAGAGAGAGAGAGAGAGAGAATTTATAGACAAACGCAAAAGAATATATACTTTATTTTGCTCTCTTGAAGTATATAAGCATATCAGTTAAAACAGGCATATTTATGTTTGCCGCCATCACTACCAAAGCACAGATTGTTTAGGTAGTGCAAGAGAGAGAGAGAGAGAGTACAAATGAAGAACAAAGTAAAGAAAGGAGCAAAAGATTTATCAGTAAAGATTATCCCCAAACATTATATCTTCCGTAAACATCAGGCACATAATTAAAGGGTTCGAGTTAAGGGGAAAAAAATAAGCATATTTATGTGTGCCTGCTTCGCCACCAACACGTAAATAGTTAAGGCAATGCAGGGTATTTTTGAGGACATTCTTGGCTAAGGCTGGCAAGGGGAAGAACTGTTGATACAGACTGTTGCGCAAATGGTGTTGGTTACCGTATATCGGTAACAGAACTAGTAGTAGCAGTAGTAAAAGTAGTAGTAGTAGTAGTAGTGGTGGTGGTGGTGGTGGTGGTGATAGTTAACTCTCCTCCTCTTACTGACTCCCTTCAACCTCTGTCTCTTCGTCGCACTGTTCCATCTTTATCCCTTTTCTATCGCTTCTTCAATGGTCACTGCTCCTCTGAACTGTCTGCACGCATCCTCCACCTCTACGACGGGCGCGTAGCACCCGTCTAGCAGCAAACTCTCATCCCTTTTCTGTCCAACTCTCTAATGCAAAAGTTAACCGTTACTCCCAGTCCTTCATTTATGCAACAGGTCAACTCTGGAACTGTCTCCCTCTGTCTGTATTTCCTGCTTCCTATGATCTCCAGTCTTTCAAACGCAGTGTATCCAGGCATCTCGAAATGATCGGATCTTGAATTTGGCTGTCTCGTATTTTGTTTTTCTCTTGGAAGGAACAACAATAGCGGGCCCGCGGCCTTTGGTTCCTTCTTCCTCTCATAAAAAAAAAAAAGTAGTAATGGTGGTGGTGATAGCAGTAGTTGGTTAGGTAGGATAGATGATGTCTAAATTGAGTAGCAAAGAAGTTAATCAAAAGCGGTTTCCCATGTTCAGTTTCTCTGTACTTAATCGTTTCATCTCCAAAGGTTACCTGAGATAACCAAGATTAATATGCCAGCTGTTTTCTGCTTCATCTGCTTTTCCCATCTCAGAATTATTATTTCTGTCGCTCTTTGTCCTGTTCACTCTTGTCTCCCTTTCCATCTATCTCAACATTGCTCTCAGAATCTTATTTTTCCCCTTATGTTTCTTCTGTTCTTCTCTCAGCATTTCTCTCACTCTCCTTGCACTTCGTAGGTCTCTCTCAGCCTTCTTTTTCTCTCAACATTTCTCTGCAGCTTTTTTTTTTTTTTCAATCTCTCAAGTGTTCTTGTTCCCTGTCCTTCGTCAGTGCTTTCTTTCAACCACATCATTTTTCTCGTCTTTTCCCCCTTGATTTTGTATGCCTGATAGTCCCTCGGAGCGGCCCGGGCAGTCAGTTGCGCCTAACAGTTTTTACACTCAAAGTGGTTCATTCCGGCAAAACCACATACGGTGCTTCACTTTAGTTCCTTAAGGATTTTTCACAGGCAAAATGCTTCACTGTAGCGAAATTTCATGTGATGCATACGGTGTTTGACTTCAGGAAAGCCTCATACGTTCCCACCTCTTTCTAGGACATCTATATTAAGTTAATCAATAAAGTTAGTTATCTCTTCATAATATCTAGTATTTTGTATTTATTATTACGGAATCTGTCTCCTTTCCCTCCTTTTTTTTCAGTGACCCCTACAATGCATATCACAGTCAATTCACAGATAATAAACTCGATAATAGCCAGTGTACACATGAATACACAAACTGGTTCTCTTCATCCAGACAATTTCCTCCTGTGTCAGTGGGTGAGGACGGATCATACTCGAAGTGGCATTGGAGGTTTCATAGCTCGCGTTTATTAGCAATTTATTATGTCAGTTATGCAGTGCTATTCTATCGTATTATAAGTATCGCATTATTGACGGAGGTTGCATAATGGCATAAACTACGATGTAGATGTTGTGTGCAGAATAAATCACAGAGAAGGGTGTTACGAAATCGCCAAAGCTATTTAGATTTACGGGCCTAAGATCCACAAACAAGGAAAGAGAAACACAAAAGAAGGAGAAACTGTCACCAGAGTGCCCTGTAATATGGACCACATGATTACTTACTCATATTTACTTGTTATCCCAGCTCCGTCCCTAAGGCAATGTCGTCCACAGGCATGTTCATCTTCATTATGCCACTTTTGCGACACCTGTGGGATAGATCTTTTCTGTCTACTAAAAAGATCAGCTCAGAATGCATATCAATGTCTTGTTCATCTTAAACATTAGCTACCTCAATAAGCCTCTTCTTTCCCCTGTCAGTTCTTTTGCTTCCACGCCGTCCGTATCTCATTCTCTCACAATAAGTTCCTTCTGCTTCTGTGCCTCCTTCTATTTCCATCCTCACTCGTATACATTCCCTCTGTATGGTCATACCATCTGTCACACACTCCTCTACCCTTGAATCACTTCTCTTCCATACTGAAAATCGTACACCATTTTTTCTTCTTATCTAGGTTACATTCCTAGATGTAAACCGCTCTCTCGCTTTACTTTCTTAAGTATACCAAAGTTTCACACGCATGCATTAACCCCGTCACCACGATGATGTCTACCTTTTGTATTGTAGCTACCGGCGAATTATTTTAATTAGCTTACGACAGTGTGAAGAGAGCGCTGGATGCGAGAGGGATGTCTGTTGAGCAAGGAAGAGTGGCTGTGCGTGACAGAAATAAATGGAGAGAAATTGTGAATGAATAAATGATGACGCAGCCCTGAGGGGATATTCTCCCTTATTTGGTCTGATTAGCTAGTCAGCTCAGGTGCGAGTAAGGGGATGGGTCTATTATGATGTGGCAGGGGTAAACCAGCTCTGCTGTCGGGCCCTGCTGCGGATGTCACTGACTGCACTGCGCAGTTGACACATGTGTGGTGTGGTGCGGTGAGGATCTGTCTCTTCTCCCCTTTGGGGCTAAGATGCGAATGACTGTGTTTGAATGGATGAGTAAATGGAGAGTGTGTCGTCCTGTCTCGGCTAACTCCCTTTCCATGGGGGAAGCAGCCTAGATGTATAGATAGATAGACGACTAACTACATCACAAAAACGTTCTCCCAAGCTAAATATTGCCGTGTAGCAAATACAAGAATTAAACAAAAACATCCATGTATTGAATGCGTTAACGGGGTAATAAGCATGCCTTCATTCAGTCTTATGGTAACCTCTGCACTCAGTTTTCTGTTCGGTAATATAATGGTGCATGATAAAAATGGGCACCAAATGGCATCATCCACGACCGACGGCGTAAGACCGTGATTCAGGAAGACTCTGACAACACTCAGTCTGCTTCGCCCTGATTTCTTCCTGTCTACCCCTTTACCTTCGAAGCCAGTCCAGTTTTCTCTGAACCGTAGATAAAACCAGGACCGTCAAAAATGGTTCCACATGGGACCAAAGCAAAGAAGACCCTATCTTAACAGCCCCAGCTTGAAATGCAGCAGCTCGACCAACAGTTCGTCTCTACTTCAGGCAGTGACGAAGTCCAGCAACGATGACTAATGCCTGGACACAGCAAGAAGACGCCATATCAAACCAGGGTATAGACTCCCTGTTGACATCGTGTTTTCCCTGGAGATATGCCTTCTACAACTACCGTTACCTCGAGTATATAGTAAGAGTACACCGAACTGCAGGACAACAAGGTTACAGGCAGATCAGCTGTAAAGAAAGTTCCTTCCTCGTCCAAACTCGGCTCGGAGGCTGATGTATTTTAGAGTTGTTGTTCATCTCAGAGCAAGTTATTAGGCACAAAGGGTAGGACATACAGTACGCTTTTGCTTGGTCTCACCGCGCATTCCTGACTCATCTAATTAGGATTCGTCCATCATCCATCAGGCATCAGGAGACAACACTCACCATCTTGATGTGACTCATCCTTGATCAGTCATCTACCAGTACTTAAGATTCCACATCAGGGAGCACAAGTCCTACTAAGATATCTCACTGCCTGAAGTCATTTGTAGGGGAAATAGAGTGGCCATTGAAACAAACAATAAAAATGGTACTGAAGCTATTCTCGTGCAGAACACCTTCTCAAAGCTCACCTCTCTCTCTCTCTCTCTCTCTCTCTCTCTCTCTCTCTCTCTCTCTCTCTCTCACACACACACACACACACACACACACACACACACACACACACACAGTAAAGCAATACCTCGCCCTCACTTTGCCAGGGCAGGTGTAACACTTCATTCTTTCTCACATTTTTCTCGTATAACCTACTTGATGCTGCTGCCTAAAATGCGGTACATTCCTCCGTTTTCATTTTCTTTGCTATTCACTTTAGCAGGGTTCTTAGGGGCCTAGTTATCTTTTAATTGCTGCTTAACAACTACATATATCATTACTGCATATATATTTTTAAGCATACTTAACTAAACAAATAAAAAAACACGTGGTTAACAATGTTCTTTTTGTTACAAGAACAGAGGAAGATCAACTCAAATCTTTTTGATCTCTCTTAAGACAGGAACAAAAGACGAAGGAATCCCAGTTCCCTGTGCCCCCTGCCGCCTGTCTGTTGTTCGGGTGTCGCTGCTTGGCCCGCCACTGGTGGTGAGGACGGCACGTACCCACACCAAGATCCGTTTTCTCCTTGGTTAAGGATGCTCCAGAGCATCTCTTCCTTACCATTTATCTGATGCGTTAGCATACTCCAGTGTGGTATTTATGCAATCTGTCGGCATGAAAGAGATGTTAAATAGGACGAACTCAAAGTGCATCACCCGCGCCTATAATTAGGCGAAAGGCCTAGCATCTACGTTTAACCCTACCACCAGTTTTTGTCCTAATGAGATTAGAACAATTTAAATTGAATTTGTCCTATAACCTTGACCTTCAGTGGCCGTCTATCCTTCCACCAAGTTTTGCTTAAATAGCGTAAAAACAGTTTGATATAGGGTCCTACAAATTTTGATCTTATCCTCTGACCTTGACCTTTGACTGTTCTTAAAATCGAATCCGTTCATCCTTGCTTTACACTAAACCCATTCTGAGTGATGTAAATCGAGTGAAAACTGATAGTTGACCTTGCCATGTGACAATGACCTTTGTACTGTTGTTGTTATAAACAATGTATGAACCTCTTGGTTGACCCTCAACATTTCCATGAAGTTTGGTTCACATCTCAGCTATTTTGTACACACACACACACACACACACACACACACACACACACACACACACACACACACACACACACACACACACACACAGTCGAATTTTGACCCTGCCCTGTGACCTTGATCTTTGACTGATTGTTTTTAACATAGTCATTTACCTTTAACCTTTCCATCAGGTTTGGTTCAATTCGAATCAAAACTGTTTAGGTTGATTTTGCCATGTGAATTGTAACCAAATGCTTTCAAATAGAATGCGTCCGAGAGTTGGCTGTCCATCAACTCTTCCATGAGGTCTGATATAAAATTAGATCAATACTATTTTGACCATGCTCTGTGACTTTGAGTTCTCCCTTCGTTCTTGTCATACCTTCAACCCACCCAAGAAGTTTTATCTAAATCATCCATATGACTAGCCTTTGGCATGTGCTCGTACTCTTCTCCAAAGCATGCGCTAACTGAGTTCCAAGTTTGGCTGAATGCGGATCATAGCTATTTGAGTTTCATTGTTAACACACACACACACACACACACACACACACACACACACACACACACACACACACACACACACACACACACACACACACACACACACACACACACACACACACACACACAAGCTGAGCAAAACATTATCCTACACCCGTCGTGCGTGTAGCAAGCATAGTTATCATAGCTTATAAAACAGTGCCAAGGCGTAATATGCAAAATAAATAGGCTAACTAATGAGGAGGTGCTAGAGAGCCTCCTAAGTTCACGAGAAAGCAACCCCAGTACAATGACTAGAGGCTGAACCATGTTCATCTCGCCCCTTTATCTTTTAGTCACACGGAGTACATAGTTCTCTCTCTCTCTCTCTCTCTCTCTCTCTCTCTCTCTCTCTTAACTAGCAAGAAAAGCACCCAGCGACATTCCCCATCACTACGACACACAGCCGTCGCGTTACAACCCCATGTCCCTACATCAGTTCCAATAACGAACAGGCTTGAATATAAAGACCATATCCAAAAGTTTCGTGGATAAAATTCACTTAAGAATATTGGAACTTGGAGTTTTATTTTTACTAACCTCAACTGAGCAACCTTTTTGAGGAGCAACATATTTATCAATCAGTGACATCTGTATTTCTTTTTTTCCAGATACGTTTCTAGGAACTGATGAGAGAGAGTGGTAAGTACTACTTAGTACTAGTACTAGTATCACTAGTATCACTAACGAAAATAATCTGCCATTGGTGTGTTATAATGCAGAATTGTTTTAAGCTGGTGGTTTGCCACTGCTTGTTTACGTGGAGTTAGTGATAGACGAACTGGCAGCTTTCTTGTCTTCGTCTTATAACTAAGCATTTAGAATCTATAATTTGCCTCAGTGGGTAAATCACTGAATCAGAAGGACAAGAACTTCAGACTTGATTGACTAAGTGAATGTAAGTGGCCCGTTTCACCTGGACATTATAAACTGGTCATTATCGTTATCAAACAATTGGTGTGTGGGAGGAGGGAGGACAGTTTCTAGATGCTAATGACCACCACCCAACTGATATAGTGAGAATCTGGTAAGAATGGTGGACATGATGATATGATGACGGAATAAGAACAGAATGCTTCGCTTGAATAGTAACGTGTTTATCGAGTATTTATGTAACTCTCTCTCTCTCTCTCTCTCTCTCTCTCTCTCTCTTTCTCTTTCTCAACATTCTGACTGTCCCATAAAACCTCCTTGTGTGTGTTTTGCTGTCGTGTGTGCGGCTAAAATAAGAGGTGGCTGGAGAGACTCTGTTTTGCTGTTTATCTCAGAATAGCATGGCGTTTCTTTACTTTATTCGTACCGTCCGATTATATTCTATTTAAGGAATCACTTTGCGAAATGAAAGTGGTGGATTTAGCCTTCATTAGTCGTTCACTCACTACAAGAGCTCCTCCTAAGTTGTATAAAAGTGTCCAGGGTTGGCAGGAATGAACTTTAAGACGTCATAGAGTTGAAGGAGTTAAATTTTTGCTTTGAGGGACTTCCCCAAATCTGAATAGAGTCTTTTGATGGTGGCAATATTGTGATGTAAATAGCCTCATGGAAACGTAAGGTGCTAAAAATGTCCACACTCACAAGGGAAAAAACGGTATTTCTGCAGCACAAAGGAAAGCACGCTTCGCTCATTTCGTTCTTCGTAAGATAATAATAATAATAATAATAATAATAATAATACCGGTAATCAGTATTTTAATCTCAGTATTTCTCCCAACTTTCCTGTCACTTTTTATTACTCTTCTTTCCTTTTCAGGTGGTTTTACATTGAGTAACAAGCGTAAGGATTTTCTGTAATCCAGGAAACCATTTACAGCGCTGGGTGGTAACCATATAACCAACCCATACGTGTTCCCTGCGTATCAGAAAGTGGGTTGGCGGAGGGTTAGTGCCCTTCCCTGTAAATTTGGCGTAATCGGTAGAGAGGTGGCTTGCGGTCCTACTGGACCCAGGTTCAAATCCCCGCTGGGGCAGAGAACAGTTTAAGGATTTGAATTTCATTACGGCATACACTACCGATCTACCAGAAGACCCGCCGACATGTCTTAAAAATACCCCCGCTAATACCAATACACCAGTCCTGTATGAGACAGCCTTAGCATGTATTCAATATGGACGGTGGGTGTTAGCGCCGAAGTGGTGACATGTAGAGGTGTACGATATGTAGGAGGACTACTGGGCCTTGGGAGCAGGCTGAGAAGCATATGCCCAGAGTCGAGCACATAAAAAACAAAACAAAACAACAACAACTGACTCAAAGACGAACGGCCACCCCTTACGGGATTACGGCGTCTGGCAGTAAATAGATAGATAGAGCTCCTTGCGATTTTTTACAAGTTAGACCCCTTTTCGAAGTGGAGGGGTTAGGCATAACCTTCGTTTACTATGTGGAATTCATTTGTTTGGAAATAAGAAAGCATAACACACACACACACACACACACACACACACACACACACACACACACACACACACACACACACACACACACACACACACACACACACACACAATCATATTCAGTGGAAAAACAGACTGATGGAGGAATGAGGATATCAAAACCAGGAATGAAATGGAAGGTTACAGTGAAGGAGTATGGGACATGAGGGAGGACAGCCTGATGTGGCAGAAGGGAGTGGAGACAAGATGATAGAGCAATACTTGTGCTGGTCGCTGTGGCTGAACCCTCGGATTAGGCCCCTGACAATACATGAGAAACTAGAAAGCACTCAGAGAACGCATTCCACCACCAATGCTATTGCAGAATCAGGATCCGGATCCGGATCCGCCCCCAAATTTAATCATTTCTTCCCACCCTTCCACAGAATTTCATTGAAATTCATTGAGAGTTTGGAGATATCGTGTGGAGAAACAAACAGACAAACATAGGTGAATACATAACCTCCTCCAGCTTTGTTGGCTGAGGTATTAAAGACTTTGTAACACTGTGCCTGTAGTTACTCTTTTTTTATTTATTTTTTCCTGATACCGGTATTCATGTTCCTACCATTCAGTGACTACATCCCGTTCTTTACCGCTCTTGCTCTTTCTCATTTCTTTGTCGTCATCCTTCCCTTTGCCTATATTTGCCCTTCTCATTATTTTCATCTCTTCTGTTTTTCCACCTGTTTTTTACCAGACACACCCAGGGGCTGGGTTAGAAATACCTTTGTCCCTAATTTGTTAAGTTACTGAGGGACAGATTATCTAATGTCAGCCAACCCTTTACCTGGCACTCCTACATTGCCATACCGCGGGGGCAGCGGTATATGGCCCAGGTTCTTGTGCCACCAGTTGTAGTTAGGTTAATCAGTCAGTCGTACCATGGTGCCTCTGAGTCATAAGTTTGTAGGTTACGTATGTTTTTTTTAAGAATTTGGTGGTTAGCCTTTGGAAATGTGTAGAAGTTTAAATCCGATTAGTTTATTACAGAAGTGGTTGACACCCTTCAGTTTTGCTCTAGGATGCACAGTTTTTGAGATAACTTCGTTTAACCAAAAAAAAAATGGCGGTTTAGTTTTGGTACCTTCGGGCGACACTGAGTACGCTTGAATAGATATAAAATGAGTTTGAGTTTTGGTGGAATAGGTCTGCTGTGAGTTTCTAGGTAAAACTTAGTAAAAAAAAAAATGTTTTGCTGGAACAATTGCTAGAGTCAGATGGGAAGATACTAAGAGATAAGGACATAGGGAGATGGATTGATGAATGAGCTGGTTATGTGAGTGAATGGATGAAAAGATACATAGACAGATGAGCTATTGGATAGTGGTAAAAACTGATAAATAGATCGATAGGTAGATCAATAGATGGCTTGACAGATGAACAGGCAGACAAATTAATAGATATACAGTATAGATAGAGGTGGCATCCAGCAACTCTTGGCGGCAGGCAGGAGGTGCTAACTGCCGTATCTCTAAATATTTCCTTCCCTTGTAGAGGCATGGGAAGGAAATCCTTGGCTGACTTGGTATTCTTGTGAAACATCCTTCCATTCGTGAGTTGCTCGAAGAGAAGGATTTTTCCTTCGAGCAGCGAAAATTATTGAAAGTTGAAGAATTATTTGACCCATCTCATCAAAAATTCTTCTGCAATTTTTGTGCATTCTGTTGTTGTTTATTGCCTTACATAAATTTTAATGGGTGAAGGAAATTACTGAATAATTTTGGTAGTGCAATTTATAAGCATATAATTATGTTATAAATGTTATCTGTATCTCTTTAAAAGTGTTACCCATGTTGGCTGAGAGGTCTAGCCAGACTTAAACAGAGCAGACGAGGTACAGACGCATGGTTAATTCACGCACCTTCGATATTCATCTGATGTTATATGACCTAACACTGCCAAATCTTCTACATGAAGGCCAGGGCCATACGAGTTTTTTTTTTTTTTTCGTGAAACATTTTGCTGGGTAATTTGTCTGGAAAAGGAAAATCCGCTATCATGGTCACACTAAGTGGTGTGACTTGTTTCTTCCAGCTGGAAAAAAAAAAAAAAAAAAAAAAAAAGGTGAATGCTGCCACGCGAGTATATGAGACAGACAATAAAAAAGTTATTCTTATACTTACTAACAACAAGATTGACGTTAATGATATTTCTCCAAAAGTTCTTCTGCTAATAATAAGGCCAGCCTACCTATAAAGGACAGTAAGATCTATCTGGGTTGTGTAGTCGTGTAACTACATAACTTCCTCGCTCATGCTGCCTCTTTCTCCCTTTTTCTTTTCTGTCTGCCTTTCCCATGCTCTTTTACTGTCCCTCACTCCCACTCCCTCTTCTGTTTCTCCTTCCAGTTCTTCCTATCCCTCCTACTTTCAATCTTCCTTTCTCTTCACCTCATATCCTCAGTCTTCCTTACCCCCCTCCCAGTTACCTCCCTCGCTCTCTCTCTCTTTCTCCCGCTCCCCGAAGTTAAGTTAGTGTTGAATATGCATTCCATTTCCCTCCTATGAAACTTCCATGACAGCTTTTCTGTGTTACATGGTGGTCCTTCTCACTGTTTCCTACTGGCTTCGGGTTGAAGGTTTGGTGGGTGAGGGGGGAGCCGTCCTAATTTTCTATACATGTCTTTAATGCCTTGAATATTTTTGTTAGGTATAACTTTCCCTAAAACAAACAGCCTCGAAAGTGCCAACAGGTCTGTTGCTATTAGCTTCCCTTTGTACTCCTTGTACACTACTTGTTGCTTTCCCTTACCTCACCGTCATCCTCTTCCTCTTTTTGCTCACGTTCTCTCCATTCTCTTCCCTCCAGTGTTCTTCTCCACCTCCCTCACCCTATCACTTTCTCTCTCATCCTCCCCCTCTTCTTCCTTCTCCATTTTCCTTTCCCTTTACCTTTCACTTTTCCGTCTCCTCTTCCAAACTTTTTTTTTTTTCCTACCGGTTTAACCGGATGGTGTTTTGGGTGGGGAGAGAGCCTGTCTTTTCTATCCTTTTCTCTTACACGTTGGTTACATCCTAGTAGAATAACCTTTTTTCCGGCAGATAATCTCGTCAAGGGCCAGCAGCTCTTCGATTACCTGTACTTCCTATGCACTTCCATGTACTCTCTCTCTCTGTCTCTTTCTGTCCCTGTCCCTGTCCCTGAGCCCCTTTACTGCTTAACCTTGATCGTGAGAGGCTAATCCCTCCTTGGCTGCCCTCCCACTCCCTACCTCACGTGACCGACATGTAGACGACAGGTGTAGGTGTGTGTGTGTGTGTGTGTGTGTGTGTGTGTGTGTGTGTGTGTGTGTGTGTGTGTGTGTGAGAGAGAGAGAGAGAGAGAGAGAGAGAGAGAGAGAGAGAAAGAGAGAGAGAGACTGGGGTAAGGGGGGATTGGATCAAGAAGACAGGTCTGCTTACGTAAAACTAAAGTGCAGTTCGACCTGCAAATATGTCCTACTCGTGATGTAAGGAACAGAGAGAGCGAGAGAGAGAGAGAGAGAGAGAGTTACAAGGAGTTAGAAGGCAAAGTTAGTATCTCAAACACCATACCGGGGAGATGCTTCGTATATTGCCTGAGAATGCATTAACACTACACACTCATTCTATGAGTGTGTAGTGTTAATGAGAGTGTGTATGATCCTATCGAGGTTTCTTTGAAACTGCTCTACTGTAGAGCTATTAACAACGTCCGTGGGGAGTTTGTTTCAGGTGGCGCAGAATATGTTCGTGAAAAAATTTGATCTTATGTTGGTGTTGAATCTTTACAAGTCCAGCTTCCATGTTGAGTTCGTGTTGAGACTAAGCAAGTTTTCATGGTCAAGAGTGTCAGACCCACTCAGCATATTAAACGTTTCACAGAGTTGACCTCGTAGTGTACGACTTACTGATGAAAACAGCCCCAAAGACCTCAGGCGAACCTGATACAGGTAACTCAGCCTCCTGATGGGTGGAATAAGTTTTGTAGGTCTAACTTAAACTCTCAAGTCGCTCTATATCTTTCTTAAGTGTAGGCAACCACAGCTGCACATCACACCCCAGAGGCGGCCGTATTAAGAAGTTATAGAATGGTAGCAAAATCTCTCTATTCCTATAACAAAACTGCCTCTGGATGTAGCTCAGCAATTTCTGGCCCTTTTTCTCTACCTCGTTGAACCGTTTGGCAAATATTAAGCCACTACTTATCAGTACACTTAAGTTCTTTTCCAAATCAGTCATCCACCGAGTACTCACCAAAAGGGAATAGTCACTCCTTGGGATTTGTGTGGCCAGTATGCATCACCTTGCATTTCTTCAAGTTAAATGGCATTTACCATGTCTCAGACCATTCCCCCAGACTATACAAGTCTGCCTGGTGTTTCTAAATCCCTTCCAGACTTTTCATGTTTGCACAGAGTTTAATGCCATCTGCAGAGAGAGAGAGAGAGAGAGTAGAAAAGAAGTGCATGTGAGAAATTAGGGAAGGAAAATTGAACTAATTATAATAAAAAAAATCTCAACATACCGAAATAGAAAGTGGATGTGCAAACGTGAGGAATCCCCAGTTCAGCTGCAACCTAATCTTCTATCCCAGGAGTATTGACGATGAGCCTTTCATCGCCATCTTTCCTCTCTGCACGCTTATCGATTGAATGTAGTAGTTTATGATTGGAGGATTTATAATCTTTATGTATGTGTGTGTGTGTGTGTGTGTGTGTGTGTGTGTGTGAGGGATAAGCAGTATGGGAGTTTAAATGTAACTTGCATGGTACTACAGAATAGCTGCTTGTATAAGGAGTTACCTGAGTGGTTAAGAAGACAGTCATATACATTATATGGAGAGTATTGTTGGTGGGACGCAACCGAGGAATTTAGATGCGAAACGCCAAGTGAATAATGGGTATAGTATGCGGACTGGTTAGCTCTGTTTAAAATGTGCTTTCCTTTTCGTACATCCAACCCGCTGTTTTTATTATTATTATTATTATTATTATTATTAATATTATTATTATTTGATGATGGCAGTGATCATGACGAAGGTGTTATTATTTTCATTATTATCATCATTATTATTGTTGTTGGTGTTATTGTTATTATTATTATTGTTGTCATTATTATTATTATTATTAGTAGTAGTAGTAGTATTTTTATTATTATTATTGTTTTTTATTAATATTTTCATAATTATTTCTCTCTCTCTCTCTCTCTCTCTCTCTCTCTCTCTCTCTCTCTCTCTCTCTCTCTCTCTCGTTATAATTATTGTGACTATTCTTTTTATTGTTATTAATGTTGCTACTGTTGTTTCTCTTCTTGTTTTTGTTGTTACTTTGCAGCAAACACTTTCACTTACTTTAATCAGCAGCCACTAATATCGGTACAAGGATCCATGGTTTGCATTAACGGAAGTGCTTACTGTACACCCACTACCCGTTTTTGGCTTTTTTCCCGGGGGCTTCATATATATCGCCAACCCCAGCTTCTCCCTGATTGCTTGGATATGTGATTGTTATTTTCACATTTTATTATTGTTTTTCTCTTCCAGACTTGTATGCTTCGTCATACACTCGGTGTTTCTCTCTCTCTCTCTCTCTCTCTCTCTCTCTCTCGTCCGTTTCTTATCTGATGTCATGCCCCTTCCTTCATTCCTCCAATTGTTTGTACTTTCTTCTTTTTTATTTTTCTCCTTATCTTTACTCATCATCGTCGTCGTCGTCGCTATTGTCGTCGTCGTCGTCGTCATTGCAAGCTGATTCTTCCATCATGTTTTTGTTTTTCTAACTTATGTCCATTTTCATCTGTCTCTTCAGTTTCCCTCAATCCATTCCAATTCTTTTCCATCTTTATCATCCTTTCTTAAATTCTTTCCATCTTTCTCCTCGCCTCTCTCTCGTAATGTAAACTAAGCTGGTGATTAGCAAAGTTTATGGTATCATGTGTCACCGTTTCGTTTCGTTCGTTTCGTTTATATAGGCTCCAGTATGCTTGCATGCGTCGGCCTTGGTCACCAAATGGCCGCTGTCAATGCTGCTTGATCTCTGGCAGCCTCCCTATTCAGTCCTTTATCCCTGAGGTCGCAGTCAGTGACGCTTCTTACTGTCTGCACCCAGTTGTCATACCCCATCCAATCCACATGCCCAAACCATCTCAATCTACCTCTCCACATCACAGCACCAGTACACTCTAGTCCCATCCTACACCTTAACTCTTCCATCTTACACCTAGTCCCCCCCCCTCCCAGGTCTCGCACTCAAGGACGTATTACACATCCACCTAATCATTGTCATTCCTGTACGTTTAAGTCTGTGAATATCCTCTTCCTTTACTGCCCAAGCCTCACTACCGTACATAGGCTCGGCAGAAAGTAGAATATAATGGAAAATTAAGAGGATGAGCTTACAGGCAACCAGTGATTCTAATCTTAACCTATTACATGCAGTTTTTATTATTTTTTATTTTTTTTTTTAAGAAAGAAGAAAATTTGAAATGATTACTTTATTGCTAGGTATGAGACGTATGCAAGCAAAAGTCTGCTCACTGATGCATGTGTACATAAATGCATAAGTTCAAATACGTCCATGTCAATACGACAGAGAGAGAGAGAGAGAGAGAGAGAGAGAGAGTCCAATCAGTTTCGCAGTCACTATTCTAATTTGCAGTTCACAGTCCTTCACAAAATATTATCGTTTCATTAATTTGTAGAATCATCTGATGATTTTTTTTTCTCGTGCCTAATTCACCCTGCCGCTTAATTAAAATCTTTTAATTATATTCAGTAAACTTATCGTGATGCTAATTAGAACAATTTAATCATGTAACGTGGAACATTCTTTTTTTTTTTTAGCGTAAATTTCTCTCATCACTATGTTTATTTATTCCAGAAAATGTCTGAGTAATTAAGAGATTACTATGACTTCATCTCATTAAATAACACACTGAAAAGGAAATTATACTATGACTGTATATCAAAGTGATGCTGAGAAAGCTGGCTTTTTAGGCCGCTACCATCTGACGAGAATATCTTACTAGTGCAATGTACGAGAATTACTTACTATTGCAGCTTACGAGAATTTCTTACTAGTGCATCACACGAGAATATCTTACTAGTTAGTGGTTTGGTGAAGGCTGTTTTTAACAACTCCGGTTCGTAAAGCCATTACTGACTTAGATTAATGACGGATTTATGAATGAATTTTTAGCTACACTAAGATACTGATTGAGATGTTTCTTGCTTTTTTTATATATTCTTTTCCTTTAGGAGAGAGAGAGAGAGAGAGAGAGAGAGAGAGAGAGAGAGAGAGAGAGAGAGAGAGAGAGAGAGAGAGAGAGAGTCGTAGAAAGGGTTAAACAAGACAGGCATCTCAAAAAGTGAGTCATTGAACAACTGTGTGTGACTGAGTGAGCAAGTGTGTGTGTGTGTGTGTGTGTGTGTGTGTGTGTGTGTGTGTGTGTGTGTGTGTGTGTGTGTGTGTCATGCAAAGACCTCCTGGCGTTTGTGACGTCACCACATGCACGTGACATTCTCCCTCCTCCCTCTCCCCCTCCCTCTTCCTCTCCACCTTTCTCTCACCCTTTCCGTATCCCCTACTTCTTTAATTTATCCTTCCTCTCACCCTTCTCCTCCCCAGACCTCCTCTACTCCTCCCCAATCTCTTATATGTTACTTTTATCCCTCCCCTATCTCACCCCCTCTCCCTCATTTTTCTCTCCCTCATGCCCCCCTTTTCCTTCTCCTCCTCCCCCTTGTCCTCTTGCTCCTCCCTCCCTTTAAATTCCTGTTAGCACTCCCTCGCAATCCCTCACCCTCATCGCCATTATCTTCCTCTCCCTTAACCTCTTCTTGCCCCTTCCCCCTTTCCCATTTCCTCTCCCTTCGATCCTTTTCATCCATTAACTTTCTCTTACTTTCTCTAACTTTCTGCTTGCTCCCTCTTACCCTTTCTTTCCCCAATCGCTCTCCCCTCGTTACCTCCTTCTTGCTTTCTAACCCCTTCTTTCCTCCTCTCCGCTCTCCTCATCCATCTCTCTTTCCTGCCCCGCGAACTTCATTTATTTATCTCTTACTTCCCTCCCTCCCGTTCCTAAACTGCCTTCCCTCCTCATCCGTCACTTGCCCCTTTCTTACTTCTTGTTTGCCCCCCCCTCTCCCCTTCAAGTCCCCTCTTCCTCCTCACCCCACTGTTGCTACCCAGAACTTTTCTTGCTCCCTTCTCCCCTCTCTCCCCTCCCTTTGCCGCTTAGCCTCTTCACCTCGATAACATATACTTTAAGTCTTGCTATCACCAGGCAGTTTTATTCAGAATAGGGGAGGTTTGATATGGTCCTCACTAACCCCTTCACGACATTGAATAAAATCGTCTGGTAGTAGCTGATTAAAAATGAAAATACGTCACCGGGCTGAAGAGGTTCGCCTCGTGCTCTGCTTCTCCTCCCTCCTTTCTCCCGTTTTCTTTAATATTGCAAGGATATATTTACACCAAGCATGTTACTGTAATTGATATGGAGCCGTATGTTCCTTAATATTACTGATTTTAAAGTACTTCATGGGAGGTGTTCCTGAGGGTGTAGCGGTGTTTGGGGTGACGGTAGACCACTCCATCACTCTTCTGGCAGTAATATTTTTGTCAGTAAACTAGTTCTGTGCAGTTCCTTCACTACTCTCGTTCCCTCTCCCTCCTTCCCTCCCTCTGTCCTTCCCTTCCTCATTCCTCCCCTATCTCTTTCCTCCCCTCTCTCTTTCCACCCCGTCCTCTTGCCTCTCTTTTCCATTCCTTCTTTCTTCTCTCTCCGCCTGCTTTCCATCTCTTCCTCCCATTCTTACTTTTTCGTTACCTTTTTTCTTACTTTTCCTCGATCCTCCCCACTCTCCATATTTTCCTCCATTTATTCCTCCCTTATGTTTCCCATCTTTCTTCCCTTCTCTCTTCTTTCCTCCTCTTCTGCCTCATTATTCCATACCCTCCCTCCCCTTTCCCCTGCTCTTATAATCCGTCCTTCCCCCCCCCTCCCCTTCCTTCCCACTCTTCCACTCTTATAACCACTCTCTTCCCAACCTCCCCTCCCCTCCCTCCAATCTGACAGCCTCTCCTTCCCTCCACTCTCTCTCTCTCTCTCTCTCTCTCTCTCTCTCTCTCTCTCTCTCTCTCTCTCTATCAGTCTATCTCTCTCTCTCTCTCTCTCATTTGCTCCATACCCAAAGCTAAATGCTATCAGTCTTCCTCTGTAACTTCCGCCTATCTTCCCATCTCCTCTGATAGCATCTGTATTATCTTATGATGCAGAATTATCTTCCTCTTAAAGATTATGTGCAGATTGGTTGGAGAAAAATCAAGATACTTATGGTAGCTGATAATTATACACTAGCTAAAAATTAACTTCGGAGAGAGAGTGATGTTGTTACGCAGACTGACAGATTAAACTTGTGAAAAAGAGACACTCAGGGAAGAAGGGGAGGAGGCTGTCGCCTAAGAATGAGAGAGAGAGAGAGAAAACAGGTAGACAAATAATGAAGGAAGGGGAAGGGACAAAGTATATATATATATATATATATATATATATATATATATATATATATATATTTATAAAACGTACAATATTGAGTAACCACTTAAACTATATACTTCACTAGTATATAATGGCCTCGTGGCGCAACGGATAACGCGTCTGACTACGGATCAGAAGATTCCAGGTTCGAATCCTGGCGAGGTCGTGTAGTTTTATACGTTACTGCTAGGAATGTGTGTGTGTGTGATTGAGAATCGTTGCTGCTATATGTGTGTAAGATTGAGAAATGGAGCACCAAAGGAAGGAGGGAGACAGAAGGGTTAGTTGGAAAGGAAGTACCAAATGGCCGAATAACTGTTCGGCTTGACCAAACATGCGCGGCCAGTATTTTGTGGACATTGTACAAGCACAGGAAAATACAAAAAGAAAAACGCCTTCTGGTGGAGTATTGTTTTATACGTTGCATAAGTACTAGATATTTTCTTGTTGCTCTCTCTCTGTCCCCTCCCATACCTTTGCCAAGAAAGAGGAAAAATTCCCAGTCGACCTCGCCAGGATTCGAACTTGAAATCTTCTGATCCGTAGTCAGACGCGTTATCCGTTGCGCCACGAGCCCTCTGAATTAATTGCCTTTACAGAGGATTAATATTGTCTTTTTGCGTACGTGAGTTGTCATGTGAGTTATAGCCTGTAGCTGTAAGAGTGTGGTTATGTTTTTCGAACTATTAAGACTGTCTAAGAAAATCACTGGTCACCCAGCAGGACAACTGTGAACCTTGATACAGTCGATGGCCATTGATACGAAACCTTATGCGTTATGTCACTGTTACCGTCACCTCTCAATGCTGAACTGAAAAAAAAAAAAATCCAGATGGCCCACTATTTTCCTGTGACCTGAATAAAAATAAGTTAGGCCCTCCACATCCAAACCGATTCAACACGCCAGATTCATTGTCAGATTGCCATCGTTCATAACCAGTTTATTACAGTAAGTCTGCCTGAGGATGTCTTTGGTATTTTGCCTTTGATATCCCCGTACGAGAGATCTGGATACATATATAGAGATAGATAACTAGACATAAACAGACTATTGTATGTGAGTGCGTTTTTAGACACCAAAACCTCATGAAATATTCCAGTCTCACTACTTCATCCCTACCCCAATTTTCCTTTCTCTTATGTTTCTTCCCATACTCATTTCTTTTCTTCAGTGTTTGGTGGACGAGAGTCGCCTTCCTAGTTGTCCTTTTTCTTATTCTGAGTTTGATCTTTGTGTGTGTGTGTGTGTGTGTGTGTGTGTGTGTGTGTACAGCAGTCTTCATTTTTATATAAAAGATTATAAAAGTCTGCAGTCTGCATCATCCTGCTGATTACTCGGTGTTTGCTAGTGCACTTCATACTGTATTGTTTATAGACGCGTATACCGCAGCTGCTGGTGTTTTTGTGGCTGCTTTTGTTGAAATTAAAATGAAAATCAGAAGAAGCAATGCAAGCCATTTCAATGATGAGATGATGTTTGCCTTACTACTGAATATATTCTGTAATCTGTGCAGCGCCTTGCTGCATATGGATGATTGCATAGACAAGTGAATGTTGCTCATTTGTTTCATTCTGATTCTGTCACATTTGATAAACTGTGTTTACCGTTCAGCCCATATGCTTGTCAGAAGGGAGTTAAGTCAAAGACAAACTCTTTAGGGGATCCTCGAATAAAGTTAAGATCCTCTGTTCTAACCCCCCTTCCTTTCCCTTCATACCTCCTCTCCATTGTCCCTTCAGCTCCGTATTTCTAGTTCATCTTTCTAATCCAGTAACCGGTCCCTTTCTGTATCTTCTCCTCCTCTTCCATCCCTTGTTCTCCTTTCTTACCATCTTGCGCCCTCTTTCCAATCGTCTCCACCATCTTTCCATCACACCTTTCATTATATACCTGTCCCTGTCCTTTATCCTCCCCTCTTTCCAATCTTTCCATCCCCTTCTCTTCCTTCCCTTTCCTTCTATCGGACGTCTCGTTTCACCATAGTCGTAATTAACATCAACACACTACCCTGTTCATCTATCCTCTTCCACCCCATCTGTCTCTCCTTACTAAGCCCATCCCCTCCTCATCTACCCCTACTCTCCTACTCCCCTACCCCTCATTCATCTATTTTATTTCCCATTTTGCCTTCTTCCCCATCTCCTTCCGCTCCTTATTACGTTACCCCTGAGTTTCTATTCCATCTGCCTTTATCCCTTCCTACCCTACAGACCTTCACCCATCTCTGCCCTTCATCCAAACCCATTCTTTCATTTTCCTAATCTCTTCCCTCTTCATTTCCCGTCCTTTCCACCCCGTCATCATCCACCCAGTCCACATTCCGACTCCACATCCCAACCCATTTCATCCATCTTTCCTCCCACTGGCCTTCCACCCCGTCCTTCATACAACCAGTCCTTTCATATTGCGGTTTTCCACTCAATCCTCCTCATCCACCTTCCCCTTCCCGCCCCACCAACCTCCCATTCCATTCACAGTTCATTCATGTCCACCTCCCACCCCAATCACGAGTCATTAATGTCCCCCTGCCACTCACCAGCCGCTCCATGCCAGTTTAATCACCCAGTGGAGTGTGATTGACGTGCCATGTTGTGTGGGTGAAGTTCTCCGTATGGGGCTTGGGTTTGGGAAGCGGGATTTTTGTTGGGAATGGCTTAATTGGTTGTTGAGATGAATAGGTTTAGATAGACAGGTAGATAGATAAATAGACAGACAGACAGATAGAGAGATGGGAGGAAATTAAATACTATAGTAAGAGGTACAATATTCAGTAAAAGATATTCAGTATAAGATGTGAATATTAAAAGTAGGATTATGTAAACTATTTATTCTGTTAATTGTGTGGGTGAGAGAGTGAGTGTGAGTATATGAATGTGTGTGTGTGTGTGTGTGTGTGTGTGTGTGTGTGTGTGTGTGTGTGTGTGCGCGCGCGCGCGCGTGTGAATGACTGAGAAGGCGTTAGTTTGTGTATTTGTAAACATGGGTGTTTGAGTGAAAGTGAGATCTTGAGAGCGTCTGTGTGAAAATGTATGGGTGTGAAGGAGTGTGTGAAGAAGTGTCTGAGACTGTGTAATTGTTTTAACGTGTGTGAGTGTAAACAAGGACGGATGTAATATTGTAGTGTGAAATCGGAGTTTTTGTATTCAAGACCTCTTGCATTATTGCAACTACTACTACTATCACAAATAATAATAATAATAATAATAAAAATACTGCTGCTACTACTATTACCACTCTTACGACTACTACTACTACTATTACTACTACTACGACTGGCACGAGTGTATTCCCAGCTGTTGTTATAACTAAGCCTCACCCCCTTGGCAGCCACAGCACCTTACCTCCTCTCTGATTGGCTCCCGGACACTCACACAGATGCGGATGTAAATAGAGACGCTTTCCTCACTCTTCCTTCCTCATTTCCTATCTTTGCCGCACTCATTTCCTCTATTTTTTCCCTCTCTCACATGACCCCCGGTTGCCTCTCAATTTCTCTTCTATCTTGCCGCTTCGTCTGTGTTAATCTTTCTCCTCCCTTTCGATTTCGTTTCTCTGTCTTTCTCAGTATCTCTTTCCCCTTTCTTCCCTCTACTTTCATCATTTCGTTTGTCTTCTTTATCCTACTTAATTCAAGCTGCTTCTTCCTCTATACGTCTTCTCATCTCTCTCAGCTGTCTCTTCGTTTCTTTAATCTTTCTCTTTCCTTGCGTTTACTTCCTCTGTCATTCTCAGTCTTACTTCCTCATTTCCTTCCTCATCTATCCTCATTTCACTTTAAATCTCTTCCACATGACCCCCCCCCTCTCTCTCTCTCTCTCTTTCTCATTAAAATAAGCAGAAATGTTCAATCGACGTACTGTTTTATTCTTCTGTTAAGCCGAGATCTTCCTCATTATAAGAAAAAAAAAATAGCACAGATAAAATGAAATATCTTCTTTATGTAATCAGCTGCCCGATAAGGAGTAAAAATGGAAAACTGGGGAGAAAATTATTTACAATCTACTTTTTCAGCCTATCAAATGTCCCATGGAAAAAATACCATGAACAGATTAAGCGATTTCAGTCCCAAGCCAATCCCAGATCTTTCCTCCCTACCCGCATTCGGAGCCGAGATGCATTATACTTACCCTGAGCCGACTTGCTGACAGTCAGGGATTTCCACACCGTCATAGGAACCACGCCGAAACTTCCATCTGAACATCCAATCCATTTTCAGTATCCAGTTTCGGCCTTCGCATAATTTTGGGAGTGATGGGGTCGAAGTTTTAATGGAGGTCGAACTTTTTTCTATTTATTTATTTCCTTATTTATTAGTTACTGAGAGAGAGGGGAGGAGGGATGTTGGGAAGGGTATCGAGAGAGGTTGTGGGATGTTAGGTGAGTGGGATGGGGTTGAGGTTAGTGGAGGCATTGAATAAGACGGGTAGGGGTGGGAGTTGGTGGGGGTTGATGGGTTATTGAACGAGGGGGTTGCGGATTGATGGGGGTATTGAGTAAGGAGGATGGGTGTGTGGGTTAGTGGGTGATGCTGAGTGAGAGGGGTGGGACTGGGTGGTTGATGAGGGTACTGAGTGTGAGAGGTAGGAGGTGAATGTTGGTGTGAGGTACTGAGTGTGAAGAGTGGGGATGGGAGGTTGGTAAAGGTAAAGTGTGAGGGGTGGGGGTTGGAAATTAAGGAAGAGGGGTAAGAGTGCAAGGTTAGTGAGTGTATTAAAATGGGTAGGGGCAGTGAGTGAAGGGAATGGGGGTTGGTGAAGGCACTGAGTGTGAGGAAATGGGGTGCATGGGGGGGTAAGGATTGAGAGGGGTGGAATGAGGATTGGTGGAGGGACACTGTGTAAAAGGGATGGGCGGGGATGGGGGGTTGGTGCGGGTAGTGAGTAAAAGGGGCTAGGAGGGGGCATTGAGTGTGAAGTGCTGGAGTGTGAGGTTACTGAGGGCGAGGGGAAAACGAGTGAGAGGTATGGGTGAGGGAGGCTGGTGGTGTGTGTACGTAGGGAGGAGTTTTTTACGTCGTCGTGACTGTCCGTTTTGCTTCAGGCAGACACCATTTTCAGGGGTGGCGTTAGATGGAGATGGCGAGGGGACTGGGGCGTGGGGAGGAATGTAAGGTGGAGGTGAGGGGGGGAGGGGGATAAAGGGGGCCTGATGTGTAGGGTTGACGGGGAGAGGGAAGGGGGTGTGAGGTATGCAGGTGTTATGTCATGGATGAGGTTGTCATTTCAAGGAGACTTGTGTACGTTCAAAAATAAACACACACACACACACACACACACACACACACACACACACACACACACACACACACACACACACACACACACACACACACACACACACACACACACACACACACACACACACACACACACACACACACACACACACACACACAGAGCTGGGGAAATGTCCTAGAGCCCGAACCATGTAAATAAAGAAACAGTGAGCTCGAAGCAGGTGACAGAAAATCATTTATATGGTAACGCTGTGTTAGGGAAGGGAGGGTGTGTGGGAGGAGGTCAGACTTAGAGGGCTCAGTTTGCTTGCCACCCTGTCCTTGTTCACCCGGCAGCATAAATGGGAACCTTGATGTAAACTAACTACTGTGTGTGTCGTATTTAGGGGATGGGTCAAACATAGACTGTCTGGTATATTCTAAGCATTTTTCTGGGGATAAGGGACCCGGGGTTTGGGTGTTCGCGGAGTCACTGAGGTTTATACTGGATGGACTGGCCATGTGTAGTGTATTGTGTCAGTACAGTGAGGATGGGTGGAAATGGTAGTGAGTTACTTTGATTTAACACCTTCATCCCCAAAACATCAGTTTTATATAACTCTTTTTCTTCCAGACAATTTTACTCAGCTTGGAAGAAACTATATAATATTCTTTGACACCAGCATAACGAAAGTCTCCCTTAAACAAAACAAATTAATTGTGTATTCGATGGCATGAATAAAAATAACAAATCCTTGGGCACCAGGGTTATAAATAAACTGTACTAATAGATTATAACCTGCGTAATGACTTAACTGCTGTCTAAAATTCCAAGAATAAACAATGTTGTAATGCTGTCTCCTCGTATTAAGCAGAGGTCAGGCAGCATGTGTAATATTGTTTACTGATCGTGGAAGAAAAATTATATATTTCCTACTCCGTTCTTCATATACTAACATTTAAAGTACGTGTTGCCACACAATCCCGAGACAACATACCGGGCAGAGGTAGAAGAGACTGTGCAAATGCAAGGTTGCGTGATGTACCAACCGCAGAATGTTTATATATCAGTCCTGCGATGCAGGATGTTATCATTTTCGGCAACTCGCCCTGTACCGTCACGCGAGATTCGGCATGTCTGCATGTGTGTCTGTTAGTCTGTGCGTCTGTACCTTAACTCCTAGGGTTTTTTATAGGTTTAAATGAAATTTCCCAGGCGAGTTCGGTTTGTTACTCTGGATGTTTTCCATTATATACAATTTTCCAACCGTGATTTTTAGAGGGGTCAGCCCACCTCACCAAATTGAATATTCTCAGAAATAGTGAAAGGTGGGTAGATATGACTAGATATCTCATCCATAATGCAATATTTGGGGAACGCGATCCCCCCCCCCCAACAACTGATTCTTGGAGTCAGCCCCCTCACAGATATTAAAGGAAAAAAATCAGAAAGAGGAGAAGTGAGCACATGGATTTCAGTGAAACTTCTCATATCAGTTCGTCTGGTTCCTTTGCTAATATCTTCTGGTACATGAAATTTAACACCATTATTTTAGGGCCTGAGCCCCCTTCCAAAATTTATATAGGATATGTATCAGAGTGTCGGTAAACAGTCCATGTAGGGATGGCGCCAACGCGCCCATAAACCTTAAAACCATAATCCTTCGTAGCGCCCTGATACAGTGGTAATGATTTTCAATAAGCATCTAACCTTAATCCTTATGCTTTTCTATACCGATAACATCAACGAAAGTCGCTAAAGCACAATCGACAACAACAACAAAAAAATCTCCGTAGTCTTTTTTTTTTTCTTACCTTCTTTCTTAAACCCCTGTAGCCCTAGTATGGCTTACACGATCACCCTTGTTTCTCAAAGTGTAGTTTCTTATTTCATTAGGTCACAGGTGCTGTGGATATTGCCCGAAAAGGGTCAAAGGTAACAGGTAGGGAACAGGTCAACTTTTAGTTTTGATTCGACTTAAGCCAAACTTGGTAGAAGGGTAAAGGGTAAGCAAAGGGTGAAATTGTCCAATTTTCAGAACAATCGGTGAAAATGTAACGTCACAGGACAATGTCACACTTTCAGCCCCTTAACTAAAAATTTTATCTATGTCGGATTAAGCCTTGTAGATCTGTTTAGGGTCGGACAGATACTTATTAGTTCAATTTTGAGAACAATAGGTCAGCTATCAAGGTCAAAGGATAAGGTCAGCTTAAACACTTTCAATCCGATTAAACTAAACTCAGTGATGGGATTATTAGTCACGGAATGATAAAGTATTTAAAATTTGAGAAGTCAGTCAAAGGTCAAAGTCACACAGCTAGGTCAAAAATTAAGTCATAAACAGATCGCAGGGCGTGGGTGTTGTCCTTTCTGTGCTCCCCTCTTGTTTTTATCTGCATATGATATTATTCAGCTCAAGACAGACTTGTCATACGGGAGCGGGTTTGTCAGAGCCTTCATAAATGATTTCACTACAACGATGCTCATACGATGGATAACCTGGAAACCTTTCGGAGCTTGTCAACACAGAGGCTTTTAAAAAATCAATAAAACAGGTATAAACAAGCATTTCATAAAACATGTGAAGATGTACGGATGGCAATGGGCGAAAAACCATCGACACAAGGCGGAGGCAACAAAACAGGAGCTAAATCCCATCCCTACATTTTTTTTTTTTTTTACCCCCGTACGTGCCATTATATAGTATAAGTTAATGCACCCGAAATAGTGTCATGATAATGGTACAACTGTTGACCAACGGTACTGTTAAAGAGAGAGAGAGAGAGAGAGAGAGAGAGAGAGAGAGAGAAACCAAATAATTAGGGATGGGATTATATGCATCATTACAGCCTCGACCTTGTGTCCATGGATTGTGGTGCAGTGCCATCCCTGCATCTTCAATACTTTCTATGAAGTGCATTTTTAATATTTATTTTATAAGCAGGGAACTTAGATACACCACCGTAATTACCACATTCCCTGCCTCATGTTACGTCCCGTTACTGAGTCACCAGGAAGTAACGTTTTACATTTTACATATTCGTAATTGTAATTGTTAGCTTTTAGTTGTTCGGTGAGAAATGTGCATCACTTCCCCCCCCCCCCCGCCTCATCTCCTCTCTCTCTCTCTCTCTCTCTCTGTTGCGTTTTTTCCCTCGACCCATCCCTTCTTCCTTAACTACCCTCTCTGCTGCCTTATGTTCCCTTCTTCATCCCTCCCTCCTCTCTTTTTCTCTCCTCCCCTCCATACCTCATCCCCTCCTCTCCCTGCCTGCCTTCCCTCCTTCCTTCTTTCCCATTTTTCCACTATTCTTTTTCCTTCCCTCTTCCCTCCCTCCCGTTCTCGCCCATTCTTTTCACTTCATTGCCGTCGCATCCAAATGAATATGTGGAAATTGGCTGAGAGAAAAATGAGCCGTGGATGATTGCTGAGAGAGAGAGAGAGAGAGAGAGAGAGAGAGAACTGCGCAGTTGTACAAGCACACAGACTACACATGCCTCATTATTATTTTTTTTTTTTAGGTGGTTCAGCATTGAACAGACAGAGAGACATATTCTGTTCCCAAACGTTTGTTTAAGAAGGTAGCAGAGCAGACAGACCGGCAAAGGATTACAAAGGAGTTTAACGGAAAACCAACAACAACAGTCCTAGTCCTTTTGAGGCAGTGTATTTTAGAGTAGGTTATGACTATGAAAGCTAAGGACAAGGAGAGCAAAGTATGAAAGCTTTTCCCACCAGGTAGCCTAATTCCTCACGCCGAAGTCCGCAGGAAATGTAAAAAGAAGCACCACACAGTACCGAAAAGCTGACATGGAAATTTCATGGGAAAGAATGAATGGAAAATTATACTCTACGCTCTCTTGAACTGTAAGACCCGTTATATTAAGCTGACTATAAATGGGTAACGATAATGCACCGATACTGTATCCTGTAAAAGCTGGAACTGGGGAAAAGCACTGTGAAGTTAAAGGCGTCCAAACATGAAAGTGTGGTACGTGTTCGAGCCAGCCCACATGCTAACGTTGTTTTACCGTAGCTTTTCAAAGATATGCGTGGGGTCCGCTGTACTTTAAATAATTTCTGAAATAACCCTACATAATGCTCAATTTGACGCCTTTTTTGCCGTTTTCAACAGTACTGTATAGTGGCGAATTATGATTAAAACCACTTAAGTAAGGTCTGTTACTTTTCCATAAGCTTTCCAGTCATGGGCTTGCGTCTACAACATCTGTAAAAATTAAAGTGATAACCCAGTTTCAGTGCTCAGATTGGCGCTATTTTCCTTCCTCAGCAATATGGAGCAAATATATATATGTAAAAAAATGTAACACCTGTTAAATTCCAATAATGTGCGTAAACCCGAAATAACGCTTTCGAAATTACACAAGTTTGGTGCTATGCTCTACCACCTGGCTAGGTATTTATAATAGAGTTCTCCCTCGCCTCACGCGCTTGAACAATTAGCTATATATAATTCCGGAGTGAACACACACAGCTGTGTGTGTGTGTGTGTGTGTGTGTGTGTGTGTGAGAGAGAGAGAGAGAGATTTTCCATTTTACATCTTTTCACGTAGGTTGTCCCCTCAGCACGTTTTTCTTTTCTACTTAATTATCTTTCCAGATGCAGTGTCATTTTTCTGATGCATAGACTCTCTCTCTCTCTCTCTCTCTCTCTCTCTCTCTCTCTCTCTCTCTCTCTCCCCTCATCACCTTAGTGTTTCCATTCCTTTCCTCTCTCTTTCCATTCTCCACTGACCTTCTCTCCCTCTCCTCTTCCTCTTCGCCTTCATTATATCTTTCTTCTTCGCCTTTCCTCCCCAGCTCTCTCTCATTTCCTCTCCCCTTCTCTTTCTCATTTCCTCTCCCCTTCTCTCTCTCCCTCTCTTCCCCTCTCCCCTCTTCCCCAACCAGCAGGCCCTCTACCTGTGGGGATGGGTGCAGGTGTGTGGCATTTAGATGGTGAGTCAGTCGTTGTACAGTGACCCATATGTAGCCAGGTACACGGACTGTGGCCATGAGAGAGAGAGAGAGAGAGAGAGAGAGAGAGAGAGATTCTTGCAATTACCTAAATTACTTAAGTACACAGACCACATAGACCTCATTATCCCAGCAATGTGGTTCGATCTTAATAACAGAATCAGACTTTATTCAGAGAAGTAGAAGAACAGAATAGAACAGCAGTAAGCCTACCCCAAACCCTCCAAACCATCAGGCAGTGAGCGTTAGAGGCAACAAATTAACAGCTTGTAGGTAAAATACGTAAAGAAAATCCCCCCCCCCAAAAAAAAAGTACATATTCACACATGCACACCTAAAAACACAGAAAGCTTTTGCTGATAACTAGATAAGTTGATTGGTAAACCGAAAACTATACAGGCAGGTACATAGATATACGAGTATATATATTTTCCTTTTTACATATACATTTTAACAAACAGTTAGTTATTCAGCATGCAGCTCTTTCAGGCTATTATCTTTACTCTCTTCTACGTTGAATATTAATAAACTCCTTTGAGTAGTTCAAGATGGTGATAATTTTAGTATATATATATATATATATATATATATATATATATATATATATATATATATATATATATATATATATATATATACATAATATATATATATATATATATATATATATATATATATATATATATATATATATATATATATGGAGCCTCTGTGGTACAGTGGTAAAGTGTGCGTTTTCGTACACTGGAGAGCGAGGGTTCACGCCCCGCCAGGGTAATAAACTTTGTAAGGCGTTCTCCCGGCCACGTACTGCATTGGCGGACACAAAGAGTGCTGTGGTTGAACCAGTGTCGCATACTGTAAAGTATGCTTGCACCCAGTCGGCTTGCGCGGGCTGATTACACTTGGTTCACAGACTACACACACTTCCAAAGCCACTACAACACAACAATCACGCTTACAAGCACTTCTCACCCTACATACAATCTCTACCAGACAGCCTAAGCCACTTGGTAGAGATACATAGGCTGTATCGTCCCTACTTCGGTCGGGATAGGCCGGTCCTGCAGTGGACACTCAAACGGCTTATGGTGATATATATATATATATATATATATATATATATATATATATATATATATATATATATTGTTACATAGCCTATGATTTCATCATCCTTTGTGTAATTCTAACGTACAGTGTGCTGCCTGTTTGATCACGAGCGTGTTCTACCTCACTCCCCCCTTCTACAGTACCGTTATAGTAGAGTAAGTCGTTCTTTCTGTTGTTCAGAGCGGGATTGTCAACTCTTTGTCCCCATGGCTTCATTTGCGCGTCCTTCTTACAAGTTGTATCAAGCTCTGCCGGCCCCTATATAATGAGCTCAGTCTCTACATTAATTGCCACTTAGATCTACTCCTCATTTTGTTCACATCTCTGTCCTCCCCTGTACAGTTATTATTGTGAGTGCTCAGGAAGTCTCCAACCATCTAGCAGCTGTGTAATTTGAGTATAAGTGTTGTTTCATTTTTTCTTGTACTGTGTAGCATAAGGTTAATTCTTAGGCCTAGTGGGGTTTTTGTAATTCATTGTAAGGTTCTTATTGTCAGCCATCATTAATATTATTTTGTATCTGAAATAATTTATCTTGCATTAACTGAGCATTACCCAGTGTATTTTCATTTTATCAGGGCTGACTTAGATCAATTTACTCTTGCTAATTTCGTGTTAATAGAGGCTATTGCAGTTAACCATATATTTAACCTGTTTTTTGCCATTACATTATCCTTATGAGTCCTGAATGTTTTGTTGTTAGTTTGTGCATTAAACTTTAACTTGTAATTTTATCTAACTCTTTGTTTTGAACCTGGAACTTTACGGGACAGTAGTGACTCTTAGTATTCTCACTTAATGTGTACATTATCTTTCTCTGTTCCGTAACATAAATTTGGCGACCTCATATCAGGATATTCAGGATATTATCATAAGGATATTGCTTGATATTTTGTGACTGTGATTTATTCATGATGTCTACCATTACTACACTTGATGAAGCCAAAGATTTTTTGTCAAATGTGCAAACAGTGTGTGATGTAGAAAACAGAACAAAGAATGAACTTAAGCTTGTTGCTCAACAATTGGGAATTGCTGTTCGCTCTCATCATTCTAAAGACCAAATTGTTGACATGATTAATGAAAGCTTGTTTAATGTAACTCCTCCAAATGAGCAAACGCAGATTGAATTAACTAAGTTACAGCTAGCCCTGCAGGAGGCTCAGGCTAAGGAGGCGGAGTCCCGTTCTAAGGAGGCTGAGGCACAAGTTGAACTTGCTAGGATTCAGGCAGACCATGAGTATCGCATGAAACAAGGTGGAACTGGATCATCTAGCTCTGATGATTTTGATGTGGCTAAAAATGTTAAACTTGTCCCTCCTTTTAATGAATCTGATTTAACAAAGTATTTTCAGTTGTTTGAGAGGGTAGCTACAGGTTTTAATTGGCCCAAAAAGTATTGGCCAGTACTCCTTCAAACTGTTCTCACCGGTAAAGCTCAAGTAACTTATGCATCTTTGCCTCAGGATCAATCTGATAATTATGATGTAGTTAAGAGCTTGATTCTTAAGGCCTGTGAGCTTGTTCCTGAAGCCTATAGAGTAAAGTTTAGGACAACTTATAAGCAAGATAAGCAATCCCATGTTGAGTATGCAAAAATCAAAGAAGATCTGTTAGAGCAGTGGTTAAATTCTAAGAATGTGGACTCTGATTTTGGTAAATTTAAGCAGATGATTTTGCTGGAGGACTTCAAAAGGTGTATTTATAAAGATATAAGCCTATATCTTGATGAGAGAAGAATAGATAATTTGTCTGATGCTGCAGTTTTAGCTGATGAATATGTTCTCACTCACAAGAGATATTCTAAAGAAAAAAGGAAAGCTGAGAGTAAGTACGTTGCCTCTACTCAGAGTACAGGTAACAGGAAAGAGAATAAAGATGATGTTTCTCAGGAAGTAAATACCAGCTTCACCTCTAGATTTCAGAAAAGTAAATGTACTTATTGTAGTAAGCTTGGTCATACTACGGAGAAATGTTTCAGGAGACAGCGTGATGTGAACAAAAAGGAGTCTTTAAATATTCAGTCAATTGGTCTAGTGTCCACTCTTGAGAGTTCCCAGAATTCTTTAACTGAGTTAATTGAACCTGCTTTGAGGGGTAACTTAAATTCTCATGATGGAGCTCCTCTTTTGAGCAGTAACGTGGATGACACTCTCAAGAGTTCATGTGCTAATTTCCTGTCTGATGGTTTTGTCAGTCCTCTGGACAATAATGACAGGAAATCAGTTAAAATATATCGTGATACAGGTGCTTGCCAATCCCTTATGCTGACCAGTGTTCTAGGCTCTAATGTTAATTCCTCTGATGAAACTGTAATCTTACAAGGTGTAGGGAATAATTACTTCTCTGTCCCTCTGTGCAGAGTGAATTTAGAGTCTGGTTTTGCTAATGGTTCCGTTATGGTTGGGTTGGTTGAGACACTTCCAATGTCAGGTGTAACTTTCTTACTTGGAAATGATATTGGTGGAAGTCAAGTGTGTCCAGCTCCTCAGTTGTCTAGTGAGCCAGTGGCTGCGTCCCAGGATTGTGATGTCCCTGATGTGTTCCCTGCATGTGCTGTCACTAGGGCTAAGTCTAAAGTTACTGGTGATTTAGAGGATAATGATGATGATGTTATCCTAGCTGACACTTTTCTTGCTAATTTGGACCACTCACCAGATGAGGCAGTATCCCGTAGTGTTGATAATTTGTCTCGTCAAGAGTTGGTTGAGTTGCAGGTTGCTGACCCTGAGTTGAAAGGTCTAGCTAACTCTGCTTGCAGTGAGGAAGAGTCAGCTGGTGCTTCTACTTGTTATTGTATAAAGTCAGGAGTACTTATGAGGAAGTGGAGACCCCCAACAGTATCAGCCGACTGTGAATGGGAGGTTGTACATCAAGTTGTCATCCCTCGTGTTTGTAGGCAGGATATCATTAGAGTGGCTCATGATTCCAGTTTGGCAGGACACCTTGGAGTGAGGAAGACTGTGGCACGCATTTTGAAACACTTCTACTGGCCAGGTATCTTCAGGGATGTTTCCTGGTATTGTAAGTCTTGTCACACCTGTCAAGTTGTGGGGAAGTTTAATCAGACCGAAAAGGTTGCACCTCTAGTTCCCATTCCTCCTTTTGAGGCGCCTTTCACCCGTGTGTTGGTGGATATTGTGGGCCCTCTTCCTAAGACTTCTTCAGGATTTTCTTATGTGTTGACCCTGATTGATATGGCTACTCGTTATCCTGAAGCCATTCCACTTAGAAATATCTCAGCAAAGAACGTGGTTAAGGAAATGCTAGGGTTCTTCACAAAGTTTGGTCTGCCCAAGGAGGTACAGTCAGACCGAGGAAGTAATTTCATGTCAAATGTTTTCAAGCAGTCTCTGAAAGAGTTGGGCATCACCCAGATCACGTCTTCAGCTTACCATCCCCAGACCCAAGGAGCGTTGGAGAGATATCATCAAACACTCAAATCGATGCTCAAGAAATACTGTTTGGAACATCAGAAAGACTGGGACAAAGGTCTTCCATTCGTTGTATTTGCCGCAAGAGAATCTCCAAATGAATCACTGGGCTTCTCACCTTTTGAACTACTGTTTGGCCATGAAGTAAGAGGACCCCTTAAGTTACTCAAGGATTGCTGGCTGTCGGAGGAAGATGACGTCAACCTGCTGGAGTATGTGATGAAGTTCAAAGAACGGCTGTCCACTGCTTTACAGCTGGCGAGAGAGAATTTAGGAGCTGCTCAGGAGAAGATGAAGACTTGGTATGATAAGAAGTCCAGGTTACGCCACTTTCAGCCAGGAGATCAGATTTTGATTCTGTTACCGGTTCATGGGCAACCTCTTGAAGCCAAGTTTAGTGGTCCTTATTTCGTGGAGAAGAAACTCAGTGATGTCAACTATGTCATCGCCACACCAGATCGTAGAAAGAACAAGCAACTTTGTCACATCAACATTGTCACGGGGTTTTTCAAATAGATCTGTAATTTTGATATAAATGGTTAAATATTATTTAAATTGATATTTATATTCAATAATATTGAAGCGCAGAGACAATGATTGTCTTGCTACATCAAGCAACGATTACTTTACGCTGGCTTGTGCACGATTCTCTAAGAACGAGAATTTATAAACTTTCTCAACAGTACACAGCAGAGACTAATTACTCACAATTGCTGAATTACTGTACTGTTAGCCTCTGGAGAAAGTTACATCACCCCTGACAATAAATAACTAATACTAATAATAATAACATCAGGTTCTTGCTGATGCATTAACTCCTGGCACAACGGATTTTAAGTTAATACAACAAGACTGGTCTAAGTACCAGTTATGAAAGCAAACGTTTATGCAAGCTAGGAGCTATATGGAAAATAAGCTTAATTATGGAGAAATGAAACAAGATTTTTACTCTACATTAAGCTCAAGAAATAGAACTGTTAAATTTATTAATCACAAAAAATAAATTTAACATTACATTTCAAATCAATTAAATGAGACGCACTCGCTCACTCACACAGAAGCTAAATACTTACGCCTAGGAAAAAACACCTTAACTAAGCTCTTAAAACTACAAAATACACAAAAAGAATTACCAGTCGATGAATACTATGTATCACCCGAGGAGTGGGTGGGAGTACTGGGATTAACTGTACTAATGGAGCTTGGGGTGCTAGCTGACCTCTCCACTTCTGAGCACAGACCCTTTCTCCGTCACAGCAAACACAAGACTGAATTCAAATACATTGAATGGGCAGGACGCAAGGCGTGGCTAACGGTTGAGGGAAGCAGAGGCAAACGATAAAGAAATAATTGTATCGCTCAGTAGCGCACTTAGTGACGTGCATTAAATCGGTCACTTTTTGAAAACGGTGACGAATTATTTGAAAAGTATACCCCGAAATGGAGAGAGAAACGGTTAACTGAGCGATACACATTGAGTTTTCCACTAATAGTTCGTGGCTTCTCACAAAAAGGAAATGTCGCGAATTGATTCGTGACATTACGCCCCATGAAAATTAAATCTTTCTTCCTTCAGAAGAAAGATTTCAATATACATACATATAAATCCTAACTCAGTCACACAAGATTCACACTGTGGTGTGTGTGCTATCCTGCTACAGGAGAAAGTCGCAGTCGTCAGTGAGCGAAAAAACCTCGTATTTACGTTAATAGAAGCAAGCTTGAGGGAAAAACTCCGTGACGACGGTGAAAATCCTGTACTCAGGTCAAACTGAGCGAAAATTCGCTACATTTACACTGACAACTAATTGTTGTGTAGCGTGGTGTATGTAATACACGGTGTAGGTGTGACAGTTGTAGTGTAACTGTACCTACGTGTAAAATGACACAGTAAATAATATGGCGACGACGAAGGCAGAGGAGAAGAGGCGGCAGCGTGCGGCAGACGATCAGCTGGTCCGCACAGCAAAACTGCTACACCCATTGCTGAACCTGCAAAACCAATTGAGGTGGAGCATCAAAAGTGTCAATGAGACAAAATTCTTATTAAGTTACAATTACTCTCTCTGCCTAGCAGTCAGTGCTACGACGTACATTCGAGGTCGCCATTAATTATAGCACACAATTATGGTCGGCAAGTTGAGAATCCTTGTGCAAACTCGGGTCTTCCATAGCCTCGAACTGCACACGGGTCCTCAACCTCTGCCTTAACCTACAGTTCTTATATTAATATCGGGAAGCTGAGAATCCTTGTGCAAACTTGGGTCTTCCATAGCCTCAAGTCGCCTCTGCAGAGTTCTCACTTCCCCCTTAACCTACAATACAATACTTATATTAGTACCGGAAAGCTGAGAATCCTTGTGCAAACTTGGGTCTTCCATAGCCTCAAGTCGCCTCTGCGGAGTTCTCTCTCGAACTTCCCCCTTAACCTACAATACTTATATTAGTATTGGGAAGCTGAGAATCCTTGTGCAAACTTGGGTCTTCCATAGCCTCAAGTCGCCTCTCAACTTCCCCCTTAACTTACAATACAATACTTATATTAGTACCGGAAAGCTGAGAATCCTTGTGCAAACTTGGGTCTTCCATAGCCTCAAGTCGCCTCTGCGGAGTTCTCTCTCGAACTTCCCCCTTAACCTACAATACTTATATTAGTATTGGGAAGCTGAGAATCCTTGTGCAAACTTGGGTCTTCCATAGCCTCAAGTCGCCTCTCAACTTCCCCCTTAACTTACGGTACATAATATGTATGTAAAGGCCCTGGACATAATGTGTCCTGTGGGGCCAATGGGCGAGACGTCAGGTCTGCACCCACTTCACCACTACCCTGTCTCTCAACTGACTCAGAGATTACAGGTGTGGTTATAAATGGCACAGGAAGGGCATGTCCCTGAGTAGTGGCGATACTTTGGCACACACTGCAGGAACGGACAAAACTATCTATGTCCCGTCCCATCCCTGGCCAGAAAAAGTCAGCTCGGATACGGCCCTGGGTCTTCCTTTTCCCCATGTGACCTCCTGAGGCTGAACAATGACCCCATTGTAACACTGCTAGGCGGTACTTGGCGGGAACGACAAACTGCAGTCGAACCTCGCCCTCGGGTGTTCGTGACTCACGGTAGAGCCGTCCTTGTTTATGAAGGAACTTGGCTCGACCTCCCCGTGAATACTTAATCACTCGACCCTTTTGTTTGTTCCGCACGGTAGCAAGTGTCGGGTCAGAATGTTGTTCTTGTACAACAAGTTGACTGCACATCAGATCTTGCGGCGATTCAATGATCACTGGGGTGACACAGTCTGGAGCCTCAGTCATGGCTCGTGTCACCGCAGCAGCCGAAGTCTGAGTAGCGCCATCGGAGCAACTATCCTTGACTCCATTAATATTGCCTACTATTAAGTCAGCAGAGGCTCTGGCATGACAACTGCAAGTGTCATACCAGTATAAAATGGAGATGCCACCTGGATACATGCCTCAGGGAACAATCTCACTGATCCATCAATAAGCTTTGCATGGATCTGTCGACCTGTATACTGCTCAGGCCGAACTAGACTCTGCTTGACAGAGCAACCTGAGGAACCATTGTCTCTCAGGACCTTCACAGGAATGCCTCCCACAAACCCTGGCTGAACAAGGAAGGTACTGTCACCTGTGGGAGGGCCTGTGGAGGAAGCAGCTAGCCACTCATGAGGCTGCTGAATTGATGTGGCAAACATTGTGCCTTGTGAATTATAAGATGGAACATTGGCCATCTGTGGAGGGGGTTCACTGTCACTGTGGGACTAGTGAACTGTGGGGAAGTACCCACACTGGTAGGGACGTGACCACCAAGCTGCTGCTGAGGAATGAAGGCTGCATTCGCTTCCTGCCTCTTTTGAGCTGGTGGTGAAAAAGTTTGTCTCGACGGTTGGTTGCGTGGCTGATACTGCTGCTGGTTAGGTACTTGTTGTACCTCTTCCACTCAGGTTTCTGAGTGTTTTGCCCCTGGTCCTTCCACTGCGGTTTTGGACCTTGGCCATTATTCTGAGAATGGCCTTGTTGCTGGGGTTCAGTCTGAGACGGCTTCCCAGACTTGGCAGTATCTTTTCTGTTCCAGGTGTTTTGCTGCTTGCGAGTTTGATACCCGTATGCAGTAAAGAATGCGTCAGCCTCTCTGCCATTTGGCTGGCATCTTTCACCTGGCAGATCTTAAGCTGTGCTATGAGCTCAGCAGGCCACGACCTCTCTAGCTGTGTACGCAGCATAAGGTCAATTATCCCCTCACGCGTGGAAGGAGTTTCATCTTTCTCCATCCACTCATTTAAGTAAGCTGTGAGACGATCAAGGAACTGAACAGCTGTCTCCTTGTCTTGGAGACGAGCTCGCATGAACTGAACTTTGGCGTCGTCTACTGTGAGACCATACGCCTTAATGAGTGCAGCTTTCATCATCTCATATGTGAGATTGTCTCCACGAATTCTGTGGAGAATATCGAGGGCAGGGCCCTCAAATAAACTAAGAAATTGAAGCCGCTTAGCTGCCTCATCCAGTTGATATAAGTCTGCCATGTCCTCAAAACGAGCAATGTACGGCTCGATTCGCTCGCTTTCCTTGTATGAAGGAAGCTTGATGCGTGGGGTCGCCAGGACATGTGCAGGGAGAACGCTCGTGGAGCTTTGACCAACTGCACCAGACGTGTCTGAAGCCAAGGAATCTCGCTTGAGCTTCAGCACTTCAAGTTCATGTTCTCGTTCTTTGTCTCGTTGTTCACGCTCGTATTCGCGCTGTTCTCGGTCTTTTTCTAACTCGAGCTCGCGTTGTTTCTGCTCGTATTCGCGCTGTTCACGCTCATACTCGCGCTCTTTCTCACGCTGCTCTTGTTCATAAGCACGCTCTCTTTCACGTTCCTCACGCTGTTCTCGCTCGTATTCGCGCTGTATCTTACGCTCTTCACGGGCATCATTCTCGCGCTGCTGCTCCTGATTATGCCGTGAGAGTATATACTCTTTAATTTCGGTTGGGTCCGAAAGACCCATTTCTTTGGCTTCCTGTAAAAATACAGTAGTAGCCATTTCGCTAATTTATTAAGCAAACCGAAATTGAGTACTGACTGCTTAGCGACGAATACTAATAAACAAAAGTAAAGAGTACAGACACAAGCTAGTGGTGACCAGTCTTATCCAGTTAACTGGCAAAGAATAAATCAAAAATGTAAATGACTGGGAAGACTCAATAATAAACACAATGGGTACGCCGACTTCCCAGGAGCGAATAAAATCGTCTGGCGTTACCAAAAATAAACTAGAGTTAAGTACTCTATTGATTAATAAAGCAAAAATTCACTTGCTAAATTAACGGTAAACACCAGTAAACTTGTGCCTATAAACTTTAATTAAAAATACCTAAATATGAATGAGTGAGCACTATCTCGTGAATAGCTTTAGAGCTAGGAGTTAATATCCTGGAATGAGGTCGCCAATTGTCACGGGGTTTTTCAAATAGATCTGTAATTTTGATATAAATGGTTAAATATTATTTAAATTGATATTTATATTCAATAATATTGAAGCGCAGAGACAATGATTGTCTTGCTACATCAAGCAACGATTACTTTACGCTGGCTTGTGCACGATTCTCTAAGAACGAGAATTTATAAACTTTCTCAACAGTACACAGCAGAGACTAATTACTCACAATTGCTGAATTACTGTACTGTTAGCCTCTGGAGAAAGTTACATCACCCCTGACAATAAATAACTAATACTAATAATAATAACATCAGGTTCTTGCTGATGCATTAACTCCTGGCACAACGGATTTTAAGTTAATACAACAAGACTGGTCTAAGTACCAGTTATGAAAGCAAACGTTCATGCAAGCTAGGAGCTATATGGAAAATAAGCTTAATTATGGAGAAATGAAACAAGATTTTTACTCTACATTAAGCTCAAGAAATAGAACTGTTAAATTTATTAATCACAAAAATAAATTTAACATTACATTTCAAATCAATTAAATGAGACGCACTCGCTCACTCACACAGAAGCTAAATACTTACGCCTAGGAAAAAACACCTTAACTAAGCTCTTAAAACTACAAAATACACAAAAAGAATTACCAGTCGATGAATACTATGTATCACCCGAGGAGTGGGTGGGAGTACTGGGATTAACTGTACTAATGGAGCTTGGGGTGCTAGCTGACCTCTCCACTTCTGAGCACAGACCCTTTCTCCGTCACAGCAAACACAAGACTGAATTCAAATACATTGAACGGGCAGGACGCAAGGCGTGGCTAACGGTTGAGGGAAGCAGAGGCAAACGATAAAGAAATAATTGTATCGCTCAGTAGCGCACTTAGTGACGTGCATTAAATCGGTCACTTTTTGAAAACGGTGACGAATTATTTGAAAAGTATACCCCGAAATGGAGAGAGAAACGGTTAACTGAGCGATACACAGTGAGTTTTCCACTAATAGTTCGTGGCTTCTCACAAAAAGGAAATGTCGCGAATTGATTCGTGACAAACATGCTAAAGTTATATCACAGGCGGGACGAAAATAACCCAGTCTGCAATGTAGCTGTTCCTCCCGAGTCTGCAAGTGAAGTTCTCCCATGCAGTATGAGCCTGAGTGATAGTTTGGGGAAGAATCCTGATATCATGAATGATCTCCAGACTAAGCTTTCTCATCTACCTCCCGAGGAAAGGCAGGAGTTTTCGGCATTACTGCAGGAGTACCCGCAAGTGTTCCGTGCCACTCCAGGAAGAACCACTGTATTGATGCATGATGTCGATGTTGGAGACGCAACCTCCTTACCGTGTGAACCCAGTGAAAGTTCCTCTCATCGAGAAGGAGCTTGGCTACCTGTTGGACCACAAGATGATTGAGCCCTGTCAGAGCGAGTGGAGTTCTCCTGTCACTCTAGTCCCTAAGCCAGGTGGGTCACAGCAGCTTTGCATCGACTACAGACGTGTTAATCAGATAACCAAAACAGACACTTACCCTCTCCCTCGTGTGGAAGATTGCATAGACAAGATCGGAAAGGCTAGGTACATAAGTAAGTTTGATTTGTTAAAGGGATACTGGCAAGTACCTATGACTGAACGTGCTAGGGAGATCTCATGTTTTGTAACACTAGGAAAGAATTTTGCATGTTCTGTAATGCCATATGGTATGAAGAATGCACCAGCCACATTTCAGAAGCTCATGAATGTTGTAACAGAGGGTTTGGCAGGGTGTGTTGTTTATATTGATGATGTATTAATCTTCAGTGACAACCTATGCCATGTCAGTAAATTTCTTGAGCGTTTAGTTCAGGCTAATCTTGTAGCTAATTTATCAAAGTGTGAGTTTGGTCAAGCTAAAGTTAAGTACCTTGGGTACGTAATTGGTGATGGACATGTTGCACCACCAGGAGGTAAGGTTCAGGTTATAAGTGATCTTCCCAGACCTAAAAGTAGGAAAGAGCTACAAAGATTTTTGGGAATGGTAGGTTATTACAGGAGATTTGTTCTTAACTTTTCAATTCTTGTATCACCACTTACAGACCTACTGAAAAAGGGAGTTAAATTTGTTTGGACCGATAACTGTGAATCATCTTTCAGCAGACTTAAAGCTATCCTGTTAAGTCAGCCAGTGCTCGCTACTCCAAATTTTGCTAAGCCTTTTAAGATGTCTGTTGATGCAAGTGATACAGGAGCTGGGGCTGTTTTGCTGCAAGAGGATGATCAGGGTATTGAACACCCTGTATCTTATTACAGTAAGAAGTTCACTCCACCTCAAAAGAACTACTCAACTATTGAGAAAGAGCTTTTGGCCTTGATTTTGGGTTTACAGCATTTTTCATTTTATTTGTGTTCTGGTTTTGACCCCATAGTCATTTATACCGATCATAACCCACTGAAATTCCTTAGTAAGTTTAAAGATAAAAATCAGAGATTGACAAGATGGAGTCTACTTCTTCAGGAGTATTCATTAGACATACAACATGTCAAAGGGAAAGAAAATGTTATTGCAGATAGCTTATCTAGACTTTAGACAGATTGTTTTAGAGTAATAAGAAATTTCCTTTGTAAATTTCTTTTTTCTTTGTGGGGAGGTGTTACATAGCCTATGATTTCATCATCCTTTGTGTAATTCTAACGTACAGTGTGCTGCCTGTTTGATCACGAGCGTGTTCTACCTCACTCCCCCCTTCTACCGTTATAGTAGAGTAAGTCGTTCTTTCTGTTGTTCAGAGCGGGATTGTCAACTCTTTGTCCCCATGGCTTCATTTGCGCGTCCTTCTTACAAGTTGTATCAAGCTCTGCCGGCCCCTATATAATGAGCTCAGTCTCTACATTAATTGCCACTTAGATCTACTCCTCATTTTGTTCACATCTCTGTCCTCCCCTGTACAGTTATTATTGTGAGTGCTCAGGAAGTCTCCAACCATCTAGCAGCTGTGTAATTTGAGTATAAGTGTTGTTTCATTTTTTCTTGTACTGTGTAGCATAAGGTTAATTCTTAGGCCTAGTGGGGTTTTTGTAATTCATTGTAAGGTTCTTATTGTCAGCCATCATTAATATTATTTTGTATCTGAAATAATTTATCTTGCATTAACTGAGCATTACCCAGTGTATTTTCATTTTATCAGGGCTGACTTAGATCAATTTACTCTTGCTAATTTCGTGTTAATAGAGGCTATTGCAGTTAACCATATATTTAACCTGTTTTTTGCCATTACATTATCCTTATGAGTCTTGAATGTTTTGTTGTTAGTTTGTGCATTAAACTTTAACTTGTAATTTTATCTAACTCTTTGTTTTGAACCTGGAACTTTACGGGACAGTAGTGACTCTTAGTATTCTCACTTAATGTGCACATTATCTTTCTCTGTTCCGTAACAATATATATATATATATATATATATATATATATATATATATATATATATATATATATATATATATATATATATATATATTGCCCCATGAGGAGCGTAGGAGCCCGGGGCTAGGCATTTGGTCCCGACATTTAAGATGAGAGTGACCAGCCTCACTCATCCCAGAGTGGCATTACATGAGCAATCAACCCCAACCACCGCTTGGATAAAAACCTTCATGGGCTCAATCCGATTGGAGCGCAATAATTACCCACTAAACCACCAGGCGCCAAAATTTGGTTATATGGTTACCACCCAGCGTAGTAAATGGTTCCCTGGTGTACAGGAAACCATTTGGTTTGTCATTCAGTGTAGAGACACCCACAGGCAGAAGGAAGAGGAAAGAATGAAGGAAAGAAAGACAGAAGAGGGAGTGTAAAGTTACGCGTAGGCAGAAGGACAAGGAAAGAATGAAGGAAAAAAAGACAGAAGAGGATGGAAGGAAAAAATGATGGAGGAGAGGAAAGGGCAGACACCAGAGAGCAGCACTACATCGAGTGAGTGGATGGTGAGCGCCCCCACCCTTCACAGGTATATATATATATATATATATATATATATATATAGTAATGATTAAAATAGGTAAATAGGTAAATAACCAGTACATTAAATGACATGGATATTTGATAAATCAGTTGGTTATTATACCTTAATCTTTTTGTATTGTTACCATATTTTTAGAAATAGCTACATTTCTTATATTACTGTCATCTGCATAGTTTGTCAATATATTATCTGATCCCCTATCTGTTTCATGAATACTGTAAGTAAGCTGTGTTATAAACAACATCTGACTTAACAGTAAATCCTCGGGAACCCCATTAGAAATTTTAAATCTCTCCACGTTGACGATACACTGTTTACACTTACTGTCTTCTGCTATAGTCTCACCAATCTAAAACCAAGGTTTGGGTGGGGTCTGGCGCTGGGTGCAGCCATGCCATACTTCCTAGACGAGCGATGAGTAGATTCTGTTATATATGTAATAGGCATCACAGATAGGTACACACATACTAGTACAATATAAACGTAAGTATTCTAGCATATCAAAGGAAGATACACTAGTAATGCATATGGCTTTTGTACATCAATAAAGAAACGTGGCATACATATTTTACAGTGTTGCTGAAAAAAATGTGGTTACTTTTACCGACTTTCACGGTAGTTCTAAGCTGGGTAAGTAATGTAACAATTACGTTTATAATATAATTTGAAGGAATCAGTAGAACATACGCTATTTTCTTAATAGAAATAAATAAGTTAAAACACTCACGAGCGGCAGCATCCAGGCCCATACTGGGAATTGATCCATTGGAGGGAGATTTAAGCTTCTGTCACGTGCTTCCACTGTTCACTTTCTGTTATATATATAACTTAAATTATATTTATGACTTAAATTAGTTTGTCTTTACACACACACACACACACACACACACACACACACACACACACACACACACACAGAAGTGGGTGAAGTCATGTCAGGCCAGGTGGCGAGATGTGAGCGGACGAACTCTAACGGTGTCAGGTCAGCCACTAGCCAATCAGAGTATAGGAAACAAGGCAACGCTGTACGCCGGGAAATCCCCGGCTGTACTCCACCCAAACCTTGGTTTTAGATTGGTGAGACTATAGTTAACCTGTTGGACATCCAGTTGCATACTCTCTCTCTCTCTCTCTCTCTCTCTCTCTCTCTCTCTCTGAAATATGCTCCCAGGTATTCAAAGTTTTTTACTCTGTCAATTATCCACTTTAAAGGATCCTTATGATATGCTTCCTGGATGTGTAAAGTACAGTAGCATGTGAACGTTTCTCGTCCAGAATTTGAAACATGTAATTACAGTATTCAGTAAGATTAGTGAGACAATCTATCTCTCCTGAAGTCGTGTTGTATGTGGCTCGTCTATATGAGGGTTTTTAGGTGTTAGGCAAGAGAGAGAGACAGGGTGAGGAGAAGCGGAGTTCTGTTGTTGGTGGGATAGAAAAAAGACTACACACACACACACACACACACACACACACACACACACACACACACACACACACACACACACACACACACACACACAGAGGGAGGTGGGGGCAAGGGGGAAACTGCCAGAGTGAAAGAACAGATAGTAAGATGAAGAATGAGGAAAAGAAAAGAGGCGAGAAAATGTATCGAAAGAAAGAGGAAGAGGAGAGGAAGGAAGGGTATGGTTGTGAGGAGTAGAGAGAAAATCACAGTATATGTAGGTAAAAAGGGTAGAAGTAAATGAGTGAAAAGGTTAGAAATATAGGCGACACAGAATCAGCAAGTACGAAGGAAGCAATGAAAAGGTGTGTGTGTGTGAGAGAGAGGGGGGGGGGTGATGGAGTTAGGGAGTTAGGGAGGGAGTTCCATTCCTTGTCATTAGTAGCTTGTGTAAATGCTGATGATGATAATACGATAAGAATGTGCTCCTCATTTTCCAGCTTGTGTTGAGAACTTTCAGTAAATATCTTAATCAGAGTACAGTACCTCACCAATAACAGTGTATAATAACCCTTCACCCACAGTGTACATTGTCCCATCTCATTGCCAGTATTTTCAAGGTGTACACTACCCCATCATCATCATCATCATCATAAGCAGCAGCAGCAGTAGTGTACAGTACCTCATCATTCATCACCATCAGCAGCAGCAGCAACAGTGTGCTGTATCTCAACAACATCCTCAATTTCATCATCAGTGCGTCAAATTCCATCATCCCAGGACAGTACTCACTAACTCTGGCATGTCAGTTTGCCGTGTTCCATTACTATGCCGACGTCCTAGTCGGAGAATAATGCAGGCCCGTTGCCAAGGTAACAGTACCTCCCCTCATAATATTAACGCATCTGCTGCCACTTCCAGACTTCCTTTAGATCCATTTAACAGCCTGGTTGTCACAGAATCTCACATTGTATCAGTCCGGTTGGCTTCATTACTTGTGTACACACGATAAAAAAAGAAAAAAGTATCGTACAGGATTGGTACTATGATATCCAAAATAATCAGTATTGCTTGTGTAGTCCCTGGAAAATTAATCGATTTATTATCATCTGAATATGCATTCAGTAACAATATCAACCACAAATTGTCACAAGAAATCTATCTGTAACATGTAAGCAAGTTTGACAACATGGTGAACATTCATCAAAACATTTTGAGAGTCCATCGTCCGAGCCGTCAAATTGTTTCGGGCCAAATGTGCACCGATACTTTTTTTTTTATCGCGTATACATATTATGCACCTGTATATTTTATGCACCGATAAAATCCCACGTCATCACTAATATTCCCTTGGATTATCATGAGCACTTTAATTTGATACTTGTCAAATGTGAACTTGCTCATAAAACGTTGCTGTAAATTAAATCTGTCGCTGAATTGTTTTACAAGGTTCTTGTTGATTCTTAATACGATTGAGATCTCCAGAATTTCTATGGCTGTACCTTTCTGGATGGTTTCCCCTAGAAATGCATTCAGCTTTGGTGACGGAAATGATGGCCTGCAGTTCCCAAGTCGATTTCAGCTTGGCAGGGAACACTCTGATGATTTTTCAAAATACCCACCGACGTGTTAACACTGCCCCCCACTCATTACCATCAGATCAGTCCCGAACGAGGCCGCCCTGGCATATATCAGCAGCATACAGACAGCATGGTATAAGCGTCCAAACGGTGACTTAAGAAGACCTGTTAAGAAGTCCTGCTAAGTAGTCCTGCAGATGACTCAAGTCCAGTCACACATAAACACCCATTCACAAAGCTCATTATCTACAAATCGAGACTTATCAAGATCAGTGAATGAGGACAAAATAATATTGTCTCAATGCTAGTAAAACCAAGTATGTACAGTTTACTAATAGACAGAAATTGACTAATTTTTATATTACCTTCAGTGCTACTAATATTCCTATCTCTAAAAGTATTGAAATTCTTGGTGTTTTGCTTAACAGTGCCCTCAGCTGGATCTCTCATGTTAGGTTCCTTGCTAAAGCCACTTAAGAGAAACTTGGATTATTGCACAGAGTCCGTAACTTCTTCACTGACGAGCAGCTAGCTATAATTTATAAGTCATGTGCACTCTCAGTTGGAATATTGCTCACCCTTGTGGAATGGATATGGAGAGGTTACACTAAAACAACTGGACAAAATTCAGAATAAAGCTGTTAGAATTATTAATAACCCTACTATTACAAATGAACTACCTCCCCTACAAGTAAGAAAGAATATTGCCTCGCTTGCAGTATTTTACAGATAAGGTTTATGGCAAATGCTCGGACGAAGTTGCATCCATTGTGCCACCTCTCCATGCCTTCCCTCATGCTACATGGGCATGTGGTAGCGCTCATGACTGGAAACTTACACTGCCATATTGCAGAACTTCTGCCTATCAGAATTCTTCTGTTCCCCAAACTGCATCTCTCTGGAACTCGCTTCTCCGGAGGGCCAGGAGTTGTTCCCCCCCCCCCCTAGACTTCATCCTACAGCTGTTCAAGTCTAACTGTTACAGATTTTTTTCTTATGAATGGAGGACGCCAGTAATCTGGTGTATGGATTATTTTTTTTTATTCATTTGTTTTTCCTTCCTCTGTTCTGTTATTTAAAAAAAAAAAAAAGTTACTATCCACTTAAAGCTACCAGATAATTGTCGTATGTGACTAATATGACCTTGAAAATGAAATCTGACCTTGAAGATTACCTGGAAACAAAACATACTTCTAAATGGATTTCTGACTTCATAAAACATGGAAGAAGTGGTATTATACAAAAATCTAGTGCTAATGGGAGGTGAGATATGAATTTCATTATTTCATGGAGGGGCCGTATTGAATTTTGTGCACACA